>NC_056760.1:34270000-34915000 GCF_018687715.1 Carya illinoinensis
ACTTTGTATCGATATTGACAAAAAGAATAAGAATAAACCAATCCCCGGCAACGGCGCCAAAAACTTGACCGGTGCAAAACTGCAAGTGCACAGTATCGTAGTTTTATAGTAAAGTAATAAGAAGAGTATCGTCCTTAGGGATTGGTATCTTACTTTTACCAAATACTAAAATTATACTAAACTTGATTTTATCTAGAGGAATCATTAAGATTTTTCTGTAGTTGCAAATTAAACTAAGATCAACTCAAAGGGAAATATGCAAGAGAAACAAAACTGACGTTCGAAGATCAACTTAATGGGGAAGAAAACTTCTAGGAAATTGATTTCACCTAATTCTTCACCATGCTTTTCTCATCCAGCTAACTTAATTTAATTCTCTTTTATCTATTAGCAAATCTCTAAATCATCCAAAAGCCTCTTTCGATAATCAATTGGAAATGACTCTTGTTTATCAATTCATACAAGAATATGCAAATTTAATAAAGCAAGAAAACAATAAAATCAATGATTTAATTACTACATAGGTTCATACAAGTCTTTCGATCTCTATACTTACCTATGCTAAAATATTCAAGATCTACCCTATGATTCTTTCTTTCGATAGCAAATCACAAGATTAAAAATCATCCAATCAATGGCCAGTTAATTAGAAGCAATAAACTCAGAATAAATCAGATAAACAAAAAGAGAATTGCATTAAATTAGCGTAGACAATCAAGCATAGTTCAGAAATAGGTTACATCGTTTTCCTAGAATAAAGAAAATTAGCTCATGCTAGAAATGGAATTCAACATAAACGAATTCACCATAATTTTTCTGAGAAGATTAGAAGAAAATAAACACTGAAAAATCTTTCTTGCAGCCGCAACTCGTCTTCAAAAGCTCAAGGGAACGATTCAACGCTTTTCTCCCGTCCGTGCTTGTGTATGATTCTAACGTACATGCAATAATTGGAATTCCCTCTCTAAAACAGATGATTTGAATCCCTCTAGCTATGTTTTTCTGTCCCAAAAAGTGTTCTCCAGTCAAAAAGTACGGCCATAGGGTGAAAAATCCCTTTTTATATCGTCTGACGGCGGAAAACCCTGGATCTGTCAAAATACGATGTTCGCTCGAGCGGAGTGTCGAGCGCACGTCGAGCGTTCGATTCTGCCTGAGTTCGCTCGAGCGTCCTATCAAGCGCACATTGAGCGTTCGACTCTGCCTGATTTTGCTCGAGCGGCCAATGTCTCCGCTCGAGGGATCTTTATTTTTCAGCAACCCGCTTGAGCTCCCTGTCGAGCGGAAGTCGAGCGTTTGAATCTGCCTGAATTCGCTCGAGCGGCCAAAAGCCTCCGCTTGAGCGAACTTGTAAAATCTGCAATATGAAATTTTTGCAAGTCATCACCCACATGGTTTTGAGTAGTGATTGTTAATTCAGCCTATGAATTAGCAAGCCTTCTTGGCGATGGATGCAGAGGGGAGGGAACTTTGAGCCTGCAATAGTTTAAGATGATTTGTCATATATTTATTTAACTATTTGATAGCTACTTTATTTGTTGACTGAAACGATTATTTATGATAGCTACTTTGGAAGTATATTTATGTCATGTGATTATCTAATAGCTACTTTAATATAGTTATGCTTGCTATATTAAAATATAATGTTGGAATTAAATTTGATTTAATTTTTAACGTAGTTCTTATTACAATATAGTATCTCGTTGTAGAGCATGGATGATCTGAATTGGTTAGTAGGAACTCCGACAATGGAAGTGAATCTCAATATGCCTCACAACTTTTTTGATGAGGGTGCAAGTGATAATAGTGGTGATGAATTTGCATAAGACGCAATTGAGATAATGAGTTTGATTAGAGATATCCATCATCGATCTAGCTTGAATCTTAGACACCCACAACATAATATCGGCCTATGGGGACATCGATATATTTTAGAAGTTTTAAATGGAAATTCGACGAATTGTCAGGAGTTCGAATGGAGGTTGACACATTCTGCACATTATGTGACATGTTAATTTATGCATTCATATCCTAGAGAACAATATCATCGGAGTGACCATCAATGTTAGTGGGGATTTAGGGGGTATAAGGATTATTTTAATTTTTGTCATTCGTCAATTCGTAACATGATAGAATGAACATTTGGTGTCTTGAAATCACGATTTAGGATTTTAAGACACATGCCTTCGTATTTAGTTAGGTGGCAAGGAATGCTAACCACTGTATGTTGTATGTTAGACAATTTTATTAGAAAGATGACTCCAAATGACTTCTTGTTCGAGGACTGGAGAATGAAAGTGCTCAGTCCTCATGGCTGTGCATTTGATAACGCTGCAGCTTCATCACGTCATCTTGACATGACTTTAGAATCAAGCCAAGTTATGGCTGCAATTAGGGATGGCATTGTCATTTCTATGTGAGCAGATAGAAATGGTGATTGAATGACAGCATGACATGTATGTGATAAAAAGAATAGGTGTAAGGGCAGTTTCATTATTCATATTTTTAATTTTATCGCAAGTACATTTCTTATCTATTGAAGTTTATGTAATATTTATTGCATAATTTTGGTGATATGGTGTAGTTTTATTATATAATTATTTAGTGTAGCATTCATAATTTGCTATGGAAATAATAAATAAAGATATATTTTTTTTGGATTGGTAATTTATTAATTACCATGTATATTTCTAAATGAAACGAAATAAACATATATAAATAATTATTTGCCAAATATATAATTATTTGTTATTTTATATAATAAACATGTTTATATTTGCATACGTCCAAACAAATGGTCCCAATGCTCGTCCATAGACATTTCACATGTTGTAATTTGGAAGTCCCAGTATTTTATAAATATATAATTAATTTTGGATTTATTTTCTTGCCCAAAAAAATAATAAAATATATTAAATTAGTATATTTTGATAAAAATATTGTCATCTTATAATATAATTATGAAATATATTTAAAAAAATTAGATAAGTGATTTATAAATTATTTTTCCCAATATTTATAAATAAAACAAATCATTACAAATAATATGCAACCATTTATGAGACCCACATCTTTTTCCTTTCTAAACACTTTAAACCATCACATCTTACTTTCAATTCAAACACATAAAATTTTTAAATACCATTTCAACTCATCTTATTTTATCTCAATTTAACAATTTTATTATTATTTACAAATTATATCGCCTGACCTCCCAATCCAAACGAGGCACAATGGCCTCTCCATTCATACTCTGTCAACGTAATTAAAGACGGTTTTAACACACGATACCCAAAGCCATGTTACACCAATTAACGAGAGACCTATCTGATAATATATAATAAAAATTAAAGAATATTTTAATACCTAAAAACCATATAAATTATACAAATTCTAAAATTAGAATCTAAACAAAATTAGCCATAAAAATAATTAAATAAAACAGAAAAAAGTTTGTAAAAAAAATGAGTGCCATATATGGGGTGATCTAAAGTGAACCATTCCATACATATAGTTGTGACTGAAATCAGGTCTGCCTAAACTTTGATTGGTTTTTTTATTTTTGAGTTATTTTGTGTATCTTTATTCTCTTTAGTTATATGTCGTGGTTTAGGTTTCGTTTAGTTATACAGTTTAAATGAAATGAGATGATATGTAATATTTTATTAAAAGTTGAATAAAATATTATTATAATATAATTTTTAATATTAGTTTTACTTTAAAATTTTAAAAAATTGAAATGTTTATTATATTTTGTATAGAAATTTATAAAAATTGTAATAATTTAATATTTTAAAAAATAGTTAAAAAAATTTTAATATTATTTTTAAATTTGATAATACAAAAAAGAAAAGACGGATGTTTGCAGTATATGAAATCACTATGAGCCCAAAAGCAGCCCAAGATGAGCCCAGGCTGTGTTTTATTCTGATGTTTAGTCAATTTATGGATCGGCCCAATTTAAACATCGAGTCCAGTAGTCCACCCCTTTCTCCATCCAGAAAAACAAAATACATGAAAAGTGAAAACTGCCTTAAACCCTAGCCTCTCTGGCTTTCTGTGTTTCTAATTCTTTTTTTGATGTAGATTCGTAATTTCGCATAGCGACGAGCACCAAAGATTCAAACCCGAGACAGCCTCATTCGACAAACCCATTTCAGTGATTCGAACTTTTCGAAGCATTCTACTCAATGGCATTCATTACTGTATCTAAACTCCACCAGTGGACGCTTAGGGTTTTTCCCAACATTCCAAGAACCTCAAATACTTCCACAATTAATCTACTCCGCTTCTTCTCCTCTACTGATGACACAATCTCCTCCGTTGATCAGAATCCAAACCCAGATCCCGAACCGGGTGCGCCTTCCGACCCAAAATTCGAAGTCGAAAACCCAAAGACGGCAGATGGAGAGCCGAAGGTCTACCAGAGAACTCCACGAGGTAAGCGTCGGAATCCAGAAAAGATAGAGGATGTTATATGTAAGATGATGGCGAGCCGGGCTTGGACAACCCGGTTGCAGAACTCAATCCGGGCATTGGTGCCCGAATTCGACAACTCCCTCGTCTGGAATGTATTGCACAGTTCCACTAACTCGGAGCACGCGCTACAGTTCTTCCGGTGGGTCGAGCGGGCCGGGCTGGTCCATCACGACCGCGAGACCCATCTGAAAATGATTGAGATTTTAGGCCGCGCTTCGAAGATCAACCACGCCAGGTGCATACTATTGGATATGCCGAAGAAGGGCGTCGAGTGGGACGAGGACTTGTTTGTTGTTCTCATCGAGAGCTATGGTAAAGCCGGGATTGTTCAGGAGGCTGTTAAGATTTTTCAGAAAATGAAGGAATTAGGTGTGGAGAGGAGTGTCAAGTCGTACGATGCTTTGTTTAAGGTGATTTTGAGGCGGGGGCGGTATATGATGGCGAAGAGGTATTTTAATGCGATGCTGAATGAAGGGATTGAGCCTACCCGTCATACATTCAATCTTATGCTTTGGGGATTCTTTTTGTCGTTGAGGTTGGAGACGGCGAAAAGGTTTTACGAGGATATGAAGGGTAGAGGGATTTCTCCGGATGTGGTCACGTATAACACTATGATTAATGGGTATTATCGGTTTAAGATGATGGATGAGGCAGAGAAGTTGTTTGACGAGTTGAAGGGGAGGAACATAGCTCCCACAGTTATAAGTTATACTACCATGATAAAAGGGTATGTTTCGGTTGGTCGAATCGATGATGGGTTGAGATTGTTGGATGAGATGAAGTCTTTTGGTGTTAAGCCCAATGCTGTCACATACTCGACCTTGTTGCCTGGGCTTTGTGATGCTGAGAAAATGTCTGAAGCTCGAATGATGTTGAAGGAGATGGTTGAGAGACATTTTGCTCCTAAGGATAGTTCCATCTTCATTAGACTGTTAACATGTCAGTGCAACTCTGGTGACTTGGATGCTGCTGCAGATGTGCTCAAAGCAATGATTCGGCTGAGCATACCTACTGAGGCTGGTCACTATGGGGTCTTAATTGAGAACTTTTGCAAGGCTGGTGTGTATGATCGGGCAATTAAGTTGTTGGATAAGCTGATTGAGAAGGAAATCATCTTGAGGCCACAGACTTCTTTGGAGATGGAGTCTACTGCTTATAACCCAATGATTCAGTATCTGTGCGAGCATGGGCAGACGGGGAAAGCAGAAATATTTTTCCGTCAACTGATGAAAAAGGGTGTTATGGATTCATTTGCTTTTAATAATTTGATCTGTGGGCATTCCAGAGAAGGGAATCCTGATTCTGCTTTTGAGATTCTAAGGATCATGGGTAGGAGAGGGGTTTCTAGAGATGCAGATTCCTTTAAATTGCTTATCAAGAGCTACTTGAACAGAGGTGAACCAGCTGATGCTAAAACAGCTTTGGATAGTATGATTGAAGTTGGGCATCTCCCAGATTCCTCACTCTTCAGGTCAGTGATGGAGAGCCTATTTGAAGATGGGAGGGTTCAAACTGCAAGTCGAGTGATGAAGAGCATGGTGGAGAAGGGGGTGAAGGAGAACATGGACTTGGTTGCTAAGATCTTGGAAGCCCTTCTCATGAGAGGTCACGTTGAGGAAGCCCTGGGACGAATTGATCTACTCATGCACAGCGGGTGCTCGCCTGATTTTGATTCTCTTTTAACCGTTCTTTGTGAGAAGGGGAAGACTATTGCTGCTCTTAAGGTGTTAGATTTTGCATTGGAGAGAGACTATACTATAGACTTTTCAAGCTATGATAAAGTGTTGGATGCTCTCTTGGCAGCAGGGAAAACACTAAATGCATATTCAATTTTGTGTAAAATTATGGAGAAAGGAGGGGCCACGGATTGGAGTAGTCGTGAGGCTCTGATCAAGAGCCTTAATCAGGAGGGCAACACAAAGCAGGCAGATATACTTTCTAGAATGATTAAGGATGGGGAGAAATCCCATGCCGGCAAAAAAGGGAAAAAGCATGCTACTGTTGCTGCCTAATTTGCTGCCCTTCATTTTCCTTGTCACTTTGAGGTGAGAATTCAGGCTTGAATTTTACTTTTAGAACGAGGAGAAAAATCTCATCCTCATTGGAATAAGTTTTAAACATTTTAATGTTATCTGTTTGTATCTTTGTTACAATTTCAGGGTTGTAATTCGTCTTGACAAATTTCCTGTTTTTTCTTCAATTTACTTTTGCGGTGGTAGTGGTACTAGGAAGAGTAACTGACCATTTTGGTGACAGATAGGGTATTAGCTACATCATGCTTATGGTTTACATATAACTTCATTTGGTTGGTCTGGTGCCACCACATAGGATCCCCCTTGGTCCTTGCAGTCGTAAGTTGCTGCTTTCACAGCCTTTTCGAGCTCGCAGAATATCAGCGGAAAGAGTACCTTGCTTCCGGTTTGTACTTTGGCGCCATGCTGTACTTGGGAACATACTGTGAAGAAGACATATCAAAGCATATAGCCCATTACTTAAGCCGTGATTACCTTTGCCTGCGGGTCATTGGATGATGCAAATGCTAATGTAATTTAAGTTTTTCAAAAGAAATTTTTGTTTATTGTTACTGTTCTGATTGTCAGCAATCTTTAAATTGAGTTTATATTAAACTCAGCTCACTGCAGCCTTTATATCCCAACTTCTTCTGCTCGTGTATATGGATCTGAGTACTGCCCATTGCAGAGGTTGAAATTTTGCTTCAAGATATCATTTCTTTATATCAGGCTTGCCTTTTCCTTTTGCCAGCCATGGCGAGACCCAATGCTGTTACTCCAACCTATGGAAATGCAAGTTTGTAATTAGTTGCATGTGTTCTAGATGTAGCTCAATTTGTGAAATAGTTGGAAGTTTCATGCTGAAAATCACACAACCATTACTAATCTCAGCATTTTGTAGGTATCATCTTGAGAATGGTTAACCTCTTGTCCCTTCCATTACCACCCTCTGTAAATCCCCGCTTCCTCTTTTCCTCTCATCACCTCTCTACCCCCCATACCCCACGCGGCATGTTCTTCCCCCCACCCGGCTCGTTTATGGTTTATTAGTAAAATCTACATGGACGATCAAATAAACAAAACAGCATCTCAAGAAGCCTTTCTAAACTTCCTTGGTGGGATGTCTCATTGAGCTGGAAGTAACAGCCCAGTCGAATACGCCACCATCAATGCAGCATTGAATTTTGCAGGCGAATTTCAAATTAAAGACTTGAGCAAAAACCACTACCTGTATTCGTTTACCAACCGAAGAATAAAGGAGCGAATGCTCAACGGAATATCAAAATTCAAAGGTAGGGGAGTAAATAAACACAGGCTCTCGTGAATAGACTTGGGGAGATGGCCTGTAACACAAGCACGTCCGTGAGGGTAATCAAGTAAATAAACTACCGTAAACATGCGTCTGCCCGCCCATATGAAAATGGGAAATACTGTTCTACAAAATTAATTCTATAATTCGCGCTACTTAAAATTTCAAACACCTATTGAGAATTTTATCTCCTCAATTTTCAGAAATCACCCATAGAGGGAGCTAGCTCATGCTTCATTTCTTCAGATTCCCCTCGCCATCGCGTCGTCGTAGCCAGACCACCACCACTCCACCACGCAGCCATCAGGTTAGTGTCTCTCGCTCTTTCTCTGACATTTTTTTTTTTTTTTTATCATTTTTTTGGTTCATCGTCACATTCCATTGTTGCTCTGCTATGTATTTCTCTTTCAAATGTTGCCTGTCATGGAACCGTTGTGAGCCTGTGAGTTCTGTCCCCTCTTTTGCTCTCTATCTCGTACATTCTTAAGGTTTCTAAGTTTTTATTTTCTTTTATTTAATTATTTGAGGATTTGGGCTTCGTTTTATTTTTTATATATTTCTCTACCAGGAAAAACTCTTTGGCCCACCCTTCTGCCTGTAGGGCGGATTGGTGTGAACTTGGCTGGGGTCACGCCGCGTCCAAGGGCAGAGTGATAGGCTAGGCAAAATATACCGAGCAGTGGCGGGTAGCACCCCTAGGTTTGGGCTCGATTGGAATATGATCTTTAGTAAATTAGTTAAAATGGAATGCTAAAACAGATTTGATTATTAAACAACTCAAACTTGCCAAATCTTGATTCGGCTCATGAACATAGTTTGGAAAAGCTCAACTCAACTCGTTTAGCTCATGTATATGTATTAGTGTATATGTGAATACAGCTCACTTTTCCTATAATGTATTTAGGTGTTCTTATGTATATTTCCTGTGCACACGGGCTATGGCTATTGCATTCAGATCAATAATATTTATCTCTTACTTATCAAAAAAAAGAGAAAGTGTATATGTTAATACAGATATATATATATGCATGTATGTATGTAATTAGAAACTTTATATGAATATAAAGTTTTTTCCAAATTTCCTACGCTCAACCCAAACATCTTCACGTCAAAACAATTTCAATAGTCAAAACATCTCACCTATTTTCGTAACAAACTAAAACTAAAATAACTTCTGCAAATTGAAAACAAAAGCCTCCCACAAAAATTTTCTTCCCTTCATATTTTCAAGTCCACTTCTCAAATCCCAGTAAACATATCTCTAAAACATTTTCTCAATCCAAACATATTTTTATGGGTCCCCCTGCTTTTACAAAACCCCATAAAACCCATCTTTAAAAGTTTTCTATCAAATTGCATAAATTGTTAAAAGAATATCTTACATCTGAACATCCCCATCAATAATTCACTGGAAAAATGGAAGAGGACTCCCGCTAAAGAATTAACTGGAAACTTCTAGCAAATCATCTATCACAATATCCCATTAATCTAAATAAAAATTTGACCCAAAACTATCTGATGCAGGGCTACCATCCATGAATGTCTTTCACAGCTTTCTTTACTTCATCAATTGTTGGAGTTTTGCATAGACAATCATTTTTGTCTTCAGATATCATCAGGGAAATGATTGACTCAAAATCAAAATCAGATGTGTTTCCTTTGGAGGAAAGCATGTCTTTAAAGAACAAAACTGCAGTGTCATGAATTTTTTCGTAGAGTTCAATACTGTCCCATCCTCCGGTGTCATCAATTGTTGGAGTGTAGCATGGCATCTCCTTCATCGAGCCACTTTAGCCAAGCTTTTTGTTTCATAACGATTTAGGCCTCGTTTGGTTACACAGATAAGATGAGATGGGATGAAAAATCTGTAAATAGAAGTGAGATAGTTCGTAAATAGTAGTGAAATGGTTTGAGTTAAGATGTTTTATGAGGTTTTGGATAAGGAGAAAAAAAAAGTTGAATAGAAATATTATAAGTTAAAATATTGTTAAACATAATTTTTTAATATTATTTTTGTTTTGGGATTTGAAAAAGTTGAATTGTTTTTTGTGTTTTGTTTGAAAGTTTGAGAAAGTTGTAATGATTAAATGAAAAGGTTGAAAAGTTGAAAATTTGAAATTGAAAAGTGTTTATGTTTGAACGGTGTTTGGATGTTGAGATGAGATGAGATGGGTTGAGACCATTTGTGAAACCAAACGGGGCCTAAGGGTCCACACATGACAATTCCACCAAACTTTTTTTATAAGTAAATTTTTATTCAATCAATTAAGTAGGCATAGCCTAAGTTCACAGGAAGTATACAAGATTGAACACCTAGTTACAAGCTAGGAGTTAGAAATAGATATAAGAAAATCATGAAAACTAGATCCATTAAAGACAATAGCGGAGGCCAATAGAATTAAGGTATGGATCTTCCAAATATCTTTTTCGGTCCTCAAAGAATAGGCATAGCCAGGTACAATACAAAGAGTGCCCTAACTAAGTAGGCCCAATAGAGACAAGAAAGTCACGTAAATCCAAGCCATTAAAATCAATGGCAATGGACCAAGTACATAGAGTTCTAATAAAGAAAGCTTTTAGTTCCTCCATCGATCTCTCATTGTCTTTAAACATCTGTTCATTGTGTTTCTGCCACAAACACCACATGATGCATATAGGGATCATCTTCCACACAACTTTAATCTTTTGAAGGCTTCTTAGATTTGTCCAGCTATCAAGAACTGCCACCATTGTCTCAGGCATAACCCAAGTCAAGTCTAGTCTGCTGAGCACCTCATTCCATAGCCCTCTAGCTGTCTCACAGTATAGTAAGAGATGGTCCACAAATTCACCCCCATTCCTGCACATGTAACACCAATTTGTGATGATCATCCTACGTTTGCTCAAATTGTTGGTTGTGAGGATCTTACCTAGGAAAATTGTCTGCACAAAGAATGCTGCTTTGGGAGGCGCCTTATGTCGTCAAAGCCTTTTTCATGGAAAATGAATACTGGGCTCTTGTGTGAGGGACTTAATATTTTTCACAACTCTACACCATGCACACCTCTCACTTCGATTAAGCACCAACCCCCCCCCCCCCCCCCCCCCAAAAAAAAAAAAAAAAAACTTACATATTTGGAATCATTAATAACCCTCCATTAAGACTCCCCTTCCTGATTATACCGTCATAACCATGTCACAAGGGAAGCCTTATTAAAATTATTCAAATTTCGAACTGTCACCCTCCACTTGAGAGGGGAGCAAAACTTATCCCAATTAAATCTTTTTTTGGGTTTAGGAATCCCCACTTACAATCCAAGTTCTGTCAAGAATCTAAAGATGTTATAGGTCCTGCCACAACATTATCCTTTCTTTATAAGTACAGCTTTTATAGATAATTGATAGTACAAATACAAAGTCATGATAGTTAAAATACCAGAAACAGATTGTGAGATGATCTGTAATGGGTACTGAGGTGATCTCAGATATTTTGTACTGAGGTGATCTCAGATATCAGTACCCAAAGTTGCGTTTGGGTACTGAGGTGATCTCAGATATTTTGTAAATTGTAGGAAAATTGTGAAAAAGTAATGATAAAATATTAAATAGTTGTGAATGGTACCACAATATATTAAAAAGTAGGTAAAAAGTAATGATAAAATAATGAATAGTAGTAAGTATGCTGAGAATACTCCACTACCCAAACCGTTAGTTATCCCATAATAATCATATCTTCCTGTTTTCTACTTCATTTGAGTTGTAATTATCAAATTAAGCTTTTTGGCAATGTGCTTTCATAAATGATATAAAAGGTTCAAATAATTAAAGGACACTTAGTTATCCATAATAATCATATCTTCCCATTTTCTACTTCATTTGAGTTGTAATTATCAAATGAAGCTTTTGGCAATGGGCATTCATAAATGATATAAAAGGTTCTAATAATGTAATAATCAAAGGTTGATGTTTCTCATTATTTCCTTGAATTTCCAACTGGTGCCAAGTTTCCCACTGGGAATCGTGAGTGTACCAGTTGATTGGGGGATGATTATTTCCAAGTGGTTTTAGACTTTTCTTTTTTAGTTCATTTCTCAACAAAATTATAAGTTTATCCAAATTAGATTCGTAATTCTTTTGTTTTCTGATAAAGGTTTGAAATAGATCTTGCTCATCGTATAGTTTTTAGAGAAGAGAAGGAATTTGATAAAGATAGGCCTTGTCACCTTTGTCTCTTGTGAAGCTTTCACCCCCATTACAGCCTCCTTTATCAAGTCCAACTTCTCATCCTCATCAGATATTTCTTCCACTGAATGTATTTTAAACTGAATGGAGCCCGAATTACAACTTATGACATTTTCCAACGAAAAAAAATAATTACCCTCCCCTTTTCCCTCTCTTGCATGACACCGGGATGCTTTAGTATCCTTTCCTCAACCTTTAACCCCTCCCACAGCATTCCCTTTCCACTTGATCAGGGTTCTCCTGGACAGAATTACTTTTTTTTTTATATAAGTAATAAGAAATTTTATTAAGGCAATTAAATAGGTATAGCCCAAGTATACGGGGAGTATACAAGCGGAAGCACCTAAATATGAGCTAGGGACTAGGAACTAGGAAATGCTAAAAGAAAATCATGTAGATTATTCCCATTTGATACAAGAACATTTGCCCAAAGACAGTTCAAAAGAAAAACTCTCTAAATTCTCCTGACGAGCGTTCTCTATCATCAAAACACCGCCTTTTCCTTTCCAGCCATAGGCATCACATCAAACATGAATCATCTTCCAAATAGCAGCAATGCGGTGGCTACCCATAAATCATTTCCAACGAGCTAAGCGACCCACCACCCTCTTGGGCATCACCCAAGCAATACCTGACTTGTTGAAAATCTCATCCCAAAAGTCTCTGTCACCTCAAAATGCAGAAATAAATCATCAACTGATTCATCATCTTTCTTACACAAATAACACCAATCTAAGCAGATTATACGCTATTCCATGATAGATTCATGAACTCGTACCACATTCACCATTTTAGCAGCCATCTTAACAGAATTAAGAATTCGTTTTCGTTTTCAGACTTTCCTCATCCCCTTGCTCCTTGGTCGTCTGCGGGCTTTCCCCTTTGTTAACTTCTATGCATTGGGCTCTTTGATTATGCCGACCATTACACCTTTCTTCTTGGTCTCCTTTGAATCAGCATGCTCTGTCTACTTCCTTTCTCCAACTCTTTCGCCCCATTGTGATTAAACCCCTTTGAGGCCAATTACAAACACTTGGGAGGTGCTGTCAGTGCTTGCTGACTTGCAGAAAAAGGGAACCCTTTTGTATACCACCCTTTGCCAAAATCCTTTGTTTTTCAAAATGCCAATCCAAAGTTTGTCAATTAAGGTTTATATATATAAACTTTGACACATCCAAGCACAACTAGTTTAGGTAACATTAATGGTCACTCTATCCGCTTTGAGGAAACTACCCATGGAACTTGCAAATAACACATCCATGCTGAATTCTAACATTAATAACATGTGGAGGTGTTTGGGCTTCTAGTTTGAAGCCGAAGAGGCCTAAGAGCATTAGTATTGGCTTACGTAAAATATCTAGCTAGCTAAAATTTAGCTAAGATCCTTATATTTTGAGCCTTATTGACTTAGGGGTTGTTTGGGAAACACATCCTATCCCTCTCATCTCATCTCATCTCAAAATTTCTCGTGATTTTCTTCCCAAATATAACTCAAATACAAACACGTTTCAATTTCAAATATTCAACTTTTTCATCTAATCATTACTAATCATTAAAACTTTCTTAGACTTCCAAACAAAATATAAAAACAATTCAACTTCTTCAAATCCTAAAACAAAAATAATATTAAGAAATTGTATTCTAACAATATTTTAACTTTATAATATTTTTATTCAAGTTTTTCTCTCATTTCCCAAAACCTCATAAAACATCTTACTCAAACCATTTCACTACTATTTACAAACCATTTCACTACTATTCACAGATCTCTCATCTCATCTCATTCCCCAAGCATCCCCCTAGTTATTTACAATGCAAAACAGATTTGAGCTGCAGTGTCCAGGTAAATTAAACTGGATACTGTAGCTAAAGGTAAAGATAATTTATCATTTCTCTCTCTCTTCTCCTTAAACACTTAGCCCTTTTCATCTCTAATTCTCAGAGCCATCTATTTCATGAACAAACCCGTCCACTACATCACAGATTCTCACCATTTGCAGTCCAGTGAGCTAACGACGCTGCCCACACTTGTCAACCGTCAATTCTCCTCCATCTCCAGTTCTCTTCCATTGTTGAATCACGGGTAAATTTCCAGCCACCACTTTGTTTTTGGTTTTTGGTTCTGATTTTTATTTTTAATTCTTCTCCATTTCTGCCCGGTTGCACTGTCCACCTTCTGGTTTCAGGTTTAAAGTTTGTGGTTTGTATTGTTCCTTTATAAATGACAAATGATGCGTTTAGTTTTCTGGGTTTATTTTGTTCATGTGTGTTCTGCTGACCAGGGGTACATTTACAATTTTCCTGTGTGTTCTGTTAGAAGATGGGCTCATGATACACTGCCGCCACTACCTGAGGATTGTGATATCTTGCTCCTAGAGCTGTTGGGCGGTTATGAGTTTCAGATTTACTTATTTTCCTTTTCTGCTCTTTTTGTGAGGTAGAGAAAATGTTTGATGTATGGTCTTAAAATAAATGACACTGCCTAGGCTAAGAAGAGTTTTGAACATGTAGATGAATCTCACTAGCCTAATTGGTTTTTGTGTTATTGTTGATTTAGTGATGTAGAAGAATTTATTGATTTTGTACACACATAGTTTTTATTGTTTAAGGCATTCCAACCCTATTCTAAGGCCAGTGTTTCCACTAACAAAACTACTTTATTACACCCACCGAATGTCATTTTTTTTGGTTAATCATTCTTAAGCTCCTTTTGTCAAAAGGTATATGGGTGCAGTTCACTGCTCTGAAACTACTGGATACCCAATCCATCTTAAGTTTCTTTTGTGACTATTGTGCTATTTTATGACTTCTTCTTTTGAGTTAAGTTTTAGGAAGACCTATGCATCAATACTCATGAAAACCTTATTTTAAATGCGTTATTTTAAAACCTTTTTTTTCTTACAAAAAAAAAAAAAAGAAGTAGCACAGTGCTTGATGTGAAGTACTACCTCATTTTGTACAAGAGTCAACATGATTATGCATGATGAACTCCCAGTGTTTGATATTATCGTGCAAGCCCATTTTCTTAAATTTTCAGGCTGAAATGCTCCCATTTGAAGGGTGGGGAGAATTTATAATAACTGTGGGTGTTTTAACTTTTGGCTTAGAGTAAGCAAGCCTGAGACAAATGAGGATGGCATTCTCATAAATACATAAAAGAGAAATTATCCAAGATTGCACATATTGAACTCATGATTTTTATTTTATCATGTGGTCTTTTAAGATATTTGGACAATTCAGTAAGAACCATAGAAAACTAATGTTCGCAAAATGGTTTGTGTTTGTGTACTAGTGTGGTATCAGATATTTAGGGTACTGCTTTGTGGTATTAAATTCTTGACCCAATTATTATTGTCTTTGTTATACCCTCTCTGCTGATCTTTTTTTTATGTTAACAGTTTTTTTTTTTTTTTTCTTTTCTATTATAACTTGTATTTATATTTATTTAAGGATGGATTCCCAGACGGAGGAAGATCCCGTCTCTACCACTCTCTTGCAAGAGGGTGGACATGGAATTAACAACGAAACTATGGGGACCTCTACAAATCACAACGTATATGCCCAAGATACTCAAGGCCAAGCACATATAGGATCCACTAGAAAGAGATCTCATAGGGGTGGAAACTTCACAGTGGAAGAAGACAATCAACTTGTATCAGCTTGGCTCAATATTAGCTTAGATGTAATTCAAGGAAATGACCAAAGAGCCACACAATTGTGGAATAGAATTTATGAGTACTTCAACAAGTACAAGAAGCCATTTAGTCCTGAACGCTCTGTGGCCTCTTTAACAAATCGGTGGTCAACAATCCAAAAAAGTACCAAGAAGTTTTGCAGGTTCTTATTTCAGATTGAATCAATGCATCCAAGTGGTGTTGACGAGCAAGATAAGGTATAAATGAGTTACTATTGGTAGTGTTGAATTATTTAATTATTAGATACTATAAGAATCAATTATCATTATTTTGTCAATGTTTTCAGATTCAAAAGGCAAAGAATATGTATCGAGAAAACCAAAAGGCAACATTTCAATTTGATCATTGTTGGTATTTACTAAGACATCAACCAAAATGGCAGACACATATGGATCAATTGAGATCTAGGAGGAAATCAAAAAATATCACACATTCTCCCGATACTACTCTAGAGTCAATACATCTTGGGGAAGATCATTGCTCAGAGGAGGTGTTTGTGGACTTGGAGAGACCACATGGTACGAAGGCTGAGAAGGAGGAGAAAAAAAGAAAGGCTCATGAAACTTCACTTGTAGAAATGTTGAGTGAATTGAAAGAAGAGAGGAAGATATTGAATGAGGAGAGGCGGGAAGCGCTTAGAATTGCAGAGGAAGATCGGCAAGAGTTGCTTCGCATCAAGAAAAGAAAGCTTGAGCTAGAGATCATGCTGATAGATAAAAGAAAACTATCTCCTATGCAACAACAATATATTCATGAACGCCAATTGGAAATCCTCGCAAAGTATAGGACTACATTGTCATAACAATTGGAAAACCTTTGTTTTGGAACATTTGCCATGGATGTTATTGCTTTCGAACAATTTTATTTTCTTTGGATGCTATTGTTTTGGAACATCTTTATTTTCTATGGAGGCTATTGCTAAGCAATTGTTCAGATCTCATTTATCCATGTCAAGAAGTGAATACATCACACGCAAACTACATAATGGAATGACAAAATTCTAAATTCTAACGACCTCCTATGCATTTGGCTTAAATACTTGAAAAGGTTTGATTGGAGTTGAGTCTGAGTTTCCAGATCTCTAATGCGATGATGTCCTGAAGTTCATAAATTCAAGTTTGTACTAGCGTGACGTACGTTGGTTTAGGGGGATTCTCTATGATTTGTTGGAAAACAGAATTATATGCTCTAATGTATGAATGGTTCATGAATATTGCAAATCATGTTTGGAACACTCAAAATGTGAGGAACTGCCTATGCAAAAGGGGATAGACCATTCTTAGAGTTGAGTAAAAGACAAAGATGAGAAAATACTCCACTAGTCTAAGTCTCTAAGGAATTAGCAGCAAGTGATGCAAAGTGTAGCCAGTCAAGCACATGGGTCAGTAAGCACTTTGCAAGTGCTCAGCTGATGTGTCCCAGAGCAAGGTGGAGATAAGTGTACTACTTTACTAAAGGTGAGCACGAGAAGGTCACTTACTGAGAAGGCGATAACCAGGAGCCGCGGAAACTAGTAACTCTAACAAAACGAAGAGTTACCCGCCAAGGTGAGTAGCAGCCTGGAAGAGACTAGGTAAGTGAGGGAGCTTTCCGGAAGTACACATAAGTGCTTAGAAAAGTGGTAGGACTGCACGCAGAACCCCTACTCCATATGGAGTGGTTCTGCGATGAAAGGTGAAGGCTTAACGGGTCACGTCGTCTAAGCAGTATGACTCAAGCCATGATCGAGACCCTTTTTCGAGGAAAGGCAGAGGACCAAGCATGCGGATCATGCTTGGTAGTCTTGCCTTTGTCATCTTAAGTATGACATGAAAGAATTAATGAAAATCCTTACCTAAAATCCGAAGTTAGAGAGGAGTCAGAAAGGACATATGACAATCATACCTTTTTTAAAACCATGACGTGGAACGAGATCTCACTTTTGAGACCTTATTCATCAAAGAGCTAGTGAAGTCAACTTCTTTGGAAAGCAAGAAGTAGAGTGGTGACGAGAGGATTTTCAATGTAGAAAGGTAGGTTAATTTTTAAGACAGTGTTGGAAAATGTGGAGTGAATATTATGAGTAAGAGATATTGCATTATTTCTATAACTTCTCTCGCCCATTCTACAAGCATGAAGATATATTTTGATCATTATGTTTATACCTATATTTATGTATTGATTTCCAATATTTTAAATGTTTGAATGTGTTAACTGTTTTTAATACATGACTTTGAATACTTGTGTGGGAATTCAATATCCCTGTGTAAGAATATTTATCTCTGTGTGAGAAGTCGGTAGCATGAATCTATAATTATGGGACGGGACGGAGAATTCCTAAATCATTCCTATGAAATGTTGCGACATACTTTATACGAGAATGAGAATGCCTCGTGGGGATTAGGGGTGGAACAATGTCATATTCGGCCTCACCTGATAGTCAAGTTGATTGGCCGGGTAGAAGCATCCCCGATGCAACAAGCATCTTTGTGTGAGAAGTCTGTATGACGAATATCTATGAGATGAGCACATGTGTGGTAGAAGAATATTACTGGGGCTGAAATAGGCTGAATACTAATTTTTACAAGGTTTTCTACTTATAGTGGAGACAGATTATTCCTTACCATATTAATATTAATGTGTTTATGTATGTTGTATAAGAGAAAAGAGCAACATTCCCAGAGGGTGATTCCTTATCATGCTTATGTATATACATGCGCTATTTGAGAGGGTGATTCCTCGTCATGTTTGAGGATGCACATAGCTGTGAAAGTGAGCGTGATTCCTCGCCACACATATGTGTCCATCCAATCTTTTCATGAAAGTGTTCATAACATTTTTGGTAGCATTATCTCTTATTAACAGCCTTGTCATAGCCATCTAGACTACATATGGTTTCATTTTTGTAACCACAGATTTTGATGCAGACGTAGATTCCCTCACGATGCCCGAGGAATAAGAGTCAAACCCACTCGAGTCCTGAGGATGGAGACTAGTAGCCGCCTTAGTGACCCTGTACCTTTTGTTAGAAAATAAAATGATAAGTCAGGTGATTACTTGTAATCAATCCACCACTTTGAGGCAACTAACTTTATATACATTTGGGCGATGTAATATCTCTGGATTTAATGAAGGGCAATAAGCGCCTTTTGTTGTAATGATTAGTATTTTGATACTTAACAACTAGCATTGTCACTATAACGTATTTTGCTTAAATTTCTGCTGTGATTACATAAGTATATATCTTTCATGTGTATTTTCCTTAGGAAAATTACACGCCTATTTCAATTCCTTCTTGGGTATTGACCGTTGGCCAGCATCCTTGGCACCACAATCCTCACCCAAACCTTTATAAGAAAATGGGTGCAACAAAATGCATACTAGGTCTTTTCATACTGACTCTTGAACTATAGCATAGTATTTTTACTTATTTCTTTGTGTTATATAAATTGTTTTTATGAATGTTTTCTTGTTGATGTTATTATGAAATCTTGATAAACAAAAAAATAAAATAAAATAATGCATGTCATATGTAAAAATCATTTGATGCCATAACTTCCAAATAATTGTTGGTTCATGGATATAACAAGAAAATATATCTTTCCATGGAATTGGATTAGACAATTCTTCCATTTTCTAGAGCATTAAATTAATATTGTTCAACATCACTAGAAATCCATGATTTCAGCTAGCAATCTAGCAATCTCACTGCTATTTAGTGACACTAGTTGTGCAGTGCTTTCAACAATCCTCAAGAGTTTGTCAATAAGATTAGTTGTCACACTCTATAGGCAAGCATTTTAATTGTTGTGGTTTGGCATGATTTATGGACCAGACCAGATCTATTCGGTCAAGGGTTTTCCCACCCTGGACCGAACCGAACCTCTTAAAGACCAAGGCGGTCCTGTCCCATTCGGGACGGTCCGGTCTGGTCGGTCCAATCGGTCCGATCGGCCTCCAAATGGGCCAATGGCCCAATCTTTTTCTTGGATTACTTTCGGCCCAACAGTTAAGATCTACTAACAATTTATCTAGTTTGAAGCCAAAAATATCAAAAAAATACTTAGAAAGAAAATTAAAAATAACCATTACAAAAAATTATCTATATACAATAAATTTGAATAAAATATTTTACTACCAAAAAAATAAAAAATTTCTATATACATCCAAACAATTTAAACAAAGGGATCAATCAATCATAGCATATACTATTTAATATTTTTCATATAGCAAACTACCAATTTAATTGCAATTTGCAACTTGCATTATTTAAAAAAAGCAAGAAAGGCCTTTAAAAAAAGAAGAAGAGAAATACAGCCGAAATCTATGTGGTACACTAAGGAGAACAATTCTTTTTATTTTTGCCTGCCAAGTATGTGGTACACGAATTGGGTAGTTCAAACTGCCAAATTAGCATAGCAAAGCCTAATACAATGTGGGTGAGGAATAGCATTGATTTTGACAACCAGTGGGTGTAATTTAAACCTTTATGATATCAGATCCAAAGCAAGAGGTGCAGTAAAACTCTAAATTCCCTTGCTGTACATCTCCTACAGTGCAAGGATCTCTTATTTCAGAGCTCAAGTTCTTTGCAAACTAGAGCTGGATTGAATCAGAAGTTCATATCATAAAGAAATCCACATTCTGCAGCTGACTATGGAACAATAAAATTGATTAAAACAACACTATGCAGATAAAACACAAATGATTCAAATCTACCTTCATGTATCTTACATACATCAAATGATTCAAATCTGCATTCTAAAAGAAAGAAAAATAAAAATCCATTCCCAAGCATATTTAAAAACTGAAAATTCAAAGTTTTTAAAAAAATGAATTATCAAAGACTAGAAATCATATTTAATAATTTACATCAAAAGCTGATGCACTATAACATACTATCAGTGGCATAAATTACTTAAAAAAAAAAAAAAAGACCAATAGTAGCATAAAACATTAACATAATTACATCAATACAAAATACAAATTATACAATTAGGCCTGAGTAGATCCTAGCCTCCTACATCTTTTTGGCTTGACATACTTTTCACATTTCAGTGTTTTCACAATATCCTGTAAAGTGTAAACAAATGGTTGATTAGCAAAAATTCTCATCAACAACCACATAAGAATAGAAAAGAGTATAAATGGTTACTGTTTCAGATTTGAACAAATCAAGATGAGCTCGGTCAAGAGTTAGAATCAAAAGTATTTAAAGTCAAGTATTATCCTGCTACTTATTTCCTACAATCAGAGATTAAAGGTAATTATTCTTATGCATAGAAGAGTGTTTGTTCAGCAAAAAACTTACTCAAACATGGTTGCTTTTGGCAGATTGGAAGTGGTAAGAGTCAAGCCTATTAAAGTGTGGACTAAGAGGTGGAGTTGAAAAAAGTTAAAATTGCTGCATTTTCAATCTTCAGATCTGTTACCATCAAATGCAACTCTTAATATGTTGATTGATGAACATACAAGACTATGGAAAGTTGTTTAAAGCTCTTAAGTTCTAACATTTACATTTACATTGATAAATGGACTTATATATTCCCATGCGCTTAAAAATAAAAACACAAAAAAGAAAAGAAAATATTTACAAACATAAAAAAGCCAAGAGAAAGAAATAATACCGTAAAAAAAAAAACATAAAAACATATTAAATGGTTACTAATTCTGTTTAAAGGTCACAATCCCATTCTAATTATTGTGGTACTTGTTTAAAGCTCCTAAGTCCTAACATTTATATTGATAAATGGATTTATATATTCCCATGCACTTAAAAATAAAAACACAACAAAGAAAAGAAAATAAACACAAATATAAAAAAGCCAAGAGAAAGAAATAATACTGGAAAAAAAAAACATAAAAACAGATTTAAATGGTTACTAATTCTGTTTAAAGATCACAATCCCATTCTAATTATTATGGTACTTGTTTAAAGCTCATAAGTCCTAACATTTACATTGATATTGGATTTATATATTCCCATGCACTTAAAAATAAAAACACAACAAAGAAAAGAAAATATTTACAAACATAAAAAAGCCAAGGGAATATAATAATACTGGGAAAAAAAAAACAGATTTTAGTGAGCACAATCCCATCATTCTAATTTCTTATGGTCTCACCTTTTTGGTCTTACATCAACATTGGGTTAAGAGCTGGTAGCCATTAAATTTGATCCTTTTGCAGAAACAGCAAATTTCCCAACAAGTTCTCATTCGATCCATAAAAATTTTAAACAGCCCAAATTAAATAAAGTTAAAATAATATAGAAGATAAAAAAAATATATATATACCACAAAATAAATCAAAAGTAAATTGATTACATACCTATATCTATCTGCTTCTCAAATTCCTCAATTTCATCCATTAAAGTCCTAAGACTTATTGGAGTAGAGGAAGAACGGAGCCAATTTTGTGCACAAATGAGAGCCTCAACTATCATCGGATTTAAACTACTTTAGAAAGGGTCAAGTATACGACCCGCAGTGCTGAATGTAGATTCATAGGCCATAGTAGATACTGATATTACAAGTACATCGCGTGCAACCTTTGAAAGTACGCAATATCTAACTGAATATACCTTCCACCAATTTAGTAGGTCAAAACTATCACCTTGATCCTCACATTTTTCAGTTAGATGTCTATCAACCTCTGATTTTCTTTCCAAAGAGTCTTCTAACTGTAATTCTTGCTTAAATTGGGCCATCAATGCAGCCTGTCTATTCGTAGACTGATCTGTGGGAGGACTTGCATTTTCACGTGGGGAACTTGTGCGTTGAGGAGAATTCCCTTCTTCATTTTGGATGTATGCGTCATACATGCGGATAAATGCATTTTTCACCTTCCAACTCAAATCAATGATTTTTGATTGATCATATGCATACATTTTTCTCAACCCAAAGTCAAGATATCGCATCTTGTAATGAGGATCAAGGACAATCCCAACGTACAGCAACATATTCTGATTATCCATATTCTCCCAATACTTTTCAAACTTTCGCTTCATATTTAATGCCATAATTCCGTCACTGGACTTCCTTCTTCACACTCTATGTTAATGACATTTTTAATGGTAACCAACTACGTAAAAAAGGTATTGCAAGTTACATACTCACCCCTGGAAAAGTATAAATTTGCATCATGAAATAATGTAAGAAACTTCTCAAACAACTGTACCTTATCCCAATCAGATGCATAGGGAGGCCCTAATTTCTTTGACTTTCTCCTAGTCACCACATCACCTTCATCATCGTCATCATCATTATCTCCAATACTACTTAAAAAACACATATCTTCTTCCTCCAACCGATCAAAAGCCTTTCGAAATTTTCCATCCCTTTCCAACATAAGATAGGTGGAGTTCCACCTAGTCGGTATTTAGGCAAACATGACTTTTGCATTGAATCTCTTCCAACCCCACACATTTTTTAAATGTACTCCACCTTTGAGGGGAGGATTTAACATACTTCACAACACCCCTTACCTTCACAATAGATTCCTCATATTCTTTCAATCCTTTACGTACAATTAAATTCAAAATGTGGGCACAACATCGAACATACAAGAATTCATGTTCCAAAACCGTATCCCTCTTATACTTGGTTTTTTTTTTTTTTTTCAAATAAGAAACAACTCTATTATTAGAACTTGCATTATCAAGAGTGATTGCAAGTATTTTCAGTCGCCCCCAATCATGCAAACACAACTCTATCCCTTTACCAAGTGTATCACCCTTGTAATTTTCAACCAATGAAAATGAAAGAATCCTCTTATGTAACTTCTAGTTATCATCAATGAAATATGCTGTGAGACACATATAATTGAGGTTTTGCACGGATGTCCATGTATCCATAGTGAGGGAAATTCGTTGCCCTCGAAGAGCACTTCTCAATTTATTTTTTTCCCTCATAAACATGTTAAAACAATCATTGGCAATTGTCTAACGGGATGGAATCCCTACCCACTTAGGGCAAAACACAAGCATAAACTCCTGAAACCCTCCCCTTTAACAAACCTAAATGACAACTCATCAACAATAATCATCTCTACTAAGGCTTGTCGGCAAGCCTCAACACTAAATGCAATGGGCACAAGTCCCCCACTACCACTACCTCCCTCCACCTTCCAACCTAAAGTCGTCTGGGATTTGTCTGTATTCTTAAACGAACCTTTCTTACATTGCTTCTCAATGTGGTGCTTCACAGACTTTGTACCATTAATCTTTGTATCACATGCATACGAAGCACCACAATAATTACATGCAGCCCTAGGTTTAGTGGGATCACCTTTTGGTATTCTTGTAAAGTGATCCCAAACCATTAACCTAACTCTACCACTTTGTGACTCACCAATGTTAGATTTATCACTTACATTGGATGGGGGTGGAGGCGGAGGCATATTTGGACTTTGTATTAACTCTTGCACATCATTGGTTGAAGTTGAAGAATCCATCTAGAAAAATAAACAACCAACAATTAGTGTAATAAGTTTCTATAGAACAACAAATAATAAAATTTAAAACCGATTCAATCTCACTTAAAGACTATTTAACAATACTTTAAAAAAAATATAAGAAAGCAAATTGAACAATAAAGTGCTACATTCAATCTGACTTAGTGACTTTAGTAAAAAAAAAATTAAAATACTATAGCCCAATAACTTGAGTAGACTACAAAATATCATTTAAGTTCTAATATCATAACCCATATCATTTACCCCTAACTTAAAACATAAGTTCTAATATTATTAAACAAAGATATATGAGGTAGGGGTTAATTTTTTAGGTAAAACTCAAGAAAAGAAAGCAAATGGCCAGGAACAGAAAATATTCATAACATTATACTTTCATCCTACTTTTATTTTTGATCTCATCAATCCTTTTTTATTTTTCAAGAAACGGAAAATCTATTTAAGGTTGATGGCTTGAATAGAATGAAAAAATAAATAAAGATATAATATATATTTATATACATATAGATAACATAACTCATGGCCTAAAACTCTATTTTATAGATCATGTTATAGTACTATATATGTTACAATGAATTTAATTAACTTGTTGATGATGATGATCTCTATGGTTTTAATTCATTTTACCATGTGTTTTTAATTGATCTAGAAAAACACATGGGGCATTGGATCCCGTACATGGAAACAATTGTCATCTTCATGCATGAAAGAAATTAACTTAATAACAACTTTTTAATGGAAGGTTGGCATCGCTAGGACTTATAATCATCAAGTCATATAGACTTGAATCTTATAAAAAATTCAAGATGTATATGGTAGGGAATCAGGGATGTCTCTATCCCTACCATATACATCTTGAATTTATTTCCCAGCAGTGGGTCAGAGAGTCCAGCTCTAATTAATGAAGTTAATTTATGTCCTTAATGAAAAAAATATATTGGATCTTAAAGTATTTATTTACAAAAATTAAGAAATAAGGTTAAATACAATCTTATGATATATAAGTTTTATTAAAAAAATATTATTTATTATTTTTCAGATCAATTCTAAGGCTGTATTTGGATATTAAGAATATTTCAGATCATTTATAAATAATAATAAAATAATTTATAAATAATAATAAATAGTTTAAGAATAACTGCATTCCCAAATACAGCCTAAAAGATTATGGGGATTGAGACTTTTTACATCCTCTCGTGCAAGTAATTGACAACTCAACCAAATTAAA
The DNA here is from genome assembly GCF_018687715.1 of Carya illinoinensis. Classification (NCBI taxonomy): domain Eukaryota; kingdom Viridiplantae; phylum Streptophyta; class Magnoliopsida; order Fagales; family Juglandaceae; genus Carya; species Carya illinoinensis. The sequence goes on from NC_056760.1 coordinate 34,295,396, forward strand.
TTCCTTAGATGTATGATGTATCTATCTATTGCCAAATATGAAATCATTTCTTATAAATCATTTCTTATAATCACTATGTTACTGAGAAAGATGAAAATATTGGCTAGTGAATTGATGACGATTTCATATAGTTTATGTTAGAAGTATTCTATCTATTTCCCTTGAAATCGAGATAAATGTTTTTATCTCTCCAAATCTGGCCATCCAATTTTTTTTAAAATAATTGTATCTCTATTTCCTCTTTCTTTTTTACATACAGTTGGGGCATCTAAACCAATATTTTGAATACCGTACCGGATGTCGTACCGGTCAAGGCACTGGAGCGAAATATTTCGATACCAGTACCGTTTCGGGATAGTCAATATATAAATAAATTATATATATAAATATATATAAATTATATTTCACAATAATAGTCTATATATGAATAAATTATACATGAGTACATATGTATATATAAATTATAAATAGTCTAGTATGAATTGTGGGTCAAAAAATGAGATTATAGCTTGAAAAAATGAAAGAAAAAGAAAAGAAAAGATAAAGGTCGAAATACCGGTCAGTACAGGTCGGTACAGGCTGAAATATAGGCCAGTATGGCCAGTATTTCAGCCGGTACAAACAGGTACCATACCTATACCGGCCTAGTGACTGGTACGGAATGTACTGGCTGTATTGGCCGGTACGGTACGGTACCAAAAACAATGATCTAAACCTTTCTTTGTTCCTCTATTTCTTCTTCTTTCGGGATCTCTTGAACAATAGAGTATAGAAATTCAACCACCAAGAAAGAACGAACAACATATATATTTTTGTAAGTGATATATACATTATTTTGTTCAATCAGCTAGAAAGTCATGAAAGTCACAAACATTGGAGGTCTGTAGCACATAAACAACCCTAATATCCACCACTATCCAGTACACAAACAAGCCTAAAATCCACAACTATCAAACAAATTAACAAAAATAATAACTAATAGGTAAGATATAAAAATTATATAATAGAGAAAGAGAGAGAGATCGGCACCTCGTATTGCAAACAAGGGGTTTAAGAGGTGAGTATGGGGCAATGGTTGGGATGCAACGGAGGGGCAACGGCACGGCAATGACTTACGGTTTGGAGGGGATGCGCACGGCACAGCTAGCGTTTTCCGAATTGATTTGAGTTCTGAGATGAGAGAGAGAGAGAGAGAGAGAGAGAGAGAGAGAGAGAGAGAGAGAGAGAGAGAGACCGAAGTGAAGGGGGAGGGGAGGGGAGGGAATCGGGGGGAAGCCAAAATCTAATACTGAAACGGCGCCGTTTGGGGTTATTTTTATTCCCAAACGACGCTGTTTCAGTATTAGATTTTGGAAAAAGAATATATGGGTTGCGTGCCGTTTCACGCAACCCAGTTTCTAAAACTAGACCTAAACCGCACCGTTTAGGTCCAATTTTACTATAACGGCGCCGTTTTCAATCCCTCCCTAATATCAGAATTGACTAATAGTCTAATTGAGAATGTGAGATGTGTTTTCACTTTCCACTTCTAAATTCTAATTCTAAACAATAAAAATAATTAATAAGCTAGTAAAAATATATTTAATTAAACTATTTAATGTGTATTATTTAATTAACTCACTAAAAAAATCACTAGTTAATTGTTACTTTATTAATTATTACTAACTTAGAGAGTTAGACTTAGAGTATATCAATTGACAATTTTTTTATTTTTTTAATATCCAAGGGAATATATTTAATACTTATATAATTATATTGTGATATTAATTTAATATATATATATATAAATATATATATATATATATATAACTAATAGTATACTATTATATATATTATTAGTATTAGTAATTTACTATATACTAATACTATTAGTCTATTAGTAGATAGTGAATTAGTAATATTTATTAACTTATTTACTATAGTCTAATAACTAGATGTAATAACTACTAACTAATAATATGCAATAACACTAGTTACACTAGTTACACTAGTACTAATAGATAATAACTTAAAGATATTAATTTAATATATATATAACTAATAGTATACTATTATATATATTATATATATTAGTAATTTACTATATACTAATACTATTAGTCTATTAGTATATAGTAAATTAGTAATATTTATTAACTTATTTACTATAGTCTAATAACTAGATGTAATAACTAGTAACTAATAATATGTAATAACTAATAACACTAGTTACACTAGTACTAATAGATAATAACTTAAAGATATTAATTTAATATATATATATATATATATATAACTAATAGTATACTATTATATATATATTATATATATTAGTAATACACTAATACTAATACTATTAGTCTATTAGTATATAGTAAGTTAGTAATATTTATTAACTTATTTACTATAGTCTAATAACTAGATGTAATAAGTTAATAACTAGTAACTAATAATATGTAATAACACTAGTTACACTAGTACTAATAGATAAATGATTTGCCTCTTGTGGATCAACCTTTGATGAAAATCAAAGAATGCCGTTTGTCTGATGGATGGGATGTGAACTTGCTTGAAAATTTAGTGGGATTAGAGAATGTTGATGATATCCTTGTCTCCTTATCTGGTCCTAATGCGGGTAAGGATGTTCTTGTATGGACCCAAACAGAGGAAGGGTTGTTTTCAGTTCAGTCTGCATGGCAGTGTATTAGAGTCAGAGGAGCTTCTTTTGAATGACACTCTTGGATTTGGCATAATAGTCTTCCTTTAAAAATGTCTATTCATTTCTGGAAGGCTTGGCCCAGGACTTTGAGTGTGGATGATAGGCTGCGTCGAGTTGGTATTCCAATTGTTTCCAAATGTGATTGTTGCTTTGTTGGTCACTATAAAGACATAAATCATGTTCTCTTCGAGGGTGATTTCCCAAAAAAAATTTGGTTAACGTTCTCTAACCTATTTGGGTTACCAATGGGTAGAAATTAGGAACAACATGTTTCCTCTTGGTTTCAACGTGCTAAGTCATCTTCTCAGGTGGGAGTTATTATGGGCCTCATGCCTGTCATTATTACCTGGAGACTTTGGGGGCGAAGATGTCTAGCACGAATGGAGGGTTCTTTAGAATCGTATGATACGGTTATTAAGTCTATATCTTTTTGGGTTCGGTCGCTTGGTCTTATGGGTGATAAGTATTATACTTTGTCTCATTTTGATGGCATGATTCTGGAGGCTGTACGCATTAGACCAATTCCTTTAAAAGAAAGGACTTGTAAAGTGGTGCAGTGGCATAAACCTCCCTTAGGATGGTTTAAATTGAACACATATGGAAGTAGTCTAGGGAACCTGGGCTCTTGTGGTACTGGCGGTGTTATTCGCAATGATACTGGACAGCTAGTGAAAGCCTTTGCCTCTCCTAATGCAATGGGTTCTAATAATAAAGCAAAACTCCTTGCACTATTATATGGCTTGCGGGTGTGCATTTGCCTCCATCTTTCTAATGTAATTGTAGAGGTTGACTCAATGGTGATTATTTCTTGGTGGCATAGAGGTCGTTGTGGGGTTTGGTATTTGGAGGATTATTGGGATGAAATTATCGTTTTAGCCCAATCTATTAATTGTAAATTTCAGCATGTCCTACATGAACGTAACAAAGTAGCAGACTGGTTGGCTAAAGCTGGTACGGCTGGTGTTTCTTCAGATTATTCTAATACTTCTTCTATGCCTCGGGTCCTTTAAGGCTTGATTCGGTTAGATTTATCAGGGATTCTTTCTATACGTTGTTGTTAAGTTTCGTAGTGATGGTTCTTGTTTTTTATTTCGGTTAGTGTTTCTTTCTTGTTTTATTTGGAAGTTTTTGTTACCACGATTTTCCTCTGCCATAAGGGAGGGTTTTATTAATAAATTCGGGCGGGCATCACTATTGGACAGGTGATTGCTCACTCTTCTTAAAACAAAACTAGTACTAATAGTTAATAACTTAAAGATATTAATTTAATATATATATAACTAATAGCATACTATTATATATATATTATATATATTAGTAGTACACTAATACTAATATTATTAGTATATAGTAAATTAGTAAAATTTATTAACTTATTTACTATAGTCTAATAACTAGATGTAAATATCATGTAATAACTAGTAGTGATTTATTAATTTAGACAGTTAGTGATTTAGTCTTAGTAAGTTAGTATAAATATTAGTATTAGTATAAAATTATAAATATTAATAATTAGTATGATAAATATTAGCCTATTAGGTTAGATAAAAATTATAAAAATTATAAATAATTATATACAATTATAAATATTATATAAATAATAAAATATATTAAATATATATTATTCATTCGGTTCGGTTCGGTCCGGTCTGGGGCAAAAAACCCCTGGACCGGGACTGAACCGAAACCAATCAGTCCAGGGAATTTTGGATCGAGACCAACCGGACCTACTCCAGGTCCGGACCGAAATGGCTGGTCTGGTCTGTTTTGCCGGTCCGGACCGGCCGATACTCCCCCTCGGTGCGGCATTGCCACAGGCTCGCCACGGCAGGTTCCAACACCCTTGAATGTTTTTATAGTATTGACTCCATTTCTATGCTACTATTTCGCCTCCAGATATGATCATGTCATTGGATCTGTCCTTGATTTCCAAATACCCATATGGATGTACGACGCCAACATCACCTATTAAGAACCAGCCATCTTGAATGCTTTGAACGTGGCTTTTCGGTCCTTGAAGTAGCCCTTCAAGATGCTACTTCCTTGCAGGACTATCTTTCCCAAGGTTTGAAAATCCTTTTTTCTTGAAAAGATTTTTTTTTTCACTCAGACACCAACAACAACCAAATATGGTTGAACGTTCAAACCATTGACTGATGACTCTGTTTGGGATAAATCCTTGGGATTTTTGTTTTGTCTTCTTCTTAGTGGAACAACCGATGCTAATAATTATTATTTTTAAGATTATTGACAACTGACATATTATTTTCTTTATTTTTGGAGAAAAATTTTAGTTGAATTATTACACATTTTTTTCGTTTTATATACTCTGGTTGACCCGATCCGAAAATGTTTGGTTCGGATGTATTATTCTTCTTGAAGGGATGGATCGGATTGGGTTGAAATCTAGATTGGGTTAGATGGGTTGCAGCCCTAGTTGTGGTCATCTTTTGAAAGAAAGACAGCCTAAACCTTCCAATTATATTTTTTTTTGGACATTTGTTTTTAATACTCAATCATGTAGTGCTTTCACGGATCCTAAATTATTTGTCCATAAGATTAGTTATCACTCTCAAGCATCCTAGTTGTTGTAATCATCTTTTGAAGGAAAGACATCCTGAGGCTTTCACTAACATATATTTTTGGGACAAAGTATGGTTCGTAAACTTCTACTGTCGAATGAATATGGAGAAATAGTTCATGACTCATAAGCAACCTTCTCTAATATATATTGGGAGAATATACAGGTGGAAAAATAATAAAGAAAGAAGTTGGTTTCCTTGAATAGAATTAAATATGATGAATTGGCAAGGTTGAACAGCACTATGACGTGACAATAGTCCTCTTTCATTATTTAATTGTCCTTCTTTGACAATGAAAAATGAATTTATTTCCAATTCATCATTGGATGAGCAGTCTAATAGAAAACCATCAAGTTCAAGAAAATGATCCAAAGAGATTAGACTAGTTGGTTCATGTAAAAATAAAATAAGCGATGAATGAACAATAAACAAACTTGGGTTTAGGTAAATGAAACTAGAACAAAAATGGTAATATTGTTGAAAGAGTTAGATCATTAAATAAAGAAACGATAAAAAAACCAATATTTTAATGCTTTAGAGAAAGAAAAAAAAAAGCTAACATATGTGGTAGAGTTAAAATGGATAAGGTAAAATAACCAAAATGTTGATTTTAGCTAGAGTTTTACTACTCATCATCCCTACATACCACATATATTTTTATTTAATTTTATTTGGTGGCCAGAGTTTTGCTATTAAATAAAAATAAGTGGTGTGTGATGTGAGGATAATGAATAGAATCTTTCTTTTACCTAAACCAATATCCTTAATTGAAAGTGGGAATGATGATGGAGTTATCTTTGAACAAATGTCAAATACGTTCTTATGCCTAGGAGTACAATCAGTCCAGTTTGAATGTAAATTTTTGTTAAAGACCCAACTTACCGAAATCAGATAAAATAACTTAGGTTGTATTTATTTCAGCCCAAGTAAAAGAATGAGCCCAAAGAATTTTCTATTTTGAAAATAGCATATAATATATCAACTATTTAACTTTATTGACCCATTTTGTTCTTAAAAGTTGCACAAAACAAAATTAGGGAAAATTAGTAATTAGCATATTCGGGACTTATTCATAAAAAAATGTTTTTAAAATACATTCAAACCATTTTTCTACTATTAAAATATTTGCGCCATCACCAGTTATCCATTCATAAAAGTTAACAATCATCATAATCAAATTAAAAACAAAGAAATAAAGAAAAATAAATTAATAAATGAAATATCCTAACTTCAAACTCCAAATAAAAAAGAAAAATAAAAAGAAAATATATTTAATAAAAATTGTTACAGTACAAGCATCTAGCCATAAACCACCTACTTATAAAATAATAGAACAAATAAATTCACAACTAAAATAAGATGAAATATATCTAACCACCGCCCAAATGACCAAATTGAAACCAACATTATAATTATATTGATATAACCCACAACTCCAAGGCCACAACTCCACAAAGCAAAAGACCCAATCAAACGTCTTTAGTGCAAAAACAAATATAAAATATTTTAGTTTCAATAATTTTGTTATGCTAACCAAATTAATTAGTATAATAGTATATTCTTTTCACCACAATCATCTTCAATAGCTATGGACATTGTCTCTTATGCCTCTGCGGAATTTTTAGCGTCCCTAACAAACTAAATTATATAAACTAACATAATAGATAACTCATAAAAATATATAAAAACAAATAAATTTTTCACTCGCCCATGTCAAGCTTTTCAAAATCCTCCATATCATTTGTTAAATATCTAAGGCTAATTGAAACAAAAGAATAACGAAGTCAATTTTGTTCACATATGAGAGTCTTTACCATAATTCAAGATAAACTACTTTAGAAGGGATTAAGTACATAATTTTCCATTCTAAATGCAGATTCATAAGCCATTGTAGATACCGGTAGAATATCAAATTTTCTATATTTTTACTCAGAATTTTCATATAGGTATCTATCCACTTGACTTGTTTTACAGAAAGTTTTTCGATTGTAACAATTACTTAAATTGAGCCAATCTCAATGCATTCATATTCTCAACTCTACTACATGTACTAGTTACATCTTCAGTTGAGAAGCTTGTCCATTAATATTGTGGACAAGAACTATGACCTTCAAATTCAATGTATGCATAATATATACGGGTCAAAACACTTTACACCTTCACTTTTAACTCAATTGTTCTTGTAGAATCATGAGTATTCATTGTCTCCAACAAAAACTCAACATATTGCAACTTGTATGGAAGATCAAGAACAAGCCCAAAATACAATAATATATTCATATTATCAAAGCTACCACAATATTTGTCAAATTTTTTGTCTCATATTTATTGACATTAATCTCAATACATGTTTTTCTTCACACTCTATATCAATTGTGTCTTGAATTGTAACTAATTATGTAAAAAAAAAAAAAGTTGCAAATTACATATTGACCACCTAAAAAATGCCACGTTGCATTTAGAGGCGTTTAAGAAATCTCACATTATCTCAATCATCTTTTTAGGGAGCTCCTAACTTCTTTGACACTCTCCTCCTAATTTCATTATCATCATTGTCATCACCTTCCTCCTCTCTAATATTAGGAATGAACCCCACATCTTCTTCCTCTAGCCGTTTAAAAGCCTTTCAAAATTCTTCAGCCTTCTCTAATATAAGATAGGTAGAGTTCCATAACATCTTTCACCTTGGTAATAGACTCATCAAACGCTTTCAACCCCTCATGAACAATCAATTTTAAGATGTGGGCACATCTCATATGCAAGTGTTCATGTTCCAAAATAAAATTCTTATTATATGCTTGGTCTTCCTTTTAAAAAAAGATAATTGCTCCACTATTCGAACTTGCATTATCAAGAGTGATTGGAATTATTTTTTGTCACTCCCAATTAATCAAGTACATCTATATTGTTGTACCAAGTATACAACGCTTGTGATTTTTTACTAAAAAAAAAGAGATGATTATTTTGTATAATTTTCAATTATCATCAATGAAATATGCAGTGAGACATGTGTAGTTGAGCTTTTGCACGGATGTTCACATATCCGCAGTAAGAGAAATTTGTTGCCCTTGAAGAGTGCTTCTCAACTTATTCTTTTCTCTCATATACATGGTACATACTATAACAATATTTGGAGATGTGAATCCTACCCACATAGGTTGAACAATAAGCATAAATCTTTTAAAACTCTCTCATTCAACAAACTTAAATACCAACTCGTTAAGTATAATCATTTTTGCTAGTGTTTGTCTACAAGTGTCAATACTAAAGGCAATCAGAACAAGTGGCACACTAGTAGTCATCCCCTCCTTGGGCTTCCAGACTAAGGTAGTTTGGATCTTATCCCTAGCATTATATGGATAAAACTTACATTGATATTCAATGTAATACTTCATAGATTTTGTACCATTTGCTTTCATATCACATGCATAATCCGCACAAAAATTATCTAAGTTTACTTATATCACTTTTTTATATTCTTATGAAGTGATCACAAACCATTAATCTAGTTCTACACACACCAATAGATTTCGTATTTACATTGGGTGGGAGTGGAAAAATGTCTTGCTCTTGTGTTGCATGTTTAGTATTTCTCTTCGTAGAGTTGGGAGTCAAACAAACTATATATAAAATGACAATGTTCAAATCTAAATATTACATCAAGCATTACATCCAAACAAACTATGATTTACTATTTGTATAACCATATGTTTTATTAACCATCTTTTTTCTTTTTACGCATATGTTTTTCTTCCTTTTTTTTTAACATCTGAATTGGAGCAAACAAATTTGAATTCATCATTTATAATTTGACCAAATAAAATTAATCAACTAACACATAAATTTAATTCGACCATCTATAATTGGACCAATTAAAACTAATCACTACCCTATTGTACATAACCCCAATTATAAAAGTTTTCATTTCTTTTTTCTTGTAATCTATTTCATTCTATAGATAAGTAATCAACTAACATAAATGAAATTAAAATATAATAATTCTTTGCATTCTAATAAGTGCATTCGTTCTCAAGCACATTAACCATAAACTCAAACACATCAAGTGATCAATTATAGTAGATCAATAAAAAAAATATTATGCAAATATAAAGAATATTAGCTTGAGATCAATCGGTACCTTAGAGTGAAAAGCCAAGAGATGGCAGCGTGGGACGTAGACAAGTGGAGATATAGTTTTCCAGTAGATACCGATGATGGATGCAACAGTTTGGGGCGGAGGGTTTGATAGTTAGAAGATTGAGGGCGTCGGGTGAGGAGTTAGAGGTTGGAATTAGGGTTTGATTTTGGGCAGATAAAGAAATGAAGGGGAGAAGAGACAAGACGCTTTTTAACGTGGATTATCTAACTAACTTGTTAATAAAATTATTGATCACAATTATATTAACGGTGTTAGTAGCTAGTAACTTAATAGTCAATAGTATGTGTATAAACTATGATAGTTAATGCATAATGATCTATTTTAATATTTTATATATGATTAATGAATAATTGTAATGGTCTATGGATGCTTGAACCTTGGGTATCTTACAAAAAATGTAACTAACTATTTTAATTAAGTATAGAGTATATATCATTGTATATAATATAACGATTTATCATATAATATATTAGTTAATTGTTAGTAGTATATAAGTTAATTGTTAATAGTATATTTAATACTTTATACAGCCAATGGTCTTAATTAATTAGGTTAGATAAAAATTACATAAGTAAATTATATGATAACTACTTAAAACTCATTATAAAATGCTATATGAAAAATTATTTAAAAAAGTTTATATATTTAGTTTGGCCAATTTGGTCTGGGTGGAAAATAGCGAACCAAAAATAGAAATTTTGGAATTAATGAAATCGAGATGAATCGAAAAAGTTATCGGTCTAGCTTGGATTGACCGAAATCGTCTAGTCTAATCGGATTTTTCAGGCCGAGCCGCTAACCTTACAACCTTACTTACGCCAAACGACATATAACTCTCTTATTTTTTTTAGGAGCATCTCACCCCATATTTGAAAAGAATAGTGGTAGATACAATTATGAGTTATGTAAGTATTGTATATTCTTTTTGAAAAAGAATGAAATCTACCATTAAAAATTAATTTTTTAAGTGGATTCTATATTTACTTACTTTTTTTAAAAGTATTGTGTGACACTTCTACACTTTATGACTATAAATATCATTTCTCCGAGATGCAGAGAAACAAAGAGCATTTCGGTCATTTTTTGTTTTGATTAATGCTATATACTATATTCAAACCATATTTTTATCCCATTTAACAATCGTGTCCCCTTCCTCAATTCGTTCATCTTGTCTATTAATATTTCTTTTACTTAGTTTTATTTTGATTTCTTCAAGGCTAAAAAAACAGAAATACAACTTTTTAGCAACTCCCAGGAGACATGCGCGGTACAACCAAATTCACAGGTCAAAAATCGATTGGAGGAAAGTGGTGGTTTTGCAAAAATACCTCGCGTGGTTCTCACGCACCGCCCACTTCTAGGCATGGTCCTCAAGTGTCACTCATTCCAGCAACTTTTCTTGACACATGCATTAGATTATCGGACTTTCCACTACCAGACCTTTCAAATTTGACATTTATGGTTGAAAAGCGACAAACGTGTTTCCTTCACTGGGAATCACATATTTCGAAATCTAACGGAGTTGGTCAAAACTATAATCCATTTTTTTCACATCTATCTTACTGTTTTTCTTTTTAGTTTCCTTATTGTTAATAATAAAAAAAAAGAGTTTTCCTCTCGAATGTTTGTTTGTAGAGGTTGAGTCTTTTATTTCTATGAATGGTGAGGTTGGGTCTTTGTTTAAGCAAAAAATATTGTCTCTTAGACATTTGTCTATAGATATTACCGGCAATTGTGAAGACTAGACAACTTACAAAAGAAAATAGTATACTGCTGGAGTTTCAAATACATTATTTTGATTTATGATGTCAGATTTGAGAATATTTCAAAATGTATCCGGTTATAAATATAAGTTTTTTTTTAATGAGTAATGATAGTTTCTTTTAAAAAAAGTGTGCCAATTTCTATCATCCTTAAATCATTTATTATTACTTTTTTAAAATAACTTAAAAATTAATATATAATAATATCTCATCGTATTGTCACAAAACAAGAACAAGATGAATGTGAAGTATGTAATACCTTTTTCTTTAAATTATGTGACCAGATTCTATTCCATTAATCTTACAATAGAAATACTACGTTCACAATTTTTTTTAAATAAATATAGACTCACAAATTGTGATTTGTACAATTCTAATTTTTTTTATTATAAAATACGTCTTGTACATCAAGTGAGTTCAAATTTACAAATTTATTTTCATAAGATATTTACGTGAATTCTAACTTATCTAGGCACTAGGGGTGTAAGTCGGTCGGTTAAGATCAGTAAAACCCCTAGACTGATACATTTGAATTGAACTTAACTTAGACCGGTCGGTCTTGGTCTTAAAAAGTGTGGACTGAATCAGTCCAGTCTCAAAATTTATAAATTTTGGATTTGATTGGATCAAACTCTTATATATATTTTAAAATTTTAATATATTATTTTTATATATTAATTATATAAGTTAATGATATAATTTAAAAAAGAAAGGATGGACTAAACACTTGATCGGACCGAACGGATTTAGAGTCTTAGAGCATTGGCATTGGCTTCATCAAAGCTATCTTCAAATTTTGATGAAAAGTACATGTTTTCCATAATTCTAAAATCTTCCTATCCATAATCCCACATTGGATTAGCCATTAGATTCATCAAAATAATAATATAATATTATATTTTTAATAATAATTTTTTTTTTCATATTTTGCAATTAAACCTACTATATGTACATTAATAATTTAATTTGATATTTAAATTATTGATTTACAAGCACTAATTTTTTTTCTCAACCTAATTACCAACAAACACATTTTGTCAATCCTTCTTCTATCTAACAATCAAATATATAATAATTTAAGGAACAACAAACACATATACAATTTGTTCAACCAAGATAAAATATTATGTTTGAAACTAACTACAAACCACCATTCTTCTCTACCTAAACTTTTACATCTACAATTCTATCCTTGGTCAAACACATTCATTCCATCATACACAATACCCAACATTCATATCCATAATTCTTCAAACCAACTTGTAGATGTAGCTAACTGTCCTTCCTTTGCCAAGTTTTTTAGATGTAGCTAATAGTCTTGGATTAAACCCTATAAATATATCCATTCTTGAACTACTTCCCACTCATCAAAAACCAATATTTCTTCTTCTAATTCTTCGCATTTTTTTCTCTTATTTCCCTATGGATCCCTATAGCAATACTCTTTATATGTTAGATGAAGATTATTTCGATCATGAGGATCTTATGATAGAAGCAATGGCCGTACATAGACAACAACGTGCAACTCTTGGAGCATCTTCTTCACGTCGTCCTAATTCTCAACCTCGTATGTTCATTCGACACAATCCATTGGAAGGTCACGAACGCCTTTGGAATGATTACTTTGCTCAACCACCAATATATCCGCCAAACGTTTTTAGGAGGCGATTTCGAATGAATCGTGATCTTTTTTTATGTATATATTCTGCAGTTGTCACTCATGATGATTAATTTATCCAAAAGAGAGACGCCAGTGGGAGGCTTGGATTGTCCTTACTTCAAAAGATGACTGCGGCAATTAGGATGCTCGTATATGGGGCAACAGCAGATCTTATGGATGAGTATGTAAGAATTGGAGAAAGTACTGCACGGTTGAGTATGAAGAAATTTGTAAAGGCGATCGTGTCAATCTTTGGGGGTGAGTACTTGAGGTCTCCAACCAGCAATGATATAGCAAGGTTACTAGAAGTTGGACAAAGGCGTGGATTTCCAGGAATGTTGGGTAGCATTGATTGCATGCACTGGAAATGGAATAATTGTCCTAGTGCTTGGAAAGGTATGTACTCTGGTCACGTAAATGAACCAACTATTATTTTGGAAGCTGTTGCCTCTTATAATCTTTGGATATGGCATGCTTTTTTTGGTTTACCTGGGTCTCATAATGACATCAACGTACTTGATCGATCTTTTGTTTTTGCTGCGTTGGCCGAAGGTCGTGGTCCTCCATGCAACTATACTATCAATGGTCACGAGTACACAATGGGATATTATCTTGCTGATGGTATATATCCTTCGTGGGCAACATTAGTAAAAACAATTCCTGCTCCACATGGGAAAAAGAAAAAATATTTTGCTGCTTGCTAGGAGTCTGCAAGGAAAGATGTCGAACGTGCGTTCAGAGTACTCCAATCTAGATTTGCAATTGTGCGTGGACCTGCAAGGTATTTCCAACTTGAAGTTCTAAAAGATATTATGTACGCATGCATTATCTTGCACAATATGATTGTTGAAGATGAACGTCATCTATATCTCGGGGTTAACCAATTCAATTATGAAGCCAATGATGATACTCCATCCGAGCCAATTTCACGTAATAATATACCTGAATTCATGGGGTTCATTGCCCAACATCATCGTATTAGAGATAGAGGCACTCATTCTCAACTCCAAGCCGACCTTATCGAGCACTTATGGAATATGCATGGCCGAGCATAATATGGATTTCTTGAAAAGCCAATGTCATCTTTGTTGGTGTATTGTAGTGCTCATTAAAATTCAACTTCTTTTTATGACTTCCTTTTTATTATTTTAATGTTGAGAACCTATCACTAGTTTGTTTAATTGAAGGCAATATCACTTGTTCCTTTTATTAACTTACATGGATATATATATATATATATATATATTTATATTGAAGGCAGTATATATTGTACATTTTATTAACTTTTTTTGGATACATATATATATATATATTTATATTGAACGTCGAACGTGTATATTAGTGAGTATAATTGACTTTTTTTGGATATATATATATATATATATATATATATTTATAGTCAAGGCAGTATATAAATTGTGCCTTTTATTAACTGTAATGGATATATTTATATTTATATCCATTGAAGGCAGTTGCACAATATGCTTTTTTTGGATATAAATATGAGACATACAGCTGCAACATCTTCTTAAATAGAAATACAAATTCAGTGGATTAAAAACTACACATCTCGTATAAAACCAGCTTCTTAAAAGCTGGATTTATCTCTACACAACTCTTAAAATTCAGATTCTAAAACTGGTACACAATATCACTCATACATCTCGTATGGACCTAATAAAACCTACAAACTATACTATTGACTGCAACTATACAGCTGCAACATTTGGAGCCAATAAACCTTCACAAATTCAGCTTGCATGACATAAAAAATCCAGCTTCAAAACAGGAAAAAAAAAGCAATCGGAAAAGCATACAAAAACAGCCTAACTAAATGACACCATTATCATATATATTGTCTACAAACAGATCCCACAGACAAGTTTAAGAATACAACCTCCATTCCCCAAATACTTCCAACAAATACAAGTTGCATCACATACAAACAGATCCACAAACACTTCCAAAAAATGGGTACTTCACAGATTTTCTATCCACAAAACCAAGTCCAAAAACTAAACTAACATTCAGAAATTCCAAAGTATTTCCATTCAAAAAAATAGAAAGTCATCCATTATCATAGTGGCTGCCCAGCCACATGCTTCATTATGAAGTCTTGTGGCTAAGCAGCCACTACAAGCTGGAAATCAGAAAGTCATTCGGATATACCATCTTCATCACTCATTGACTCTTCCCAAATTTTTTTCTGAACTTTACGGAAGTAGGTTTGCTGCATGGCATTCATACCAGAAAGATCCTTGCCCATCATCTCAGCATCAAACTTTCTTTTATCAAGATCCAGTTGTGCACCTCTATCGCGATCAGCCTTCGTCTGCCATTCTCTTCTCTCCGCCATGAACAATCGTCTATCCTCGGTCATTGCTCCTAATGTCGTGTTGAACTCAGCATCAGATTGTTCTTGTGCCTTCCGCTTCTTCAAGCTTTCCTTTTCAGCCTTTTTTCCAGCAGGCCTTTCAACATTTTCTTCCACAACATTGCCCAAAACTTCACTTGACTGCTCATTAGAAGGTTGTCTATCGACAGGCTTTCTCCTCATATTCAGCGTACTCATGTGTTGATGCCATTTGGGTTGGTGCCTCAAAAGATTCCAAGAATGCTCTAATGTGAAGTTCCCTCGTTCCATCTCTTTGTACAATATCTTTGCTCTTTCAATCTGAAAATTTTTTTAAAAAATAGTGTCAGCTTCTTAAATCTTACGTAAATAGACCACATTATTAAAGGAAAATAGTACATACCTTATCTTGCTCGGTCGCACCACTCGGGTGCAATGACTCAACTTGTGCTAAATATGCAAAAAACTTATTTGTGTATTTTTGAATCATGAACCAACGATTGATCAATGACCCAACCGAATGGTTCACATTATGTGGTTTCTTATATTCGTGGTAAAAATCAGAAATCCGCTCCCACATTTGAGTGGATTTCTGATCAGTTCTCCGGATGGCATCAATACTAATGTTCAGCCAGAGACAAGTACGTTATCCTCCTCAACAGTGAAAGAAGCTCCACTTTGAACTTTTTTTGTTGGAGGCCTCTTTTCACCGTGAAGGGGAGTTGGGCTGACCAAAGTATTAGAACGGGGTGTGAATGTTGGAGTGGTAATAGGACATTCTCCTCCACTTTGTAAGAGAGTGGTGAAGAATGGGTCCTCCTCCAAAAGATTGTCCATCCTTTAAAAATTACAATTTTTAAGTTGTCAGACACAACCAAATTCATCACAATAAACAAGGCATGGAATTCAAAAATGACTGCAATTGAAAAATATAATACCTAAACAAGACAGAACAGCTTACAGAAAAACTGTATAACAAAATCAGAAAATTCGTATAAATAAATGACTGCAAAACAGATCCCAAAAAAAAAGAACAAAAACAGAATTCACAAGCAGTACATACAACGTATTTTGCATTAAACAAGGTCCAGTAAGACAGTTTACAGCAAAACAGTATAAAAAAAATAGAAAAACAGTAGATCCACAAGCACTTATTTAAGGCATATCAAATTCAGGTCATATATGGAAACCAAGTTTTCCATAGACAGAAAGACAGTATAAAAATTCAGTTTACAATTTAATTGAATATGAGACTTAAAATTTATTACTGACTATAAAACTCCAATATTGCTATGTGAATGACCTACTGTTCTCCTTGCAAACAAGCAACATTCTTAGAGCAGCTTTGTTTCAGTAAGAGTTATGTAATCTAAAGATATTCCTCAATTTTACAATTTGAAATTTGAAATTCAAATTAAGAAAGAAAATATTGGAAACCTTCTCTGTATTTATTAGGAATGGAATAACCTGCTCTATCATATGGGGGATTAACAAAAACCTCACACAAGAACTTCCAAGATCGAATAGTGCAACTAAAAACAAAACAATTGGAAGACTCCATCAATTTTTTAATGGAAGAATCAGTTGAGGAAGCACAACTTCTAAAAGCTTATTAGGGGAAGTGCTTTCACACAATATTACAAAAGCTTATTAGGAACCTCTAAGTTCTAAAACAGTAGATCCACAAGCAATTTTCCAAATGGGTCCATACAAAAACAGTAGATCCACAAGCACTTTTTCAAATGGGTCCTTAACAATTTAATCGACCTCTTTGAACTAACATATTGGATGTTTTATACTAATCATGCATCATGGCATTCTTTACATTACCAA
Source organism: Carya illinoinensis (assembly GCF_018687715.1). Taxonomy (NCBI): domain Eukaryota; kingdom Viridiplantae; phylum Streptophyta; class Magnoliopsida; order Fagales; family Juglandaceae; genus Carya; species Carya illinoinensis. Next base: position 34,312,444 of record NC_056760.1, read on the forward strand.
CCTCACCAAGTTTTAAAAATAGATGCTGCATGTCATTGTTCATGAGGAAAAACTCCAAACACAAACAAGAACAAACCAAATTCTTCCAAACAAACACAAGCAAGAACACAAGCATGTCATTCTTACATTATCAAATAATAGTGTCCAATTCAAATCAGTTACATCCAATTGATCTGCATGTTGGATGTAGTTTCCAATAGTAACAAACCAAAGATGATAGTCAAATCTACCCACTCACACACAAGAACAACAGACTCCAAAATATTCATCAATGGGAAAAATAAAAATTTATGAACAACAGACTCAACAATATCACTTGCTCATCATCCCGAAGCAAATATACCACCATACACATAACCATATTCATCAATTGCTAGGAAAGAACTCCATATAACCGAGTGCATACAAAACCAATTCACACATAGCCACACAAATCTTCCTATAGGCAACAATACATTACAGATCCAACAACTACAATACCAGAATGAGTGTGGTTGCTTGAGCCGAATGGACTGACTGCACCTTAGAAAATCTGCAAGAAATTCACAAAATCAATGACCCAACATCAGTCGAATGCTCAGTAACCATTTATTTTTTCCACCCAAACATCCGAAAGCAAAAGCCCCAATCGGGGCTGAATGGAAATAAAAAACCGATCCAAGATTAGGGTTCAAAAAGAAAAGCAATCGGCCAAACCTGAAATCGGATGCCTTCCGCACGAATCTGATCTGCTTGAAACCGGTAGAAGAAACTCCCGAATGATTCTGCACCAAGAATCCAAGGAAGAATAAAAAAAAGCTTAAAAACGAGAGAAAGAGAGAAAGTGGGAGAGAAAACAAACCGGCTTCCTTTGGAGAAGAAGATCGTGTAGAGCCGAGTGTTCTTGCCGTTGAAGAATCGAATGGCTGCGAAGATTCGAAGTGTAGAGCCAAAGGGATTGGGAGAAATGAAAATGAGAGAAATGGGGAGAGAAAATGCGGGGAGGAAACGGGGAGAGAGGGAAACGAAAAGTGACCGCAGATAAATAAAATAGACTAAAATAATATGAAGATGAGTGCACAGTAGCACTTCAAATATGAAAGACCCGGTACATTTACTGTAGGTCAAAATTACCCATTTCTGAGTTTGACTAATCCAATACAGTATTTTTTTCTTGGATTCATCTATGTTTGCATTTGGCATTATCGAAGCCAATGCCAATGCTCTTAGACCCTATTTAGTATTTAGCACCGCGCCATTTCTGAAGCATACAGGATGCTGCGCCAAAAACAAAGGTGGTGTTATCCCTTTGTCAGGGAAATATCTCCATCCTTTTGTCCTTTAAGGTGAAGGAGGTGAAGTAAACTACGTGCCTCCTCCATCGCCCTTTCAAATTTGACGGTCATGATCAAACAGCTCATCTGTAATTTTATACAATGCCAGGGGTTATTGTTATCAAAACCTAATTGGATATTTCTACTCAGGCTTCTCGCTCTCCCATAAATATCTTTAGGTTATAATCGAGAGAGCGCCCATCTTCTCCTTAGAACCTTATCTGTTGGAAGTAGGAGCTAGAGCAACGAGACCAACCATGTCTGCCACCGCTTCTTCCCTTGCACTACCATCTCTCACACCCAAGACCCTTTTCCTCTGCAATTCCAAACCCACTTCCCTCTCTCTGTTCTCTCTTTCCCCTTCTCTCATCCTTCGTTGTAAGCCCATTTCCGTTTCCGCTTCCTTTCTTCGCTCTGCGCCTGTCTTCCACACCCAGCCATCCCGGTTCGTCCGGAACGTCACCCTTTCGTCCGATTTTGACCAAGAAGAGGAGGTCGAGGAAAGAGGCTTCTCCCCTGACCTCAAACTCTTCGTGGGTAATCTTCCTTTTAGTGTTGACAGTGCTCAGCTCGCCGGGTTGTTCGAAAGCGCTGGAAATGTTGAAATGGTCGAGGTATTATTTTTTTTCCAAACTTTATTTTTCCACTCCAAGTATGTGTATGCTATAAAGGTTTGTTGTTTACTTAAAAATAAAAGGTTGGTTTTTAATTTTTGATTTCTTGTGTGTGTCAGAGTCAGTGGTCTGCCTTTGTTTTCTTTTGGATTAAATTGTTTCTCGAAATATTGGCTGTGGGAAAAGCAAAATATATTCTCGGGATTCTAACACAAGAAACCTGCTTATAATTAGATGTGCTGAAGTCTTTGTCATTATAGGTGATTTATGACAAGACTACTGGAAGAAGCAGAGGATTTGGTTTTGTGACAATGTCTACGGTTGAGGAAACTGAAGTTGCTGCTCAACAGTTCAATGGCTATGTAAGCACACGTTCCATGTACTTGGTTTTATTAGGCGTTCTATTTCTTTGGTTTTGAATCTTATTTGGTGTGAAGCATGCTCTTTCAGAAGTTTCATCGAAGTAATTGCTGAGTATCAAATTTCCGGTTTACTTGTCTTGTTTTATATTTCTTGAGCACTGGGTGGGTTTATTGCATCTGAGCAAAACTTCCTGACATTTGACAGGAACTCGATGGGAGACCATTGAGGGTGAATGCTGGACCTCCTCCACCTAGGAGGGAGGATTCCTCCTTTAGAGGTACCAGAGGTGGGTCAAGTTTTGGTGGTGGCCAAGGTGGCCCCAGCTCTGGTGGTGGCTACCGTGTTCATGTGGGTAACCTTGCATGGGGTGTTGATGATTTGGCGCTTCAGAGTTTGTTTAGTGAGCAAGGAAAGGTCGTTGAAGCGAGGGTGATTTACGACAGGGAGAGTGGCAGATCAAGAGGTTTTGGTTTTGTAACCTTCAGCTCTTCCGCAGAGGTCAACAATGCTATTGAATCCTTGGATGGCGTTGTAAGTATAGTAGCACCTTAGCTATTGTTATATTTCATATGATGGGTGAATCTGTTGTTTGATGTATGTGCGCGTTTCTTTTTATTTTTGAGTTACATTGAAATGTTTGGTTGATCATTAATATTAATTATCAATCTTGCTTGGTTCTTTTCAGTCCCTTTTTTTCCATTGTTAATCAACATTTACCAAATCATATCGTAGTGTATAATTGAAATTAGTTGGTCAGGATACACTGATAATTTACAGTTGTCATAACTTATCACCTGAAGTTTGGTTGTATTGGGCACACGATTGATTAAAGTTCCTTGTAAGTAGTAGTTCTGTAAACAAAAAGTGTCTGGTAAATATATTTTTCTGGATCTCATTCATCCGTCTGGACGGATTGTAAGATTCATTGATTTCGTGTTGTGTGCATGTAAATCTTGGAAAACTAGTCCTGTTTTTTATTATGTGAGTTTATATTACGAGTAGCCAGATAATTAAAAGAATTTTTTATGAGAACTCCTGTCACATCAATAGATAACCACTAACGTTGTTTGGCATATTAATCTGGGTATGAAAACTTGTTTGTTTGACACGTGCATTGCTCATTGATCATCATTTATGTAATATGTTTGTGTGTATGCACGCATGTATGTATGAATGCATCTATTTATATCTATATCTATGGAGTACGTATTCTCAGAATCACGAGTGTCACTCATTCCTTGAGAGTGAAGTTCTCAGAGTTTTGAGCCATTTTTGACATATCTTTTAATATTTTAAAGATAGTGAATAAATCCAAAAGTCCCAAATCAGGATCTCATTTTCTTGCCAAGTCAAATCACCAATCTTGACTTGATTTGGATTTGGTGCTTTCAGCTATATAGTATCACAGTAATTTTTATACATTTTCTATCCAACTATATTTACAATTTTTCATTGTGAAAATTTGTTGGTGTAGGACTTAAATGGCAGAGCACTACGTGTGAGTGCAGCGGAAGCAAGGCCAAGACGTCAATTTTGAGTTTTGAATCTTTTACAAGTCCTCAACCAATGAAAAAACAGGGTATACTCTTTTAACTTATTGGAATATAATTTGGATCTTTAAAATTATTCTGATAACCATTCCCTTCATCATTCATCCCAAGTGTTTGTTTGGATATGGCAAGCATCTGTTGGATATATTTTGTTTGATTTTTATTCTTTCTTTAGCTGCACAGTTCCTCAGATACTCACAGCAATCCGCATATCTTTGTCTCAGGGACTTGGGAGTTGTGCAAGCTGTGGAGCCAACTGCTGTTCATCAAGAATTTACAGAAACAAAGAACTTCCTTAAACTAATTAGTTTTTGGGCCTACAGATGGACATGAGCTGATAAACGTGCTCTGAAGGATTGTTAATTTTGTATGTTCTGAATGCCTTAATCCAGACAGGAAACTGATGTGTTGAAACATCTTTTTGTCACATTTGGTAGATCCAGTACAAGGGTATATGTTATTTGGCTTTTCCGCATGCGCTTGAGTTGTGGATTTAAACAGGTTATTACTCAATCCTGGAAATTCGTAAACTTTTACAGGCCAAGCATAAAACTGTTTATTGGTTCACCACTTCCTTTCAGGCTTTCGGCTGAAGAAATGATCGTTAACTAGTTCTCTAATGGCAGACGGAGGAAATGAATATCGTGAGGGATGAAATTTGTTTGTTTTGGTTCATTTACCATGTTCCAACACAAAATCCTTTTATATGCTGGTTTACGTTACTAGGAGAAATAACCAAAATGTGTGTATGAAACTTGCAAGAGGGTCTTAGAACAAAGGTATAATAATTCAACGAGGGGCTCGGATATACCAACTTTGGTTCGAGACTTGAGCCAATTGGACTTGCACCGAGGGAGATTCGACTGCGATGTGTTAACTTCCCTCGTTCACTAGGTTAATTTATTCGATGGGCTGCAGTTTCTAAACCGCAAGTCCTAATAATGAACTCAAGAATGAAAACAATGTCAAAAGATTTTTGAAAGAAAAAATGTCAAAACTCGTTTTATTAATCCCTATACAGATGTGTGATATAAAGATAATGAGTAGAAGAATTTGATTTTGGGAAGACTATCTAATTGAGATTCTTATATTGATGTAGATTCTGTTTGGATGTTGAGCTGAGTTGAGGTATTAGAATTTTTTATAAATAGTAATAAATTGAGATGGTGGAGTGAGTTTTGTAGAGTATACTTAAGATAAATTTAGATGTATTTGGATGTTGAGTTGAAAATATATTTTTGAGAAGTTGAAAAATATTGTAGATCTTGAGTATAAAGAAGTTGAGATTAAAAAAAAAATTGTGGTTCTCATACGTAAAGGGATTTTGAATTGAAAAAGTTTGTGGGTCTCACTTGCAAAGAGATTTTGAGATGAGATGAGTTTAATGATTGAGAATTAAATGTTTGGATGTTAGACTCATCTTAAAATTAGACTGAATTGAGTTTATTTCAATTCAATTTAAGTTCCAAATGAGGGCCTTAAAGTACTGTATGATACAATTCTAAGTCTCTAGCGTATTTTAAAAAAATAAAATAAAATTGACTATTAAAATAGTAATTTTTTATGTGTATATTAAATTTAATTATTCTTTTAAAAAAGAAATGTGCCGAATTTACAAACTTTTAAACTATAAAATTATTTCTCAGATGAATAATGTGGCCTTTTCCCTTAGCTCCCGGCCAAAGTAAAGGCCCGAGCCGAATGACTGATCCAAATTCCTACGGCACATTCTCTACCTGAACTTATCCCTTCTGTAGGGTGTAACAGGTTTAATTCAGTCTGATTTTAAATAAAATTTAGGATTGAATTAGTATATATTAATTTTACATTTTTTAAAATTTATTATGCATTATCTTTCTAAACTAGTATTCCGGTTTTACCAATTTTTGGTTCGGTTTATTGGTTATAATAATATATTATAGTATATAAGATTATAGTGATAATATTATAGTATATTATAATATATATTATAATTGTATTATAGGAGTGATATATTATAATATATAATATAGTGATATATTATAATATATTATAATATATAATGATATAATATTAGTATAACTATTAATATAATAAACAAAATGATATAAGATTTTAAATTTTAATATTATATTAATTAGCAATTTATTATATAATACAAAACTATTTTATATATAAAAATTTTATACAATAGAAAAATTAAAATATGTACTTATAAACCAGTCCGGTCTGATTTTAGAAAAAAAAAAAATCGAAACTGGACCGATTTTGATCGGTTTTTTAAAAAATAAAACTGGTACCGTATTGAACCAAATACTTCCTTGAACCGATCCCACCAGTTTTATTCGGTCTGATCCGATTTACCGATTCACCAATTTTTTTTTTTTACACCCCTATCCCTTCCTTTCCGATGTTTTTTTTTTTTATTCAATTCAATTGTGTGTTGACTTTTTAATGTCTTGTAGAACACAAGCCTCGGATAACAATTGACTAGCAGAAGTCAACGCGCTGATGAAACGAAACAAGATTTTTACGTCTGAGTGAAATAAATAGAAATTTATAAATAGTAACATTTTAGTGTAAAATATAGCAATTTTAGTAACTTGACATCCTATCGAATAATGAAATAAATTAAAATATTAATGAAATTAGTTAAAATAATCTATATTTTACAGTAATTAGATATTATCCATTTCTCTTGAAATAAGAATTCGTTTGTAGATAAAAATATAATAAATGAGCATCTGGTTTTCAAAGCAATTTCCATTTTAACAAAGTGTAATTCTTTTCTTGATTAGTTTCCAACCATCTAATCATTGTCCTTTCACTTAAATCTCATTTCCAAACATATAAACATAAAATTTATCTTATTCAAATTTTTAAAACAACAAAAATTAATGCAATGGCAGGATTCCATTGCCACGGTGGTTAGGGTTTTTCGGCTCTCAAAATGGGCTGCCTCATCGCGTCTAGGAAGGTTTCGAATTCTGTTACATATAATCACTTTTGTATATTTATTATGCATTCCATAAATGTGATTAATCAAAACAATTATTTTATATTAAATGTCTAATTATATTAGTGAAGTATACAAATGAATATGTAAAAGTGACTGCACATAAAATTTTTGTATACAAATATTTTTAAATATTTTTGTACTATTCATCAAATCCTTTAAAACTGTACAACCATTCACAAACACAACTCTACAATCTATACTAATCATAATCATAATCATATCTTCCATCTAGACATCATGTTCTTAGCGTATTAAATGTAACAAATGATTAGGAGGGACTTAGTTTTTGCTATTTTTAAGTAGGAGGAAACATCTTGTACATGAGACAAATTATTCAAGTGTCCCACATGAGTACCAACGTGTTAATTAATAATACTAGATGACATTATTGTGAACATATACACTTCTTAAATCTTATTGTCCTCAGGAGATTATCAACATTTAAATTGCATGCAATTTTTAGGATCATGCTATTGGGCATAGAATGATGCTACATCTGCTGAGGGTATAGCTCGAGAATGGGTCTCGATAAGGTCAAGTGTTTTTTTTTTGACCTTTTTAATTCATTTTTTATACTTTTAAATATTTAAAAAAATTCACAATATTATTTAAAAATATGTTCTTAATCACTAAGTTAAAAAAAGAAGTTATGGGGCCTATCATTGGGACCCAACTCTCGGTATTTTAGCTTTTTCTTTAGACGTAAGATAGGATCATGCTACTAGGCATAGAATGATGCTATATCTACCGAGGGTGTAGCTCGAGGATGGGTTCCGAAAGTCAAGTACTTTTTTACTTTTTTGGACTTTTTTAATTCATTTTTTTAATATTTTTAAATATTTAAAAAAAAATTTCACAATATTATTTAAAATTATTTTCTTAATCACTAAATTAAAAAAAAAAAGTTATGGGCCATCATCGGGACCCAACTCTCGGTGATTTTAGCTTTTTCTTTGGACATAATACTTGACAACCTTTTAATCGAATTTGTTGATTTTATTTTATTTTTATCTTTTAAAAATTCCGGATTTTTTGAGGAGAGAAGTTTGTTAGATAATATTTCTATTTCACAAATCGCACAAAATAAAATTTAAAAATAAAAAATTCGGTAAAAAAGTTTTCAATTGGTATGCTTATAACTCGAATTGTCAATTATTATGCCAACTTTCAATTTCCGATTTTTATTTATATATCCAAGTAACATTTTCTTAAATTATCGATCGAGTTATTAGCCAATTAGTATATTCTTTCTTTGTAGTATAATCGAATGAATATCATTAAAAATTTGGAAACGATATTCTCACAAAGGAATATCACTTAGAGAAGTCACAGATTGTAATTTTTTTTAATAATTATGAAAATATTTTTTTAATGAGTTTGTAACTTTTTTTAAAAAATAAATGGTTTAAAGGGTTTATAAAAAATCTTTAAAAAAAAAAAAAGATTTGAATGCTTGATGACTTCTCTCGATAGACTTAAATCGGTGGACGTAGGTACACCCTTAAAAGAATATATAAAAATGCTACCACTAGAGATGCATTTTACACCAAAATATATATATATATATATATATATATATATATAAATTGATTTAATTTCACGTTATACATCAAAATCTACGTTATAACAAAAATATTTTATAATTTGACTTAGCATATTAAGTCATATAAGATTATAAATTTATTTTTATAAAATTTAAACATAAACCAAACATTTGTCTAAAAAAATATTATTATGAGAGCTTTTAAATATGTCATGAAAAATAAAGAGCTTTCAACGGAGTCCAGTAACCAACATTTGGAAGCACCCTTGCATGGTTTGGAATTCGGAGATGAGATAGATGTCAACAAGCCGCGACACGTCTTGTTTTCTTTTCGTAGCACGATTCCCTCGTCTGTCTGTAAATATTGAAAGCTGAAAAAATGTCCTCAATTCGACAGCTCCTCTCTTGATTCTCAGTTTTGTCAAATTTTATCAGGAAAATGCTAGGTCTACCCGATGGGTGCTTTTTAGTTATTATTATTTTCTTAAACGTTGAGGGCTTGTTTGGATAGTGAGATACGATAAGATGATTTTAGATGAAAATTAAAAATTAAATAAAATATTATTCATTAATATTATTATTATTTTGAGATATGAAAATGTTGAATTAGAATTTAAAAAAATTGAATTGTTTATTGTATTTTGTGTGAGAATTTGAGAAAGTTATAATGATAAGATGAGATGAAATGAAATAGTTTCTCAATCTAAACGATCTCTAATAAATTGATTGAGATGAAGAATTTGAGATAATTTATAAATAGGAGTGAAATAGTATGATTTAAGATTTTATAGAGTTTTGAAAAAATAGAGAGAAAAAGTTGTATAAGAAAATTATAAAGTTAAAATAGGGTTATAATATAATTTTTTAATATTATTTTTGTTTCGAGATTTGAAAAAATTGAGTTATTTTTATGTTTTAATTGGAAGTTTGGAAAAGTTATAGTAATTAAATAATGATTAGATGGAAAAGTTGAAATGTTAAAAATTGGATATTGAAATATATTTGTATTTGAATGATATTTGAATATTGAAATGAGATAAGATGAATGGTTTGAAAGGTTTGTAAAAACCAAATTAGCCCGACTCTCTCTATTTCGGGAAAAATTAAAGTTTAAATTAGTACATCTTGAGTCCCTGACTAATGCTTCTTTCATTTTTCTTAAGGATGCGACTACTATGCTGCCTAGAGTATACCAATGGGCGTGCCGCTCAGTTGTTTTTTTTTTAATCACTAAGTAAAAAAGAAAAAAGAAAATACTAATACACTTAAAATCATTTCCTCAATCACTGAGTTAATTTTTTTTTTCCTAAGTGGTACACTTGGGCGGTACCACCCAAGCCGCACATGGGCTTTTCTCTTTTCTTAAGGATGCAGCTACTATGTCGCCTAGAGTATATCAATGGGTGTACTGCCCAATTGTTTTTTTTTTTTAAATTTTTTTTCACTTTTTTTAATCACTTTCCTAATTACTAAATAAAAAAAATACAGCAATACACTTAAAATCATTTTTTTAATCACTAAGTAATTTTTTTTCTTGAGCGATATGCTTAGGTGGTATCGCCCAGGTGGCACAGGGGCTTTTCTCTTTTCTTAAGGATGCGGCTACTATGCTGCCTGGAGTATATTGATGGGCGTACCACCCAGTTGTTTTTTTTTTCAATTTTCCTTTCTATTTTTTAATCACTTTCTTAATTACTAAGTAAAAAAAATACACCAATATACTTAAAATCACTTCTTTAATTATTAAGTAAATTTTTTTTCTTGAGCGGTACACTTGGACGGTACCGCCCAGGCGGCACAAGGGCTTTTCTCTTTTCTTAAGGATGCGATTACTATGCCGCCTAGAGTATACCGATGACGTACCGTCCTTTTTTTTTTATAATTTTTTTTTCACATTTTTTAATCACTTTCTTGATGACTAAGTATTTTGAAAAAAAAAAAAAAAAAAACACCAATACATGAACGGTTTATAATATGGAAAGATGTCGTGTTCTACAGTCGGCAGTTTATGTCGTGTTCTCATGGAAGATGCTAAAAGATGGAAACTTTTCAAACACAGGAACGGTTTATAATAAAAGAACACCATACTTTCATGAAGTGTGCCTTCCAATCCAATATGCCTTTACCTGTTTTTCTTTTTCTTTTGGTTCTTCATACACAACTATAAAGTTCCATGAGCTTTACATTCTCTTAAGTCTTTTGGCTGAGACGGAGATACAGAGAGAATTTTCTTCATACCGCGATCGTAAGTTTTCACTTCTTTCTTCTTGAATTGCTCTGTGGATCGTGTGTTTTGTGCCCTTCATGATTGTCTTTTCTGTTTTCTGTAATTGGTCACCACCCTCCCCACTAAATGAGTTTTTTTTTTTAACTTTTGTTTGACTGAATTCAACACCGTACAGGTCTCTTGAGTTTCTATTTTGTTATTTTTGTGGCACTAAATGATCTAATGAAACTCACATGTTCACAAGCAATTTCTAAATGAAACAAGACATTCCTTTTAGCTTTTGCAAAAATTTGTTACACTTTACTTTTCGAATGATTCTTAAGCTATGTATGGAAGAAGTTGAGTTCTCTAATCCATGTTTTTGACTTTTGTTGCGATTGAGTACTTGATAAATGCGGTGCTTTGGTATGTATTCAGGGCAGACGAATCCCACTGATTGAAAGCACATTTCTGATATGTTTCCCAAATGCCATGGTTTAGCTGGGTAGATCAAGATATGCAGTAAGGTTTGTCTACCAAATCCTCTAGCACGAGTCATGACATTCAATGCATTTAGTGTTCATAAATTGTAGAGAATCGGCCATCAATATGTGGATAATTCTCCTCATAATTCTTTAACAATTTTGTACTGAAAAATTTCTTACTTCCCTGAATTTTCAGAGTACGTTATCTTCTCAAAACTGCAAATCTCCACACCGCCCAAAATTAGTCTTTTGATGCGAATCTACACGATCAATGGTAAACGGACACCTGATTTGAGGCTGATGGGGACTATGAAAGATTCAACAGGAAAGCCCTTTGGTGGAAGAGTGCTCTCTAGAGTCTTCTCAGAGGATTATGATATGGTGGAGAAGATAGTAGTACTGGATCCGAGAGGAACTTTTGTGGATAGATGGAACAAAATCTTTTTACTGGCTTGCTTGATTTCACTTTTTGTCGACCCCTTATTTTTTTACCTACCGGTGGCTTATGAAGAAGCATGCATTGATGTTAGTGTGTCCCTTGAAGTGACCCTCACAGTTATTCGGTCCCTGGTTGATGCATTTTACATTGTTCAGATTGTTGTTCGGTTTCGAACTGCATATGTTGCCCAGTCCTCTCCAGTCTTTGGGAGAGGAGACCTTGTTATTGACCCTTCAAAGATTGCTTCAAGATATCTTCATAAAGACTTTTGGCTTCACCTTATTGCCGCCGTACCCCTTCCGCAGGTATGTAGGCAGTTATAGGTAAATTTTATGTTTGGTTGATACTCCTTTGATAATAATTATCAGTGTAAATAACACATTTTAATTCAGGTTCACCTTCTTGTTTAGTTTGAGTAAAGTTTAAATCTTTGCTGCTTCATAAATTAATTGCTTCAACTTCTCTTAGCTTTTTGCACACCATGCTTATGATCCACTTCATTGCCTGAAATAGAAAGAGAACATATAGAACTTGGAATTTATAGAAGTTACTTCAACCCAAACCTGTTATTTTTCACGAGTCTGAGAATTCGTTTCCTCTTCTATTTATGTTCCTTTGCAATCTAAAGGTACATAAAGGCCCATTTGTTTGTGGGGAAATCTCTCCTGAAAGTGGGGATCGGATAATAGGCTATTCTAGTCTATGAAACGGAAATTATGAGTCCACTTCTAATTAGATTGTATAGGTTTCTGAGAATTTATTGCCTTTCCTTCCATTTTCCAAGTTAAGCTTAAGATGCAACCATCAGAGAATGCTTTCTAGATTTGTAACTCCCCGATGTGAACTTGAATTATTTAAATTTTCATATTATGGCAGGTGTTGATTTGGGCTGCAATCCCAAGCATAAGAGATTTGGAAATGACCGTTTCAAGTGTTGTTCTTCGTTTCCTTATCATTTTCCAGTACCTTCTGAGGCTATATCTCATCTTTCCCCTCTCATATCAAATTGTCATGGCCAATGGGATTGTGATGGAAACAGCATGGGTTGGAGCAGCATATAATCTGATGCTCTATATGTTGGCAAGTCATGTAAGTTACTTCTATAAATCCATATCTGGACAAAAACTTTTCATCCAATACTTTCTCCAGGACGTACTGAAAATGTTTTAGCAATTCTCCATTATCTGAAATATCATCCTACAAAAACCTTACTATGCTTCATGTTTCTTACTTTGGGGATTTTTACAAGCTTGATTGTCTGTTATATGAGAAGCAATCAGAACTAACTTGTAATTCTTTGTTTCCTTTCCATCTTTCTGGCTCTTTGGTTGTAGTTGCTATTGATTTGTTCAAGCAGTGGATAATTTGATTTCACTTCTTATTATTGTTTCTGAAAAGGTTTTAGGATCTTGTTGGTACATATTATCCCTTCAACGACAACATGAATGTTGGGAGAAAGTCTGTAGTCTTCAACAACAAGATTGCAAAGAGTGGTTTTTCTATTGCCGTGCAGTGAATGAAACAAGTAGAAATGCCTGGTTTAAGAACAGCAACATCTCAATTCTTTGTGGTGCAAGTAATGACTTCTTTCAGTTTGGTATTTATTTCGACGCATTGACTGTTGGAGTTACAGCCACGAGTTTTTTAAACAAGTACTACTACTGTCTTTGGTGGGGCCTGAAGAATCTAAGGTAAGCCTGGACTACACTTTACTGTGTGAAACAGGAAAACTGTTCCATGATGATGTGAATCCCTATCATTTGAAGGCACTACTATCCTTCCAAATGGAACTATCACAAAAAAGTGAAAACAGAAAAAATGGGACTATCATGACAGTGAATCAATGCCAATCGAGATAATAGAATTCTAAAAATATCATTTTTTTGAAGTTCTTAGGTTGAATTGGAAATTTTTTACCAATAGATTCATCTAAGAAGGTATTAGAAACAAGATAAATTTAAATTTATATGCCATGCAATGCAATGTGGAATGCAGTTAAATATATATCAGGTCTCTCTTCTAAATCATTGACTCATTATTTAAATGCTCTCAGAAATGAATTTTACCCTCCTTTTTTTCATTGTCTGACTATCAAATGTTGCAGCTCTTTGGGAAAGAATCTCTTCACCAGCACTCATATTGGAGAGATTAATTTTGCTGTTATCATTGCAATCCTTGGATTGGTGTTTTTCGCTCTACTTATAGGTAACATGCAGGTACGTGTAGCTGGTAGAGGACTTTCTGCTGGCCCTAGAAAATCATCTCTAGAATAAGCTTTGAGATGTTTGTGTTAGGCCTCATAAAAGTTTGATAACTAGATACAGTTCTGTGTTTTCTGTTGGAGGTCCATATGAGTTCCTAGAAGATGCTCTATTCAGATCATTCGAAGTTTTCTTTGGTTTTCTATTGAGTCACTATAGCATAAGCTTTCTCAACCATATTCTATTTAAAATTTTCATTAAGCTGTTGGACTTAAGTTTCTCGAAATCATTCTTTATGGTTGTTAGGATTCATGTCCTCCTTTGTTGTTACTCGGGCCCGTTCTATTTAAAAAATTCTGAAATATCCTCCTGTACCTTTTATCTACTCAACAGATGTACCTCCAATCCACCAAGGTAAGACTGGAAGAGTGGAGTAGGAGAACAGATGCAGAAGAATGGATGCGTTACAGGCAACTACCACACAGTTTGAAGCAGCGTGTGCGAAGGTACGAACAATACAAATGGGTTGCAACTCGTGGAGTTGATGGGGAAGCTGTTCTTAAAGGCCTTCCAATGGATCTCAGGCGAGCTTTTAAACGCCATCTCTGTCTTGATCTAGTTCGACAAGTAGGTTTTCATTTCTTCTCTTTTTTCTATGAATGAATCAATTTTGTGAGCTTCCCAACTAGTTCCTTGATTGCAAGTCTCTTTTCTCAAGTACTTTCTAGTAATTTGCTAATGTTTGTGGACTGTAAAAATTGTGCTAATTTTCTTGTCAGAGTATAGGCATGCCTTCAGATTCACTTCGACTCCTTGGATGTTTTTCTTGCTTCAGATAATACCTAAATACCATATCCTCACAATTTCCGTGGAGGGATCCCTTTTACTCTTCCTTTTCTGTTTTATGGATCAAACGGGCCATTGTGAACTCATAATACTGAACAAAATAACCATTAGATCTAGTTCTGATTCTGAACTTATTATAAATGTAAAACAGGTACCACTCTTTGATCAGATGGATGAGAGGATGCTAGATGCCATATGTGAAAGGCTAAAACCTTACCTATGCACTCCTGGAACTTGCCTAGTTCGTGAGTGCGATCCTGTCATTGAGATGCTTTTCATTGTCCGAGGTCGCTTAAATTCTTACACTACCAATGGTGGCCGCACAGGGTTCTTCAACTCATGCTGCATTGGTGCAGGCGAATTTTGTGGTGAGGAATTGCTAACCTGGGCCCTGGACCCTCGTCCAAATGTTGTGCTTCCCTCGTCTACACGAACTGTGGAAGCTATCACTGAAGTTGAAGCTTTTGCTCTCATTTCTGAGGATTTGAAGTTTGTGGCAGCCCAATTCCGAAGGTTACATAGCAAGCAAATTAGGCACACGTTTAGGTTCTACTCGCACCAATGGAGAACATGGGCTGCCTGCTTTATTCAGGCAGCTTGGTTTCGATATAAAAGAAATAAAGAAGCAGCTGAGCTCGAGAAAAGGGAGATTCTAAAGACCTCTGTGCCCAAATCTGCGGTAGAAGAGAGTACATCATTGCCCCCCACACTGCTCAGGGTTTACCATATATGCAGCAAAACTAGCGGCAAGCACTAGGAGAGGTGGAAGCATGCGGCGTGCCTCAGAATTTGACATTCTAAGCTCATTGCAGAAGCCGGTTGAACCTGACTTTACCATTGAAGATAGGTAAAGAAAAATCCTCCTACATCAGTAAGCAAGGGTATCGGTGTAAATGTATTTAGATATGTTGCATAATATCTTACCATTCTGCAGGTTAGAGAACTTGAAATTTTGGCAAAGCCTCAATAGTGAAGTTTTTCCATTGATCATTTGTATGTAAACTTTGTCTTTAGGATTTTGGCCCAAGCTAGTAGTTCATTTGCAGCACGATTTCATGTATGCTCCAGGACCAGCTTACAGCTGCAATTAAGGTATTAAGATCATACATCCATGAATGTAAAACTAAGCGTGCAATAATATACAAAATTTGATTTGATCAGTTATGTGGTTGTAAAATGTGATTGTTGATGCCAAAAAGACAAGCAATTGACGAAGAAAATAACTTTTCACTCGGTTTCTGAATCTACATCGGATTTTGACATATATTTCCACAGGACAACAATGACTTTCCTTTATGGCAATTCTCTGATTGTCGTGGTCTGTAGATGGAAAGGAAGGGGCTGATCATTCCCTTTGACTAGGCAACCGAAGTTCCCAATGAGCTGTGTGGTTGATTCAAGTAACGCACCAAACCCAAAACTATAAACGGATAGAATTGTCTATATTTTCAAAACTTTTTTTCTGTTTATAAATTACATATCAAATACATAATTTCTAAACTATTCACAACTATAATACAATGATCCTCAAAATTCCATTCACAAGTTTGGCTAGAGCCATTAAATTCTAAATAATTATAATATAGACACTTTAACAAAAACTGTAAAATAATCAAAATATGACCATAAGAAAACTCTCCGTACAATCAAAACTATGTTCAAACAACAAAATCATCAAGTCCCAAAATTTCAAACTTCAAGTGACTAAACCAAGTTCACTCTGGAATCTTGGGCTCAAAAGCTATCACTTCAAAGGAAGGAACTTCCTACAACTTTGAAAAATATGTGAAATGAAGTGGTGAGCTGCCACGTACTCAGCAAGTAGCAATTTAATGAGGGTGTGGGAGTTGGCAATTTTCTTGACTATAAGAGAGTGAATAAATTTCTAATAAAATAATGTGAGCAATATAATTTTATTTCAACAAATATATTTAGCCAAATATCATATTTAAAGTCACATGATAATAGTGAAATCACCAGTATACCACAAAGATATCATGCCATAAAGACATTATGCCCCAAAGACATTATGCTGTGAGGGTCGTCAAATATGTCACAAAGACATTCATATCATGGGCTCAAGAATAAGTAACATGCTCACATTTATATTTCAAATTTAATAAGCCATGTAACATTTCTTAAACATTCCAACGGTTACAAAATTTGCATGTCAAAATAGTATAAGAATGTGCACAAATTCAAAATTTACCTAAGTTTAGAACATAATACCTAAGTGCACCATTCCAAATAAAACCAATAGTTCTTTTTATTAAAAACTCATTGTTAAGGTAAGTGGGGAAATATGTCAGTTGAACAATTTTGTTTATTATTTGTTCATTTATTAATTATTATATTATATGGATGTGGCTCATCATTTATTTTTTATTTCGACACTTGTAACCAACCACTTTGCTCTTAATTATTATTTCGCCCAACATCTTATTACAATTATATTTCGTTAAGGAAAAATCAGGTTGTAAGCAATTATGTGCACTAATATGCGCACCCATCTAAGGTGATTGGTCAGAAAGTTAAAGTTTAATGAAAATGATGCCAATTTAAATTTTGAATATAAAGGCAGCAACATTGGTACACAAATCGGTATGCAAATTTGTTTGTACGTAACAAGACTCACTTGCTAACTACTAATTATCATTTTGATTTATCAAGTACATTTTTTTAGCTGTCTATCTAGCTCACTGTTATTTTGTTAAATTATGTTTGTAATTAATGATTTATTTATTTTTGAGACTAATGATTTGATTAGGACCTTGCTACAGCCATTGAGAAAGGCCACCGACCATGCTATTTTTTTTTTTTACCTTTTTTTATACATTTGATTTATATCTTAAATATATATATTTTTTTAAAAATTCACAACATCATTTAAAAACATTTCATTAATCACTAAGTAAAAAAGAAAGAAGGAATTGGTAGCCACCATCGGTGGCTTTTCTTCGTGGATAAAGCACTATCCATTTGATTAACCATGTATTGTTATTCTTATTTTTTACACAGATGATTAACTATTTAAATATTGATTTTTGTTTTGGATTCATAACTAACTATTTAAATAAGAGGAACGATATTTTATTAAGAGGAATGATATTCATAATGATAGAATGCGCAAGCGTTACACACTTCTCTAGAAAAAAATGAGTAAATATGAGATTTATATATTAATTTTTTTAATAGTGGATCTCACTCTTTTTCAGAATGAGTGCACAATGCTTGCATAACTCATCACTGTATCTAGCATTATTCATGAACTAATTATTACTTGTTATTCTGGCATTTGTCTTCTATTTATTTAATTAACTAAAAATGATTAAAATTGGCAAACTTGCATCTCTTTTTCCATCACTCATTAAGTTGCACATACTCGCACATATGACATTGTTTTAAGCATGTCTTTGTAACAAGCTAATGGAATTATGGTAACAGGATTGGTTAACTTTTATGATTAAAAGGCTCAACTTATGTAACGTACATGGTTTCTGCCATGAATTTTGAGTTTGTGCAATTTTTCTTGGAGCTGCTTTGATATGGCTATTGGCATTTCGATAAACAAGAACTTCTTCTTTGGTTGCTCTAAACAAGGTCATTGGATGTTTGAATTCCTTTCCATGGACTAAATCATTTCTTCTAAACCATAACATTTGAGCAGTTACAACAGCTTCCACTAGTTCCTTCCTGCTGCAAGCAACTAGTCCATTGCATCCAAATATCAACAAAGCAATCACTTTGGTTGGCCATTTTCTGGATCTGAATACATGTCCTGTAGTTTCAGAGGTTAATCCACAAACTAGGCATGAATCTTCCTCAATAACATTCATTCTCTTTAGATTGGCCAATGTAGGAATAGCTTCATGGCAAGCTCTCCATATAAATACCTTGACACCATTTTGGATCTGCATATTCCATATTGCTTTCCACCTTTCTTTATGTCTTACTCCACTTGAGGTCTTAGCACCATATC
Source organism: Carya illinoinensis (assembly GCF_018687715.1). NCBI lineage: Eukaryota > Viridiplantae > Streptophyta > Magnoliopsida > Fagales > Juglandaceae > Carya > Carya illinoinensis. Next base: position 34,330,981 of record NC_056760.1, read on the forward strand.
TGGATTCAATTTCTTTGTGCAAATGGTAAGCACTTTTTACTGAAAAAATACCATTCTTCGTCTGCAACCAAACCAACTTATCTTCTCTCCACCCCTTACTAACAAGAATGGATTGAATCAATTCAACCCCATGTGGCCCAAATAGGCTATTCAAAGAGTTGACATTCCAAGATTTCAAATCATGATCAATTAAATCAGAAACGCATTGATAACTACCAGAAGAAACTTTAGGAGACAAGACCTTATGAGCATAGTGTCTTGGTATCCAATTATCATCCCAAATCCTCACCCTCTTCTCATCACCAACTCTCCAAAACAACCATTTCTTGATCAATTTTAAACTAGCAAATAAGCTCCTCCATTCATATGAGGCACAACAACCTATCTTTGCCTCCGGAAAATTACTATCTTGAAAGTATTTTTGTTCAAAAACTTTGGCCATAAGAGATGATGAATATTGAAACAATATCTAAATTTGTTTAGAAAGCATAGTCACATTGAAGAATCTGAAATCTCTAAAATCCAGTCCACCTTTCACCTTAGATGGGCTAACAAGATCCCACCTCACCCATTTGATCTTGGATTGATCCTCATTATAACCCCACTAGAATTTCTTCAAGATTCTATTAAGTTTTTGGGTAATTGAATGAGGCAATAGAAAAATACCCATTGCATAAGTAGGAATAGCTTGAAGAATAGCTTTAATAAGAACTTCTTTGCCTGTAGCAGATAGCACATTAGTCTTCCAATTAGAAATTCTTGCCCAAGTCCTGTTAATGACTAAGTGAAAAGCATCACATTTAGATCTACCAATCACAACAGTAAGTCCAAGATACTTTTCAAATGATCCAATAGATTTAATCCCAGTTATGCTCAAGATGGATCTCTGAGTGATTTTTGGAGTATTCTTGTTGAACTATATTGAAGTCTTATCTTTGTTAAGGACTTGACCAGAATCTTGTTCATATATATTAGTTAATTAATAATTATATATTTTATATATTATATTGTTAATAGTCATAGGTTAGATGCAAATTACATAATTCACTTTTATAACTACTATATAAAATAATATATATAATTTATAGAAAATATTTAAAAATATATATATTTATAGTTCGGTCCTGGGTGAAAAAATCCCACCCTGGAACGGGACCGAAACCCATTCGGTCCCACAAATGGAGGACCGAAATCAACCAAATAAGTTTTCAGTCCGATTCGGTCTAGACCAAACCATTTGGTCCCGTTGGTTTTTCCAATCCCGATCGAAAATGTTACACCCCTAATTCGTACCATAAGCAAACTCCACAAGAATGAAAGTGTTCGTACCCAACCGAGTTACATGGAAAGCGAATTTCTCACACAACGGGGACAAAGCTTACAGGTGAAAAGTTTCCACAAAGGGATGCAAAGATAGCATAAGAGAAGAGATGAAGTAAGTTATGATTTAATGGAGTGCAATAACCAATCTTTGGAAGCACATTTGCATGGTTTGGAATACAAGTCAACGAGCTGCGACACTCTTTTCTTTTCAAAGCATGATTCCATCGTCTGTCTGTAAATAGTGAAAAAGATGTCCTCAATTCAGCTGCTCTGGATTCTCAATACTGTCAAACTCCATGCCATACAGACAGGTACTTCCCTTTTTAGGAAGAAAAAAAAAAACACTTATTCCCAATTTTATCATCCTTTGACCTGGAGCCTCACCAAAAGTTTAACGACATGTATGGAAAGTCAACTCATGTGATGTCAAAACTTTTTATAATTTTTTTAAACAATACTTAAATATAAAATAATTTTTAATTTTTTTTTCTAATCATAACTTAATTATTATAACTTTTCTAGATTTTTAACAAAAAAAAAAAAATTTAAGCTTTGAGATGTTTGTGTTAGGCCTCATAAAAGTTTGATGACTAGATGCAGTTCTATGTTTTATGTACATGGGAGGTCCATATGAGTTCCTAGCATATGCTCTAATCATATCATTTCTAGTTTTCTTTGGTTTTCTGTTGAGTCCCTATAGCATAAGCTTTTTCAACAATAATATATTTAAAACTTCCATTTATAAGCTGTTGGACTTAAGTTTTCGGAAATCATTCTTTATGGTTGTTAGGAATTAGGATTCACCTCCTCCCATGTAGTTATTTAGGTATGTTCTATTTCAAAAATTCTAAAATTCTGCTGTACCTTTGCTCAATAGATGTACCTCCAATCCACCATGATAAGATTGGAAGAGTGGAGGAGTAGGAGAATAGATGCAGAAGAGTGGATGCAGAAGAGTGGATGCGTCATAGGCAACTACCACAAGATTTGAAGCAGCGTGTACGAAGGAATGAACAATTCAAATGGGTTGCAACTCGTGGAGTTGATGGGGAAGCTGTTCTTAAAGGCCTTCCAATGATCTCAGGCGAGATATTAAACGCCGTGTCTGTCTTGATCTAGTTCGACAAGTAGGTTTTCATTCTTCTCTTTTTTCTATGAATGAATCAATTTGTGAGCTTCCCAACGAGTTCCTTGATTGCAAGTCTCTTTTATCAAGTACTTTCTAGTAATTTGATAATGTGTGGACCGTAAAATAATATTCTAATTTTCTTGTCAGAGTATAGTGCAAGCCTTCAGATTCACTTCAACTCCTTGGATGTCTTTCCTGCTTCAGATAATGCTTAAATACGATATCCTCACAATTTCCGTGGAAGGATCCCTTTAACTCTTCCTTTTCTGTTTTATGAATCAAATGGATCACTGTGAGCTCATAATACTGGACAAAATAACCATTAGATCTTGTTCTGATTCTGAACTTCTTATAAATGTAAAACAGGTACTACTAGTTGATCAGATGGATGATAGGATGCTAGATACCATATGTGAAAGGCTGAAACCTTACCTATGCACTCCTGGAACTTGCCTGGTTCGTGAGGGTGATCCCGTCATTGAGATGCTTTTCATTGTCTGAGGTTGCTTAAATTCTTACACCACCAATGGTGGCTGCACAGGGTTCTTCAATTCATGCTGCATTGGCGTAGGCGATTTTTGTGGTGAGGAATTGCTAACCTGGGCCCTCGTCCAAATGTTGTGCTTCCCTCGTCTACACGAATTGTGGAAGCTATCACTAAAGTAGAAGCTTTCGCTCTCATTTATGAGGATTCGAAGTTTGTAGCAGTTCGATTCCGAAGGTTATACAGCAAGCAACTCAAGGCACACATTTAGGTTCCACTTGCAGCAATGGAGAACATGGGCTACCTGCTTTATTTAGGTAGCCTGGTTTCGATATAAAAGACAGAAAGAAGCAACTGAGCTCAAGAAAAGGGAGATTCTAAATGTTCAAGCCACTAATGCAATACCTGACATGCAACGTACAAGTGATGCGCAGTGGGCATGAAACCTACTCCAGTAATACCTGTATTACAAAATGCAGGACACGTAGCATGCACCATACAGCATGTGGTGCGCGGATAGCACACAATGCCAACTCTGTCCAAAATACTCTGCAGCATCCAATAGCCAAAGCATCCTCCATAATATTCTCCAATCATCCCTTATAATCGTAGCAGCACTTTTGTTTTATTAGCTGTAATTTTTCTACTGTAAAGAATTCTTTGTATCTCTTTCATTAGTATAAATACAGAGGCACTGCCTCATTGTAAGTTGTGGAAAATCAATATACAAGAAACTTTTGTTTCTAGCATGGTATCAGAGCATACCAAGGACTAATTGTCTATTCATCTTCTTTCCTCTTCCTTCATCATGTCTGAATCCATAGGCACTATTTCCTCTTCATCAACACCTTTTTCTTCTCCCTCCCTTCCTCCATCCAATTTTTCTCACATACTTTCAGTAAAACTAACACTCGAGAACTACCTTCTCTGGAAAGTGCAACTTGTCCCTTACTTACGAGGCTAAGGTCTATACAAGTATGTTGATGGTTCTTCTTTAGCCCTTCCACCAGTACTTCCCATTGGTGCACCTAATCCAGAGTATGAAACCTGGGCTCAACAAGACCAATTTGTCATGTCTGCACTTATATCCTCATTATTTGAACTTATAATTGCACAAGTAATAGGCTGCTCATCTGCTCGAGAGGTATGGCTATCCTTAGCCTCTACATATGCATCATTCTCTCAAGCACGTATTGTTCAAACACAGTTGCAACTGCCCTCACTTAGGAAAGGAACAGACTCCATATCTGTTTACTTTCAACGTGCCAAACTGCTTGCTAATACAATGGCAGCAGCTAGACGTCCCTTACCCTCATCTGAATTTGTTCCATATTGTTAGCTGGTCTTGGACCAAACTATGATGCTTTGGTCTCATCAGTCACTACAAGGCTTGATCCCATACCCACTAAAACATTACTAGCACATCTCCTTGCACATGATGCTAGGTTGTAACATTATGCATCAAATGCAGCCGTGTTTTCTCCTGAAGAAAACTTTTACTGCTCGTGGCACTTCACAAGGTCGAGGTTTTTGTGGTCGAAACACTAATAGTGGTCATGGAGCTCGTAACAACAATAGGGGTCGAGGGTCCTCTTCTCCTAATGGCTTTACATGTATACCTTCCTTTACTTCCCAAACTGACACAAGACCTATATGTCAAGTCTGCAATAGGGTGGGGCATACAGCCCTCACATGCATATACAGATTTAACCAAGCATACACCTCAGTAGGTCCTACCTCACCCCATTACAGTGCCTCTACCTATCCCACCGATGCCACTTGGTATCCTGACATGACGACAACAAACCACATCACGAGCGAGCTTGCTAATCTCAATCTTCAATTTGCTGAGTACACTGGTGTAGAACAACTTCAAGTTGGTGACGGATCATCTGTCCCAATCCCATACTGGTTCAGCTCTTCTTCCACATTCTTCATCAAACTTTCTTTTAACCAAATTACTTTGTGTTCCATCATTCACTAAAAATCTCTTTTCAATTAAATAGTTCTGTTCTGACAATAATGTCTTTTTCCAATTCTTTTCTGATCATTTTCATGTAAAGGACTGCAACACCGGGAACACACTACTCCAAGGAACAACCCGTAATGGCCTTTACACTCTATCACCTCAATCTCCTTAGGTCAACAGAAGCTCTCTCTCCTCTATCTTAGTGTGGCATTCATGTCTTGACCACCCTTCCTTTAAAGTTGTTCGAATAGTTTTACTTCAACATGGTTTCCCTTTTAAGAAAATGTCTTCAATGTATTTCTATAATGCTTGTGCCATGGCCAAGCACCATCGTGTACCCTCATATACTAGAAATACGAATTCTCATTCTCCTTTTGATTTAGTTTTTACTGATTTGTGGGGACCTGCACCATATGTCTCTCCTGATGGATTTAGATTTTATATTTCTTTTGTAGATGACCATTCTCGGTATACATGGTTATTTCCCCAAGTCCCAAGCTTTGTCAAATTTTCTGAAATTTAAGCCTTACGTTGAATTACAATTCAACACTAAAATTAAGCAACTTCAAATGGACTGGGGTGGGGGATTCAGAACATTCATTGACATTCTTTCCACTGCCGGCATTATTCATCGTGTAACATGTCCCCATGTTCACACTCAAAACGGTATTGTGGAATGAAAGGAATTTGGCCTTGTGTTACTTGCACATGCTTCAATTCCTTTGACATTTTGGCCCTATGCTTTTCAACATGCCTCGCGTTTAATCAACATATTGCCATCCCCTTCTCTCAGTCACACCTCGCCTTTCTTCATTCTTCACAAAAAGGAACAAAATTACAAGGCCTTGTTAGTTTTTGGTTCAGCCTACTGGCCTTTAACCATGCCCTATAATAAACATAAGTTTGGTTATAGGGCCGTGGAGTGCGTGTACTTGGGCGTAAGCCCGACTCACAAAGGCTCAATATGTTATCACATCCCTTCCAAAAGAATCTACATTTCCAAAGACATAAAATACAATGAAGCCCACTTCCCTTTCAAAGATACTCTCAACTTCACCACACTAAAACTACCTGAGCCCCCTAAAGCTGTCCTTCCCATTTTTGTTTCCCCCTCACAACACCCACAACAGGCCCAAAGTATTTTAGGTCCAATTCCAACTTCTTCTTCAGAGCCTCCACCACAACCATCTACACCAATCCCTGCACAACCAGCACACGCAATGGCAACTCGCTCAAGAATTGGTTCAATCCGACCACGTTAGTTTACTGATGGCACCATTCGGTGGCCACCTCCTCAAGCTCATCTCTCAAGCAACTCCTCTATCCCAGAAACACCCACATGCTTTTTTGTTGCACAACTGTTTAAGGAATGGAGAGAAGCCATGTCAAGAGAGTTTAATGCTCTCCTAGCAAATGATACTTGGTCACTTGTACCATTTGAAGCTCAAAATGTAGTGTCATGTAGTGGGTATTCCGCACCAAACAACTTGCCGATGGTACAATAGAAAGGTGTAAAGCACGTTTAGTGGCAAAATGATTTCTTCAACAATGTGGTTTAGATTATGATCAAACATTCAGCCTCGTGGTTAAAGCCACTACCATCAGACTTGTTCTAGCCTTTGCCGTGACAAATGGATGGCCTGTCCAACAATATGATGTTCAAAACGCTTTCCTCCATGGACCATTATCTGAAATAGTTTACATGAATCAACCACTTGGCTTCTCACATCCACAATTTCCTCATCATGTTTGCAAACCAAGAAAAGCCATCTATGGCCTAAAGCAATCACCAAGAGGTTGGTACTCTCGGCTAAGTCAGAAACTAAGTGATCTTGGGTTCAATATTTCATTTGCCGATAGCTCTTTATTTGTTTGAATTAATGGTTTTGCATATCTCTATGTACTAGTCTATGTAGATGATCTTCTTGTTATGGGATCCAACAAGCAGCTCATTAATGACCTCATTCATGCATTATGGTCAGACTTTCCAATTACAGACCTCGGCAAGCTTCATTTCTTTTTAGGAATTGAAGTAACACATAACTTAGATGGTTCAATGTTATTGACTTAGAATAAATAATATATTGCTGACTTGGTGGACAGGACAAACATGACACTAACAAAACCAGTCAAGACCCCAATGGCCACTTTTGAAAAGCTGAGCATACATTCAGGCAACTTATTTGAAGATGTCACTCTCTATCAAAGTACAATAGGGTCTCTCCAATACTTGTCATTTACAAGGCCAGAATCAACCTTTGCAGTAAGTAAAGTCTGCTAGTACATGCACTCTCCAAGAGTCCCTCACTGGTAAGCAGTAAGTAAAAAGGATGCTTAGGTACCTTAAGAACACATCCCAGCTTGGATTAAGCTTTTCTCGTTCAACTTCTATGAATCTCATTGCATTTTCTAATTCGGATTGGGCAGGATGCTTAGGTACCTTAAGAACACATCCCAGCTTGGATTAAGCTTTTCTCGTTCAACTTCTATGAATCTCATTGCATTTTCTAATTCGGATTGGGCAGGGTGCCTAGATGACAGAAGGTCAACAAGTGCCTACTATGTTTATTCTGGATGCAATCTAATCTTATGGTCTTCAAAGAAGCAGCAAACCATAGCGAGGTCATCAACCGAGGTTGAGTTCAAATCAGGAGCTAATGCCACTGCTTATCTGGGTCCAACACCTATGTTGAGATCTCGGCATCAACCTAAATGCTGCTCTAGTACTGTATTATGACAACTTGGGGCCTACGTATTTATCATCCAATCCTGTCTTCCATGCTCGAACAAAGCATGTTGAAATTGATTTTCATTTTGTAAGAAACCGAGTTCTCAACAAATCTTTGCAAGTTGCCTTCATCTCTAGAAAAGACTAGGTAGCAGATCTTCTAACAAAACCTTTGTCTTGTTCACGGTTTCAACATTTGTGTTCAAGTCTACGCTTGTCTTCATTGCCGCTTGACTTGAGGGGGTCTGTTCAAGCCACTAATGCAATAATTGACATGCAACATACAAGTGATGCACAACTAGCAGCGAGCATGAAACCTGCTCCAACAACCTGCATTACAAAATGCAGGACACGCAGCGTGCACCATACAGCATGTGGTGCGCAAACAGCACACAATGCCAACTCTGTCCAAAATACTCTACAGCAGCCAATAGCCAAAGCATCCTCCAGAATATTCTCCAATCATCACTTATAACTGTAGCAGCACTTTTGTTTTATTAGCTGTAATTCTTCTGCTGTAAAGAATTCTTTGTATCTCTTTCATTAATATAAATACAGAGGCACTGCCTCATTGTAAGTTGAGGGAAATCAATATATAAGAAACTTTTGTTTATAGCACTAAACACCTCTATGCCCAAATTTGTGGTGGAAGAGAGTGCACCATTGCCCCCACACTGCTTAGGGTTTACCATATATGCAGCAAAATTGGCAGCAAGCACTAGGAGAGGTGGAAGCATGCGGCGTGCCTCAAAATTTGAAATTCTAACCTCATTAAAGAAGCTGGTTGACCTCGACTTTTCCATTGAAGATAGGTAAAGAAAAATCCTCCTACATCAGTAAGCCTGGTTAGGGTGTAAATGTATTTAGATATGTTGCATAATATCTTAACATTCTGCAGGTTAGAGAACTTGCAATTTTGGCGAAGCCTCAATAGTAAATAAAGTCTTTCCATTGATTATTTTTATGTAAACTTTGTCTTTAGGCATTGTTTGATTATTATTCTTCTTTTCCTTATTTTGGGAGAATAGAAAACATAGCCAACAACCTTAGTATGGGAACATCTTTTCTTCTCCCATAATTACCTGAAATATATACTTTTTGAGGCTTTGATGACAGACATGGGAAACGACTCATGTTATGAAGTTCGTCCTTGTAAGAGACTTCACGTTGATTTAAGTTTAAGAGTTAGATTTGCAAGGATTGACCAGGAAATTCCCATTCGTTTAGCTCCATAAAGATCTTGGTCCAAGCTAGAAGTTCATTAGTTGCCAAATTCCATGTATGCTCCAAGACAAGCTTATAGCTGCAATTAAGGTGTTAAGATTACACATCCATGAATGTAAAGCAGTTTGCAATAATATCCAAGATTTGATTTTGATCAGTCATGTGATTGTAAAATGTAAAACAAGCAATTGATGAAGAAAAGAAATTTTCACTCTATTTTTGAATCTACATCGGATTTTGACATATATACATTGGATTTTGACATATATACATTGGACAATAACGACTGACTTTCCTTACATTATAACAATTCTTTGTTTGTCGCGGTCTGTAGATGTAACGCCTCTTACCCGAGTGGGTTGGAGAATTACTACCTGTCACTTATAATCAGGTCTCCCAATACAATTAAAATCTCCAAAGTTTTCAAAACAATCATACATTCATCTTTATCAACTTCATATCAAAAAGACATCAAAGCATAAGAAACAATTAACATAAATCCTTGTCTCCACAATCTTCCAATAACCTTAACATAATAAATTAATAATTTAATAAGTCTCAAATATCCAAATAACAATAAAGACTCCAAATACCCATTTCAAACCCTTCTAATGACATTGGCAACCATAAGTACTCGACCACCTATTACATAGCTAGCAAAGGTATTTCAGATGCCATATCAAAAGAAAATAGAGTACCAAAACATATTCAGATCATTCTCACATTCTGAAAATAAAAGTCAGAGCATCTTTCTAAATCAATACACAATTTTTCAAATTTTCAATATCGCTCATTTTCACATTTCAAAGACAGCATGACAAAATATAGCTCATGTCTATACAATGCATGTCAGAAAATATTTTTTCCTTTTCATTCAAATTTCTTGAGTAATGCAAATAAATGACCGATGCTGTATTTTTCTCAAATTCTCATTTCATAACAAAAACATGCAAAATTTTCAGAAAGTCAACCTCAATCTCAATAATTCGTGTAAAACCTAGCATAGGAACCCCGATTACCTAACTCCTGCAGTGTATTATCTATACCTTGAAATCGACCACTAATAGTCTTGTCACCTATTCATAGAATAAAAGAAAATACACTAAGTGTTAATGATCAACAACACAACTTTGATCTAAAGAATTAAAACCCATAATTCTAAACCATATTTAAGCACATTAACGCAACTCAAGCAACCGCATAAAAATCCGGATAGCCCACACTTCAGATATACCAATTTCAATACTAACCTACACATCCACCAACCAACGTCAAACTCAAATAATTGAAATATCAACACCAACACAGCAGCCCATAACTTAAAACAACCACCAACGCAACCAAATAAGCAATACACACATCAAACTTTTCTCCGTTCACAACTCCACTAAAAAAAAGGTCCAAAAATCCTTAATTATAATCCACACCCATCAAGATTCACTACTGTTTATTTAAAAAAAAAAAAATTCATTCTAGCAATATTTCAATCATTTTGCACCTGTGCTCAGTGAAAAACATAGGTTTGCAATAGCAAAAATTGGAAGTAAAAATTTACTCAACAGAGTTTAAACTAAAACATGGAATTTACAGAGGGAAAGAAAAAGATCAAAGCTTACCAATGAGAGGGTCTCGGCAACCCCAAAAACTGAAACTCTAACACTACTCGAAACACTAAAAAATACTAGGAAAAGAGAAAGACATGATAGAATAAGAGAGACAAACGAGTCTACGTTCTACAGTGCTCAGCTACATCAACCGAAAATACTCCCAAGGGTTTGTAGTAAAACATACAAAAATCAACCCAAATCTAGACGGAAAACTCAAAGAGAAGAAATAGAGGAAAAAGGCCAAGAGAGAACCTACCGATGTGCAACTTGAACACGGAAGCAAATTTGAAACCTCCAAAAAAAAAAAAAAATCGCAACATCTAGAGATCACCGAAAATGGAGTAGGGCGAGAGGGAGAGATGCATGATTTTTCCAATAGGTTTGAGAGCATGAAATGGTGAGAAATAATTGAAAAAATGAGTGAGAAGAGAAGGGATTTGGGGAGAGAAATAGGGGAGCCGTAAGCCAAAACAGAGGGAAAGTCAGGGGAGGAAGAAACTGAAGAGGGAAGAAGAAACTTTCCAAAATGACGCCGTTCGTGATCTCAAGGGTTGGGCTAAACTCTAGTCTAGACCTCAGGCCTGGGCTTTACAGTAGATGGAAAGGAAGGGACTGATCTTGAGTCTCTTTTACTGGCAACCGAAGTTCATAATGAGCTGTATGGTTGATTACATCCATGTGTTTCCTGCATGTGTTGTTTCAACAGGTGGATCTGCCACTCTAAACCCCCACGTTGTGCAAGCTGATGGGTTGATTACACACCGGATACTTGTCCTTGAAAAATTGAACCAAGCTGTTGCACACATGATACCTCAACTTCCCATTTTGTCGTGAATAAAATGGTAATTCTCCTCAAATATTGGTCCAGTACATGCTTGAAATATAGGATTGGAAGCTAATGTCAATGCACTTTTATTTCACACCACAGAATGAAAGGATAGGAATGTGAGACGTGTAATGTAATTCATAATGTAGCATTTGGATCCAATAAAGTCTGACAGATATAGTCCATTTCTTTATTTGCTCATTAGGACACTAAGCGATTAACAAGAAAAATACAAAATCTAGTGATGGATTTTAGATTATTTGGATGCCTCCCTAAATTAGCATCAATAGGCATGAAGGGAAATTGAAACTTTAGTATAAAGCAATCCAATATCAATAGACCTTCAAGATACCCTATGTTCTCGCAGTTTTCCTTAACAAAGTATTGGACTTCTCTTGTCTTCTTCGCCTGTAATACGGTTAATCCAGCTTGTTGGGCCAGCTAAAATACTCAAAAGAGCAAGTTAGACCTCTTGAAAGTTTAAGATAAGAGAACAATAAATTACTCTGAGAAAAAATCATCAACCTTTCTCATGGGCCAGTCTGGTGGCATTTATAGGTGATCGAATGGTTGAATGGATGTGGGATAGTAGTTCTTTGTGACACATGATTTTAAAAAAAGACATTAAATGTTTCTCTATTTCTAGAGGGGGTGGGTAGGCTACCGCCACTTGGCCATCCATGATCTGGGATAGGGTGGTATGCATCTCATTTAGTACACATCAAGCTTTAAGGTTTTTGCCCATTTAGTGTGGGTAACTTCTCCCTAGTTGGATGCTTACTGAAACCTTTTCCCTGGTATGTCAATAATTTTTGACCTTGCCTGTGGTCATGAGAGGGGGGAGGGGAAGATTGCAAACACTTTTGCATCTCATAGAACTTTCTTGGAAAGCTTCACAGTGAGCAGTCCAATGATAAGCACCCACATGGGCAAGGACTCTTCTTTGTGGGGAATCCTACGAGTGGGGTCTTCTTTTGGTGAGGATTACTCTCGGTAGACAGTTTTGGGGGCGAGGGATCCTCTTTCCAGGCACTCCTCTTGGTGGGCACTATTGGGGTGTGGACTTCTTTTAGAGGGGATTCCTCTTGGCGTGTACTTTTGGGGGTGATGACTCCTCTTGGCAATACTTCTGGGGGCGAGAACTCCGCATAGCAAGTAATTCTGGACAAGAGGACTACTCTCAGTGTGCACTTTTGGAGGCAAGGACTTGGTTTTGGTTGCTCGATGGTCAGTAGTGCGCATTTGGTTCTTGGGATTGAGAGATGAGTCTTGGGTTGGTTGAGCTTTCATTGGAAGATTTCCCCCTAACACCCTAGAATTTGCATAGTTAATGTTTAGTGAGCTGAGGTGGTTGAGTGCATGTGTTAGCATAGTTGATTGATAGAGAAGGCAATTTCAAGTTGAGTGACAGGGCAATATTGGGGAGCTTTAACAACATGACGATGGAAAGCACTATCTTCAAGTGTTTCAACACCCAATCTTGCGAGTTGAGAGCCAAAGTAACCTAGCTTATGTTAAGAGCCAAGCCAAAATTTTAAGGCCCGAGTCCTCTGAAACCCTATTATTTCCTCTGTATTTTTTTCTTTCCCACTAATACCTTCTACACATCAGCCCCATCCCCCACACGTCCCAACTGTCCCTCATTCTCTATTTTGCCAAGTCGTTGCCACAAGACTAGGTCGTCATCATACATCACCCCTCTGTATATCTTTTTCCCTTGTCACCTATATTTTCTGTCGCCGATTTTCAATGCCACGCCATGTCAGTAAGTCCACTCATATCTCTCTTATGCTCTCATTTTTTTTTCTATTTGTGCCACTCTCTCTCTCTCTCTCTCATTTTAGCTCTCTATCGGCATCTCACCATGTCTCTGTGTTAGGATATCCATGGCGATCGATAAAGGTAACCGTCGCCAACGTGCCACCTCACGCCACCTGATTATGCCCAAAGAATAATGCAGCAGTTGTAGCACAGCTTTGGGGTGTCGATTCCACAAAGAGACAAATTAAAAGAATAGCAGAAGGAATAAAGAAACTAAAAATTTAAGAAAACAAAAATCAAAGTAGCAATATAAGACAAATCATTTCTGAAAAGAAATAAACTGAAGAGCCAAAATGTAATAATGAAAAGGTTTGACTGGAATTAATAGCAATGAAGTATCGGGAATCCCTTACTTGAACTTGATAATTCTATCTATATCAGATTCATTGGATACTCAATTAGAGATCATAGCACCAGACTCTCTGATTGGAAAATATATTTTATAACCAATATGTTCACATGTAATTTTTGAAAACCACTCTTATTTTGAAAGCATAGATTGCTATCCTATAGACTTAGATTCAAAGATGACAATATACTTAATAGCAATACTGCAGCAGAAAATCACACCAATAAGATCAACAACTAGATCATAAACACCTCAACAATCTCATAAAGAAAGCATGACTGAATCTATGAAAGGTATTGGTTGTAAAATTATCCAAATACAAGGAAGACTAATGAGAGATGATAAACAAGAATAAAATCAATAATAAAGTTTATTACATAAATCCGATAGAATTGAAATCATCATCATTCAAGCAAGTTCATCCCTAACCTCACCAATGAATTAGCTCCCCATTCAAAAGAAGATTTTTTTTTTTTTTTGGAAGATGAGTTTCTCCAAACCCTAGCATCCACTCTCCCAAAAACTAGAATGGCCTTTTCTTTTCTGCCCCTTATGTCTCTATTTTCCTCGCTTTTCACAAGCTATCCCCAATATGGAAAGAAAATCACGTGCAAACTCAGTAGGTAATCCTCCAGATTTCTATATGCATATTGCAGGCCATTTTTTGCTTAGTAAACGGCCGAATTAGAAAATGTCTATTTTTAGAACAAATGTAGTCCATTGAGTTAGCTTTCTAACATATCTTAAACATCTTCAATCGGATATTAGCAGAGAAAGATATGACCATAATACTAATAGATATTCAGAGAGGCTGCAGATTCTGAATATTTTTCATTAATTGCTCTTTCCTTCATTGTTTATGACTCGATTTTTTTTGTCTTTGGATGTATGGAATTCTTCCTTATTAGCTAGACTACAATTTAATCATTTTGAAATTTATTTATGCAATAAACTCGTTAGACACTAAATCAAAATTTGGGCATTGAGAAATTAAAGTTTAAATTGGAAAAACATAATCAAAATGCTTAAATAACACATATAATCTAACAATCAACCTTACAAAAGCAATGTTCAGAGTACACTTTCATGTACTCGTCACCACCACCAAGGTCTGCCTCAGTCTCCCTCTCCAATTTAATCTCTATTTACTCACTTTCTCTAAAATTCATGTCTCTTTTTCACCATCCATATGCCTTTCTCTCACTCACCTCTAATTTTATGTCACCCACCTCCTTATTTTATGCCGTAGCTTGTCACTGTCACTGCCTAAGCTTTGCCACACCGCCAGTTATGACTTTGCACAAAATTTTTGATAAGTCTCTCTCTCTCTCTCTCTCTCTCTCTCTCTCTCTCTCTCTCTCTCTCACAATAACTTTGTTTCTCCTTGCTAAGCTAGCCACCACTGGCAAAGGCTACCACACCACGAGCCTAGCCACACGATATCATTCAATTCTCGATGTTCCATCATCGAGTCTAGTCGAACATTGCTTCAGGCCTAGCGAGGTATCTTCTTTACTCGTGTACTTGTCATTTCAATTGTGGTCAATTTGGTCTTTGTTGATTAATTAGACTATTCTTGGAGGGTGTGGCGGAGTTGAATGTGCTGCTGGATTTGTTATTGTCATTGGTTGATTGATGGAAAGTTGAAGTATTGGAGGTTGGTCACGAGGGTATCCCAATAGAGGAAGAAGAAATCTGTTGGGTCATTTGCTATGGTTGTGCTAAATTGAAACAAAGAATTTGGTCGTGCATGTATCTGGTAGTAAAAAACTTAGGGTGGATGTTTAGAGCACTAAGATTAATTATAATTGGTTAAAGGAGTGTATTTTGGCTCTTATTAAGTTATCATTTGGGTTATAGATTTTTGTTAGATTGGTTTTGTATTGGTATGGGTTTTTAATGTTAGTGACGTTTCTAGATTAGGTCATGATACTAGTTTTGTTCGAGTTAAAAGCTTACATACTATAATGCAAAAATCAGGTAAGTGATGTTCCTATGCTAGCGTTTGCCTAAAATTGACTGGGGTTGATTTTGTGAAAACCAGTATATTTTGTTATGAAAATAGTCTTGGTTATTTTATGCATTATTCTCTATTCTGAATTTTGAGATCAGATATTTTATCATGATTAGTGTAGGCATGAACAGTTTTTGTACTAAATTTCTATACTGCATAAAATGTGGATATGAAGTTTGAAATATATGATCCCATTATACGATATTTATCTACTCTGTACTCTGAGATAATATTGCATTTGAAAAAATCCAAGGCACAAGATTCTGTTTTACTTTGGTTATGACCCTACTATGGGTTATAGTAGCGGCCTCCAGCCCTGACACGAGTAATAGTAATGGCCTCTAGCCTTACCATGAGTTATAGTAGTGGTTTGTATTTTGAGTGCAATCGCTTTGGTTACATGGTGATTTTATTTATGCATAGAGATCTGCAGAAAGCACAACCCTGTCATGGGGGTAAACACGGCCACTGTTTTGAGTACATCACTTAAGTGACAAAATAGTGATTTCTATTCTATTTAGCTAACAACAAACATGCATAACTCTACCATGGGGTAAACATGACCTTTGCTTCTATTTATGATATTTAATTATACTTGTGCATAAGGTCTTTTGTATATCTTATTATTGTAATAAATGTTTCTGAAATGTTGCCTTGTTATTTTGATATTCTATTTTTCTGCATTCTATAACTGGCTCATATTTTGCACACTAGTATATGCTTGCTACTTATTTAGTTGTTGATAACTCATTCAATTATCTCTATTATTTTTTTAGATGATTTGGATGTTTCAACTAAGAATAAAAAATAGAAAGCATGTGTGAGATTAGTTTAGCGTGGTATAAGAATAAGTGCCAAAGGTTACAAGAGTCTATAAGAGGATTTTATTCAAGAAACTAGTCATTTTATTTTGAGTATTATTTTGGGATATTGATGTTGTTATTGAGACTTTGTGATGTTCTTAGTTAATTATGTTGGAGTAGTACATTGATATTCTTGTAGAGTAACGTATATTTTAGTTTGAACCAATAAGTTTTATTTGTTATTGAGACTTTGGAGTTTATAGTTGTATTATGGGATGTGATTTTAAGTGACAAGAACTAACTTCCTGACCCTCTAGGTACGGGGTGTTACACAAAGACACATGGTGCAGAGTATGCTTAGTTGTATGGACATAGTGTAAAAGGTCAATAATATATTTTTTTCTTGACACAAATGAGGACTTATGGAGTTGCAATTGGATTGCACATCGAGAAAATATTTGAAGAGTCTAAGGTCCTTAAAAGCCAATTGTAGGCATGAAATAAAAGAAATGATAAGACTAACATTAGTGCTTGTGACTAAAATTGCTTCTACATAAATCAACATAATGATGTGAGCATTGATAGTGTCAAACATAAAGATAAAGGAACTGATCAAAGAAGTTGTGAAGAAGCACTAAAGACAAGCAATGGAACAAGGAATGATGAGTTGGTTTTAGCCCATAAATGGCCCTTGGAAGATGGTGCAAATTCAAATTGATATGGGATATCATTTACTAATTTTTCTCTATGTTTTGGGTGATTTTCTTGTTCTTTTCCTTGTGAATTATCTGTTGAAATTAACCACCAGAATTTATCTAAATTTTGTCCAACATCAGAAGATATAGCAAACATGATCAATGATTTGGGTACAACATAATCTTGTTTCATAAACACCTATTCACTTAGCATGTGATGAAAAATTGCCAATCCTGTAGGCGATCAAGCAAGGCCAAGTAAAAAAGGTTTAGGTAAGTCAAGGCTCACATCAGGAAAATGAGAGTAAGGGGAGGAGGGGGCAGCCCTCGCCCCGATCATCCAATTCACTAGAACAAATAGGCATGGTTTTGGAGTCAAAGGAACTTTGTCTCTTTCTTGTACCCATTAGACCAGAGCCCTTTCAAAATTTTCTTAAGTATTGATTCACCTTGCCTATATTGATTGAGCACAAGAACCTTTCTACTAGCAGGTGATTTTGTATTTCACAAAATTCCTCATTACTTATGCTAGCACTATCACTTATGACATTAACAAGTATTGTGACAAAAGATTTCCTAAATTGATAGAACATCCCATTCCTGACACTTAGAAAAACAACTTTTAAGGTCTCGTCACTTTGGTAAATCACTTGAGCCTTGTTACATTTGGTGCCATCTAGACCAGTGAGCTATTATACTTTCTTCAAAGGGTGGCTACATCCAAGCCCAGTTCCTAGTTTTAATTGCTTGATCACTTCCTTTTCCTCTAATTGATCACTTAGGGACCCTAGTGTATGATCTAGCTATTGAGTTTAGATCTTAGCATTGTAAAAATTTATTTGTGCAAACAATATAGGCTTATATGCAGGGTTTCTCTAGGGTTCATAAGGCGAAATAGTGCCACCCTAGCCAACTTAGTCCCTATTGAAATATATTTGTAGAAAGCAATTTTGGTTGGCCTTTTATCCATAGTAAAAGTCATCCTAGGAAATACTAGAAGACTAATCAATGCTTGTTAGGGCTCTCTCCCTTATAAAAAATGGAAACAATCTCTACCTCTTTCCCTCACCCTCTCTGACCTCTGTATTTTGTCTCTCTATGTTTCTTTCTCTATCTATCTCTCGACCTTGTGTCTCTCACTCATCACTGTAGCATTGCCACTTGCAACTTCGTCGCATACCATCATCGAAAATTGCCTTGTTCTTGCCACTACACCATGTTGCTAGTACAAAAATCCACACTACACCACATCCAATACAAGCCCGGCCTCTACATCACCCCAGTTTGATAAAATGAGACTTCTCATTATCCATCCCTACCTCTCTATTGGTCTCCCTTCTCACACTATTTTCCTTATTCCTCTGTTGTCACAACCATGGAAAAATGACATATCCACCATGCCACCATATAGCTTCAACATCACTACTCCTATTACCATGAAACTACTACCATTGGATAGTAGGTAAATTCCTAGACCTCGTTATGAATTGATTTGATGTTGGTTTGAACAAATGTTAAGGGATAAAATGTTGGATTGTGAATAATTGGGAACTAAGTTTTTCTATGTCATGCAACCTATTAAACAAAACACTCATATTCTTGACCAACCTCAACAATTCATTCCTTAAAAAGAGATATTCTTTCATATGCTCTTGAGGGTTCAACAAAAGATAATTAGGTTGAATATGGCCAATTTTGCAACAATGACGGCAAGCAGAGACAAAACTTTGAGAAGGTTGTATCTTGTGAGGAGTTGTTACTTTGGTTTCAGAAACAATAACCTTCTTTTCCTCATTATAACACTATTATGTATATATATCACATTATTTTTAGAACATGTCTTTACATCGAAAGAGAAAAACACAAAAAACCACTCATTCACAAAACCAAGATCAGATTTATAATGAGCATGTTTTTTATTTTCGAATAATTTATGAAGTGTATCACAAGAGAATTTATTCAAATGTTTTTTAGAATCATGCAACTCATACTCAAGTGATTTGTTCACTTCAAATAACATGGCATTCTCATATTTGAAAGAAGAAATCAAAGCATGTGAATTAGACAACTCAAGAACCAAGGATTCTTCTCATATTCAAATCTCATATTTCAGATTATTATAAAGAGTAAATGAGTCATTCAATTTAATACGTCAACTCTTTTTTTCATGTTCAATGAGATTAAGCTTTTTCATTGTGTTGGACATTATTTCCTTGTGTTGCTAATTTAACCCAATTTAATACTCAAATCTAATTTGATTGGAAATTCTTTCATTGTATTGTCTAGAGTCCCGCATCTCCTTTTTCTCCATCTTAGAAATATTGTTGGTCTTTTTACCAATTTTAAATTGAGTCTAGGGTAATACTCAGGAAACTAATCTAGAATGGTGTGTACCAACTGAAAATCAGTAGTTCAAATCCCAAATACATGTAGAGGGAATGAATACATATTTTTCAAAATTTATTCGACTATTTAAATTAGCAATTAATCAATCAAATAAAAAGATAATAAACATATCAATTTTGGTCATGAAGTGGAGACTCATTTAAAAAACGTCTTCAAAATCTAAAATCACTCCGGGTGTAGATCACCACCTAAGTCTACTAGAAAAATTAAGTTTATTACAACCAATTTAGAAGCACTGACAAGACCCTTGAAGTAATTAAATATGACTTGCAACACCATGAGTATCCCACTTGATCTATGTACCCTAGTAACTCTAGATCACCAATCTTTCTATAGTTTCACCATGAACATAAACTCTTTCTCTGCACCCAGGCAGCTCCAGAAATCCTTTTGGCTAGCAAATATGTCCACACCAATGGAATCAACAGTACTTCGTCATGAGCACAATATGATGGATGCTTGTTTAACATGATAATATTGATTTTTAATGCACAGTGGATCTTTTTAAGATTTTTTGATCTCAAGAATAAACTAAATATGGCAGCTCTATCCTCTCTCCACGACTTAGAAGTTGTATATGTTATTCTATATATACTTAGAGTTTGAGTAGGCCACTTAGAGAGTTGAAAGCCTAGTTAAAAAATTATTTTTGGAATTTTCGATTGAGCAAAGGTGAAGCGAACTACCAAGCGAACTTTTTGTCTAGTTTTTTAGTCTTTAAAATTGTTGAACTATTTTGACATAGTAAATGTTGGAAATGGATGATCCTTGTGAGCATTAATTTGTAGATAATTGAGTTAGAGTTCTAACACCACAAATCACACTTCAATCCAATGTGGGGAGAAAACTTTATGGCTAATTTACTCTATCCAATGTGGGGAGAAAACTTTATGGCTAATTTACTCTAACTAGGTCGATCTCACCAGGTCTTGCGAACTTGTAATCTTTGCACTTTTTGTTCCAATTGCAACTTAAACTCTACCAAACATATTTACAACTTAACTGGACTAAGTTTGATCATAATAACATGCCAACATATTATTTCTACACTAACAATCTCTAACACAAAAATTAGGAAAATGTGCTTTATTGGTGTTGTGTATCTAACCTGACTCACGAAGGAATTAGTGATTTTAACTTTCATAGAATTTGAAACAAGCAAATGATTTGACTTTGGTACAAATTGTAATAAGATATATAAACTATGCATCGTTTTCAATTTTTATCTAAACATGTATCAGATTCTAAATCATGAAATCAATACTAATAATAATTCATCACGTGAAATAAAGGCAATATCAATTCCTAGGTTAGATGCATTCGCAATTAATTTTTTTGTTTGATTACATAGATGAGATGAGATCTAAGATGATATTAGAGTTAAAAGTTGAATAAAATATTGTTAAAATATAATTTTTATTATTATTATTTTTATTTTGAGATCGATTTAAAAAAATAAAATTATTTATTATATATTGTATAGCAGTTTAGAAAAATTATAATAATAAGATAAAATAATATGAAATAAGACATATAATTTGTGCTACCAAACTGAGACATTTCGTGACGAGCTCCAACTATCATGCCCTCGTCGAGAAATGGTTGCACTTATGAGCAAGTCCTCTCCTGCGGAAGGTTGAGGTTTGTGCTTAGTCCTGTGACTAAGCTGGTGTCACTTAGGTGCAAGCCTTTAGAGTTTTTTTCTTAACAATGGAGGAGGACATCACCCAAAGGTGGTGCAACCTTAATCTTACTGAAGAGGAGCAACAAGAGTTCCACCTCCCAGAGGATGCTGTCACGGCTACTAAGCTCAGAGGCAATCACTGCCTCTTGGCTATGGTTTTCAATGATCGATATGCTAACAGGGAGGCATTCAAGTCCACCATGTCCAAAGTGTGGAACACAGAAGGATGGTTATCCTTCAGGGACTTAGGGTCCAACAAGTTCCTACTCGAGTTCCAGCTTATTTTTGATAAGGAGAAGGTCCTACAGGGAAGACCCTGGTCCTTTGATCGACACCTGATCAGTCTTAAGGAGTTTGAAGGAGTTTTGACTCCAAATGAGGTGCAGTTCAACACAGAACTCTTCTGGGTACAAATACATAACTTACCTTTCACAGGGATGAATAAGATGGTGGGGAGGAGGATAGGAGAAACCATAGGAAGGGTGCACTTAGTAGAGGTGGATGATTAGGGGTGGGGATGGGGGAGCTTCTTAAGAACAAGGGTAGAAGTCAGTATCACTAAACCTCTGAAGAGAGGTAGAATGATCAACCTGGAAGGGAAACAATGCTGGGCTTATTTCAAGTATGAATGTCTTCCCACAATATGCTACAAGTGTGGATTACTGAAGCACCTTAACGGCAAGTGTCCTAGCTTCAACATGGCCCCTCAGTCCCAATAGCAGTATGGTCAATGGCTGAGGGCATCTACTGCCCCTCAGCACCAACTCTCGATGAAGAAGTATGGTGGTTCACCTTCTTCCCCTTCACAGGGATCTCCCATCCAAGAACAAAGCCAAGAGGAAGGTGCCCAGCAGGGTGGTAGAGGCAAGTCTCAACCACCACCAGAGGTGGAGGTCACATGGCAGGAACCACTAGGTATTGTCCAGCAATCCACAACTTTGTCCAATGAAGAAAACAACTCCCCTTCTGTACAGACCAGCAGCCTGCCACACGGCTCTGAGGCAACTCAAACCATGGGGAACCAGAAAGTACACAATAGTGCATTTCTATCTATTCGTGGGACTGCAGGTCACAAGTCAGTACACAAGAACCAAAAACTACCTTTTTCTATGAAAAGCTCTTGCAGGCTAGTTGAGCAAAGCCTAAAGGTCAAGGCCAAATCCCCAAAGCAGTCCACTCCAGTGAAGGGTAGGGTGAAGTCTCCTAGGGGACAGAGTAGCAAAAAGAGTCCAGTAGGTGGAAAAGGGTCCCCTACTAACAAGAGGTGGAAACTGAGAGCACGAGTAGGCCCAACTAGCAACATGGACCAACCAAAGGATGGGAAGTTGGGCCTTGAGCAACTAAGCAAAGCCCAGAAAAGAAAGGCCTAAACTGAGATAGGAATTGGAGCCAGGAAGAAGCTAAGGCTTCTTGATGAGGAAGAGGCTGAGGGGTTCAGTGCAGGGGCAGAGGCTGCACCCTCATGAAAATACTATGCTGGAACTGCTGAGGGCTTGGGAACCCTCAGACAGTTCGTGAGCTTCACTCATTGGTGAAGCAAAAGTACCCCCTAGTAGTGTTCCTATCAGAAACTAAGTGCAGAAGAGAGAGGATGGAAAAGATTAGGAATAAGCTGGGATTTGATCAAAGTTTTGTGGTTGACAGTATAGGCAAGAGTGGTGGATTGGCACTGCTTTGAAAAAATGAAGTAAAGGCTCAGTTGACCTCCTACTAGGAGTCACATTACAGTAACCATAACACCCGAGTGTGGTGGACAACCTTGGCTGCTGTCAGGTTTCTATGGGAATCCATCAGCTGAGAAAAGGAAAGGGAGTTGGCAGTTGTTGAGAATCTTAAAGCCTGAGAACCATACCCCATGGCTGTGCATGGGGGACTTCAATGAAATCCTCAGTATGTGTGACGCCCCCAAATTCCGTTTGGGATCGGACGGACATTTGAAGCGTCGAGACATGCAACACAAGGTTACCTGCCCCCGTTCATGACATATAAGATGCAATATTCCTAACATGCATCTAACAATATGCAATATTCGCAACACTAGTCCAAAATGGTTATGATCCAAAAAGTACTAGAGATGCAACTCAATCGTATAAGTAGTAATTTACGTTAATTACTATAGTAACATTTATGTCACACCGTCGCTTAGTCAACTGTGTCTAGTTGATCAGCTCCTGATTCTCCTTCAGGTCCTGTAACAAGATCTACCATTCGGGGGGAATGATAGTTGGGACTACCAAAGTGAGATTTGATTACAAATCTCAGTAAGTTAACAAAAAACTTCCACACAAGCTAATAATGCATGGATGACAGTAAAAGCATAAATGTATAATCAAATTCATAAGTAATTAAAGCATAACTTGGTGTACAACATAGCATAATTGACATAACTTAAATTGAAACATGAATTGAACTTGACTTGATATGAACTTGATCTGAAATTTGACTTAGCATGAACTTGCTTTGAAACTTGAATTAACATGAAAAATACATACTCCACAGTTGTTGTGGCCCCATGTATTCTACGTGTAAATACATATTCCACAGTTGATGTGGCCCCATGTATTCTACGCAAACTTGACTTAATATGAAAAATACATACTCCATAGTTTTTGTGGCCCAATGTATTCTATGTGTAAATACATATTCTACAGTTGTTGTGGCCCCATGTATTCTATGGAAACTTATTCTTTAACTGCTTAAATACATACTCCACAGTTGTTGTGGCCCCATGTATTCTACGTGTCACAATTGCTGTGTCTCACGTAGTGTATGCGCCACAATTGCTGTGACCCCATACATAAGTAATCAAGATGAAACGTGACTGGAATACGAAATAACTGAAGCCCTGACGTAACATAACGTGACTTGAACATAACTTGAAATACATGACCAACTTGAGATAGAAACATTTCGTAACATGACATAACATATAATAGACAACATATTTAACATGACATACTTGTAACAGTGAATATTACATGACTTGACATACATGTAATAGATGGCATACTTAGCATGACGTACTTGTAAGGTACAGTAATACATGACAGAATCTATTATGTAACAGATAAAAAATTGATGACAGAATAAATTCTGTATAATAGACAATTACGTGATAACTTGGCATGGCATGACATATATGATAACACACATACATACACTGTAGTTCCTTTATTTAACACACATACACAGTAGACTGCTAGTAAGTTAAAAGTTAACTTACCTCGATCTCCGCGTTTCTTATAGAACCTTAAGTGCGATCACGAGGAACTGTAATTAGTGATTGTAAAAGTTAGAACTAAATCACTAATAATTTGAAATATGGGAAAATACTAACTTAAAGAGTAAAATTTTCATTTTTACTCTCTACGTGTGGGAAAATGACCGTTTTACCCATAACTTAAGGATTTTGCATACTAACTTCAAAAGTTTTCAAAATTTACATTCCTCATGTAAATTTTTTCCTAAACTTAAATATCAATTCAGAAAAATTTAGAACAAAACACAACTATGGAAAACACACTATGGCCGAAACATCCATAGGCCATTTCCCTTGATTTTTGTTGCAATTCCTTCCAACTTCAAAACTCATGCTTAAGCCAAAATTTTTGCAGCAAACATCTTCCAATCCTAAGTTCAAAACCATACTTAAAACATCCATTTAGAAAAAGCTAATAATCAACACCAAACTTTTTTGTAAAAAGATCCAAGCACTTGAATCACAAGTTTTGACCTTAAATCAAAACATCTCCAAGAATTTCAAAAATCAAATCTTACTTCTAACATATTCATAATATCATCCTAACATCAACCATGCTTTAAATCATCAAACTAAAGTTACCAAAATCACAAAATAACATTTGGAGTTTTTGGTTTTACACTTAGTCCAAAAACAGAAACTTTTCCCTCAACTGGTTTTGATAAATCTCTTGATCTATGACTTATAAATATATGATCTTCAAACCAAACCATCACATGGTTTAAAAAGATGTCCTAAAACATATATAAGCTTCTAATTCAAGATCACATGGTTAGAAATTAACCAAAACATAAATTTAGCCAAGAATATCCACACTTTGGCTTATCTGAATATCTCTTTGCATAAAATTTCATATCTTTGAAACTAACATCAAATATTTTCAAAATAATAATATAACATGTATATAAGATACTTAGGATCCTCCAATAAAATTATCAAAGTCATTAGAATAGGTTTAGACCACCAAAGAGTTAAACTTTCTCAAAACAGAAACTGTTTTTCTTCTTCCAGTTTCTAAGTTTCTAAATCTAAGAAAATCTTTCATCAAAACCTTTAATCATGCAAAAATCCTCAACCAATAGTCACATATACATGTTAACAATACTTCATAAAAATTTCGGACCAATATCTATCCATTAGCTTGGTCAAAAACTCCAAACTATAACATATTCTCCAGTTTATCTCCCAGAATGACCTTTCTATAGTTTATATAATATTTTACTGACCAAATGATCTTAAAATGGGGAAAATAAGATATCCATGTAAACTAGACTAAAAAAGGAACAACTTATATGAAGGAGACTTTATGATAAAACACTTACAAAAGCTTCGAAATGGGCATGCAAAAGAACTCCTAAAAGCTGTCCGAGAGAAAGTATTTGATATTCTTTTAAAGGAACGTGTAAATGAAGATAAGTTTGTAGGTGATGGCTGGAGCTACTTATGGACGAGATAAGGAAGATGATAAGGCTGGAGTTGGAGAGTTGAGTGTAGTTTTCTCCTACCCAAAATATCTATAAAAGATTATCTCATAATATTCTATCCAATAATATCTACAAAAATCAACTTAAGATATTTTTATCTAATAATATCTATAAAAATCAACTCAAAATATTTTTACCTAATAATATTCACGAAAATTACCTCAAGATATTTCTTTTTATCCAATAATATCTACAGTTTTGAACAGACGTTTTGTCCGAAAATATGAAAAAAATGTTATTGCGCCATAAGACTTTAAATAACCCTCCGAGTCTAATGGCACAAACCATAATACATTTTGACACTTCTAACTATCTCCAATAATCAAAAACACACTTCTGATACCATAGTAAATAATAACACTAACTATGTAGTTAGACAAAAACATATACGATTAATGGATTCGTGAAAACTTATGGGGTTTTTACGAGGTTCCTAAAGTTAATAGAAATTTCACAATTGAATTTCTAGCGGGCTGTTACAGTATGGCTGAGAAGTCAGGGGCTGCCTCTAGGCCTTTCTCTCAAATGGAAAGGTTTAGGGAAGCTTTAGATGCCTGTGAGCTTAGTGACCTGGGCTATATAGGCTCCAAGTTCACATGGAGCAACAAAAAAGATGGAGATAGTTTCACTAAAGAAATGTTGCGCCGAGCTTTGAGAAATGCAACCTGGCCTTTACTCTACAGCAATTGGGAAGTTCATGTTCTACCTGTCATAAATTCTGATCACTCCCCTTTGTTTCTGGTATGTGACAATGGGGCAGGTATGCTGAGGAAGGAGCATAAGCTGCTTAGGTATAAAGCCAGCTAGTCCAAAAGGGAAGGGTGCAAGGATACAGTCGAAAGAGCCTGGATGACAGACTCCCATAGGGGTCATTCCCTAAGCTCCATCAAAACTGGCTTGGCTAGATGCAAACACCAACTGAGAAGCTGGCAGAAGACAAGTGTAGGTAACCAGACCACTCAAATCAGGCTAAAAAGTGACATGATCAGACAGCTGCAGGAGTCAAACCAAGGTGACCTTAATGACACCATAAGAGACTTGCAAAGAGAGGTGGATGGAATGCTGGCAGGGGAGGAAACCAAATGGAGGCAAAGATCCAGGCAGTTCTGGCTACAGGAAGGGGATAAGAACTTCAAGTACTTCCACAAGTGTGCATCCCAAAGAAGACAAACCAACACCATAAAAGTGGTGAAGAATGATAGAGTGGAATGTGCTAGGGAACATGGCAGCATATGCTCTCTTTTCCTTAGTTTCTATCAGGACCTCTTCAAATCTTCTCACCCGACAGGTATTGAAGAGGCACTACAAGGTATGGAGCCTATGGTGACACTAGAGATGAACAGAAATTTACTAGCTGAATGCACGTTTGAGGAAGTTAAAAATGCTGTGTTTGAGATGCAACCTTTGAGCTCCCCAGGCCCTGATGGATTTTCTGCTGGCTTTTATCAAGACAACTGGACTATAGTAGGAGACAAGGTGTTCTCAACAGTGAAGGAATTCTTCTCAACCAGGTCAGGAATAGGTGACGTAAATGAAACTTACATTGTTTTAATTCCCAAGAAGAAGTGTCTTGACTTAGTTACTAAGTATAGGCCTATAAGCCTTTGTAATGTCCTATATAAAATTGTTGCCAAGGTTTTAGCAAACAGGTTAAAAGCCTT
This sequence comes from Carya illinoinensis, assembly GCF_018687715.1. Taxonomy (NCBI): domain Eukaryota; kingdom Viridiplantae; phylum Streptophyta; class Magnoliopsida; order Fagales; family Juglandaceae; genus Carya; species Carya illinoinensis. The sequence goes on from NC_056760.1 coordinate 34,358,447, forward strand.
TCTGCCATCCATCATTGCACCAACACAAAGTGCTTTTGTACCAGGCTGTTTGATTTCAGATAATATCATAGTGGCATACGAGGCCATGCACTCAATGTAGTATAGGATGAGGAGCAAAAAAGAAGGGTATACGACCTTGAAATTGGACATAAGCAAGGCCTATGACATAATAAAGTGGGCTTTCTTGCAAGCTGTCTTGAGAAAGATGGGATTTGTAGAAGCATGGACTAAGCTTATTATGGAGTGTGTGACTTGAGTGAGGTACTCTCTTCTCATCAATGGAGAATCTCAAGAAACCTTCCTCCCAACCAGAGGACTGAGGCAAGGGGACCCCCTATCCCCTTACCTCTTTATCTTGTGCTCTGAAGTTCTTGGTAGTATGCTTGACAAGGCTAAAGAGAAAGGACTAGTATCTGGGTTTCCATTTGCCAGGGGCTCTTTATTGGTTAACCACATCTTTTTTGCAGATGATAGCCTGCTCTTCTGCAGAGCCAATGCGCTGGAATGGAGTAGATTAATCAAGGTCTTGAACTCATATGAAAATGCATCTAGCCAGAGGTTAAACATGGACAAGACATCAATTTACTTCAGCAAGAACACCAGTCCAATCAACAAAGAAACCATCCTTGCTGTAGCTCAGGTAAAGGAAGCAAAGGCTTTTGAGAAGTACCTAGGCCTTCCCTCGTATGTGGGAAGACATAAACTAGCAGCATTCAGGCCCATATTGGACTCTATTAGAAACAGGATCCAGAACTGGAAGGTGAAGTTCATATCTCAGGCAGGGAAAGAAGTTCTCCTAAAGTCTATTGTCCAAGCCATCCCAACTTATTGCATGAGCATCTTTAAGCTCCCAAAGGCCATTCTAAAGAATATCAACAAGTTAATGCAACACTTCTGGTGGGGGAGTAAAGATGACAAAATCAAAACCCAATGGATTCATTGGAAGAAGCTTGGACAGACAAAAAGTGCAAGGGGGCTTGGGTATAGGGATTTTAATCACTTCAATATAGCCCTCCTAGCAAAGCAGGGATGGAGAATCATACAACAACCCCACTCCCTTGCAGCCAGAGTTCTAAAAGCAAAGTACTTCTCAAGAACTGACTTCATGAGCAGTAAGCTGGGCAGTAATGCCTCATACCTATGGAAGAGCTTTATGGAGGCTAAACCAGTCCTGGAAGAAGGCCTTTTCAGGAAAATAGGAAATGGGGACTCAGTATATATAGGGAGAGATAAGTGGGTACCCCAACCCACTTCATATTGGGTTCAATCTCCTTTAAGTGATAGGCACTCAAGATGGCAAGTGAGTGAACTGATTGATATGCAAGAGAAGACATGGAACGGGTCCATGTTGAGGGAGGTCTTCTCAGAGGAAGAAGTTATGGCAATTAGCAAGATTCCTATAAGCCTGAGCAGGAGCCCTGACCAACTAATTTGGAGACTCACAAAGAATGGACTATTTACAGTCAAAAGTGCTTATCATCTTCTAGGGGAGATTGAGGTGTGCTCAAAGGGGCAAGATTCTAACATTCTGAGGAACAGTGACTTCTGGCATAGGCTATGGAAGTTAAATGTACCTAATGCCACTAAAATGTTGATTTGGAGAGCTTCTCATGAGTCCCTGCCCACAAACTAGAACCTAAATAGAAGAAGGATAAGGGAGTCTGCTCTGTGTCCTATATGCACCAGAGAAATAGAATCAACTACACATGCCTTATGGACGTGTCCCTCAGCTCAAGATACATGGGGTGTCAACTTGAGAAAACTACAAAAAGAGAGAGTGGTCGAGTCTCAATTCTCAAACATAGTATGCCACATGTTTTCAGTACTGGATGAAAGTGACATGTCTATCTTTGCTTCTATAGCTCACCAACTGTGGAAGAGAAGAAACCTATATGTCTTTGAGGGTAAATTTGAAGCCCTAAGACAGTGGTGAAAACTGCCACTCAGATAGCACTAGAGTACAAGGAAGCAAACAGCATCCAGGGGAGTAAGGCCAAACCAGTAGCTTCCTCGGCTCAAAGCTGGTCAGCCCCTCCTTTGCACGTCTTTAAGGCCAATTGGGATGCCTCAGTAGACAAAGTATAGTGCAAAGTGGGAGTAGGAGTGGTGATTAGAGATTGGAATGGTCATGTGGTTGCTACTCTTAGATCCCAAAGGGATCTATTCCCTGATCCTTTGTTAGCAAAATCCATTGCTGCCCTGAAAGTAGTCATCCTATGCAACCAACTGAACATGCATGATATAATTCTGGAGGGAGACTCTCTCAATGTGGTTCAGATGATCAAGGGTGAAGAGATGAACTGGAACTGCGCAGGAATGATCATTCAAGACACTAGAACACTGCTTAAGAAAATGAAAAAATGGTCTGTGATGCATGTATCTAGGAATTTTAACAGTATTGCCCATTATTTAGCTAAGGATGCACTTAAACTCTCTGAGGAGAGCATCAGTTTGGAGGGAGTCCCTCCTTGTATCCAATATTTGCTAATCTAAATGAATTCCATTTTCTAAAAAAAAAAAAAAAAAAAAAAAAAGACTATCATGCCCTCGTTAGTTCTACTAATGAAACGATTGCATGTGTCCGCCGATCAATACCTGACAAATGGCACAAAAATGCCACAAGTTCGTAGGTTTCCAATTTTAGCTATTTAATTCTTGGATTTGAAACTTTTTGCAATTAACTCCACCTACCCAATCCATTTTTAGATTCATTTGCGGCTAGATAGCCAGCGGCATTAAAACCCAATCAAAAGTTTCAAAACTCAACACGTACAATACAAAAATGTCATGCATGTCAACCACCGTATTTAAAAAAAGTTATTTTATATTTTAAATCGATGTGTATAATAACTTATCTATATCATTTAAATAATAATATTTTATTTATAAAAATTAAATTATATCATATAAGTAATATATGGTATAATAATATAGTACTAAAAAAGAATTAATTATTTTATAAAAGAAAAAGAATTAAGTATAGTTTGATTTCAATGCCTTTAGACTTTAGAGTGCTTTAATTTTGACTTTTCATGATCTCCTTCTGATTTTAATTCTAGTTTTTATTTTAATTATAAATGCTTATTTATTTTTTATTTCTATATTTATTTTTGTGACACGTGGCATTTGAAATGAAATGCCACATCAACACTTTTTACAGTTAATTAATAGGATGTAAATAGCAAGTTCGATTTGATCAAAATTGATACCAAAAAGAGTATTGAAGTCCAAAATTAAAATATAAAGATGATTCTATTTCAAGGGCAAATAAACCACAAGAAATTCTTAGTATTTAACCAAAATAACAATAAAAATATATCAAAAAATATAAATTCTAAAAACTATTAAAAAACCCAACAAATTTTAAAAACTAAGAAAGCATCTCATATAAAGCAGTATTAAAACAAAAGAGATATCAAATAATTTTGAGGTGACTTGAGCCAACTACTAATGTCGCCTCTAGATGGCTCGAATTGAACCACCACCCACAAGGATAATAAATTGAGTTATTCTACATAGTAATTCTACACCATGTACCTGTTAAGAAAAAAAATAAAAAGATGAAAAATAAAAACAAATGTATAGTGCAAGATTGCTGAATATAATTTTTTTAATAAATTAATTAATAAATATTTTTATTGAATTAGTTAAAAAATATTTTTATATTTGTCATGAATCTTCTTTTTTATTCTTTGAGAAACTTTTAAATAATGATTGAATTTGTGAAAGAGTGTTGGATTGGAGTCCAATGCAAAAAGCTTCAAACATAGGGATTCATATATGAGAATAACTTATAACCGGTGTCTCCTATATATGCTTTTTATCGGAGACAAATCAGAACGTGCCACGTAAGGGTTGATAAAAAATCCCAAGTCTCCGCGCTATAGTGCATAACCCCCCTTCTGACCCCCCTCTCACTGCTCTCTCTCTCTCTCTCTCTCTCTCTCTCTCTCTCTCTCTCTCTCTCTCCTTCCGTCCCTTTCCTGTACAAAATTTCTAATACGAAATCACCTCTCTCCTTGACTCTCTCTCCGTCGAGGACCTCCTCTCTCTCCGTTGAGGACTTTTTGTACTTGGGTAGTTTCACGTCGGGGGGTCACATGGGACTAACATTCAACTAAAAATTTGAGAGTGGTAGTTTCAGTACGTCCATTGTAAGATTTTTATCTTTTATATTTTGATTTTCATCTTTTCTTTTCCTGACTATTGGGATTTTATATTTTCTAATCCCCATGAATGATCTCTTGGCTCCGGGTGCCATTCATGTTTCGCAAACAAGGAGGGCTTAACGGCATGATTATGACCAGACATCATGAACTGAATGTTTGATTGGATTTGGATTTTTGCTTTCTGGGTGAGTGTTTGATTTTGGAAAGAATTAATGGGTTTATATCAACAAATTAATCAAGTCGGTGAAGGAATGCAATAAAGAAGATGGACATGAGAAAGGAGCAAAGAATGGCTTTGTTGGGTTGGAAAAAGCAATTCTTTTTGTGTGTAAGGATTTGGAGTATTTGCCATGGCATGCTGTTTCGTTCTACAAAAGGAATGGATGAGTGAGATTTGATACAAATTAAAGATTATGGGGGTAAAGCCCAGAAGTTGAAGGGGGAGAGAGAGGTGATTTCGGATTAAAGATTTCATGAAGGAGAGGGACGAAAGGAGAGAGAGAAAGAGAGAGAGGGGGGGTCAGGAGGGGGATCTCCTGTAGCGCAGACACTTGAATTTTTTTATCAACCCCTTATGTGTCACGTTCGCATTTGATTCCGATAAAAAGTAATTGCAGGAGACACCGGCCCAAAGCGCTTCGTTTCTTATATACACATGTCCTGCCTTATTTTTTCCATCTACTTCGATACTCTCTCTCTCTCTCTCTCTCTCTCTCTCTCTCTCTCCCTTCTCTGTGAGATTGTTACTGCCACTCTTGACATCATCCGCAGGCTGGATCTTCCCTAAAGTGAAACAGGCAATTGCCTAAGACCCTAGTGGAAGAAGAGGCCCCATTTCAAAATAGAACTTTTTTTAAAAGAAAAATTATTTAATTAAAAAATTAATTAATCTAATAAGATAACATTAAAAGTATTAAATAGATATTATGTCATTATTAATTTTAAAAGTATCCCACATAATAATTATTTCAAGTATTCTTCTTTTAAGAATACACTTCTCTTTTGTCATTATTAGTTTAATATATAATACAAAAATTATAAATAGAAAAATCTAATTTTTGAGTGTTGATAAAAAATTTAGTATGATCTTTGAAAAGGCAAGGGCCTACTTTTTTCTAAATGTGTAGGTTATTTATAGGACTTTATTGACAATTATAATTATAATTGCTTTTAGGGCTTGCTTATATACTAAGAATATATGTGAATAGTAGTGAAATAGTTTGAGTTAAGATGTTTTATTTGGTTTTGATAAATGAGAGAGAAAAATTTGAATTTGAGAATAGCTGAGAATACCTAAGAGTAGTTGTGTTCCCAAATTGCTCCTAAGAGTCTAAAGCACGTCTTGTTAAACTAGATTTGATAAAATCCTCTCTAAATCGAAAATTTTCTAATAAACATTAAGTCGGTTATAAGTTGAAAAGGTAGTATAAAATCTTAAATAGTAATTTTACTTGACAAACGATTGAAATTATTTGTAAATAAAAATATAATGTAAAAATTAAAATAAATTTATTTAATTTTACTTTTTAAAATAAAAAAAGCCCAAATAAAAATTTTGGGCTTAGGCCTTCATTCCTATTGAGCCGGCCCTGATCATTCGGGTTGCTACCGCGCCGTCTCCTCTTCACTTGTAACGCTCCAATGGAAGATCCAAACTACATGACCTATACTCCAAAAGGATTAGTCAATGATATAATTGGAGCCCATTGGAACCTTATAAAGAGTAAGAACTTCTCATTCCCAAGCAATGTGGGATCTCATACACCACATACCCATATCCCTATTATATGGGGTATCATAATCTACCCCCCTTAAATTCCCGACGTTCTCATCGGGCCTGTCTAGGTGGCACAGTTCAATTCCTATATTTCTGGTTGGGATAAGCTCTGATACTATTTGTAATTCCCCAATAGAAGGCCCAAATCACATGGCCTGTACTCCAAAAAGACTAGTCAATGATATAATTGGAGTCTCATTGGAACCTTATAAAGAGCAAAAACTTCTTCTTTCCAAGTAATGGGGGATCCCATACACCACCTAACCATATCCCTATTATATGGGGTATGACAATTGTCTGTCTGTCTGTCTGTCTCTCTCTCTATAACTCTCACTTTGTCCCACTCTCTCTCCCTCTGTGATTAGGCTGCCCCACCATGTCGCTGTAGCCTGTAGCAACCCATGGCAGTATTGTGCTACCTCCTGTGGTAAGCTCTCTCCTTTTATCTTTTTCATACTCTGTGTCTCGTATAAGCATATACTTATTCCTAGTCCACTTCTTCTAGCTGACTTGCTGTCTGTGTACCCACAAGAGTCCCCAAGCTGATTTTGTAGATAATTCAACTGGTTTGGTAGTAGACCATACATCTCTTATATATCATGCCCTTACTTTAGAAACAAAGGGTTGAATGTGTCCAACTAATTCCATACCTAAGGTTTTGTAACATAATATAAGCTCCTTGTTCATCCACATATTGACTCATTATTTGAGGTATTTTAGACCATGTTGATACTTGTTGTGGCATAGTGATTGTATCATAGATCTATAATCTTGCAATGACATCTTATTAATGTAAAGTATAGATAAATTGTCGCCAAGCAGATAAAAATGGTTCAATTTACCTCATCTAAACATTTGGGTTTTGGGACGCTATGGAAATATAACTTGAGAGAGATTTGCAACAATCATAATCATTTTAGTGGGGTGATATAGATCTTCTGAAGTCCATCAGTTAAGAAACAAGAGCCTAATTTATTAGCTCAATGATTTTTTTGTCACTCATTTACTTTTGTATTTCTATTAAGTTAGTTTAGAATCAATCAATCTGGGGCTAATTTAATCACTTTAAAACATGTGCACTGACACAACATGTCGAATTTATTTTCTCAAACGGACTTCTTTTGTATATTTTAATAAATAGTCTTTTCTTTTAGATTATATGGATCGCTTCAATGATCTGGAAAAAATTGCAGGGTGAGTCTGAATGATGTCATTATACTTACATTAATTTTGAAAAAATCACTTTCTAACACTTGGAATCCAATCCATAGCCTTAACCAGGAAAAAAGAGGGATTCCTAATATTGGGGGGTCAAACTTCCAAAGCAGGTGGACAAGGACTTTGATGATCCAAAGGAACATTGGGACTAGGAGCTTTGACTTGGAATAAAACAAAATCCATTGTTTGAGATGGATGAATGACTTGCACGTTTACAAGAGCTGAATCTTAAGAGCACTTAGCTTGTAAGCTTTTCTGTTTTTTCGTTTACTTGTAGCCATTAGTTTGTTTCTTAGATAATGAATTTAAGTCATGTTGTGCTGCCCTGAAAGTTTTATTCTATAGCCTTATTACAGCTAGTATCTACTAAAAACACTTGCTGAAAAACCAGAAAACACCTCTTCTCATTCAAAACCTCCACGGCCTAACTTACATATACTACAAAACACAGAAAAATTGTTATAGACTACTTATTTGCATTTCAAATTTTCTAAATCAGCTCTTTCTAAATATCAACAACCCCTTACAACTTTAGGAGGTCGAGACGTATCCAAACACAGCCCTGAATTCCCTTTAGGAAAAGGAAAAAAAAATCTACAATCTGATTGGTTTCAGTACCATATGCATGAGCGCCGCATGAACATATAAACTTCTCTCGACTTGCAAAAAGAATCTCATCCCAAACACAAAATGATCGAGAATCAAATACTCGAGAATCAAACACAAAATGATCGAAAAATCAACCAGCAGCTCCTGATGCACCCTCCAGCTCCATTTAGCCAAGAAACCACAAAATTATCGAGAATCAAATACTTATTCAACAATGAGGAATTTCAGCTTAAAACACATGTGTTGCAAACCCAAACAAAAAGCACCTTAAAAAAATATCCATGCCGTTAAATATTAGTATTATTCCCTTATATATGAACTTTAGAGTATTAATTAATGGATTCTAGTTTTTCCCCAAAACGACCAACTTACTAATTGATATGGACCACTAACTCTAGTGGATCGTCTTTCCCGACCATCGTCAAATTGAAATGACCAAGAATATTCTTGGACCCAGTTGGCTACCTATAACTATAATAATCTATTAATCCATAAACATAACCTGCATATGGTTAATTATGTGATGAGAATTAGTGGAGTTATATGATTAAAGAGCAAGTTACTTAATTTCTATCTCAAAACATATAATCATTATTAATTTATTCATATTTGCTGACGTGGCATCCGATTAATGGATGCGATTGAGGATAATAGAATTTAAAATATAAAAAAATATCATTTTTCTCAAAATTTATCATCTACATACAAGACTCATACTTGTTGCATGGCATATTTCAAGTGACTGTAAATTGTCCATTTAATTGATTGATATATCAATAAATATGAATCTTAGGGATGTAAATCGGTTTGGTTTGGTCTAGTCGGTCCGTTTAGTCCACTTTAATTATTTTTTTATTTTTTTCTTCCTTTTTTTCCCAAATAAATTAATAAAACTTTTTTTTTATTTAAATTACTTATAAATTAAAATTAAGTGAATTATTAATGTAGATTATGTAATTAATTTATTAAAAAATATTTTATATAGTCAATGATAATAAATTAGATGAAATTACATCATTAACTTATATAATTATTATATATAAATAATATATTAAATTATTAAAAATATTTAAATATATATATAGGGTTCGGTCCATTTAGCCTGGTCTAGTCCAAAATTTGTAGACTTCGAGACCAGACCAAATATCAGTCGGTCCACACATTTTGGGATCGAGACCGACCGGTACTCCCATCTTCGGTTCGGTCCAGTCTGGAACAAACGGATCGGTCTGGTTGGTTTCTCTAGTTTGACTGGCTTACAATCCTAAATATGATTGAGAATAATACACTTAATGAGAAAAAAATGATTGAGAATAATAAAATTTAAAAAATTTAAAAATTTAAAACGATTAAATTATGAATAATGAGTACTTTGGAGATATATATCTTGAACCCAATAAAAAGAGTACCTTGGAGCTAAATTAGATTACTCGAACTCTTATATCATCAAAATACTTGAAAAAAAAAAAGCGAGACCCTTCTGGCCTACTAGCTTTCTGTAGGTAAACTGTACTGTTTGGCCACATGAAATTCTCATCTCAAATATAAAATTCTCATCTCATCATTACAACTTTCTCAAATCCCCATACAAAATATAATAAACAATTCAACTTTTTCTTAACTTTTTCAAGTCTCAATACAATAATAATATTAAAATATAATATTTTAATATTTAATCTTAAAACTCAAAATTCTCATATGAAAAATCTTAGTGGCCAAGCAGAAATATAGAAAGTAGCTGAAAAATAGTGAGTTGCCTTTGAAAGTCGAAGCAGATGGTTATAAAGTAGATCTCTACATATCGAGTCTATCTCAAGCCCCATCGATTGGTTATAATTCACGTACGTACGGACTAATCAAAGGTACGTATGATCCATGCATCCATATATATAATCCATCTGATGTAATTCATGGTTGCTCTCTCTCTCTCTCTCTCTCTCTCTCTCTCTCCTTTTGTTGTTTGTTATCTTCGTTGTCTTTATCACATGGTACTCATATACTTCTGTTTATTTATATATATATATATATTTATGTAAGCATAATAATGATTCTATAATGCAGAATTAAACACTTAATAATAATCAAAACTAAAAATATACAAGAAATCGTACCTTTAGCCAATGATGTATTCACACTTTCTCACTGTTTCTCTATCTCATTTTGGCACTTCCAAGCTCCACTCACTCTATTTAGATGGTGTAAGACTGAAATGATTGAGTTGAGTGAGTTTGAGGACCAAACCGTATTATTTATAGCCAAAGCTTCCATCAAGTTTTGGTGGCTATGTGTCCCACGTATTTAGTTTATCATGGACAGTTCCAACTTTCTACAAACGTGATGAAGACTCAGATGTGGATCATTTCAAGAGCTCCTAAAATCAAGGGGAGCTGGAGACTCGTTCCTATGAACGGTCTCCGTGAGAAACGGTCAACATTCTCCCACTTGGTCCACACTTCTAATATAATGTCTCATCTTAAACCCATCGATAATTTGTAATAAATAATAAGTACATGAATCATGGTGATAAGTCCTCTATTGATGAGTATTACCTTTCCATGTATTACTATGTATTTATTTCTTAAATATCATAATTTATGTGGCAACAATTTCTTAATGAATAAACCGTATGTTTATTCTTGGTCCAACACTGATTAATTTTCTCAAAATTAAATTAAGGTGCACATCAATATGAGAAAAACATCAGAATACTTAAGAATTTCATTAAAATAACATTGTTCATAAAATGAAAAATTACATAATGGAACCAAGTCCCATATTTACTACATGATCCTTGAATTTTAACAGTGGCATGCCCTTAGTCAAAGGATCAACTATCATTAACACGTTCCCTTATGGCTAAATACTTAATGTTGATGCGTTTACTTCGACTCCCACAATTGTTGTTCTTTGCCATAAAAATAGAAATTGAATTGTCGCAATATATTCTCAATGCCTTAGTGATAGAGTCTATAACTCTAAGTCCAGAGATGAAACTCTTAATCCATACACCATGTGAAGTAGCCTCAAAACAGGAGACGAACTCAGCTTCCATAGTGGAAGTGACAATCAAAGTCTGTTGGGCACTCCTCCATGATATAGCTCCACCGGCCATAAAAAAAATGTATCCTGATGTTGATTTGTGTGAATCAATACAGCTAGCAAAGTCAGAATCTGAGTAACCAATTACTTCCAGATTGTCCGTCCGTCTATACATAAGCATGTAGTCTTTGGTTCTTTGAAGGTACCTCATTACTTTCTTTGCAGCTCTCCAGTGGTCTAAACTTGGATCACTGTGATATCATCCCAACATTCATACAACAAATGCAACATTGGGTCTTGTGCAGACCTGAACATACATTAGGCTTCTAACAGTAGAAGCATATGGAATGTTCTTCATTTGTTCTCTTTCAAGGTCGTTCCTTGGACATTGGTTCAAATTGAACCTATCACCCTTCACAATGGGGGCTACACTTGGTGAACAATCTTTCATTTGAAATCTCTCTAAAACTTTATTAATGAAGGTTTCCTGAGGCAGACCCAAGATATCTCGAAATTTGTCTCTATAGATCTTAATGCCAATGACATAAGATGCCTCACCCATATCCTTCATATCGAAATTTTTAGAGAAAATTGTTTCACCTCATGCAGCATACATTTATTATTTGTTGCTAGTAAAATGTCATCCACATATAAAACAAGAAAACAGATTTTACTCCCACTGACCTTCTGGTATATACATTGATCCATAATGTTTTCTACAAAATTGAATGAAGAAATTACATTATGGAATTTCAAATACCATGGGCGGGATGCTTGTTTTAAACTGTATATGGACTTCTTAAACTTGCAAACCAATTGCTCACCATCACTATAGGGAAATCCTTTAGGTTGTTTCATGTAAACCTCCTCATCTAGATCTCCATTTAGAAATGCCATTTTCACAACCATTTGTTGCAACTCTAAGTCAAAATGGGCTACTAATGCCAAAATAATGCGTAAGGAATCTTTCTTAGATACATGAGAAAAAGTCTCCGTGTAATCAATTCTTTCTTTTTGAGTAAATCCCTTAGCAACTAGTCTTGTCTTGTATCTCTCAATGTTGCCCAATGAGTCTTTTTTTGTCTTAAAAACCCATTTACATCCAATGGGTTTTACCCCATTAGGCAACTCAACAAGATCCCAGACTCCGTTACTCTTCATAGAATTCATCTCTTCCTTCATGGCATTATACTATAATTCTGATTTTTTGCAACTCATGGCTTGTGATAATGATTCGGGATCATTTTCGACTCTAGTATTGTAGTCAGAATCTTGTAGATACACAACATAATCATTAAGAATTGCTGATCTCCTGGGCCTAATAGATCTTCTTAATGTTGTACCATCATATTCTTGAAAAGTATGTGGTTCAACTTGTTGTTCAAAAGTTCTTGGCAACTCTCAAACCACTTGATCTACTAGAATGTTGTCAGCAGCTTGTGGAACTTCAACGATTGGTTGTTCAACACCAATTCATATTTGATGGGTGCTGTGAACAATAACCAATCTATCACTTGAGGTGGAAGGTTGAGATTCTAAATGATCATTCAACGAAATTATGTTCCTGGTTTGATCGCTCCCACTGATCAAGTCATTTTCAAGAAACTTTACATTTCTTGATTCCATAATCCTAGTGCTGTGAGATGGACAATAAAATCTATAACCTTTAGAACTTTCAGTATATCCAATGAAATACCCACTAATGGTCCTTGGGTCCAGCTTCTTCTCTTGTGGATTATAAATTCTCACTTTAGACGGACATCCCCAAACGCGCATATGTCGCAAACTCGGTTTCTAACATTTCCATAATTCAAATGGCGTTTTAGGAACAACCTTGGTTGAAACTTGGTTTAATATATATACTGTCGTCTTAAGTGCTTCTGCCCACAAAGATTTAGGAAGATTGGAGCTGCTAAGCATATTCCACACCATGTCCAATAATGTTCGATTTCTTCTTTCTGCTACACCATTCTGGCCCGGTGAACCAGGCATGGTTTATTGGGAAAAAATCCCATGCTCTTGAAGAAACTTTGCGAATAGCCCAGGTGCTTGTCCATCCTCTGTGTATCTACCATAATATTCTCCACTTCTATCTAATCTCATGATCTTAATTTGCTTACCGCATTGTTTCTCTACTTTAGCCTTAAAGATCTTAAAGGCGTGTAATGCTTCATTCTTATTATAAAGCATGTAGATATATATATATATATATATATATATATCGTGAGTAATCGTTTATAAAAGAGATGAAGTATTTCTGGCATGTGAGTCTATGTTTGGACTACATATATCAGTATGTATGATTTCTAATATGTACGAACTCCTATTAGCACCTTTTTTTGACTTGTTGGTTTGCTTTCCCTTTATACAGTTCACACAAGTTTCAAAATCAGTAAAATTCAGAGTATTTAGTACTCATTCATTTACTAATCTTTTAACTCTTTCTATGGAGATATGACCTAATCTTCGGTGCCACAATTTTGAGGAATTCTCATTGATAACACATCTTTTAGTGCTAGTGTGAACATGCATTGAATCATAAGTGGTATTGTTTTGTAAATTAATGTAGTAAAGACCATCAGACAATGTTCCATTTCCAACACAATCAAATTTATAAAATAAACTAAAGGATGAATTTGAAAAATTAAAGGAATATTAAAAAATTACAAGCCTTGAAACTGAAATAATATTTCTTGAAAAACTTGGAACATAAAAGGTCTTTTCTAACTTCAAAACAAATCCACTACTCAAAATTAAATAGCAAGTTCCTATAGCTTCCACATGCGAGCCCATCCCACTGGCTTTCTTACGTTTTGCAAACCCTACAAAGAATTTAAAATGTGGATTGTTGATCCAGAATCAATCCACCATGTGTTAATATTGACATTAATCATATTAGATTCATAACAAACAAACGAGGTTAGACTACCTTTGTTCGCAAGCCATTTCTGAAATTTTACGCATTCCTTCTTCATGTGTCTCTTCTTTTTACAAAAGAAACACTTAGAATCTTTCTTGATTCCAATACTAGCTTGGCTAGGTATTTTACCTTTCCATTTCTTGTTGTCTTGAGATTTACCCTTTCAATGCGTTGCCAGCATTACATTTTCGCCTTAGATTTTGCAAACCTTGCAAGAAATTCGAAATGTGGATTGTTGATCTATAGTCAATCCACCATGTGTTAATATTGACATTAACCATATTAGATTCATAACAAACAAACGAGGTTGGATTACCTTTGTTCGCAAGCCATTTCTGAAATTTGGCACATTCCTTCATGTGTCTCTTGTTTTTACAGAAGAAACACTTAGAATCTTTCTTGATTCCAGCACCAGCTTGGATAGGTATCTTACCTTTCCCTTTCTTGTTGGCTTGTGATTTCTCCTTTCCATGCGTTACCAGCATTACACTTTCTCCTTGTTCCATCACTAGTCTCCCTTCTTCTTGAACACACATGGTCATTAGTTCATTGATTGACCAGTTATTTTTATGTGTGTTGTATGAGATTTTGAAGGGTGCATATTGGTGTGGAAGGGTGTTCAAGATGTCGTGCACAGGAAAGATTCCGACATTTCAACCTCGAGTTTTTTCAATTGAGCCACAATGTCCCTTATTTGCATGATGTGCTCGCAAACACCTGTCACATTAGTGAGTCTTAGGGATGAGAATTTCATGATTAGGGTACTTACTAGTGCCTTGTCTGAAGTGACAAATTGATCATCAATGACTTTCAGGCAGTCTTGGACCTTTTCATGATCAACATAACCACGAATACCAGCAGAAATTTTAGTCTTAATGAACATCATGCTGAGGTGATTAGATCGCTCCCATTATTCATAAAGCGTGATGTCCGCTGCAGTGTTGGTATCAGTAAGTGCTGGTGGTTCGTCTTTCCTAATAGTATAGTTTATGTCCATCAACCCTAAATGAAGAAGAATTCTCTCATTCCAAACCTTATAGTTATCTCCCTTAAGTTTAGGGATATCATAACGAATATTAGAGAGATTTGCAGGTTGTACAACTGCAAAAATTATAGATTACATGCTTATATTAAAATTGAGGCCTAAATAAAATTTCATGGTTTACCAATTTAAATCATGCTTAAAAATTGAATCTAATGACATAAAAATTGTATGTGAGCTAAATTTTTAATTTAAGCATATTCAATTATTCTTTATGATAGAATTTATTAAATTATTTACTCAATAATCATGTATAAGGCCTATTTTACCGTAGAAAGAAATAGTACTACTAAGTAAGTTCCCAAGAAAGATTTTTCTTTCCTAGACAGAACTTCAAGATTCCTAAGAAAGATTGGAGGAGTCACAATGGTCTTGCTTAAAATCCAGTCTCCTAGACAAAACCTCCATAGATGTACACATTCATACTCTCACAACAAATAGTCCATTAATGATTATAATTTGATATAAATTCTTTCCAATATTAAACTTTATGATAAAACTATCAAATTATTAATTCATAATTCCTGTGGGTAAGTTATGAACAATTTGATATTTTATCCTAATTAATCATATAATAAAAATTCCTATGGAATCCAATTTATTATACTAAGTACGATTAATTACAATTAATGTCTAAATATTATTTATGTGATCCTAATCAATCATAATATATGATTTTTATTTAACTAAAGATGTTGTGGCTATTCTTTAAGTAACCAAAAATCATATTGATAACTGGACATTATACCATTAATACATAAGGATTAACTAATTATGAAAATAATTATAATTTGCATAATTTTAACTAAAATTAACATGTTATTATTATGCACAAAATACACAATTTAAGTATAAACATTGTATAATTAAAACTATAATATTATGCATAACATTTAATTTCATGCTTTTAACTATATATATATATATATACTCATCAAAATTGCATGTATTAATTTAGAACAGGAATAATCAATTCATGCAAACTAAAATGAGCATAATTATTAATTTTGCACAACAATCATCTAAATTGCACACAATTAAAACAAATAATAACTATATGCAAAAATGAGCAAAATTTATAGAATGACCAAAACAAATAAAACATGCTAAATAAACTGCAAGTCCTCCATTTTTTTAATTTTTTTTAAAAAGAAAATGATCTAAACGACGTGTTGTTTTTCTAAAACTAAAAACGACGTGTCATTTTTCTCCTACACGGATTCAATGCTGCCTTCCTAAACGACATGTCTTTTTTCTAAAATTGAAAATGATGTGTTGTTTAGACATTTAGTTAATCAAAGGGCACCCTAACTAAATGACGTGTCGTGTTTCACCAAACCATAAACGACGTGTCGTTTAGCTCTAGGCTGCCTACTAAACTACATGTTGTTTAGCTCTATACAAATCCAGCAGCCACTAAACGACATGTCGTTTTGGTCGTCTTCAACCTCTAAAAATGAACAGTAACTTTGAAAAAACACTCCGAAAATCACATTTTTTTACGTCAAAAATTAATATTTTCTTCTCAAAAAGTTTAGGAATGTTGTTTTGAATATGATTTTAATGTTGTTTTGAATAAAAAACAACCCAAAAACAAAACTCAATTTCTTCAAAAATCACAGCTAAAAACAGAGACAAACAGAGTATCTGTACAATCATCAAGGTAGAGATAGAACCTTACTCTGATACCAAATGTAAGCATAATAATGATTCTATAATGTGGAATTAAACACTTAAAGAATCAAAACTAAAAATATACAAGAAATCGTACCTCCAGCCATTGATACTTATTCATACTTTCTCACTGTCTCTCTGTCTCTCTGTCTCTCTCTCTCTCTCTCTCTCGCACTTCCAAGCTCTACTCACTCTATTTAGATGGTGTAAGACTGAAGGAATTGGGTTGAGTGAGTTTGGGGACCAAACTGTACTATTTATAGCCAAAGCTTCCATCAAGCTTTGGTGGCTACGTGTCCCACGTGTTTAGTTTATCATGGACAGTTCTAACGTTTTACAAACGTGATGAAGACTCAGATGTGGACCATTTCAAGAGCTCCTAAAATCAAGGGGAGCTGGAGACTCATTCCTACGAACGATCTTCGTGAGAAACGGTCAGCAATTTATATATATGATTAATCGATAATGATCATCTACTTATAGACGTTCAAATTAATAAGAGCCTAGACAACTTGTGAGTCTCGAGACTTATTTTTTTCCATATTCTTCACAAGAATGGATCATTTTCTATACTTCTTATTTCCTACATATGTTTTGCTCGTTATACATTAAGTTACTCCACTCCTCTAGTTAATTGTAATCTTACTACTTTTCCATTTATGTTTTTCTCGTAGATGAATAAGAGTTGGATGCATATTACTGATAGATTGAAATCCAAGGAATATGTCAAAGGCGTTAAAGATTTAATTACTTTCATTGGATCTCATGCTATCGATTGTGACGAAATTTGTTGTCTATGTAGGCTGTGCTCAAATAATTATTGGCTACTTATTATAAGCACAGTAGAACGTCATTTGTTCATTAAAGGGATTGATCCAAATTACACGACATGGATATTCCATGTCTATGAGGAAGCTTGATCTATTAGTGATAATTATGATTTACATGAATCTGAACTCGATGATGAATACATTGATGACATTGACGTCATGTTAGAAGACATTCGGGCTGGAAAATTCGAAGATGTTGTTTCAACAGAGTCATTCCATGTTGGGGGTTCCATACTGGGGAAAAGTCAAAAACGTGGGTGTGGACCAAGTAAGAGCACATGTTTTGACCAACTGAGAAAGCATGAAAAGATATCTTTGAAGATCAAGGATAGGGAGACAACACCTTATTGTGAAAACTGTATAGTGTTTACAACAAGGCTTATATGGATATTGAAGCATCATGTATTTTAGCTTTTTGAGCTATTTTCAATTTATTGGGTTGTAGTTTATGCGTGCCTTTGTGTTGTAAAGAGAAATGAATGGACTCTTAAAAAAACAAAAGATTTAGCTATTAGATTGGAATCCAGGATTTTGAAGATATGAATTTGAAACAATATAAAGAATATTTCTAGTGAAGCATTTTTTCAATTATTGCAGAGACAGTTTGCTAATGGACTAAAATGACCAAGTTCACCAAAAAGTAGCATCTTCAACCAATTAAGAAGTATACAAATAGAGTCCAAAAATGGATAACAAATATGATGGTTGTGGTTGCAAAATTAGAGATACAACCCAATAGCAAAGACACAGCAATAATATATAGCTTTCAAAATCTAACAAATGAGATTGGTTTGCCCCAAGAGTGGACATACTAGCTAATTATCTTCAAATAAAAAAACATTTAAAAAGGAGATCGACCCTTCTTGTTTCAGAAAAATGGATCCCCCATTTGCAGCAAAATAATAATAATAATAATAATAATAATAATAATAATAAAACTAGGTAATCAGTTAATCGGTTAATTTAGTCAGTTCGGAATTGCCTGCTTCGGAATCTCCTATGTTCGGATTGGGTTGGAATGTTTTTTTGGGTCGGGTCAGGTCGGTTGTTCCGGCCTAATTTGCAATATAACCTTTCATCTAAATGCGGCGAAAAGTGCGAGAGGTATTCATCGCTAAAACATATTAGCCTCGAAAGAAGGTTGCTGCTTTAGAATTGGCAGCGATTTACTCGCTCCAAAATATATTTTGCTATATTTTGCGGCGTCAAAAAATCACCGATAAAAATGCATTTTCACGGTGACTGTTGCTCATCTGGGCACTACATTTGCGACTAATTCTGGACGTATTTTCAGCGATATGGCCTACTATTTAACCTTTTATCTAAATAGTTTTTCTATTCTTCTAAGAGAGATGATAGTGTAAGATTAGTAAATCTGGACAGAAGGAGTTAATTATTGCCAAAGCTTTTAAAGGATTAACTGACTAAAATTGAAAATTGAGGGAGCTTTTTACAAATTAATACGTGAAAACTCGGAGACTGATATTACCTTTACAAACCAGGGGAGCTTGAATTTATCTTTTTTTAAAATTAAAACAAAAACAATATAATTAGTCGAATTATTTTTCCAAAAACCCCAATTTTTATTTTTAAACAGAAATTAAGAGCAGCTAGCTGATAAACCGACCCCCTTTCCCAAACTGAGTACTTTGATGCATGCATGCGGTGCTCGATTTGACTCATTGCCAAACCTAAATGATCCAATTAATTAGTTGCAATAACCCCATAACCAATAAACTATGTAAATCCAAGAGTCAAGACATCATCACTTTGAAACTTTCTGCATGTGACAATATTCTTATCCAAAGCTCATCAATCTTTGTCTCTCCTTTTCATAACTATTGCTTAGTCAATGTTATTGAAGTGTGAAAATGGGAATGTCCATGCATGCAACAAAGTTGCTTTCCTTCAAAAGTCGTCACTCAAATAGGGCATGCCATTGCCGACGTTTGTTAATTCTTCCTAATTCATCGCGAGACTACCTCGGCATCTTTAAAGCAAATGACAAACTTTTGACAAATCTAGAAAGGGTTTGTTTAATGAATTGACTAAGCGTGTTTTCCCCCCCAATTTTCATTCAATTCTGCCTGGTTTAAACATCCTTTCAACGTTCGCTTTCGCTATATGGCTTTTTCACATTTTAACCAATTTCAACCAAAAACTTTACAAAATTGACACCTCAACTACCCAAAACATCATCTCGCTCGATCATCATAAAATGTCGCCAAAACACACAACAAAATGCTTGAGAAAACTGGGACCCAACAAGTTAGCAAACTGTCCCAAGTTATCTATAGATAGCTCAAGACTTATCATCGATACGGCCTTTGTCCATGGGGTGACAAGTAGTGGCCCCGGCCCAACACAACACGTGTCATTGTCCCATTTGTCTGCAGAGGAGAAAGGGAACAGCATCTTTCCCCAAGGGACCAGAAAGAGACCCTTCTCTTCACCCAATTCAACCAACAACACTTGCCCCCCGGCCGGCCCGTTCCGTTATTGGTCGTTGGTTGGGTTACTCTCTGTCTAATCTTTTAAGCATGCATGCCAGCACACAGGCACATGAGAACGTGCTTGGAGAAGTTTGATGCCAGTAATTGGCCCTCCCCTTCATCTCTTCCTGCATTAATGACACTTAGCTTCTTCTAAGTGGACAATTGGGTCTCTCCTCCTCTTATATTTAATTTTATATTATTTTATTTTTCCCCTTTTTATTTTGGATAAGTAGATAGTGCACTTATATATAGCCACTCGATCGAATGGTTAAAGTTAAATCTAAGTTTTAACTAATATGGGAGAAATTTGTATTTGTTTATTCCATTCACGTTAAATTTCTATATTGAATTATTTATTTATTTATTATATAATAATAAAATAATATTAATTTAACTTTTAATTTATTTAATTTTATCATAGTTTACTATTTTATCGATTATATGTTAATTAATAATCATATTTTAATTAGATTATTGGTTAAAAAATCATATTTTCAATGCTAACTATTGGTTAAATTATTAATCAATGCTAATTTTTAATGGTCATTTGAGGTGTGATTTTGGTAGTCTTTCCTCGCACAACAACCATTTAGAAACTGCCATGACAGATGACACAATTTTAATCACAGCCCAAAGGGTATCGGTCCTTTATACTAAAAGGTATGGCATTGGGAAGCAACAGATCAACAATTTCTTATACCAAAAGTGGGTACCATTCATTCAAATTCACATTGCCCAGAATACAAGGCCTCAAACTTTGGCAATTTCAATCAAACTGAATGTAGAGGGAGCTGATGGCCGATATTGATATTAACCACTAAACTGTTAACAGCTTCTAGCAGCAAGCAGCATCCTCCATTACTAATTTACCATGTCAACTTGACACAGAGGAGAGAGAGTGTTCCAAAGAAATAATAAACTAAACATTTGTTTTATCTACAGTTACAAGTAAATTTGACTTTAATTTTGGCTATACTGTAGTTAAAACTTGGTTTTTTTAATTATTTATTTATACCTTTTTCCCATTGCCCATTTCCTCGACTTTTCCCTTTTCCGTTTTTTTTTTTTTTTTTTTTTTGGGGGGGGGGGGGGGTGTTAAGAAATAAGAATGAAGAGAAAAACATAAGTGGCAAAGGCTAGTAATTAATCAGTTGATCATGTAGTCAATTACCATTTTGAAGGGAAAAAGTTGAGGAGCCTATAATAGTAAACTACGGAGGATGAAATCAAAGTTCCAGAGTGAACAAAAAAAATGCTGAAGCTTCACATACTGTGGTCAATTGCGATAATTTACAAAAACAAGAAAATCGAAGTTCACATAACATAAATTGATCTTCTTCACATCTTCTTCTACCTCCAAAACTCCATCCACCTCCTGTTTAAGGCAATTGGTCCCCACATCACCTGGAGAGGCTATAGTTTTGAGGGTAGCCAAGCTGCTCCGTCTCCCAGCTTGACTTTGAAGCAACTCCTTCATGACAGGGGACATACTCCTATGACAAGGAACAAGAAAGAAAACATAAGATACTAAGTAATTGTTCCTAGAAACAACTTGGTCCTAGAAACAATAAATTATTGTCCTCAATCTATAGAAGTGAAGCTGAATGTTATGAAAAATAAAGCAACTTATCAAGATGTAAAAAGAAAAGTAACCAAGAGAGTTCTTTTGCTTTAGGTACCTCCAATTTCTTCACCAACTCCTTTGGTGATGGTGCGGATACAATTATTTGGCGAGCACTGGGACTAACAAATCCTTCTTCCACTGCTTTGTCAATAAATGAAAGCAGCGAATTATAATATCCGTCAACATTCAGTAATCCCACCTGCAAATTGTGAAAATGTTTCAGTCATCTGAATAAGCATATTGGAAAAAAAATTAAGCAGTTTTAGAAGGATGTTAACAACAAAGCTACCACAGATTAAAGGAGTTAAGTTCATCGAAGTAGGCAGAAAATGCACAAACGTATAATACCGGTTTATCGTGAATTCCAAGTTGAGCCCAGGTTATCACTTCAAGTAGCTCTTCCAGAGTTCCATAGCCACCTACATGGAACACCACATGAACTTCTACTAAGACAAATATGTAGGGCAAATCATCACTTCTACTAAGAAGTGCCCATTTGGAATATCTTTGAATGTTAATGATGCCCATTACGACGATTTCAGAGACATTAATAGCTATTTTCTTTGATTCGAAAGGGGAAAGAATCAACAATTGTGTAATCCTCAGTATTACCCCAAAGAAAAAAATGTTTAAGCTTCACCTTCAAACAGCTCATTTGAATTTCGAAGACCGCTTTTACTAGTTCTATTTTGATGGACATGGTTTTTTATTCATCCATTACTCATGAGCCTAATTAAGCCTGTACGTTTTTTCAACTCTAGTATTTACTGTTCCTATTCTATGTTAAAAAATAAAAAAAAGATGCATAATCGTAAAACACCCTCATTATCTCAAGGGAGTGTTCTAGTCCTCGTTTCCACTATCTCCTAGGCAAAAGGTGTCCCCACTTGGTGGGAAAAAAAGAAAAAAGAAAAAATAGGTGGGGGTGTTGGAAGGTGGGGTTTCCCAAGCTAGAAAAAATGACTCTTATGCCCTACCTGACCTCCTCCATTTTCACCTGCTGTATTTTCAGGCTCAGGAGTCGAGATGGATGATTAAGTTTTTAAAGGGTAAGCATCATTCCCTGTTAGGTGCAGGTACTAGTTGGCGAAACTATTCGGTGCAAGTGTTTCTTCGTGTCCTTTTCAATTTTACTGTACATGGCAGATAAAACTTTTTGCACAGTAAGAGCACAGGCTATGGGACTGATTAGAGAAACAAAGGATATTAACCACAGAAGCAGGGTTCCTCAGAAGCTTATAATTTTCAGTGTAAGATGTGGACGGGTCAATGATCAGGGTTTGAAACTCATAATGGGTCTTGGGGTTTGTGAGGGAAAGCTGAGAAATTTATGATAATTCAGGCTCCATCCAATTGCTTTCACACCATTTATCAATACCATATACAGCTGCATAAATCGACAGCCACAATAGGGAAATCTCGCGCAATTTTGACATCTTCTTGTGAAGATCTCATTTTTCCACTCAACATAGCCTTAACATTAGACTGTGCGCGCTTCAGTAACGGTTTAGATTGAGGATAAATAAAGTCATCCCTTCTATCACCTAATACCTAATACGTCTAATCTGGGAATTAAAAGATTAAGCCTTAGTGATCTAACATAACAGAAGCATTGGCCTGGGAAACGAACCTAATTGTTCTCTCCCCCTCTAACATCTGTTTTTAATTTGAAAGAAAAGTAAACCATAAAGGCTGCAACTTTTTAAGGGGAAACATAAGCCAAATCATATGACTATGGGAACCTTTTTGACTTATGATTAGGAGACTATCAGTATCAGCTGTTCCTTTCCTTATTTCAGAGATAGTTTCTCGAGTACAATAAGCAACTGAGAGATCGGATCATCAAACAAAGAGGGGGGGACTTCAGAAATTCTCTAAAGGACCAAAACATGAACATGGTCAATCTTAAATGCTAAAATTAGCAAATTAAAGCCCTGTAAGACCTGAACTTTTCTTGACTTGAAATCATAGCGTAAATAGAGAACTTTGCGGGGCTTATACTAACCAGGTAAGGCAATAAAGGCATCTGAATGCCTAGCCATCTCTGCCTTCCTTTGGTGCATATCTGCCACTGTCTTTAATTCCCCCACTGTTTCACCAGTGAGCTGCGAAAACAAGAGTCCCAGAAAAAAAAAATATATAAATTCTAGAAATTAAATTTCAGAGATAGAGAGAGATGTATTTGGAGTTTTGTGCAGTGATGCAATGATGTGTGTTGCAGGAATGGTGGACTTTCAACCCAGACACTCCCTAGCCAGTAATTTTAATATCTCATCATGCGGTGATAAAAAGAATTCGAACGTTAGAAGCAGACAAAGAAGAAAAACACAAGAAAATATTCATTGCTCAACTGATCATATAAAGTTGATATAGTAAAAAAGAACCCAGAGAGAACAGCAACAGAGTCAGAGATATATACACAAAGGTCGGCAGTGTGAACAGAAGAAGTATTATTATGGATAAGTCTGCCATTACCAAGCATTCCTAACTTAAAAAATCTTGAGAACCATGGATAACGTAATACAAAGTACATCTTAAAAATAAAAGAAGGACAAAAATAATAAATTTCAGACAAGACAAACCAATTGATTTAAAGATAAAAGAAAGAAGCTAAGAGCAAAAGATGATACTTAAAAGGAAAGGAAGTCTTAAGGGTAAGGCGAAAAAGAAATACTAAATAATAGAACTTTAAAAAA
The DNA here is from genome assembly GCF_018687715.1 of Carya illinoinensis. Lineage (NCBI taxonomy): Eukaryota > Viridiplantae > Streptophyta > Magnoliopsida > Fagales > Juglandaceae > Carya > Carya illinoinensis. Next base: position 34,382,540 of record NC_056760.1, read on the forward strand.
ACAAGAAAAGGTTCAAGACTTTTCTTCTAGCTCATGTAGCAGACATACCTCTCGAGGCATGAGCGTCTTGGGGATAACCCTGCGGAGAGACAATAACATGACAAAAAAATCAGTTGCAATGGAGAACAAAACCGAGAATAACATCATCACCAGTTCACTGATTTTGTTTCTTAAACTATAATTCCCGTTATTCTTTCAGATGTGAGGATGAGCAAAAGAATAACAGACTCACCCAATAACATGACGACCACCGTTGTGAACCGCCTGTGAAACCAAACCCATTAAACCTATGCTGCCTCCTCCATAGACCAGATCAATGTTCCTCACGACCTTTGAGAAACCATAAACAAATCAGCAAAAAGATACAGATGAGCAAAAAAAGCAGGTTTTTTTTTCCTATATGTAGGTATATCATATATGGAACTCAGAAATGTATTCATGATGAACCCATTTAAAAGTAATTCTTTCTTTGTTTTTGGAGTACACCGCTTTTTGAGAACTCCAGAGAGAGAAACAAGGATGGGAAGGGGTTCTACATGCTCATTCAGCATGAGAGTACTATTTTAGTACATTTGGCTCTCATCTTTTTAGCCGTATAAGGAACAGAAAGAGGTACAGAGGATAAGGTTAAATAAAAAGAGTGACAGATAAATTTGGGAAAATGAAAGCAACCACGTATCTTGCACATTCACGGAAACATGGCACTAACTTTTCCATCTTTAGGAGAGCATATTTTAAATGTTGTTAGAGTTTCCTCATAAAGACATGACAGAGAGAGACGGAGACAGAAACAGAGACAGAGAGGTTGAGAGCAGTTGAATAAATTACCCAACAGACAAACCCAAGAAAGAAGATGAGCCTCATGTTTAAGAAATCAATCAAAATTTCAAAAATATAAAAGCCTACGAACCAAGTTACAAACAAGTTATAAACATGATGAGCGTAGCCGCTAAAAACAATGCAGAAACAAAGTCATTTCCTGAAAACTCCACAAATCAACAAAACCCATAATAAGAGGAAATCAAGCCAATATTTCCCAATGACACAGGTGCAAGACGCCTGCCAAAAGTAACATAACGAAATCAGAAGGGAAAAGAAAGGAAACCATGAATACCAATTCCTTGCCAAGCTCAATGGCGGCATCTTGATAGCTACTCTTCTTGCCTTGGCTACTCCCACAGAACACACAAATCGTCTTGAACTTTGATTGCCTCATCTCACTCTCTACTTCCATTGCTTCCCCTCTCCTTCTCTTTTTGTTTTATTGCTTTCCCTACTCTCTTAAAGTCCTTCCGTATTTTCTTCTCGCTCTGGTTCTTGTTGGGTTACAAAGTGGGGTCCCTCTTAGAAAGAAGAAACTCCCTCCTCTGCTTTTCTCTGTCTCTTTGCTTCCTAACCTATAGAAGTATATCAGAGAACTGTAAGAGTAAGAAAGGAGACTCTTTACTCTCTCCAGTGTGTCATGCTCATGCCTCTATATGTAAACCTCCTCCACACGTGACTATCTATGTTTGCACGCTCTCACCACTCACTCACACATACAATTTGTATTGGCACGCGTGGACCACTTATTTTTATGTCACTCCCTCTCTACTTATTTCTTTATTATTATTTGAAGAAGAACACAACCCATATGAGATCCCCATAATAAAAAATAATATTTTAAGAAAAATAAGGTTGTTTATTGACGTCTCGGATATATCACTAATGCAGTGGAAATCTTTTACATTAGCTAGCTGCATAAAAAAGTATTAGGAATTATTTAAACAGTAAGATGAAATGAGATAATTGTAAATAAAAATTTAAAGTAAAATAAAATAATATTAAAATATTATTTTTTAATATTTTTATTATTTTAAAATTTGAAAAGGTTTAATTATTTATTATATTTTATATAAAAATTTAAAAAAGTTATAATGATGAGATGAAATAAGAATATTTTTTAATCCAAACAGCCCTTTAGTATTTCAATTTATTCAATAAGAATAATAACTCCGACAACTATAATATATTTACGTACTGACTTGTAAGTAGTATAATTCATATTTTAAAGAAAGAAACTACAAAATAAGGCATAAATTCATAGGGATTTTTTATTTTTATTTTTTTTAATGGAGTTTATCTAGGCTCTTATCATGTATATTCTTTCACACATAAACTCATAAGAGAGTAATTTGTTTTCACTAATTAAAATTAATCCCCATTTCAAAAGTTATGTATAGATCATAATTTGTTCTCTCTAAATGTATAATAGAGCATCATTATCCAATGGACTTGTTCTCTTTTTTTGCAGGCAAACAAAAATAACATTGTTTGAACAATACAACTTTACAACACACCCGATAAAGCTTTTATATATATATATATATATATATATATATATAAAAGGAATGCTATACATCATTCCACACTACATACTTTATATATTAAAATATTATTTTTTATTTTTTTATTTTTTATTTCATTTTATTCTTATTAAATTAATTGAATTATTCTTTTTATCAACCACACACTACATATTTATTATAGAAAAAATAAAAAAAAAATTAAAATAAATGTGGTGTGTGAAGTGTGAGGATGACAAGAAGAATTTATATATATATATATATATATAACATGATTTGAATTGAAAAAGAAAATTTTAAAAATTTAAAAATCAAATATTACCATATTAATGATGTGGATGAAATGTTCTACATGACAACCTACAAACAGAAAGAACTCTTTTTAAATTTTTTTTTTCTCTTCATAAATTATTTTAATATTCTTATAAACTTTTACATAATGAAATTCGAATTCAAATTGAGCTTTGGGTATCAAACCTCCGTAACTAACCATCATTATTTTGAATAGACATATATTTATATACCTAAATTCCAAATACCGTTATATTAGCATTAAAACGCCTAAACCTTTTAACTGTGCATGAAAGACAATTTCATTAGGTGTGTTATCCGTACGTACCGACTTGTAAATAGAAATTTTATATTTTGATTAAAGGATAACCGATTATAATGAGAATTTCAAAAAAAAAATGATAAGCTTACAGCTCTTTTAATTTACAACTATGTTACAGTTCTATTGATGAATGGTAGTTTTGTAACAATTAAAATGATTTTTAATGAAATAATACAATTACATTATAAACTGCTTAATTATAAGATGAGTCATTAAATTAATTTGCCCCTTATGCTTTTTAGGCCACATGATGGGCATCCACCTTCTAATATTATATCAGTAGCATTAGATAATTTAAGTCTTAAGGAAGGAGGAAAATGTGCGTATGAACGAAAGAGGTAGCAGTGCTTTTTTATTTTATTTATTTTATTTTTATTTTATTTTATTTTAAGAGCTAGCAGTGGACATGTTGATCGCTGCATGCAGTAAGTTTGTATTTGAAGGAGATCATGTCCACTTCCACTAACTCTAATCAACGTTTATTTATGAGAAATCGTAAGATAATAAGCAAATAGAGATGATCAGAATCAAACATACATATCAAATGTTTAATTGGTATAAGTATCCGAACAGTACGCGCATGTCATGCATGCATTGTGCAGCGCAAGGAAGTTATAATCATGTTCACTTCAAATCTTGAAGATTTATCGTTAGACATGGGGACTATAGTCCCATTAATGGCACCTTTTGATGTTTGGTGAACAGAGTTGCGTGCGATGGTGCATGGACTCAGCTCCTGTGGCCTTAATTAGCAATATATATATGATCGAGACTCTCAGACTCAGTACACGCTTATTTAAAAAGAACATTAATCTTCTAATCCTGCAAATCAACAATCAAAGATGCTTCTAGTACTGGGGTCATTTATGTTGCTTGGATCAGATGTCCCGAACAAGGTATATTGGTGATCTTCTTCACCCTAGAATGGAAAAATAAAAGAAAAAACTACTTGAAAAATAGAAACTCTAAGCCTTGCTGTGGCATGCAGGATAGGGAGATCGAAGATCAAGAGGGGCATGCAGGATAGGGAGATCGAAGATCAAGAGGGGCATGCTTGGGAAGAGGGAGGTGGCTAGGGAGGAATGGGTCCATAGAAAAAGTTGCAGTACTGTTGCCCTATATATGAATAATATTACTGCTAGCTTGTGAAACTGGCATTCTCAAATAATTAATTAATAAATGAATTTTCATTTCCTTTTTATTAATATTTATTTTCAAAATTACAATTTAACTGATGAGCAAAGTATGGGTAAAATTATACACAAGATTCAGATAGGTAGGTGCCAGTGGTGATAATTTAGAGCACTGTGCATTGATGATTGAACGAAGAACATTAGTGGGTTATGGCCTATCACCCTGTACCCTCATCCACCTTCCCTTAGTCGACACACTTGTTGTATCCATAGGAAACATTTAATTTTTATTTCACGCGGCCCCCTCCCTTCCCCATATCCCCTCTTTCACCTCTACAACTCCAACTCCAAGCATGCTGTCCCCAACTCTAATTGCATTGCCCCTCTCCTCCACCTGCACCCACTCATCCTTCTCCAATAAACCAAGCCCTTTCTTTATTACTTTCAACCATTTTTCTATGACCCCATTTGCCATTTTCTTATCATTTCTTCTGGGCTAGCTGCTGCTGCTTGCTATAATTATTAACTTAGGGTTATATTCTATTGTTATTTACAATGCCAGGATTGCAGGAACTAAACCCTAACCTTAAACTAATGTGTATTAATCTATTGTTTTTGACACCCCCTGGCCTCCTCCTAATCCCCATAATTGGCCTTTTCTGATTGTTTTCTTTTTCTCTGCTATTCTCTTTTGCTTGTCTGCTTTCTGTCCATGCCCTATGTTTAGAGATTATAAACCCATAATTACTATTCTTAGATAGGGGATTGAGCGCGTACTAATATATTATTTCTTAACTCTTACATGCTTGCATGCGCATTTTGACTCGTGTTTTTGCGTGTTTTTTGAGTGTGTGTGTTCGAGGGCATTAATATGTAGGCTAATCCGTACAGTTCTTGTGCCTTGTTATAAATAGAAATATTCCTTTAGCCCTGTAAATATAGAAATAGCTGATTTAATTAACAAAAAAAGATCAGGAGAAAATTGGGTAATTTTTTGGCATCAATATGTTTTCGAGTTCTATAATTAAATATAAATTGTATGGATTTTACGTGGGAGAGAGATACACATGAAGTGAGTAAGACAACATTTATTAGCATATATGATAAAAATAAAATAAAATCATGCGAGTAAAATGAAATATTATCGGGCTTACTTTATATGTTTATCTCTTTCTTAAACTCATAAATTTAAATGATAACATCATGAGAATTAAATATTCATATAGATATTCTGATGGAATTACTTTATGTGTGTATCTCTCTCTTAAAACTCATAAATTTAAACGATAACATCATGAGGATTAGATATTCATATGAATATTCGGATGGAATCATTTCCAAGCCTTCCTTCCATCAAAAGTGCAGAAGAGTCAACCAACAATCCATAGTTAGATCAATCCCTCTTTCTTTTGCCTTCAAAAGGGCATTACAAGGAAACCGGTTGATGACAATATGTACTGCCTATCCTTTTTGACTTCCAAAATAAATGACGGACTGCACTTTTTGCAAAATATATGAAGCTACTGTAGCGCCAATGTCAAATATTCGATCAATAAAGAAGAAACATGAGCAAACAAAACCCTGTAAGTACTGTATGTATACGTCAGTCTATCCACATACATATATATATATATATATATATATAACCTTGTTAGGTCATGACAGCTTATATAACATTTTAGACTAACAAAATTAGATATAGTCTTAGGATATAAAAGTATTGCATACTCCATTTGAATAAATATGAGAGCCACACTCAAAAAATTAATTTTTATACATGAATCTCAAATTGTCTATTTTTTTTACATGAAATAGTGTGCGGGACTTGCATATATATATATATCTTAAGACTATACAAATCATTTAATCTCATTATAATTTTAATTTCTATAGTAAGCCAGCTTATATTAACAAACTAAAGAATGAAATCTATATTATTTATATAGATTTTGTACGTGCCCTAAACTATCAAGACTCACCCGGCCGGCCAAACATTGGATCCTTAAATTATTAAACGTTACAACATCCTACGTACACTACTCTTTGTTTGGATCTCAGCTAGCTAGCTAGGGTGGTATATATATATTTTTTTCGAGTTTTGATAATTTGAGATGTAAAGTGTAAAATGCCTGCCAGTTGGTTGAGATCATGAAAAGTTCCATAACTTGAAAGATTCTGCTAGAAAGTTTGGGTAAATCGACAGACTTACAAATTGCTGGCATAGATTTTTTGTGGCCTTTAGAATTAGTGTCTCATGCTCTCACCATAAAGAGATCGAATGTCTCACCAAGACCAAAATGGCATGGTCGTGAAATTAAGACTAAATTAAGTTAAATGTAACGTCCTTATTATGATCAAGAAGTCATGCACGTCATATGCTATTGTACATATATATCACTAAACCTTTTTTTTTTTTTCTTACTAGCACATATAGGTAAAAGGAACACATGAATGTCTACGGCCTTCCCTTTTCCTTTCGAGCTAGCGCTGTTGAACCGCACCAAACTCCCACACAATCCTTTAAGTTTTATTTTGTCAAGGAAGACTGTTATTAATTAAGTTAATGCATGGATCGCTGCAATCATTCCCATGGACATTACCACAAATTAGGAGGAGAGACAGCCAGAAAACTTTTATAATTCCCTCAATGCAATGCAGTCTGCATGTTTGTGGTATGGTCTTTATTATGTGCTTGCGGGATATTTCCATGAAACTTAATTTGTTTGCTTCTTGCACCCAACAAGAAGTGACATGCGTCACCATTACCCAATTGGCCAATATTTTTGCTTATTCAAGATGTTGCAACTCCTTTTTTATCTTTCTTTGCACTGTCTCAGAAAGATGGTGCAAGAGAAGAGTGGCTTTGTCCAACCCCCACAAATAAAAAAAGATAAAAATTAAACAAACAAAAAGTGAACAAAACTTTTTCTCATGGGATTTCAAGCTATTGAAATGATTCATTTGCTTCTTTTTGACTTCATCCGGACCAATAAAACCCACAGCTTTAACTACCAATCAAAGTAAAACCAAATCATGTTGGCTTTTTTGTTTTCAAAAGCATTGGTAATCGCCTTGCAGCAAATGTTGTCGTTGATGGTAAAGAAGTTCCATGTGGGTTGTTGACCAGCAGTTATAAATTAAAGAAAACCTATTTATTATTTAATATAAATATTTAGATCAAAATCACTTATTTTGAAACATTTCTCTTATGTTGGAAAACAATAGAATAGAAGAAATCAATTAAGCCATTAGCTGCATACGTATAATTATGATATCTCATATTGATTGATAAGGGGTAATTAAGGGTATCATATTGTATATAATGAGATCCTATATTGCTTGAAAAAAAATTGGTCGGTTTCAATGGGTGGGACTTCATGAATTGTAGGTAATATTATTGACTGTTCATTTTGAAATATAGGTCCAAATAACCCCTAGAGGTTGGTTCAAGTGGTAAAAGCTTTGGATTTGGGGTATGCTCTCCTTAGGTCTAAAGTTTAAATCTCATTGGATGTAAATAATCTCTAAAGGTCATTGGACTGGGAGATTTTTCCTTTAAATTATTCGAAATGTACTTGCAGGAAATTTTTTACTGTGGGTCTGTGTACCCTTGGGATTAGTCAAGACGTTGTTCTTGGACACCCAGGGCCAATTTAAAAAAAAAAAAAGTATAGGTCCAAATATGGTTTAGGCCTCGATATCTTGGAGCATTACATAAATATATATATATCTGTATTCCCGATTTAATTGTTGTTCGAAAACATTCACATCTTTTTGAATACTTTAAATCTAATGTACGTAATTTACAAAAGTATAAATCCTATCAATTATAATGTTTGTAGAACCTGTAGAACTTTGAGCAGACCAATTTAATAATTGGATATACAAATGTTTAATACATGTTCGGTAAACTATGATCAAGTACAGGCCGGACAGTAAAAAATGAAAGACACAAATGATAAGAAATTACACAATTATTACCAAGGCAAATAAACATGCATGTCACCATTACTAATGTCCCCTGGTCCATCTATGCCATTATATATATCATGTACCATTTCACATGCAGAGTCTTTTCCACCAGACGAGGTACAATATTATTGGATGAGAAACAAATATTTTCACCAATATTTGTTAAAAATCCAACTTTTCAGATGAGAAAAAAGTAAATATTAATTGGAAAAAGATCATCAGTTTAATCTGATTTTCGTAGTAGATGAGCATATGCACAATAATATTTTAGGTTTTTAACAAATATTAAGGTTAATTTTCGAAAACTTCATTAATTTCTATGTACTTTCAATATTCTTAGAAGTTTGTTACTCATAATTATAACGATATTATGAAGAGTACTACTCTAATTTGCTAAATACTATTTACAAATTCAATAATAAAAAAAAAAAACTATATAACAAAAATCTGTGATCGAGCGCTCTTTCACATTAATTAATAATTAGTGGTCAAAATAGAAAATCTAGGATTAATTATCATATATATATATAATCAACGAATTCCTAATACGACTGATCAATATATATATATCAATAATATCTCAATCATGATATATAGATCATCATCTCGTCATGAATCTTTTTGATACTGAAACTCCTAAAAAATGCATATATATATATATATGAGAACTTCAATAGCTAGCTAGATATATAGAGTATTAATTATCCGACATGTGGCCGCCAGCCGATCATAGTGGCTCTTTGCATTTGTTCAACTTTTTCTAAGAAATTCATATGGCAAAAGATCAAGCTGGCCGGGGTGGTACCCTAAAAAAAGAAAAAAAAAGAAAAAGTGGGAAATCATGTAGAATTAAGGTATATGTTGACCAATCTTCCTGGATTGATTAGATGCCAAAAAAGAATCGGTAAAAGAATGTTTGGTTCAACTGCATATATATATATATATATATACACGTTCAGTACTGAGTCATGACAAGAGAAGTTGCATGATTTCTGTAGGTTATTCTGAGGGTGTCAATATTGATCATCAAGAATCTACGTGATTTTAATCACAACTAGATCAGGTACATTGACAGATCTGATCTGATCTTTGGGAGAAAGAGCTAGCTAGGTAAGCTAAGATCGATAAGAAGAAATGGATACGGTCCTAGTACTTATCGAATATCGAAGCTAAGCTTTGCTGGCATTCAAGAAGCATATATGCGAGAAAGATCGATGGTACGTACATATCTAGCTTCATATATAGTACGCGTACCGTGCTACTCGGGCAGAGAGATTTATCCGATAAAAATGACCCACAAGTACAAATTCATTTTTTTTTTCTTTTTCTTTTAATCATTTTTTATATATTTTTAAACATTTTTATTAAAATAAATTAATTTATTAATAATTACTTCCTTAATTATTAAATAAAAATAAAAAATATAAATAAATTAAAAATTCAATTATCACTTTTATCTATCTGGCTAACTATCATTTTTCGGATTCACAAGCCGTCAGAAATATATGGGTGGTTGTGGACAGTCGAACCATAGGCCGTACATGACTACAAGAAATCTAATAAAGAAGAGTGTGTGCCGTGTGGTGCTTAGATGCTCAAAAAGGACGGTGCCTGATCAGGCCACGGCCGCACTTTGAAATGATTCGTGGAATCTGTTGCATTTACACACACAGATATATATACACACACGACTAATTGGTCGACATGGTGGGCTAGCTTGAGACGGCTGGGTCATCATGTGTATTAATGTGTTTTTAGCTCAATTTTTTAATTATTTTCACTTCAGAAAATTTAAGAATCTTTCCCATCTCAAACTCTCATGAGCCATGGGCCACTGCGCGCCTAGCTACAATATCTCTGACGGGATTCTTTTTAGTACACGTACCGTTCATGTTCCTGTTGCCATATGATCCCTAAGCATCCAACCTGCATCATTCATCGATCACTTTGAAGAATATTCTACACTCACTCTAAGAGTAGGCCGTTTGTTTTTATGTAAGACAAATATTATTTGTTTCAGCAAATTAGTTTTCAAGGAAACAAATATCTTTCTAGTAGTCATGTTTGGTTCTCACGCGAGAATATTTTCCTAAAAACGACTTTTTGTTGTTTGGTGTGCATAATTTTTTACGTAAATGTGGATTTTTTATGTGATTGACGTAATAATACTAATGTGTCAACTTTAATTTGATTCTCTAATAAACTTTTTTATGTATTAAATAGATCAGTTGAATATAAAATTAATCTATGTGGTTTGTCTTATAGTCAAATTGCTCTATATATGTGCGTTTCAATTGAACATTTTACTCTCTGCATTTACAGTTGATTTAGTATGTCATTCGATTGATGAATTTCTTTAGAGTTTAGAAACTTCATAAAATCCCTAAAGAATTTCATGAATTGAGCAATCAATTAGGTGATCTTACTCCGTTAGTATATTTGGGTCCCAAGCCACAATGGAGATGAAATTGCTTTTTTATTTAATTCAGTCACTTAAGAATATAATTTTATGAAACGAATCATACCATTAGACTTATATGAATATTTAGAATTTTATTGTGTGATAAAAAGTCTCAAATTTTTTGGATGAATAGTAACCTTTTGAGAGAGCGCCACGTGGCATCTATTTCAAACAAATGTCAAATCTCTATGTAGGGTGTCCAAATTCACTTAGGATCACTAGAAAGCCTTTTTGGACATATGGTATAATCTTAGCCATCCACTTGGAATCCTATAGACATTTGTCAAAAGGAGTACAAGTGTTTAAGGGATGGAGTGTGAATCAAGTCTTATCATCATGTCTCTTATACCATTCACTATTCCATCTACTCAAACATAATTTGACTAACCAAAAGGGGGTTTCAACCCACATGAAATTCCAAACCTAGTGGTGCAAACCCAAACCCCAAGTGGTTAGGGTAATCGAAACCCTAAAACCTCCTAACCCTAAACTAGTGGCCGATTTTGATGATGTGAATTCCCACTTGGTTAAGCCACTTACACAAGCAATCAACTATTCTAGTAAACACTCTTGCACCTTCGTAATTTCATTTCACCAAGAAAAATTAGAATCGGATCAAACCCTGACCGAAACTCCAATGAAACCGCAAATGGAGTCCATTCCCTCCCTTTAGTCCCACCAAAACCCATTGTTAATCAAAGCTTCTTCAACAAGCTTTCCTCCTCTTACAAGGCCATATCTTGGCTTCCATTCCACCTCACTTTCAACTCCAAATAATTCCATTTATGGCAAGTCAAACAAGCAACCACAAGCCCCCATTTCACCCATTCGACAACTAGCGGTAAAACAACAGCCCCTTTTGCAGAAAATTTTCTCCTTTTGCAAGAAACCCTCACTTCAATGTGTCATAGACTCAACCACCAAGTCAGCCCCTCTATACCACACTTTTGCATTTTCTTCATCCATTCAAAGAAAAAAACCAATAGCTAGAGGTCATAAATGTTTTGGCCAGCTTTGTGTTTATTGTTCCAGCCCTTTGAAAGTTATTTTTCTTAGCTCAATTCTCTTCTATTTTGTTCATTATTGAGTCTTGAATCTTGAAAAAGTATTGTTTTAACGTTCTTGGAGGTCTAATGGATGAAAGTTGGTATGGAAGGGTTTGGTTTGGATGATTGTTGATGAGCCTTGGAAGTTTTGTGATATTTTGATGAGAAGTTGTGTAAATCTTGGTTTTGTGAAATATTTATATGATTTTTGTATAAGTTTTGGTTTGATTCAAAGCCTGTTAAGTTTTTATAAAATGGTTTCGCATGATCTATGGAGTGATTGAATCCGATTGGTCAAAATGAGTTTTTTGGTTGGTTTAGTTTGTAATTTTAGCCTTAGGATCTTGGATTCTTGATTCTATGGTTTTGATTTTTGTAAATGCTATTCTTAAAACTGTGATCTATAGATTAATATTGGATTTTTGAAGATTTATGACTTAGGTCTTCATTTTGTTGTTGATAAACAGACAAGAGTATGATTTTAAGCATGATTTAGAGGCTATTGGGTTGATGGTTGTTTTGATGGATTATTTGCTTTGGTATGTTGTATTTGATACTTAGATCAAGTTATAACTTTAATTTGAGATATGTGGTTGTATTATTTCAAGATTTATCGCATATAAATTAAGGATTTAATCACTATGATTCAAGTCAAAAGCAATGTATGTTTTGATTTCAATGTTTTCCATGCAAATCGATTCTAAGTTATTGTGTTTTGTGATTTTTTAAGTTATTCAAGCATGCCATCACCTAGGTTTGATTGATGAACTTATTAGAAGTGATATTTATGTACTTTTAGAATCCTTGGAGTTGATATGAAAGTATTAGACCAAGGACACCGAGATTATGTTTGGTTTGACCTAATTATCTTGATGTTTTGGATGTTTCCTTGAAGTAGGGAGTTTAAGTTTTTGTTTTAATGTGTGATTTAGTGTCTTGACATGATTTTAGAACTAATGGTGTGATTTTTGTAGGTTGAGAATTTCAGGCTAAGCATGCGAGTGTGTTAAATGGCCAAGCAGCAAACAAAATCATGTTTTTAGCCTATAAGTGAATTGGCCAATAAGGTTTTCATACTTGGGTTTATTTTTGAAAATTTCTAAACTCATATTTGGATTTAAGATGAAATTTCCATGAGAAATGTAAATTTTGATAAGTTTTGGAGTTGGTTTACAATTTTCCAAGATTTAAGTGGTAAATTTACAAATTTTGCCCAAAGTTATTAATTCTATTTTTTATAAGGATTAAGTAAGAAATTCTAATCCTAGAACATCTCTCATTTCAGCCTATGCTACTTTACACTATGCATGGAGTTTTTAAAAGTTAGTTTCTAACTTACTTATAGTATGTTAATGTATGTATGGTGGTAAGGTTCATGCAAGTTATGTTCATGTTTTCTTTAAGCTTATTAAATTGAATTATGTTATGTCATATTATGTTATCCATATCAATCATGAAAATTTGTCACATGTCACAACCATCATATCATGAATCAAGCAAGGATGAAATGAAATATTTTTAAGTTAAGCGGAGTTTGTGGGCGTCACATTGTAGGACTTGGATGTTAACTCGATAATTTAAATCAGTTGGACTTCTCTTTTTGTAAGAGTAATGCTACATATATTTACAATTTTATATATAAGATTCATTTTTTCTTTTGAAATTCAAATTTTGGATTTTAAATTTCATAGTGTTCAGCATATCAATAATTGACACGTAAAGAAGTAAGTATTTTGTAAGTTTTTCTTAAGTGTAGTTAACATATCTCATTGAATCATTATGGTAATTTTGTAAATTAGTCCATCAAACACTCGTTTGATTTCTTTTATTTTTTCCCAGTCATTCTTCTTTGATCTCCAATGTCAAATATACCATGCCACAATTTCCTCGACTCGATTAATAGATATGTCACATGCTTTAACCCCAAACTTGTGAAGGTAATTTTTTATCCATCTCACAATTCAATTAAGGTTGTGCGACTAGGCCTTTTTTTTTTCCCCCTCAATTGGGTCCAAAATTAGAAAAACTGGACTCATCCGAGAGCGTATCCGAATTTTGTACTCGTCCTATCCAAATACGATTATAGTTATTATATAATGTATAAAGTATGAGGTTATTATTCGATACCTGTAACTGGGTTTCACATTTCAAAAACAATTTGTCTTATAGATGAAATTACATCATTTTGATTTTCAAAACGATGTTGTTTTGTATGTGTAGCTATCTTCTTAAAAATGGTTTTTTTGAAAAATTTAAATATCCAGTTACAAATCTGAATTATTATAACCGGGTAAGGCCGAGTACCCCGCCACTCAGGTTATAACCAAGTTAAATTGGGTAGGTACCCGAACCGCATAATAAACTCAAATGTTGATTCAGGTATAGCTGAGTATTTGGATCCAGATCAATTATAGTTAATCATAGCTTAAAATAAAAATAAATAATATAATAGGCATGATATAATTAAGGAAGCTTATTAACAAGCACAATTGCCCTGTCTCTTGCATTATATTTATTTTATAATAATTAATATATATATGTATATATATGCGCACTCTATTCCTAGCTACATATATAATATTCTTATATTGCATGTCTTAGACTTATAAATAGGCATGCATTATATATTTATATTTCTGTTACTATATATATATATAATATAATAATATATTATAAGCGTAGTATAAAATATAGTGCATGCAGTATATAGTATATGCGTAGACTTCAATTATATATAATACATATAATTCATGATAAATACATCATATATTACACACTTGTCCAAAACGTAATTTTACCATATATTCATGGAATATTCCTTCTACCCTCTGTTACCATTTTGTCTGTATATTTAAGCTCGAATCGGTGGAGATTTACATGATTGAGTCAACCATGCAAGGCTGTAGGCTGTAGCAGCTCAACCATTCGATCGTCCATTAACATTCGTTATCGATGATAAAAATAAACGATCGATCTTCATATCTTTCGTCCTGAGTAAAGCCAAAATGTTGCAGTACTGAATATCCAAAAGTCCTTGGATGCATATATATACATGGTCCCACCCTGTACTTTGAAACCGAACTTCACAGACAAATTGCAAACATCAACTACACAAACTTGACACTACTACTACGTACTGCTTTCCGTCTTTCAAAAGGAAAGAAAGAAAAAGAAAAAGAAAAAGAAAAACTGATCTTTCGCTTTAAATTAATTTGCGTTTGCTGAAATCTGTGTAAGATTCAGTATATATGTGTAGTCACGTTTTGTCCCCTTAGCATATCATGTAGGTTTGTCTTCAGCCTAGGCTTTTTAATTTTCATGTTATAGTCGGCCAAAAATGTCATTCATGTTTCCTCCTTCAAGGATTCCACCCATTTCGGTCGTCTTTCTCTGTTTCCTCCATACTTCTAGATCATAATTGCATGCGTTTGTCCTCTTCTGGTCAGATTCAATATTTAACATGATCTCAGCTTAATTAGTTACCTTCAAACCCTTAGTTTCACAAAGTACTGTATTCTTCACTATTTCTGCCAGCTGATCATTAATAAAAACACACATATATAAATTATACAGTTTAAAACAAGGGTTTCTCTTAGATCATAAATTCGATATATATACTACTGTTTAAATGAGTTAACTCAGTTTTTTCTCATCGATTTAAGCTTCCGGGCGCGACAGAAAACAATTTAACACACACACACACACACATATATATATATTAATCGTAAATATGTTCAACTCAGTTCATCATGTATGCATATATATAAATATATATATATATATATTTATATATTATAGCTAGGAAGCATGCATGGGATTGTCATCGCGCAATATATCTGGCGAAAGATAAGGATATTGAAAGTTGTTTGGCTACAAGTGGTTGTCATCTTGTGCAAGTAATCTTGGATGCTTTTGCGGTGGAAAAAGTAGACAAAACCCAGCTGCATGTTGTTGTGGTTTGAATTTCAATTTTCAGGACCTCATTTCATATATATATATATATATGGCACATATCTCAGTACTACTCCGTTGGAGTCAAATTTGAATTTGTTTCTAGTAATTTTAAGAGACCCTAATTATGATATTGACTGTCATGTTCTTTATAAAATATAAAACGAATACGACTTGAACGATGTCTTATTGAAAGTATCATGAATTTAAGTCGGTCGTAAATTGTCGTTTGTCTATAATACCGATAGAAAATGAGTCATGTTGACGTGATAATTAGCTAGCATCACTTGAATTTTGGTAAGGTAGAAAGTCTACTGGCTTTTAAGCCACTTGCTTAATTACCGTGTGTGTCACGCTAGCATGTATATATATGGTGGCATGCATCATATCCAAATCACCAGCTTGCACAACACAAAATTAAAAATGATCATATAAAGCCTAATTTCTAGGGTTTTGACCATTGGCTAAAGTGCAGAAAAAGAGTGTAGAGATGCTTTTGACCCATATATATGTTATCCTTGGCCAACCTTTCTTTGGATGGTTTTCCTGTTCTTTGTCCTTTTTAGGAGATTTGAGAAGCTTTTTCCACTGCCAGTTTTATGGTTGCAGCCTCGCAGGGTCAGACAAAGTCTCATGCTATCTTTTGATTTTTGGAAACAAAATACAATAAAGATTGCACCGAAAATAAACACATTATTAATTAATACATGAATAGAGGTTGGGAAATTACAACAAAAAGATTATGTACAGCAGACAGTACAAAAAGACCAACAAATAATTAAATATGGTCAATAAATCAATCCAACATTAGGGGAATATATAGCTGAATAAGTAATTTTATATTTTGATTGATGGAGTACTCTTCAAATGCAATTCCGGCCGCATTTAGAAAAGATAATCCTCTACACTACATACCAATATCTGATTTGTCATGTTGACTTATATATATGTCGGTTGGCTATGTACTCTTACGAATAACCGAACTTCTTTGTCTTTGAATTATAATAATATGGTATACATTGTGAAATTAATATTTATCTTAAAAGCTTAAACTCATAAAAAAATAAATGAATCCAACATATAAAATATTTAATTAATAAGTAATTAAGTGCATAGTCAAAAGATGAAGTCAGAATGTGTTATAATATCATATGAAATCACTACTTATTTAAACATTTTAAATACTTAAAAAATGTAAATTTAATCATTTATAGCCGTTTTAGACATGACTACTTACAACACCGCGCGCTGTCATTAACGGCCAATGGAATTGATCAATTGCAAAGGAAGAAACTCCAACTGAAATCTACCGAACCCATAAGCTTAATTCTTTCCGACAAGGTTTCGTGGAAAATGCGATGAACATTGAATGAATATGTCTGAATGACTAATAATGCTTGCCGACAGTAAACACTTCGATCCCATTCAATCATTCAGCATTGCCTCCTGTCGATATTCAATAAAATTACAATTTTGTTGTATAAAATAGATGAAAAAGCTTAGCTCTTGATCATCATGATCATGGACTTTCACTTTCTTTCCCGGCCGGCCCCTTTCTCATGTTGTTAAGCTTTATACGAAGTTCCCTGATTTGAAGCAAGCGAGTTGATTGCAGTTGCTTTAAACAGAACAAACTTGAATAAAGCTCTTGGACCTCACAAAATTCAATAAAAATGTCACTGACTTTTGAAAAAACTTGGGATTACAATCATTGTACAGAGCAGGGAATCGTATGGATCGACTTTTCTTAATTATAGATATGTTTTGAGAGGCAGATTTGGAGAATCATATAGACAAAGATCACAATGCGCGCTACCTCTTGAATCCTGATGATGATCTTGATCATAAGTTCTTTTCTTTTTTCTTTTTTGTCCTGCAACTTCTGGCGTATAACTAAATTAATTAAGAAAATGATAGAATTACTACTATACTATTTTATTACGTATTTTATATTTGATTTATTTTTAATTTTTTATTTTACTTAACTGTTAAGGAAGTGACTATAGTAAGCCTATCACTACCCAATTAATTAACCATTCTTGGTTCATGTGGTTCTCACTCTTTTTTATTTTTATTTTTTGTATTTTTATTTTTATTTTTTTATTTTGTTGCTTTGATCTCATCTCTAGGCTGATTAATCAACTTTCTTTTTTTTTTTCAATGCTAGGGTGCACACCAAATGCACACCCCAAATATGCACACTAGTGCAAATGGTTTTGTTTTTTCTTTTTTTTTTTTCACTTAATTTTCTTCTTTCCTCTATATATAACTTCCTAATATTCAGTACTATGAAAATAATTAAAAGACATGTAACAAGTTCCACAATCAAGTTATAAACAAAATTAATTATAAATCATTTACTGGTTGCACGACTAGTAGTTAATGTTCACAGCTTGCACCATTGGCTCAATACAATCAAGCTGGCCATGTAGCATTAGTTGTCATTATTGTTTTTAGACATAGGTTATTATATGTATATATAATTTTGAGATTTTATTTTATTTTTCTAAACCCCAAAATTTAAATATCCATGATATCCATTAAACAGTGTGTTTTTGCTTTAAATCCAAAATCTGGCACCAAAACGATTCTAAACTGCAAAAGATGCTCTTTAGGAAAACTCAAAACGTGTGGTTTTCGATATGCTCCCCAAAATTTCGCATTGTCCTCTCTCTCTCGATCTCATTGACTTGATCTTTCTTCTTAGCTGGGAATGCAAAATCTACAGGTATAATTAATTGGGTATTCATGTTTGATTGTTTATATCACGTGGCTTTGTTTTACTTTAGAATTTTTTCCTCCTACAATTAGTCAATGGCATTAGTTTTTATAATTTTCTAGCTAAAGCTACAAAAGCAATTGGGAAGGGGATTTACCCCATTCCTTGGGCCGTATGAGAGTTTGGCCCATTCCTCAGAGCCCACACAGTCACTACAAGAGAATTGATTTTTTGAAATAAAATTTTGTCTCAAAAAATCTAAATTTTGTCCCTAGAAGTTTTTAGAGACGAAAATTTTTTATCTATATTTTATCTTAGAAAGTATTTGAAGATAAAAATTGATTTTCGTCTCCAAAAAGTATTTTTAGGGACGAAACTGGGTAGAACCAATCGAAACCGTTTGAACAGGTTTTTTTTTTTAGACAAAAAAATGTCGTCTCAGAATCAGGTTCGAATGAAAAAATTTATGTTCAAACTTACACTTTTGTTCGAATAATATGAAATGTTTATTCGAACTAATAACCATATTTGATCATGTTCGTTCGAACCAACATATTTTTCAAGTGAGTTTTGTTCAAAGATAATTTCTACCCATTCGAACAGACATTTTATTTTTGAAAATCTTCTGTTCGAACGGAGTTTTGAAAAATAACATTATTCAAAGAAATATTTAATTGTTCGAATGGACGTATGGAATGTATTTCTCTGATACCGTTCGAATGGGTTGTTTTTATTCGAATGGGTCTATTTTTGTTCGAATGGATGCATAAATGGTAATTCACCATTCGAACGGGTTATTTAACGTTCGAACGGTATTGGTCAACATATCAAAATTTAATTAAAAAGAACATACTAATATTACACAAATTGTAATCATATATACATCAATTGTTCAAATGTTTACAAGCATTATAAATAAAGGCAATTAAAAAAAATTAAATGAATTATGATTGTGGTGGTGGTGGTGGCATAGAGTTTTGGGACATCATTGATTGGAATTGTTCAAACATTTTTTGGTTATTTAATTATAACCTCTCTTCTAACCTTGCCTCCAAATCTGCTGCTTGATCGAATCCAATCAGCAATTATTTTTTTTCGACCTCAATCGTTCTATCTCAAGTGCAACTTCCTCTAATTCATTAGTCTTGTCGTCATTCGATTTGAATTTAAAAGAGACTGATGATGTTGAAGATGACTTCACGCAACGCCTGAAGCCCCTCAAATATTTAGAATGGGATTCAAGAATTTGGGAAAAGATCTGAGCATTGTTGACAGATGATTCATCATATGGATCCAGAACAGTTTCCTTAACAGATATCATCTTGTCCTAAAAAAAACATTAAAATTAGTATAGATAACAAAAATATCTTTAGACAATAGAATGAAAGAAACTTAAACTTACATAATTTGTCTCTATCTCAGGATTGCTCCAAATACTATCACGATTTTTATGTGTTTTAGCATACAATTGGGTCAAATCATAATCAATAGGACTTTCTTCTTGCTGTAATATGAAAATCTATATCAAAACTTAAATCAGAAAAGTTAATATTTAATGGGAAATAGAATAACTTACCACTTTTTTTTACAAGTGATGAAAAGATCAAGAACCCACATAATGATGTATCGTTAAATTTGATCTATTTGCTTTGTTCACCGTACTCCGCTGCTAAGAAAAGTATTATAATTATATGTTTAATACATCTATCATATATTATTAAAAATAGATAGCAGTGAAATTACTTGATAAGTAGGATCTTCAAACAGATCATAAACTTTCTCCCATTCGTTTGGTAGCATTGCTCAAAATGGACTTTGATGCGCTTCTGTCGTAGTACTGAACTTCTGATAGTGTGTATGGTATCGACCTTGGTACCTCCGGAATGCATTCGACATCAATTCCTCAATCGTTAGTCGATCCTCTCGCTGGCCAAAATTTAGTTTAAACTTGTCCTTCAAAAACTTATAAACAATTAGTATAACTACAAAAGTTATTTAAATTAACATGTTATACAAAGTAACTTATTATCAAGCAAAGATTTTTGATGTGGTCTTTCACATCTTGGAAAACTTTAGCCTAGGAGGATGTAGCCATCAGTGCATACGTGCGAGTAAGGGTACCAACATAAGAAGCAAGCCAAGTTGCTGAATCCCCGGAGCCACTGGTGTGATCATCAGGTATATCAACTTTAAGTTTACCCACTTTCATTACTTTCTCTATGCAGACACCCCTCGTAATGCCTCTAACTCAGCGTTGGTTTAAAATAGCTAATATATAAAATAATTAAAGTATATATTTTAATTAAATTATTTTATTTTAAAGATATACAGTGATAAAATACTTTATTCTGGTTTTGGAGATGTTGGCCCACTATTGTTGGCAAGTAAACCACATGGGGAGTTAGTAAGGGGTGAGGATGGCTCATGTGTTCTTTTGCATTTAGGAGGTATATCTGTTTGAAATTATAATAAATTATTATTCGAACAAGATGCATTATGGATTTTTATAAGAATTATACCTACACAAATATCTATTTGAAAATTATTCAGTATCAATTTTGTTGGATCAGTCGCTCTCATCCTCAGTAGACATTTCAGTTGATTCATGTTCTTTTGACATTTCACCTTCAATTACTTCGGATTGAACATCTTCTCTACGCAATGGAACCATGTCATATTGGCTTAGATCTCAAATAAATTGATGACTGATTCATTTTCTTAATATGCTTCTTCATGGACTAGATTATCAACTTCTTCATGTGGTTTGTTTGCCTCTGGAATATAATAATATACATTTCTTGGTGCAAACTTCTTAACTACCTGCCATGGATTTTCGTACTCTAGATCATCTAAATAAAAAACTTGATTTGCTTGGCAAGCGAGAATGAAATGATCGTCCTCATACCATTGGCGAAATCTATTAACACTTATAAAATATTCATCCTTACGCACTCCCAACCTAAGATTTGAGACATCTCACCAATTACATTTAAATAACCAGACCATATATCTCCCCATACTTTAACGCTATGATATCTTCCACAATTCCGTAAAAATCGATATTATCATCCACATGGTTTCCTTCAACTACGACCCCATAATTTTGAGTTTCGCTATATCGTTCTCTATCTAATGTGTGAAATCTATATCCACGCACCAAACATCCTGAATATTTGATGGCCTGCTTAGACGGACCACATGCCAAAGCATACACTTCTGATGAGATTTCACTTGAATTTTTACTATATTTTGATACAACCTACATCAATAAATATTATTCTACTTATATCAATATCATATATAAATATGGTGAAATTCAAGATATGAAGTTCAAAGAAATTGTGCATGTTTTTTTTAGTAATACCGTATGTTCAAACCACGAGGCAAATTCTTCTTCGTGTGTCTTTTCTATGTTAGTCACACCATTTGTGCGAAGTAATTGTATATGTTCGCTGCGTATATTAATGTGAACTATTAATTTGTATCAATATATGCTATATTATTATAAATGCACTTAAAAATACTATTGATTTAGATGATCATTACTAATCTCAAATAGTGGTCAATCTCTTCGCAATTATTCAAGACATACCATCGAGTTCTTTCAAACACTCGCCCACATAGGTCATAGCCCCCTTATGCACTTATGGGACGTACTTTCTAAAAAAACACTGTAAATGTTGACGAAACTCCCATGTCCACCCTTATAATTTCTATCCGGTCTCGTAAATCTAATATCAACCCCACGAAAATACATTGAACAAAATGTATGTCACTCATTATCAATATATGACTCTATGATCGATCCTTCCGGACAAGCCTTATTCTCCACAGATTGCTTAAGTTTTCTCAAAACCATTCAATAGGATACATCCATCTATACTGAACAGAGCCAACAACTAAAACCTCATGAGGTAGGTGCACAACCAAATGAACCATTACATCAAAGAATGAAGGCGGGTACAAACTCTCCAACTTGCACAATATCAATACAATGTCAGCTTCAATTTTTAATAAGGCATGAACTTTCAATGTTCTACTGCAAATACTCCTGAAAAATCACCCTAATTATGTGAGAGCTGTATAAACATCTCGAGTAAGCTTTCCATGCACACCAACTGGCAACAATCGCTGTAGAAATATATGGCAGTCGTGACTTGTGAGACCAGTTATATTTGAATCATGAGTTTGGACACATCTTGACATGTTTGAAGCATAACCATCGGTTAATTTGATTGTCATAAACCAGTCACAAAATTTCTTTTTCTCATCACTTGAAAGTGTATACCATCTAAGGGACATATAGGCTGACGACCCAGTATCTAGCAAATGCAACTCCAATCTTATCCCCTGCTCTTTCAAATATTTACGAGAGTTGACTATATCTTTTATCTTCCTTTGTATTGACATCAAGGTGTCCAAAATAGTCTCACATATATTTTTTTCAATGTGCATAACATCTAGATTGTGACCCAGTGTCAAGATAGACCAGTATGACAATTCAAAGAAAATAATTTTTTTTTGTCCAATTCAATTCCACTGCTTGTCGTTTCCTTTTTCGACATCTTGCATCCTTCCCAAATCTGTTGTATGGAACATCTTCCAATTGTGTGAAAATATCACCACCAGAATATTCTGGCGGTGATGACCTATGCTCAACCCTTCAATCAAAAATTGCTCTATTTTAATGCTATCTATGATCATGAGTTAGATACTGACAGTATCCCATAAAACAAAATTTCTGGCCATTCGTTAACCACTAAGATTGTATATCTTTGTTACAAACAGGACAATTCATTTTTTCTTTTGTGCTCCACCTAGACAAGTTCCCATATGCTGGGAAATCATTTATTGTCTAAAGTATTGCAACATGCATCTTGAATTCACGCAACAAGGCCGCATCATATGTATTGACACCCTGTTCCCACAACTCTTTCAACTCTGCCATCATTGGCTGCAAATATACGTCTATTTCATTTCCTAGTGACCTTGGCCCTGGGATCAATAGAGTCATCATAAAATAAGGATCCTTCATATACTTCCATGGTGGTAAATTATAGGACATTAATATGACAAGCCAAGTACTATGAGAAGTGCTCATATTGCCAAATGGATTAAAGCTATTAGCTGCTAAACCAAGACGTACATTGCGAGGTTCTCTAGCAAACCATGGATACTCGTCATCAAATTTCTTCCATTGTAAGGAATCTGCAGGATGCGTGAGGAATTGATCATTTTGGACTCTTTCTATGTGATACCCAGTCATATATGTCATAGTCATTTGGGAAGTAAACAATCTCTAAAGTCAAGAAATCAGTGAAAAATGTCATAGCACTTTATGGGGTACATTACGCTTATTTGATGTTCATCTTGAGTCATGGCACGCTGGACATGAATCAATTTTTGCATATTGCTTCCAGAAGAGAACACAATCATTCTTACATGTGTGGATGATATTATAATCAAATCCTAACTCTCGCTTCATAAAAATTTTGAGGTACTATGTTATCCTATGGAAGAGCCTCTTTAAATAATTCAAGCAGCATATCGATGGCCTTTGGAGAAATACAACAAGTAAACTTAATATGAAGCAACCTGACAGTGAATGAAAACTTGCTATGACAGGTGCACCATTCGTACAATTATCGTTGTGCATCCTCCCACAGTAATCCAAAGTCTTCATTTCCCTTAAATGATTATGTACATGTTCCTTCTCCATCCCTGGCACCAAATATGCCAGCACCAAGATCCCCTAACATCTCAATCATATCTTTTCCATTATCATAACTATCATCAGAAACATCAACATTTATGTCCTCCATGTCGATCTCATTACATTTGTCCATCTGATTGAATTGACTGCCTAATCTAATTCCTTTAAGAAATGGTTCGCCATGAAAAACTCAATATGAGTATTTAGGATCAATTCTATTTATGAATAAATGATCCTCCACTATGATCATATTATATGAACTAAGGTTTTTGTACTTCTTGAACGGGTATCTTATAAATCCTCGACTGTCAACACTCCCACAAGCAAATTCTAAGAAAGACTTCACCCCTTGTGCATATTCCTTATAGTCTCGACCAAGTCTATCTCCTAACAACATCCAACTCTTATCCATCTATAAAAAATACAATTCATGGGATAAACACTGTCAAGAAACTATTACAATATACATGTTTAATTACCATCTATTTTTAAGGTAGTTGGTCCTATCCCATTCGAGATATTATCATCTATATCGCATATATACTCAATCCAAAACTCGTATATTAGTAAAACTTTCAGCACCATTTCCCTATAATTCTCCAAGTATACTAGTCACGATAAGTTGTCGATTCTATTCATGGGCCGAGAAATTTACGAACTACATACCCGAAGAATGTAAGAAAATGCTAAAATGAAATTTTAATTGACTAACACATGAGTTTTAACTGAATATATATGCCATATAGATGATAGAATCCCAAACTATCCACTTTGAACAATTCAAGAGCTATACCCAAACATTCTTTAAGAGAATATTTGGCCACAATTCTCGAACGGGTCTAAGATTTAATTGCATGTAAAAATAACTAACAAATTCAACAATCCAGTAGTAAACATAACAATTGTTATAATCACATTCCAAATCACAAATACATTGCAAAATTACATTACAAATCACTTTAATTAGAGTGCACAAAGAGTTTTAAGTATCACTAATAGTACAAATAGCATAAATATATGAAAACTAATAATACTATAATAGTTTATAATATATTCTAAGTACTTAGTATATTACTAATATACAGTATAATTATATTTAATATAAGTATACTGAGTATGACTATAGAATACACTTATAAGTATATTATATATATACTAGTTAAGTATGTTTTACTATATACTATTTTATACTCATTTAATGCATAATATATATACTATATTATATATATATATACTAGTTAAGAAATTTTTTATTAATACTAATATTAGTATTATACACTAGTATTAGTAATTTAAACATATATTTTTTTTACCTGTTGTACTTATATATATTTTTTCTCATTATTATATATTTCATTCAAACTAACACCCTTTTATTCGAATGAAATGACATTATATAAGTCATGATACAGTTTCTTCTCTGGACATTTCTTGCTCTCTCATTCGAACCAAATTATCGTCTCCTCCACCGTTCACAACCACAACGCCTCCACCAACTCTGACCAAGTCCTCAAATGTCCAAGAACAAGAGGTATGGGTCCTCATCTTGTCGTTGTTTTGTTGATTTTTGAAAATAAACTTAGGTTTTGAGGGGGTCGAATTTTGAATCAATCCGACCCCATTTTGTTGTTTTGGAGCCAAATGACCCAAAAGTAATCAGTAGAAATGATGGGGCTTCATGTGATGACCCGCTTTTGAGTGTATTTTCGCTGAAATAATTGTTTTTATTTTAATTAATATATCAGTTATTTATTTTAATTTAATTGCGTTTTAAAATTGGTTTTTAATTTATTTGATGTTGTGTTTTATTTCTTTTAGTTGTTTTGTGGTTTTTAATCTCTTTTTGGCGGTTTAGTTTTACTTCCCGGAATGAGGATTAGATTTCCTCTTTTCCCTACATCTCTTTTCCTTTTTCCTTTCTTTTTCTTTTTCCTTTTTCTCTTTTTCCTTCTTTTCTTTTTCTTTTCTTTTTCTTTTTCTTCTTTTTCTTTTTTTTCCTCCTGCTTCCCGCGTCGTCCCCCCCCCCGAGCTCTCTCTCTCTCTTCTCTCTCCCTCACGGCCGAAACCTTCTCTCTGCCGGCCCACCGCCGTCCGGCCACCATTTGGCTCGCCACCGGTCCCATTCTCTTCGTCTCCCTCCGGCGCACCACCCCTCCGAAGCTCAGCCCCAACCGGCCGGCTGTTTGGCCGGAATAGCCCTCCAAAGCCTCCACGGATTTTGCTCCGATCCGCCGCCGTCGCTCCACCTCCGGCCACCATTTCTTCACCACTTCATCACCGGTCCCTTGCCGTCCTAACCCACCCATTTCCGGCCTCCAACGACCACCGGAACAGCTCCTACGAGCTTGCTTTCCGTTTTGGGTAATTCGGCCTCCCACCGCCGTTTCTGCCGCCACCCACGGCCAACCACCACTTCCAATAGCTTCACAACCATCCCTAGACCATTCCCTATCAATTTCGTGTCCTAGTTTGTCCCCGTTCAAAAGTGGGTATTTCACAACCCACGGCCACAGTGAATTTTCACTGTGACGTTGCTTTTCCAGCGCCGTTCGCAACGCCGCGTGCTTTCTAAAATTGCCATATATCGCTGTAAGTATTTTTCAAACCCTATTTTCAGATTTAAATATATATTGCTCTTTCAATTATTTAATTTGCTGGTTGGTTGATTCCGGACTGAGTCCGAGGAGTTCGGGGGTCGGGTGGATGGAGGACGGAGTTGCTTGATTTATTGTTTTATGATTGGTTATTTGTTTAGTACATTGATAATTGCATTTGCATGGGGCACGCACGTGTATTTTATTTTATTTGAGAAACCCTGTTTTGCTGACGTGAATGGATTTTCGGGTGCGTGTGTTTCACGAGCCCAAGCCGGGATGTGTTATTATCTCGGTGGAGCTCCTCTAGTCACTCGGGAGTGGATAATACTGAGTGACGTCCCCTGAGTTGTCGCTGGGCGACGACGGGAGCGGGGCTAGAGGATGGCCCGGCCAGGTACGCGCAGGGCGCGAGTCTGGGCATCGCTCTACTCACCGACTCCGTGGCCCTTCGCTGGCGAGGGCTAGAGGATGGCCTGGCTAGGTACGCACGGGGCGCGAGTCTGGGCATCGCTCGTTTAGGTGTCACATGCGCGGTCCTTACCTGCGGTGTGGCACATAGCCAGGGTGTGCGGATGATCCCTAGGGGAGATCATGGTGCATGCATAACCGGTGTGTTTTTATGGTTTTCGGATGCGGGCCATTTTCTGGGAAAATGGCGAGTTTTGGTTTTGAGGCTTTTGATCCATTTTCTGGGAAAATGGTGGTTTGGGCCATTATCTGGGATAATGGCGAGGCGTGGTTTTTAAGAATATGTTTTATTGGGCCAAATGGATTTTTGGCGTGCGTGGAAAAAAAATGTGGTTTTGCGGGGCATGTGCATTGGTTTTTCTTGCATCCATGTTGTTTGAGTTCTATGTGTTTTTATCTGGTGGTGTTTGGGTTTTACTTACCTGCGGTACCATTTTTGGTTCCGTAGCTTTTGGTGCAGAGTTGGAGAACGAAGAGGAGGAGGCTGAGCCCGAGGATGCGACTCCGCCGGGTTGCTGATGCTATGTTTTATATTTAGTTTAAAACTGTATTTGTGTTTTGTAATATTTTATCTATGTATGTTTTAAACAGCTTGTATTACGTTAAGAAAACAATTCTGGTACTTAGTTATGACTTTCGTTATCCGCTGCGTGTTTCTTCGTGCACATATATTGCTTTTGCACACACTTGGCACCCGTCGATGGGATGGTGACCCGGGTTGTCACCATCCGGACGTCTCGATTTCCCCGTGCTCGGGCGTGGGGATTTGGGGGCGTCACAGGTGGTATCAGAGCGGTTTGGCTCTGGGTAAAACCACATGTCCCGTAGGCAGTACCAGAATGCTGTTTAAAGTTGTGTTTTAAAAAGTATGTTGAGTACAATTGTTTTATTCGTTTTATTTGTTTGAGCTTGTTTGTTTGTTTGTATTTATTTGGTTATGTTTTTGCAAGCTGGTTTCTTTTGTTTCTTGCTGTGTGGTGTTGGTTTTGTTTTTGTTGGTTTTATGATGGTTTTATTTGTTTTCTTAAAGGAGGGTCAAGAGTGGTGTTGTGGTAGGAATATGGGGAGACCGAGGAAAAATACCCAGGAACCACGGGACAATACCTCCAGGGATGACTCCCTAGCCGAAGCAATACGGCAGATGACAGAATTTATGCAGCAGAGTGCGAGGTCTCAACAGACAGGGCCTTGGCCACAACAAGGGGGTCCTTGGCCACCGTCAGGAGGACCTTATCCACCGTCAGGAGAGCCTTGTCCGCAACAAGGAGGGTTTTGGCCACAACTAGGAGGTCCTTGGCCATATCAGGGAGGGCCTTGGATGTATCCAGGAGGGTCCAGTAGCATGGAGCAAGCCGGATGCACCTATGAGCGCTTCCTGGCGCATAGGACTCCACACTTCACTGGAAATGAGGATCCACTTCAGGCTGAAAAATGGATCAAGGATCTGGAGAAAACCTTTGAGGTGTGTGGATGCACTGAGGCGCAACAAGTACTCTACGCCAGCTACCTCTTGCAAGGTACCGCTTCTGATTGGTGGGATACCAAGAGGGTGCTGTTGGAATCTGAATTGGGATCTTTCGCTGCGGTGACCTGGCAGCGTTTCAAGAAGGAGTTCAATGACCGCTTCTTTCCCGCAACGGTAAGGAAACAAAAGGCAAGAGAGTTCTCCAATCTGGTCCAAGGGGGCGCGACAGTGGAACTATACGCTCGGAGGTTCATAGAACTTGAGTGGTTTGCCCCTCACCTTGTCGCCACTGAGGAGATGCGAGCAGATCGTTTCTAGGAGGGGCTGCGTCATGACATACGCCGTATGGTGGTTAGCCATCGGATATCCACTTTTCAGGAACTAGTGGATGTGGCTACCCTTGTGGAGCGGGAAAATAATCTGAGTATGGGCTCCCCTCCAGGGCATAAGAGGCGGAGTTTTTCTGGTGAAGGAAGCAGCTCGGGTTCACCTCAAAAATTTGTTCAGCAGACCGGGACTCAACCGCAAGCATCCTCAAGTGTTCGCATGGGAGGACGTGTGCCTGTATGCGGAGTTTGTAATAGAGCCCATGTGGGTGAGTACCCTTCTAGTGGGGCCCGATGTTATAATTGTGGCCAGCAGGGTCACTTTGCCCGAGAATGTCCAAGAGCAGCTCAAGGAAGCCGTGGAAGTGGACGCGGTGGAAGGACAAACCCGAGACAAACAGTGCAAGCCCGGGTTTATGCTGTCACACCCGGAGAAGTGGATGAGGCACCAGCGACCCATGATGCTGGAGTAATCACAGGTATGGATTAATATAATTTTAAGTTGGATTTATTTCTTTTGGTGTTTTTGGTTTATTCTTTGCTTTTTGGTTTATTCTTTGCTTTTTGGATTTCATGGGTTGTGTGTTTAGTTCAGGAAGAGTCCGTTTGTATGAGTTTTATGCTTGTACCTTGTTTGATTCCAGTGCTTCACAATCGTTTGTGTCTTCCACGTTTGCACGGGTGTGTGATTTGGTCACGGAACCGTTGCCAAAGGCTATGGTAGTGGCTCTACCCGATGGTGGGATGGTGTGGTGTTCCAAGGTTGCTTTGGGATGCCCGTTAAATTTTGAGGGAAGATTCCTGGATGCTGATTTGGTGGTGTTCAAGCTGTTGGGTTTTGATATCATCCTCGGGATGGATTGGCTATACCGATATTCTGCGAGTATTAATTGCAGAAGTCGGATAATTAGCTTTCAGCTTCCAGATGGTGATTGTCTGGAATTTGTGGGGAGTAGATTAAAAGAAAAACCGATGATTATATCGGCGATTCAGGCAAGGAGAGAGATTGCATGGGGAGCGGATGCATTCTTGGTTCAGATGGTGTCCACGCCGTCTGAGAAGAAGTCCTTGGCAGACATTCCAGTTGTGGAAGAATTTCCCGATGTGTTTGTGGATGACTTGCCCGGACTACCCCCTGTTCGGGAGATGGAGTTTGTTATAGAATTGGAACCTGGAGCGGCTCCTGTGCATAAAGCTCCTTATCGCATGGCACCGGCTGAATTGAAAGAGTTGAAGATTCAGTTGCAAGAACTGGTAGAGAAGGGATTTATTCAGCCTAGTACGTCGCCGTGGGGTGCACCAGTTTTATTTGTTAAAAAGAAAGATGGAACCCTCCGTATGTGCATTGATTATCGGGAATTGAACAAGGTGACCATCAAAAATAAATACCCTCTCCCACGGATTGATGATTTGTTTGACCAGCTTCAAGGAGCAGTCGTGTTCTCTAAGATTGATCTGAGGTCGGGATACTACCAGCTGAGAATCAGAGACCAGGATGTGCCTAAAACTGCTTTCAGGTCGAGGTATGGACACTATGAATTCAAGGTGATGCCGTTTGGGTTAGCTAATGCCCCTGCAGCGTTCATGGATTTAATGAATAGAGTGTTTCAACCTTACCTGGATTCCTTTGTGGTAGTATTTATTGATGATATACTGATTTATTCCCGAGATGTTGAAGAGCATGTGTATCATCTTAGTCTGGTACTTGAGAGGTTGAGAGAACACCAGCTATACGCCAAGCTAAGCAAGTGTGAATTCTGGTTGGAAGAAGTTAAATTCCTTGGGCACGTAATTTCCCGGGGCGGAGTGGCTGTTGATCCTAGTAAGGTAGAAGCCATTTTGTCATGGCAGCGCCCGACAACAGTGCGCGAGGTCAGGAGTTTCTTGGGGCTCGCCGGGTACTACCGAAGATTTGTAGAGGGTTTTGCTCGCCTATCCGGACCTCTCACAGCTTTGACTCGGAAGAATACAGAATTTGTTTGGTCAGAGAAATGTGAGAGAAGCTTCCAGGAATTGAAGAACAGGTTGACAACGGCACCAGTGTTAGCACTCCCAGAACCGCATAAGCCATTCGTAGTCTTCAGTGATGCGTCTAAGTTCGGTTTGGGTTGTGTCCTTATGCAGGAAGGACGGGTTGTAGCCTATGCATCTCGTCAGCTAAAGGACCACGAGAAGAATTATCCGACGCACGATCTAGAATTGGCTGCGATTGTTTTTGCCCTTAAGATCTGGCGGCACTTCTTGTATGGGGAAGCTTGCGAGGTATTTACTGATCACAAGAGCTTGAAGCATTTGTTTTCCCAGAAAAATCTGAATATGAGGCAGAGGCGATGGCTGGAGCTAATCAGTGACTATCAGTGTGAGATCAAGTACCATCCGGGGAAGGCTAATATAGTTGCTGATGCTTTGAGTCGGAAGTCCCATTTGGAAGATGAAGCCGAGCCGTCAGAATTGGAGTCGTTGCTTTGTGGGATGAGAAGGCTCCTTATAGAGAGTTCGCAGCAAGTAGAGATTTTGTCTTCAGTTCTTGATATTCGGGTAACCGATTTTGAAGAATTGAAAGCTCTCCAAAGAAAGGATCCGAAGCTGCTGAACATCAGGAAAAGAGTCCGAAAATCTCGAGGGCCGTTGCACTATAGCCTGGATAATGATGGGATACTTCGGTTCCGAAATCGCAGAGTAGTCCCAAAGGACTCAGATTTCAAAGAACGGATCATGGCGGAAGCTCATGCGGCCCCGTATTCAGTTCATCCCGGCAGTACAAAGATGTATCGAGACTTGAAGAAAAATTACTGGTGGGATGGAATGAAGAAAGACGTTGCCTTATATGTGGAGAAATGCCACACGTGCCGTCAGGTAAAGGCCGAGCATCAGAGACCTGCAGGTATGCTCCAACCCCTCCCTATTCCTGAGTGGAAGTGGGATGACATCACGATGGACTTCGTAGTGGGTTTGCCGAGAACGCTTAGTGGGAAGAATTCTGTTTGGGTGATTGTGGACCGGTTAACGAAGAGTGCTCATTTTCTGCCTGTTAATAACACCGACTCTTTGGGTAAGTTGACCCGCTTGTATGTCAAGGAGATAGTGCGGCTGCACGGCATACCAAAGAGTATAGTGTCGGATCGAGACCCGAGATTTACGTCGCAGTTCTGGAAGAATTTGCAGGCAGCTTTGGGTACTAAGTTGAAGTTCAGTACTGCTTATCACCCGTAGACAGATGGCCAGTCAGAGCGCACCATTCAGACTCTAGAAGACATGCTGCGAGCATGTGTCCTGGAATTCCAAGGAAGTTGGGAAAACCATTTGCCGCTCATCGAGTTTGCATACAATAACAGCTTCCATGCGACCATTCAGATGGCTCCCTATGAAGCTCTTTATGGGAGAAAGTGCAGGTCGCCCTTGTGTTGGGATGAAGTTGGGGAGAGTAGGGTACTTGACCCGAAATAATTCAAGAGATGCAAAGCCAAGTCCGGATCATCAGAGATAAAATGGCGGCAGCTCAGAGTCGCCAGAAGAGTTACACTGATACCAGGAGGAGAGAGTTGTCGTTTGAAGTTGGTGATTGGGTTTACCTTAAAGTCTCTCCCATGAAAGGTGTTAAGCGTTTTGGTAAGAAGAGGAAGCTAGATCCGAGGTACGTCGGCCCTTTTCAGATTCTGGAAAGAGTAGGGTCCGTCGCCTATAGAGTTGCTTTGCCAGATTATTTTGGGGATGTTCATGATGTCTTCCACGTATCATCCCTGAAGAAGAGCTTTGGGCAGCAAGAGCCACGTTTCGTCGACCCAATGGGTATTCAGTTGCAACCGGATCTCACCTATGAAGTTGTTCCGTTGCAGATTTTGGATTGGAAGGAGCAACAGTTGAGGTCTAAGACGATACCTTTAGTTAAGGTGGCTTGGGGAGATCCGTTAGTTCAAGACTTCTCTTGGGAGCGAGCAGCGAACATGAGGGAGCAGTACCCGTATTTGTTCGAATAAGGAAGGTATGTGTCTTAATCTTGATCACAGATGGTTTATATGCTTTCTTGTGGCTTGCTTTAAGTTGGTGGTTGATTTGCAATTTCGTGGACGAAATTGTTTTTAAGGAGGGGAGGATGTGATGACCCGCTTTTGAGTGTATTTTCGCTGAAATAATTGTTTTTATTTTAATTAATATATCAGTTATTTATTTTAATTTAATTGCGTTTTAAAATTGGTTTTTAATTTATTTGATGTTGTGTTTTATTTCTTTTAGTTGTTTTGTGGTTTTTAATCTCTTTTTGGCGGTTTAGTTTTACTTCCCGGAATGAGGATTAGATCTCCTCTTTTCCCTACATCTCTTTTCCTTTTTCCTTTCTTTTTCTTTTTCCTTTTTTTCTTTTTCCTTCTTTTCTTTTTCTTTTCTTTTTCTTTTTCTTCTTTTTCTTCTTTTTCTTTTTTTTCCTCCTGCTTCCCGCGTCGTCCCCCCCCCCCCGAGCTCTCTCTCTCTCTTCTCTCTCCCTCACGGCCGAAACCTTCTCTCTGCCGGCCCACCGCCGTCCGGCCACCATTTGGCTCGCCACCGGTCCCATTCTCTTCGTCTCCCTCCGGCGCACCACCCCTCTGAAGCTCAGCCCCAACCGGCCGGCCGTTTGGCCGGAATAACCCTCCAAAACCTCCACGGATTTTGCTCTGATCAACCACCGTCGCTCCACCTCCGGCCGCCATTTCTTCACCACTTCATCACCGGTCCCTTGCCGTCCTAACCCACCCATTTCCGGCCTCCAACGACCACCGGAACAGCTCCTACGAGCTTGCTTTCCGTTTTGGGTAATCCGGCCTCCCACCGCCGTTTCTGCCGCCACCCACGGCCAACCACCACTTCCAATAGCTTCACAACCATCCCTAGACCATTCCCTATCAATTTCGTGTCCTAGTTTGTCCCTGTTCAAAAGTGGGTTTTTCACAACCCACGGCCACAGTGAATTTTCACTGTGACGTTGCTTTTCCGGCGCCGTTCGCAACGCCGCGTGCTTTCTAAAATTGCCATATAACGCTGTAAGTATTTTCCAAACCCTATTTTCAGATTTAAATATATATTGCTCTTTCAATTATTTAATTTGCTGGTTGGTTGATTCCGGACTGAGTCCGAGGAGTTCGGGGGTCGGGTAGATGGAGGACGGAGTTGCTTGATTTATTGTTTTATGATTGGTTATTTGTTTAGTGCATTGATAATTGCATTTGCATGGGGCACGCACGTATATTTTATTTTATTTGAGAAACCCTGTTTTGCTGACGTGAATGGATTTTCGGGTGCGTGTGTTTCACGAGCCCAAGCCGGGATGGGTTATTATCTCGGTGGAGCTCCTCTGGTCACTCGGGAGTGGATAATACTGAGTGACGTCCCCTGAGTTGTCGCTGGGCGACGACGGGAGCGGGGCTAGAGGATGGCCCGGCCAGGTACGCGCAGGGCGCGAGTCTGGGCATCGCTCTACTCATCGACTCCGTGGCCCTTCGCTGGCGAGGGCTAGAGGATGGCCTGGCCAGGTACGCGAGGGGCGCGAGTCTGGGCATCGCTCGTTTAGGTGTCACATGCGCGGTCCTTACCTGCGGTGTGGCACATAGCCAGGGTGTGCGGATGATCCCTAGGGGAGATCATGATGCATGCATAACCGGTGTGTTTTTATGGTCTTCGGATGCGGGCCATTTTCTGGGAAAATGGCGAGTTTTGGTTTTGAGGCTTTTGATCCATTTTCTGGGAAAATGGTGGTTTGGGCCATTATCTGGGATAATGGCGAGGCGTGGTTTTTAAGAATATGTTTTATTGGGCCAAATGGGTTTTTGGCGTGCGTGGAAAAGAATGTGGTTTTGCGGGGCATGTGCATTGGTTTTTCTTGCATCCATGTTGTTTGAGTTCTATGTGTTTTTATCTGGTGGTGTTTGGGTTTTACTTACCTGCGGTACCATTTTTGGTTCCGTAGCTTTTGGTGCAGAGTTGGAGGACGAAGAGGAGGAGGCTGAGCCCGAGGATGCGGCTCCGCCGAGTTGCTGATTCTATGTTTTATATTTAGTTTAAAACTGTATTTGTGTTTTGTAATATTTTATCTATGTATGTTTTAAACAGCTTGTATTACGTTAAGAAAACAATTCTGGTACTTAGTTATGACTTTCGTTATCCGCTGCGTGTTTCTTCGTGCACATATGTTGCTTTTGCACACACTTGGCACCCGTCGATGGGATGGTGACCCGGGTTGTCACCATCCGGACGTCTCGATTTCCCCGTGCTCGGGCGTGGGGATTTGGGGGCGTCACACTTCACTCCTAAATCATTTCTACCGATTAAAACCAAGGATTATCAAGAATTCTTGGTTTTGAAATTCAGGACTGAGTTGACTCAACCATAGCTGTCTGACTCAATTTCATTTGAACGGTTTTGTATCTCATTCGAATGGAATTTAAGGTCATTCGAACTAAAGATGTTGTCTAGTGCTTATTCGAACGGATTGGAATCCATTCGAAATGCAGTTGACAAACACTCAGCAAACAGCATTATATCCATTCAAATATAATATATTCCGTTCGAATAAGTCTTCGAATATGGTTGTTTCCTATTCGAATGAACAGGATAACTAGTATTCGAATAATATGTTCAGTTCGAATGAATTATTTTAATTCATTTCAATATTTCAAACTTCTTCACTTTAATTAGATTAAATAATTATTTTGTGGATCAACAATATACTAATGGCAAGCATCAGCGGAAGAAAATGTTCCCGACCACAAACAGGCCAAAGTAGCAGAGCAGGTCCTTCTTAGCAGGTTGTTTGGCCTATACTAGTTGAGCGGGAGATCATTCTTGATGAATTCTGCGATCTTATTTGGGAGGGACGAAGCATACATGACATCATCAGCGATCGTGAATGGACATTGATCTGTCAGCAGAGAGGCATAGCATATCCTGAGATGGTTAGTGAGTTTTACCATGCCATGGGAGAGCAGTTTGGTGAGGCTCTATGCTATAAGGTAATATTCTAGGGAGTGAGTATTATCTTCTCTCCCTGCGTTATTGCTGAGTTTCTTGATCTGCAGTGGGAGCCCGATGCATATCCTGCAATGGCAGTGGATACACCAAGAGCAGCGACTGCACCATCTGATGTGGACACACCAGCCGTATCCTCATCACCAGCGCCAAGTGTAGAGACCATTGAGCTGGATGCTGGCTAAGATGATAATAAGAGCGGAGATGAGGTACTTGATGATAGTCTCACAGACAATCAGGTTTGTGAGCTAGTGCGAGACCCTTCGACTTCTCCATATGATGGAAGTAAAGTGATCCAACAGGCCGACTATATAGCATTTTTCAGAATGCTTAATCTGATTGTCAGGTATAACATTGATCTGAAAAAACACAAGACTGATTTTGGAGTCGAGCGAGCCAGATTTTTGTTACAGATAGCACAAAGGGAGCCGATTGATCTAGCATTGTATTTCTTCTTCCGCATTCGAATAGAGTCATGCTATTCAGGTGGAGGTAGTCTACCATTTGCACTGCTGATATCTAACCTCCTACTCTATTCGAGGGTTACAGTGACTTCGAGTGAGCAAAGGTCACCATAGATAGGGCCCGTTAACAAGATCACATTCAGCAAAAGCAAGGGTCACTTGCCGAAGACTCATACAGTACAGGATTTGTCTTCGCCTACTGATCCAGCTTCTACTGCTACTGCCGATGTGGAGAGATAGCCTACTGGGGCTACTTTTGAATGAGGTACGAGCTCTATTGGCGAAGCACAACCAAATTATGAAGCAGAAGTTCATTGAGCCCATCATAGAGAAGCTTAAAGACCTGGATGGACGCTTATATACCTTATAGGAGGATTTTGATTTACTTAACAAATAGATATTGTTAGTTATTATTATACTTCTTTTTATGTTGTATAGCGCATCTAACTCCTTTTGAGATGTAATTAATGTTTAGTTTTTATTTTTAGTATTTGCTAGTCTTTTTATTGTTAATTATGCTTTCTTTCATTATACTTAATGTTCACGATAATAGAAAAAATGACACTATATTTAAACACTATATTTAAAGTAATATTTATTTAACTAAAATACTTATAAATTAATTACATAAAATTAATTTATGAATTTGTAAATATTTTAATTCATTGTAAATCCTAATATATAATATATACACATTTTTATTTACTTTGAAAATGATAACAAATTAATAAAAAAAATATGTATTACTTTAATATTTTGGACTTGTTTAACAATATATTATTACAATGAAATAATCTCATTCAAACAAGGTAATAACCGTTAGAACATATTATATTGCATTCGAATATGATTAATTATCTATTCAAACAAACTTTTATTAGTTCGAACGATTTAGACTTTCAGAGACTATCTAATTCGTCCCAAAATACTCGGTTCATCCCTAACAAATTTTAACGGATTTATAAGATTTTCCATATTTTTAGAGACGAAATAAATTTCATCCCTAACAAATTTTGTCTCTAAAAATCAAATTTGTTGTAGTGAGTCAGTCGATAGCCCAATATAAAAACAGTGACGGCAAGGGGGTGAGGCAAGGCTCTAGGAGACCCTTCAGGTGTGGTGGCTAGACACGTCACCCTCCCACGCATCAACCCATGTCGCCCGGATAGCAGGCACACCGCATTAAATGATTAGAGCAGCCAGCACGCAATACATGGACAAATGACCGCTCACCTATTAGACAAGGTAGTGCGCGCACCTCCCACCTCTTACCTGCCACAGGGGACAGACTAGTAATCCACGCGCAATGTGGTAGGGCAACGATTGACATGATAGGGGAGGAAGGCTACCATCTACACAGTACCTTGTACACCCCTCCACGACCAACTAAGCAGAGGATGTCGGGGACCACCAGGGGCTATATTTATAAACAGGGCCCATGCACAAGTATATCTCTCGAAACCCTTTTCTCCAGATATTCCCACCCAAAGAGACAATTCTGACTTAGGCCTCAAAGGTGACGCTCACCACCTTGAGCCCTCACCCTTTGAGTCTTACAAATGCAACAATGGAACAACAGAGTTTCCTAGGCTGCGAAACATGATATCAACAGTGGCATCATCGGTAGGATTCATTGTCCTTAGGTAATGTGTCATTTGTATGCCGGCGATGATACATTCGTAAACCATCCATGAACAAGGAGGACCTTCGAGAGATATGGAGACATGGCTTGTCGAAATGGAGGAGGTGATAAAGAAGCTGATCACTGAGGTGCGAAGTCTTCGGCAAGAGAATGAGGTTCTATGGAGGCCTTCCCTCAAATCCTGACGGGGGGGCCACTAGCGAGTGGTTCGGGTCACTGCCCCTGGGCTCGGACTATGGGTTCAGAGAACTGGCCCAACTATTCTTGACACAATATATGGCAAGTAGGCGAAGGAGGCAGTGATAAAATGTTAGAAATGCATAATTAAGTAGCTTAAGTGAGTGATTTATCTTATCAAAAGAGTTGAGCACTTAATTATGCATAAGATTTTAAGTAATAGAGCCAAATTAACTGTTGTCAATACTTTGCACATAGACATATGGGAAATTGTAGCTAGTAGCACAAAGTGCCATTTGACACTGTATGTATCCTTAAAATAATAAACATTTACACTCATATGTGAAGGGCAATTTTGGATGAGAATAAAAATTCAACTGAAAAGGAATATTGTGTTGAGTGGGATGTGGGCAGCGAGGGGATCTGGGACTTAAGGCAGCGAAAGTACTCTAGGACATGAGATGGAGAGTGAAGCAGCAGTGCACAAGATGGAGAGAAGTAGCCAACGCAAGAATGAATAAGGGACCAAGAGGGCATAAGAATTAATTTTTCATTGCGTTACTTTTGGTAGAGAGCATAACAGAGGGGATTTTTCTTCACTTTATCTTTGAATAACAATGTTGATTTCATTAGCATTTTCAGTTGATTTTACATTGAGTATGGAAGGCTAGTTTTATAGCCTAAGCCGATGGAATGGCTTGAAATGGTTGTGGTTTCATGTAATAAAAAATCACCTCTACCCTTATTCATTCTCATTTACTGTCATGTTGATGGATTTATATTAGAAATGTCTTGAATCTCTTGCTCAAGATCTGTTGTTAACAAAAGGCACACCAGATGCTTGAAAGAATCCAAAGATTCAATGCTAACTTCAATTTCTATCTCCATTTATGCATTTCAGATAAGCATGTTGAAAATTTTTGGAAATGAATGAACTTCCAAAGTCAAATCCTCTGATTATAAGTACCTTGGCTGAATTATTAATTGAGAAAACTAAAAGGGATTGAGATTGCAAGAATTACAACCAATTAAAACTAGACCTGAAGCTTAGGTGTTTTTTTTTTTTGACAAAATCATAATTTATACAATCTTTGTTTCCTTTCTTTTGCTGCAACTTTCAGTTTTCATTTTACATTTCACATTAGCAAACGCCATCTTAGAATGGCACCTCTCATCTACAAATCACAAACCCCTTTCTACCTTTGTACATAATCCATTTTACATTTTCTTTTCAAAAGTATTAAAAACCACAAAAACAATATTCATAGCAATTCTCACCAATACTCGACATAGATCCTTTATCCCTGTGGAATACGATCCTGGACTCATCCTTGATACAACTTGACACTTCTACACCTGTATTTTTGAAGGAGTTAGTGAGGAAAACACCAACTACACTGCAGGAGTTCATGGACTACGTGAACAACTTCATCAACATAAAGGTTACTTTGCGATCCCTCACGGCCTCCAGGAAAACAGAGCTCGAGTAGGCTGACCAAAAGACTAACTTGGCGTTGTCGGGCAAGGGGTGTGAAAAGCCCAAGAAGAACTAGTAGGACACAAGATGGGAACACAATGTGCCAGCTAGGATGCATGACAATAGGTGGGCCCACACCAGCCTAGCTATAGAAGAGGAACTTGTGTCAACACCATGGAAAGTTGGCTAATTGAACCAGAAGAACCAACGGTTCTACACCTATCATTAGACTGATCAACATTAGACTGAAGACTACAACACCTTGAAAGGGAGGATGGATGAACTAGATAGCTTGTTGTCTTGAAACTACCATAGGGACCAATGACGGGGACAGAGGCGAAGTAGGAGCCCTAAGAAGAGCAGGGCCAAGAGAGAGGTAGATAGGAGCCCACCCGATCATGCCCCAACCAGACCAGACAGTCCCATTGGAGAAATCCGCACTAAAGCAAGTGGATACATGTGGGTAGCTTAAGCTAAGCCAGATGGAAAGCTCACACCCGCCAAGCCTAATACAAAGAAGTATTTACAGTTACTAGCCTGACTGCCAAACAAAAGTAGTACCCAAGGAATACTACTATCACATTTAATGAAGAAGACCGGGGGGGGGGGGGGTGAGGGGGAGTATTCCATCCTCATGATGATACACTGGTCACCATGCAAGTCGCGAACTTCGTGACCAGGAGAATTCTAGTCAAAAACGGTAGTTCTACTGATGTCTTATTTTGGGACGCCTTTACCAAAATGGGTATCAGCCCCAACGCCACTAAAGGGGTTTATTGGAGACAAAGTCCAACCAGTTGGTACAATCACCTTGCCCGTCCTTGCTGGAAAGGCACCCAAAACCTCTGCCACAATGGATGACTTTCTTGTAGTAAAGTCCTTGCCATCGTACAATGCAATATTGGGATGACTGACCTTAAATAGCCTGAAATCAATAACGTCCACCTATCACTTAAAGATGAAGTCCCCTACCAGTGCTAGAGTTGGTGAGATCAAGGGTGAATAGGTGCTTGCTCGAGAGTGCTACTGATTATGCCCAAACTATTACGCAGTGTTATAATATAGTTCAGGGTGTTGATCCATAGGGAGTCGAAAGAAACACGACAAGATGTAAGCTTAAGCAAAAAGATTTAATAAAAATATGACAAGAATGTGAAAATTCTACCTAAAACACGTAATTAAAATGAGATTAGGGTACAGATAAAGAGGTAAGTAAAGCTTTGGGTTTCAATCAATCAGATCCAATACTATGACTTTTTCAATCCAAACTATATACACAATTAACAATTATAGCACTAAATTCCTAATTGGAAAATATGACATTTTGTTCATTTACTTTCTCAAATTTAATTGTAGAATCTATGCCACTCTTTACAAACCACACTTTTCATATATAAAAATAAATATTAGATCTAGGGAAGACACTATGTTCACAAATAATAGTGAAGCAATATATCACATCAATGACATGAAAAACAACTGTTTAAGTCACAATCATATATTCATAATCCTATCTCTTACGTAAAAACATAGCAATATTTAATATAATTGTCTCAAACTTATAAAAATCCAAAACAAATAGAGGAATTCAATCCTAGAATCTTAAACAATAAAACTTAATCTATGAATTGAAATAAAGTCAAAATATTTTCACCAATCAATTTCTACCCTAAGTTTTACCCAAGATTTAGTTCTCCATGGGAGAACTCAAAAAGTATAAATAAGAATGATATTTTTTTTTCTCTTCACTATTAAGATCTACTTCCCTCAAGGGTCAAACCAAATGAAGAAGAAAAGACAGCATTTATCATCGATCAAGGACCTTACTGCTACATAGCCATGCCCTTCGGGTTAAAGAATGCTGGTGCTACGTACCAATGCCTAGTTAACAGAATGTTCAAAGAAAAGATCAGCTGAAGTATGGAGATATATGTGGATGACCTATTGGTTGAGAGCAAAAGGACAAGCAACACCTGGCCAATCTACTAGAGGCCTTCACAATACTACGATGCTACAAAATGAAGCTTAACCCGTTGATGTGCGCCTTTGGAGTAGAGTCAAGAAAGTTTTTGGGCTTCATGGTCTTTGAACAGGGAATCGAGGCTAACGCAAAAAAGGTTGAAGTGGTGGTAAGTATGCTTGCCCCAAGAAATACAAACGAAGTACAAAGGCTTGCAGGGCAAGTGGCAGCCTTAAACCGCTTCATCGCCTGATCAACTAACAAGTGCTTACACTTTTTTAAAATCCTGAAGAAAACACAAAGTAGGGATGCTGATTGCAACTGGGCATTTGGCGAGCTCAAGGAGTACTAGACTCATCTACCACTCTTTAACCAAACCAAACTAGGTGAGAACTTGATCGTGTACCTGTCAGTATTGCCACATGCCGTATCGGCAATGCTGGTTTGAGACGAGAAAGGCAAGCAGCAACCAACCTACTAAACCAATAGAGTAGGTATCCAAGAGCAAATATGGTGGCATTGGAGACTACGGCCATACTTCGAAGCCTACCCAATAAAGGTTTTCAATGACATACCTCTCAAGAAGATCTTGCAGAAACCCGACACCTCTGGCCTCCTAATTAACTCGACAATTGAACTAAGCGAGTTTAACATAGAGTACTCCGCATGACAGTCGGGGCAAGTACTGGTAGATTTCATGGCTGAATTCACTGACTTCCCAGGGGAAGTACTGGCTGCACCTCAAAGGAAGCCCTAGCAAGTCTAAGTTAATGGCTTGTCCTGCCAAGTTGGAGGGGGTGCAGGGGCTCGCGTTTAGGACAACCAACAATTAGGCTGAGTATGAGGTGCTACTAGCGGGGATGTAAGTAGCCAGGCTTTTAGGGGTGACAAAAGTTGAAGTCAAGTCAAACTCCCAAGTGATTGTCAACCAGGCACGTAGAGAGTTCGCCACAAAAGGTGAGAAGTTGAAGAAATACCTTCAGCGGGTGGGCGAAAAGTGCAACCTTTTCACTAATTTTGCATCCAGCAGATACCGAGATAGGAACCAAAAGGTGGATAGATTTTCATGAGCCACTTCAAGACAAAAAGGTAACCCAACTGCCTAAACATACTGTAATTCGGATAGTTGACTTCCTAGCCATCGACACAGAAATATCGGTGGTTATCACCGAGTAACCTGAGTGGGTCTTGGATATAACAAAGTACCTCAACACCAGTGAGGTGTCGAGAGACAAAGAAGAGGCACAAAAATCCAGGAATAGGGTGGCACAGTTCACATTGGTAGATGGGATCTTGTACAAGTTGGGATTCTCATCCCCCCTCCTTAGGTGAGTCTCGTCAGGTGAGGCTCAAAATATACTGGCTAAGGTGTACGAAGGGTTCTACGAAAACCATTTAGGAGGTAGGGAATTGGCCACTGATTCGGGTGCTATTGGCCCCATTCCTTCCAGGATGCAGAGGCCTACGTAAGAAAATTTGAAGTGCCAATTGTACGCGCTCGTCCCGTACTACCAGGCGGAGGAGCTGACGTCCATCATGTCCTTATGGCCATTCGTATAATAGGGGCTAGACCTGGTTGAGCCCCTTCCCACAAGCATGAGGGGAGTAAAGTTCACAATGGTAGCAGTCGACTACCTCATAAAATGGGTCGAGGCAGAAGCTTTGGCCACCATCACCGTGGTGACCATCATGAGATACCTATGGAAATCTATCATCTACTGGTTCGACTAAAGTATCATATCAGACAACGATTGACAATATGACTCCTCCCACTACCGAGAATAGTGCATGGAGTTAGGAATAAAGTTCAAATACTCCTCCTCAAGGCATCCACAATCCAATGGATAGGTTGAGGCCACTAACAAGACTTTG
The DNA here is from genome assembly GCF_018687715.1 of Carya illinoinensis. NCBI lineage: Eukaryota > Viridiplantae > Streptophyta > Magnoliopsida > Fagales > Juglandaceae > Carya > Carya illinoinensis. The sequence goes on from NC_056760.1 coordinate 34,425,937, forward strand.
CTTGGTATCTTGAAAAAGAGACTGGTAGACTAGAAAGTAAGGTGGGTGGAGGAACTACCAGGATCTTGTGGGCCTACAAGACAACTATCAAGACCCCAACAAGGGAGATGCTATTTGCTCTCGCCCATGGTAGTGAAGCAATGATAACCTATCGGGTGCAATATTTCAATCCAAGTTCCAATGATGAAAAGCTAAAAGAATAGCTGGACTTCCTGCCATAAAAAAGGGAGGAGGCGGAGATGCAAATAATTAGCAACAAGAGAAAGGCTGAGCCTTACTTCAACAAACGAGTCAAACCATTTTTCTTTAAAATGGGAGACCTAGTACTGAAACAAACAAGGGTCACCATGTGAGAAGATGGGGGGGACCTAGGACTGCACTAGGAAGGACTATATGTGGTAACGGCCACCAATCGACTAGGGTCATATCACCTGAAGAACAACAAAGGAAATAGGCTCCCTTACCCATAGAATGTCGAGTGTCTAAAGAAATATTTCCCTTGAAATGTATGCGCGCATGTAAACTCCAAGCTCAGAAAATGAAAACGAATTTTCTCTAAAATGTCTCTGGTCTAAATGAATGAAGTGCCAAGTCGAGTCCCTTAACTCCCCCCACAGTTAGGTAGGGCTCAAGTCTGAGGACTTGACCAGAAGGCTAGTCAGGCACAAGCCTCTTGACTTGCTGACCTTTGTGCCCTTCAAGTCAAGTCCCTTGAGTCACCACAAAATCAAGCTGGTCTCAAGTCCAAGGACTTGCCTAGAAGGCCAGTCAAGCACAAGTCCCTCGACTTTCTGACCTTCATGCTACAAGCTAAGTCCCTAAAATTGCTGCAAAGTCAAGACAGGCTCAAGTTCGAGGACTTGTCCAGAAGGCCATTTGGGCATAAGTCCCTTGGCTTGTCGACCTTCACACCCTATAAGCTGAGTCTTTTGACTCGCTGCAAAGTTAGGCCTTGCTCAAGTCCCAAGATTTTGCCACACGACCAACCAAATACAAGTCCCTTAACTTGTTGACCTTCATGCTACAAGCCGAGTCCCTTGACTCACAACGAAGTCAGGCCGGGCTGAAGTCCCAAGACTTGCCTACATGACCTGTTAGACACAAGTCCCTTAACTAGTCGACCATCGTGCCCTACAAGCAAAGTCAGGTCAGGCTTAAGTCCCGGGACTTCATATCCAAAAACAAGACCAACAACCAAGTCCTGTGCAATAAATTAAGGAAAGATGGAAGCCAATAAACTCCATTTTATTCAATACAAGCATATTTACAAAAATAACTACATGTGCTTACAACTTGAAAGGATAAAAATTTACAAGAAGTTCCCGAGGCTAGGGAGACAGATGAGGATGAGGCTCAGGGAAGGTGATGGTTACCAAGTCCCTACCCAAAGTTTTGGTGAAGCGAAATACTTGCGAGTTAGGCTCGAGAGAAGCCAAGTTGAGAGCCTTTAAGTTGACTCCTGGGTTCTAAATCAAGTGGTATCTTAACCTCTCGAGACCCTTCTTCTAGCCAAAACTCCAGGCTAGGTCCCAAATATCCCAAACCTTTCTCAACTGGGAAGAAATTTCCTCCCCATGGGACTACTGGGCTTGGATCTGGAGGTTGCGGGACCACACCTCATCCCATGCAAAAGCTAGCTCATCCCCTAGGTCTTTGATATTGGAGTTGTGTCTCTTGATGGCTTCCCTCTTACGTTGCATTGATTTGGTCAGCTCGTTGAATTTGCCCGACATCCACCTATTTTGTCAGGCATCGGAGTTGTGTTGCTCAACCAATCTCACCTTCTTCTCCTGAAGGACATCAAGAGAACCCCTAAGTTCCCTCAACTCCCCCTTTGCATTCATCCAACTTTACTCGAAACCAGTCCCTCGCATCTTCCAAGAGCTGAGCTTCCAGGTGAAAGCGTCCTACCTCTTCCTACACCATGGTCAAGTTGCCCTTGAGAAAGGCTCCTGACAGGCCTTCTCCAACTTGCACTTGCATTGCATGCAATTGGTCTCCAACTTGGTCATGCTCTCCACCATGGGGTCTCTATCATGAGATGCATCATTTGCCTCTCATCTATTGTTACAAACCTCCAAGCGGGCAAGGCGGATGGGGATCAAAGTGCTTGAACCTCTCTTTGAGCTCCCCCTCTCCTCCACAATCATGTTGGCCAACCGATCAGCCCCCTGAAAAGCACAGGGTTAAAGACAAAGGAAAAGGGAAAACTAAAAAGGAAAGCCAGATTTGGTCATGCGAATACCAGCAAAAATAGTCCCTTAACTTCTTGGCCTTACACTGAGAGGCCTCAACCCTCACAACATCAAAGCTTAGGCTTGTCCTACTAGGATGGCTTCCCTTGACAGACATGGATGGGCCAAATTCACCTAACTGCTAGGAAGGATCCAATGCCTACAAAGGGTCGACAGTGCTGGAACCTCTTCCAGTCGCCTCCCCACCACCCGAGCAAGACTAGTCTCTTTCATCACCTCGAATACACTCAGAGGAATGTCCCTAGCAACTTCCCTTTCCTAGTCATTGACCTTAGGGATTGCTGTCTCCCCCAAGCAATCCCTTGAAGTCCCAAGCTCATGCCCCTCATCCTCAGGGAGTGCAGGTAACTCCTGTGAGCTAGGAAGCTCTCACACCATCTTCCCTTGGGGTACAACTTCTTCTCCCCCTTCTAGGTTGGACTCCCCTTCCTCTCTGTCGAGAAACACCTTGAATTTGGGTTCCTCAAAGGCAAAGAATGAGGCAACTTCAAGTTCAGAGGTTTGGCTAAAGGGGGTAAGGGTATGGAAAACCTGTTGTCACTAAGATCGATGACAAGGGAATGTCCCGGGCTGCCCTCATCTCTGCCAAGACTCACACCTGCCACGACATCCTCGATAGCAATATCTTTAAGTAAGACATCAGCCAGGGAGTTGGTGGGAACACCTAATGACTCCTCAAGGATATCCTCTAAGGATACCAATGTCATGGGAACCCCTTTTGGGGGTGGGCTTAAGAAAGGCTTTAAAGAAAGCCATCCGAAAATTGGTCTTCTCTTCACCTAGTTCCTCCCCAGAAGTGATTGGCAGGTTAGGAACCAGGACAGTAACTTAAGCCATGGGCCTATTGCTCAATGCCTTCGATTTTGGGACTAGAATCTCGAGCCTCGAAGATGTCCCCGTGGCATCTCGGTTGACCCAAGCTCTTCTCTCCCCACCACGGGCGAAGGACAAGCTGGAATGCCTCTTTTGTCCCCAAGAAGCTAGAAGTCCTCTCAAAGAGCGTTGAACCAAGATGTGGGAACGATCTAGGATGGTAAGGTGGTGCTGGACATTGTAGATGGTTTGCACGAGGTCTGACATTGAGTTGTATAAATGAGCTTTGGTCCAAGACAGAACGGCCTCTAACCTAGCCCTCTCCCGAGTAGACAAAGATATGGAGATTGACTTGTCATCTCACACAACTCCCTAAACGGCTCAAACTGAGAACTCTTGGTGGATAGCATCCCTAATTCCCAGCCCGAGCCAAAAACAAAGAAGAAGTACTTGGTCCAGTCCTTAATGTGAGAAAAGCGCTTCTCCAGGCCGGCAATTTGCCTTTGACTGCAAGCCTTGAAGCAGTAGAGGTTACCATCAAGGCGCAACACCTTGTACACAGAAAGGAATTCCCTCATGGTCAAATCGGGATACTCCTCGAACTCAGGATTTAGCACTAGGCAGAAGATCACGCAACTCACGACCAAAAGCTGCCAAGCATTTGGGTGGAGTTGAGCAGGCACTAGGCCAAAGTGGTCTAAGACATTGCAGATAGGGCGTCAGAATGATAGCCTAAGCCCATTCACGAACATCATGGGAAAGAGGGCCACCCTTATCACAAGCCAGCATCGTCTACGGTTGCAGCATGACAACTTGGAACCTCCAGAACAGCTAAGTTAAGGATGCCAAATGCCCCCAGTAGAGCACAAAGGTCAATAGAAGAAGCCATCAACTCCTAATTCTAGCATCTCTCCAGTGGCGGGCTGCAACCCCCTTTATCACAACCAGAAGTCCCCTCAGGGTGAATGAGAAGGTCTTTCTTAGGATCAGAGTGAGGAACTCTCTTGGGAGCCATTGGGAGTGAGTAGAAGGTAGAGGATGGGAATGGTCAACACACAGGAAGTAAGGAGTTCGAAGAAGAAGATGAGAAGGGGCGTGAAGATGATGAGTATTCGAGAAGAAAGCAGGCAGAAGTGGAAAATGAGGGAGGGGGATTTAAATAGAGTCTCGCGCTAGTTGGGATGCCCAATGCAAAAAGTGATAGGGGCTTTCAGAAGCAAAATTGTACGACAAAATCCCGAGATTCACGCTGCACACAATAATGATGGAGATAAACCATCACAAACACCTTGGCTATGAAAGGAAAAGGGGTTGATTGTGTACGGGGGATGAACCAATCAATTAGTCACATGGAGGGCAATCCACCACCCCGCACATAGCAATGCGAGGGCAATTCATGCCAAAAGGTAGAGCCACGCTGATTACGATGAGTGACTTTTGAATTCTCACCACACGTGTGTGATGTAAATTCACAAGATATTGAGAATGAGATTTACCTCCTTCCTTTGTCCATATATGAGTTTGGCCCCTCCTTTAGGGCCAAATGGTCAATTGGTAGCCCAATATAAACCGATGAAGAAAAGGGTTCAAGGTAAGGCCCGAGGATGACCTTCAAGTGTGGTGGTTGGACACGTTACTCTCCGAGGCAAGAACCCATGTTACCGTATAGCAAGTACACTACATTAAATGATCAAAGGAGCCAGCACATAATATAGGGAAAGGTGTTCGCTCACGTCTAGGATAAGGTAGTGCATGCACCTTCCACCCCTTACCTACCATAGGGGACAAACTAGTGACCTACGCGCAATGTGGTAGGGCAACGACTGAAAAGATAGGGGAGGAAGTCTATCACCTACGCAGTACCCCGTACACTTCTCCATAACCTACCAAGTAGAGGATGGGGACCACCAGGGCTATGTATGTAAACACGGCTCGGACATAGGTATATCTCTCAAAACCCTTTTCTCCATATATTCCCATGCAGAGAAACAATTTTGACTTAGGCATCAAAGTGACCCTCGCCACCCCACCCCAAGCCCTAATCCCTTAGAGTCTTGCAAGTGAAATGGTAGAACTGCAAACTGACCCAGTCTACAAAACATGATATCAACAACAATCTTAACTATTTTGTTAGAATTTAAGGAAAAGAAATGAATCAAAAACAGAAGAAGAAAAACTGTGAGAGAACTTCACTGATTCTCATTAAAAAAACTTTGAAAGGTATATAAGGCAGTATATATATACATTGAGCTGGTATCATATCATGCAAAGAATAAGGAATATTCTATTTACAATGTGTCCCACTCTACTACAATGTACAATTGGGGTAGGTCAGTTTTGTGGCCATCGACATGGGACAAAAACAGCAACAAACTGGTAGTGAAGCATAGTTACTACACGGCCTCCAAAATAACAAAAGACAAGGAAGAAGAATTATCTTTTGTGTCTTGGATGCAGGGAATAATAGAGGCCTCTTCCTTTTTCTGTGGTATTTCTTGAGACTCCCCCTCAAGATGGGCACAGATGTTTAAGGTGCCCAAATCGGACAATAAGGAAGGAAATAAAGGAGCTGGTAATGCCTTTATGAAAAGATTAGCTAATTGAAACTTGGAGACCACATGGATGGGTGTAATGGTTCCAACTATGACCTTCTCTTGCACAAAATGACAATCTAATTCCACATGTTTGGTTCTTTCATGGAAAATTGGATTCTTGGTGAGGTGGATGGCTGAGTGACTGTCATAGTAAAGCTGGACAAGTTGTGAATGTGCTATGTTAAAGTTCTTCAAGAGCTCCTTCAACCAAACAATTTCACAGCTTACATGTGCCAATGCTTGATGTTTTGCCTCCACTGAAGATCGTGATATAGTAGCCTTTTTTTTCCAACTGATCGTTGAATCACCAACAAATATACAAAAACCAGTCATAGATCACCTAGTCTTAAGGCAAGCTATCCAATTTGAATCATTATATCCCTTCAGCTGCAATGATGATTTTGAAGAGAAGAAAATTCCCTACCCAACTAAACCTTTGAGATACTTAAGTATCCTATGAGCCACAACAAGGTGTGCCTGAGTTTCTTTATTAAAAAATTGACTAAGCACATTAACAACATATGTTATGTCGGGTCTTGTGATAGTCAAATAGATGAGTCTTCCTACCAGCTTTCTATATGCAGCGATATCTGATAGTAAGTCACCTGAGGAGTGTGTTAACTTGTGGTTTGGGTCCATGGGAGTGTGAATAGTTTTGCATCCAAGTAGACCATCACTCTCAAGGACTTCCAATGCATATTTTTGTTGGCACACATGAATGCCAATTGTTGACCTTGCAATTTCTAATCCTAGAAAATACTTTAGATGTCCAAAGTCTCGGATCTTGAATTGGCTATGCAAGTGGTCTTTGATAGTTTTTATGGCCTCCAAACTATTACTCCCCAAAATAATATCATCAACATATACAAGAAGTGCCATAAAACCATGCTCCTCATTCTTGGTAAAGAGAGAGTAGTCTGATTTTGATTGACAAGAATCCATGTCAAGAAGAGAAGATGTGAATTTTGAATTCCATTGCCTGGAGGCCTGTTTCAAGGAGGAATGCATTGTGAACATCTAATTGTTCCAAGTGCCATTCGAAAATTGTAGCCAAAGCAAGAAACAAATAGACAATAGTCATTTTTGCAATTGGGCTAAATGTTTATTGATAGTCAAACCCCTCTTGTTGGGTATAACCTTTAGCTACAAGCCTTGCCTTGTGTTTATCAATGTTGCCATTTGATTTTAGTTTGGTTTTGTAAGCATCTTTCAACTAATTGGCTTATTGCCAAGGGGAATGGCACAATGGACCAAGCGCCATTTGCCTCAAAAGCCTTCAATCAGCAGCCATAGCAGCTTGCCAATGCTCATGAACCATAGCTTCCTCATAATTCTTTGGTTTTGAGATGAGTGTGAGTGACAATGCATAGGCTTGATGTGAGGAGGAAAGGTGCTTGTATGAAAGGTGATGTGATATGGGACGTTTAGTGGAAGAGGAAAATGTATGAGATGGAGATGAGTTGTCACAAGTTGGCAATGCTAATCATGTAGATAAGAAGGTGTACGTTTGATTCTGTCAGACCTGCGAAGTGGAGTGTGTGGTGAGGGCATGGGTAGAGGTAATACAATAGGGTCTTCATGTGGATTGAGTGAGAGAGTGGGGGAAGTGGAGCACTCTGATTGAGAGTGAGAATGAAGGGAAGGGTCTATAGAGGAAGAATCAAGGGAAAGGTCTGATTGAGGTGGAGATGTTTGGAGGGAAGTATTTTGTGAAGATTCTTGAGGATTGCATATTTGATCAGGAAATGTAGGAGGAATGGTGACATCTTCTGGGTTTGGAGAAGGTGCAAACTTCTTAGAATATGTGTTCTTGAAAGGAAACTCAGATTCTAAAAACACTACATCTATGGAAATAAAAGTGTGATGACTATCAAGGTTATACACTTTATATCCCTTAACTCCTACTGGATATCCAAGAAAGAGACATTTCTGAGCTCTTGGATCTAGTTTAGTCCTACTATGTTTGAATGTAGAAACAAAATAAGGACAACCAAAGACTCTTAAATGATTGAAAGAAGGCTTTTAGATGAAAACAACACCTCATATGGAGATTTGTTATGAATGGTGGGCGAAGCTATTCTGTTGATCAAATATGCAGCTGTTAAAATTGTATCTTCCCAAAATTTTGTGGTAAGTGAGGCTTGAATGAGTAGGGCTCGAGCAACAATGATCAAATGTTGTTGCTTTCTTTCCACAACTACATTTTGTTGTGGTGTGTACACACATGTTTTTTGATGTAGAATCCCATGGGAATTAAAGAAATTAGACATATGAAACTCCAATCCATTATCAGTTCTAACATTTTTAACCTTGGAGTTGAATTGAGTTTGAACCATAAGGATAAAAGATTGCAAGAGGGATTGAACTTCTGATTTAAATTGCATCAGGTATGCCCATGTGACTCATATAAAGTCATCAACAACAGTTAAGAAGTAATAATGGCCATGCAAGGAAGCTTGAGAATATGGGCCCCAAATGTCACAGTGAACGAGTTCAAAAATAGAATTCATAGGAGTAATGCTTGATTGAAATGGAAGACATTTCTATTTAGATAAAGAGCAAATAGTACAATGTGCTTGATCATAGCCTTTTACATCAGGGCAAGAGGAATGAATTAAATTCATTCTTTGGTTGGATAAATGTCCTGATCTAAGGCGCCAAACATCAAAAAACTATTCATCGACAACATTACAAGCTGAAACATTTGAGAGCTTTGATAGGGTCCTAGGAAGCTGTTAAGAAGTATTGTAGCCAAGATAGTTTGGAAGTAGAAAGTTTAGGCCATGATTGAGTTTAGCTAGTCCAATCATCATCCATGAAAAGAGGACCTATATAAAGCAAAACTTTCTACTGAGGGTTAAGAATGAGTTTATTGACAAACAAGATATTGATTTTGAAGGAAGGAACACACAAGACTCTTGTGAGAATGATGGACTCTGAGAGATGGACATCTCCTATATGTGTGACCTCAACCCATGTCCCATTTGGCAACTGGACTGATACCTTGGCAATGCAAGTGACAGTTGTGAGAAAGGATGGAGAACAGACTATGTGGTCTGTTGCTCCAGTGTCAATGATCCAAGGGGTGTTGGCAGGTTCATGCGATTGATGATGCACAAGTAATGAGTGGTGATGTTGGTGATTTATGTAAAAAATGGATGATTCTGAAATAGCAGATGAGCAAGAAGGTATACCTGCCATGTTTAAATGAGCCATGGTGTGGCACAGGAGGGTTATTGCTCAAGTTTGAGGTGGCTTTGATGGGCTCAGATGTTCCTTGAGATGACTGCTTATGAGTTGGCTGTGGTGTTTGATTATTGACCAGTGTTGTGAGCTGCTAAATCTGAGACTGCAAGAGTGTTAAATTTGTGGATTCCATCATTTCCTTCTCCTAGCCTTGAGACACCACCCGGTTAGCTAAATGAGCAGCAGAGAAGTTTTGATTGTTGTAGTATCCTGGTTTCTACTTTTTGAACTTAAAATTTGGTAGAAATCCTATTAACCTATAGCACTTGTCACGGCTATGTCTAGATTTTCCACAGTGTCTATAAGTGAGCTCAGGCCTCTCCTTTTTCTTAAACTGGTTGTTAACGACTGCCAAAGCTGAAGATTTAGTTGGTGGTTTTGCTACAATTCGTGCCTACCTCTACCTTTCTTCTTGTAGAATCAAGGAAAAAGCCTTATCTCTAGCGGGGACATGACTCATGAGAATAACTTGCCCTCTAATACTCTAATAGGAATCATTCAACCCTATAAGGAATTTGAAAACATTATCAGACTGCTAAACTTCACCTACTAAGTTTAAGGCCTTACAAGTGTAAAGGCCACATGAGCAGCATGGGTTTGTAGATGTTGAGCTCTTCCCAGATTGCATTCAGCTAAGTGAAATACTCATTAACAGTCTGAATTCTTTGCACGATGGTTCCAAGTTGTTGTAGAAGCTAGTAGATCCTGACATTATTTGGTTGAGCAAAACTCACCTTCAGCTTGTCCTGCATTGCCTTAGCTGAGCTAATATAGAGGACATTCGAAGCTATTTCTTTAGATATTGAGTTTAGAAGCTATGGTAGAATGATGTTGTTGCATCTCAACCATGGAATATATAAGGGATCAGTTAACTCTGGGGTAGTGATGGTTCCATCCAAGAACCCAAGTTTTTTTTTTTTTTTTGAAATGGATAGGGTGAATAAATGACTCCAAGAGAGGTAATTTGGACCCATGAGAGGTGGGGAGACAATCACAGAACTAGCATTGTCACTATGATGAAGATGAAAAGGACTGTTTGGGTTCTCAGTGGGTGAGGAGTTGTGTGATAGGTTATTTGAACCAAGGGTCATGTTGGATGAACTTTCTTCTACCATTGAAGAGGTTGAATGCAAGTAAGAAGATGAATGCTGTGAATATGTTTGTGAAAAAACCTGAACAATAACAAAGCAAGATTTTTATGAAGCCTACTCTGATACCATGTGTGAATTTGAGGAAAAGAGATGAATCAAAAATAGAAGAAGAAAAACTGTGAGAGAACTTCACTGATTCTCATTAAAAAAAAAAAAAAAAAAAAAAAAACTTTGAAAAGTATATAGGGTAGTACATATAAACATTGAGCTGGTATCAAATCGTGCAAAGAATAAGGAATATTCTATCTACAATGTCTCCTACTCTACTACAATGTACAGCTGAGGTAGGTCAATGTGGTGGCCATCGACATGGGACAAAAATATCAACAGTCTGGTAGTGAAGCAGAGTTACCACACAGCCTCCAAAATAACAGAAGATACAAAAGAAGAATTATCTTCTATGTCTCATATGCAATGAATAACAGAGGCCTCTTCCTTCTTTTTGGAATTTCTTAAGATATTTTATGCAATGTGGTATCTATACACCACATATCTATAAGTTTGCCAGACTATCAAAATAATACGTTTTTATATATTGTTTAATTTCCTTATTTAACATATCTAATAGTAACAGTTATATTTCCAAAATCCAACGATTATATTTAGTAATTTATTCTAAACCCACATCTTTTTATGTAGCGATCATTTTTTATAGTGGTAATTTTATGCAGCGGTAATGTTTATCTAATTGATATTTTAATCATGGTCATTTACACATTCTAGCAGGTGATTTTGTTTACAAACGGAGTAATGAGAGTAAATCCGAATTAGTCTCACGCCAGCAGACACTTCCATTTGTAGAATTCATCCAACCCCATCATCTCATTAGAGATAGGGAAACCCATTCACAAATCCAGTTGGATCTCATCGAGCATTTATAGAAAGCAATTACCTGAGCGCTAATAAGAAATTTTAATTTTATATCTTATATATTTTGTGAGATGTACTCAACTATTGAAAATGAATAAATTGTACTATTTTTCCAATAAAATGTACTCATTCTAGCGTCTTCGGGTAGATGCTAGAATTGGCAAGTGAATAGGCTGGATCCCTTTCCTCCGATGGCTTATGCTCCCTCAAAAACCAGCCACCTGCTAGGCTTTGGAAATTGGACATCCTGGCGGCATGCCATTCTAAATAGTGCTATGGTTACCAGACCATCTTCTTGGACAGCCATGGAAGACTGATAATAAAGAGCCACACTTGCAAAAATTTACCCTTAATTGTATTGAACTGGACCCTTTTCGTTTGGTTGTACCTGTAGTACCCAACATATTTCCCTTATGCTCCAGCTTTCTGGCCCCTTGCCCCCTTTTGGACTTTACACCCATTTTGTTTTGTTTGGGTGGAGTGGGCTTTTCCCTTGTTACTTGGGTAAGTGTTCTTCTCCTCCTCCTCCTCTTTTTATTTTTTATTGTTTTTATTTTTTATTTTTTAACTTTCTTTTATATTGTACTATTATATATCTCTTGATGAAATATATGTTGTCATTGCTTTGGAAAAAGCAGTTATTTCTCATTTAGAGCGCTTCTAGAGATCATTAATTAAAAGTCTTTTTATAAGCAAATTACTAATTTAATAAACTAATAATTTGTTTTACTTGTACTATTTTTTTATTTTGAAGTTTTTATTTAAGCAAATATTAGTTAATTGCTGCATTACATGTGAGTTTCTCTGTTTATAAATGGGTAGTATTCTAAATGTGGTATTCCTCAATATGTATTCTGAAATGAATTGTATGACATTTGGAGGAAAATAATTTGTATACCAAAGAATTACGTCATCAAATGCCTTTTTTTTTTTTGTCATTTTTGTTTAATTATAAATAAAAATATTTAGTTGGAGTGAGTTGCTAACCTTCTACCATTTTTGTTATTAGCAATTTGGATTTCAATTAGTATAATAATTTATGAGGTTGTTGGAGTCAAAGTGCGAAACCTGTTGAAGAACTGAAAGATGATTTGATGATTTCCTGATTGAAAAGAATGTATGAAAACTGAGATCAATGGTGAAGGAAAAGAATTGATTTCCATTCTATTCACATAAGCATAATACACAGCTTTTTATATAGGACATGTACATAAAGCATAAATGTCAAAAATAGAAAAAACAAAAAAGTGACCAACTCTTCTCACTATAGAAAAATATAAACTTTTGTCCACTACACCCCTAGCTAATTCCATCAAGGAGGCTGTTGTGTCATGCGCCCACCATAGCCTTTTGTTCTTTCTGCCCTAATCACGGTACCTGCACTCCCACAAAGTGCACTATTTGATGCACCACTTGACCCTTGGACAGTCTCTGCAGTCACAACAGTTGTATTCCCACAAGGTGTACTATCTGATACACCACTTGACCTTTGTACACTCTCTGCAGGTTGTAGCTTGTTCAATGAAGTTTGTGACTCCCCCTCAATGGGCATAGATGTTCAACCTATCCATCTTGAATAATAGAAAGTGGAAGGTGGCAGCAGGGACAGCCTTGGTGAAGATATCTACCGATTGAAATTTATAAGCTATGTGTATAGGTGTGAGGACCTTAGCTAACACTTTTTCCCTAACAAAGTGGCAAGGAAGATGCACTTTTTCCCTAACTAAGTCATAGAGCTTAGAACCCTTGACACCAGCTGGATAGCCAAGGAAGATGCACTTTTTGGCCCTAGGACTTAGCTTGGTTCTATTTTGTTTGAGGGTGGATGCAAAGCAAAGGCATCCAAATACCTTTAGATGCGTGTATGATGGAATGGTTCAGAAAAGGACTTCATAAGGGGATTTATTGTTCAAAGTGGGGGTTGGAATTCTGTTAATGAGATGAGTGGCTGTTATGATAGCATCTCGCTAGAATTGAAGAGGAAAAAAAGCTTGGAAGATGAGGGCTCTAGTAACATAGAGAAGGTGTTGGTGCTTTCTTTCAACCACCCCATTCTATTGAGGGGTATAAACATAGGTTTTTTTTATGCAAGACTCCAATAGAATTATAGAAGTTAGGGATATCAAATTCCAATCCATTGTGAGATCTTATTTACTTTATCTTGGTATTGAACTGGGTATGAACCATGTGAACAAAGTTTTGTAAAAGGGATCTGGTTTCTGATTTTAGTTTCATTAAATAGACCCAAGTGACTCATGAATGATCATCAACCATAGTCAAAAAATAATGGTGAACTTGAAGTGAAGCTTGTAAGTAAGGGCCCCAAATGTCACAATGGACCACATCAAAAGGAGCTGAAGTGCAAGAAGTACTTAAATCAAAAAATTTGCTTTTCTGTTTAGCCAAATGACAAACAATGCATTCTAAGTCTTTGTCACTTTTTACATTAGGAACATAAGATTGAATTACATTCATTCTCTATTGAGAAGTGTGTCCTAATCTGAAGTGCCAAAGATCAAATCCTTCCTGACTATTTGGTTGGAAAACATGACTAGAAGCTGGTTGTGTTGATTGGTTGACAGTGTGACAGGAAGAAAGTAAACCATTGATTGCATTGTAGCAAGGGGAGCTGGAAATGAGGAAGTAAAGGTCATTGTATATTCTAGCAAGTCCAATTATCATCCATGAATAGAGGACCTGTATGAAGTAAAGTTTGCTTAAAAAAATAAGGCAAAAATAGGTGCGCAAGTGAGCTTGCTAACAAAGATCAAATTGAAAGTGAAAGAAGGTACACAGAGGACATTAGTGAGAGTCAAGGAGTCTGATAACTTCACAATACCAATGTGAGTTACTTTGGCTTGAGTTTTGTTAGGTAATTGAACAAAAAATTAAGTCTCACGTGTGACAGGGTTAAGAAGTGAGGTAGAACAGACCATGTGGTCTGTGGCTCCAGTATCAAGTATCCAAGGTGTAGTGTGTGAATCTGTCAAGTAATGATGTAAAAGAGAGACAAGGTGTTCATGGTGATTGGAAAAAAAAATAGATGAATTTGGTAAGGCACAAGTCATAGGTAGGCATGAGTTTGTACCTGCCATGTTGGAAGAGTGAGGGGCATTGGTTGTGGTATCTTCAAGTTTGACTTGGTTAGGTGATAAGGAGTTACCAACATTAAGTTGAGATGCTTGAGCATTGACAAGTGCTAGGAGCTGTTAAATCTAAGCTTTAGTGATGGGCAACTGTGACTATTCCATAGATGTATTTTCATGGTTTTGTGATGCAACTTGATTCGCTGAATGCCCAACTGAATGCATACCAGATGAAACCCCTCCTTTAGATCTAGTAAACTTGAAGTTGGGAGGGAAGCCAATCAAGCGGTAGCACTTATCTTTAGTGTGTCCACTCTTACCACAGTGGTAACATGTTACCTCACCCTTCTCCCTCGTCTTGGCCAAAGATTGGAATGCAGCAAGGCTGAAGTTTCATGGTTAGGCAGTAGGAGAGCACGAGTCTCCCTCTGCCTCGAGTTTGTCCTTCTGCCTTGAAGTTGTTTGGTTGTGCAAAACGTGCTTTGATTTTGTCCCACACTATTTTGGGAGAGCTAATGTATAGAACATTAGATGCAATCTCCTTAGAAATGGAATTTAAAATCCATGAGAGGATGAGGTTATTACACCTCGACCAGGGTATGTAAAAAGGGCTGGTTAGGCTTGGCGTTTTGATGGTTCCATCAAGGAACCCAAGTTTGTTCTTAATAGAGATGGCTAGTGTGAAGGAGCGATGCCATGAAAGATAGTTGGATCCTGTCAAGTTTGGAGTGACCACCATAGTGCTGGCATTACCACTGTGGTACAAGAAGAAGGGACTATCGGGGTCTTCAGAGGGAGAGGAGTTATGAGAAGTGTTAACGGAAGATCCTTCATCTGCCATTGTGATGTTAAGACAATGAGGTGCAGCGAAGAGAAGCAAAAATTAGTAGGAACAATAAAAAAAACAAAAAAAATAGCAAAAATCATAAGCGACCCCTCTCTGATACCATGTTGAAGAAATGAAAGATGATTTGATTATTTCACGATTGAGAAAAAGGTATAAAAACTGAGATCAATGGTGAAGGAAAAGAATTGATTTCCATCTATTCACATAAGTAGAACACACAGCTTTTTATATAGGACATGCACATAAAGCATAAATGCCAAAAATAGAAAAACAACAAAGAGACCAACTCTGCTTACTATACAAAAATACAAATTTTTGTCTACTACACCCCTAGCTAATTCCATCAAGGAGGCTACTGTGTCATGCTTCCACCATAGCCTTTTGTTCTTTCTGCCTTGATCACAAGAGCTACATTCCCACAAGGTGCACTATCTGATGCACACTGGACCCTTGGATAGTCTCTGCAATCACAGCAACTGCATTCCTAGAAGTTGTACTATCTGATGCACCACTCGACCCTTGTACACTCTCTGCAGGTTGTAGCTTCTTCAATGAAGTTTGTGAAAAACCCTCCTAAGGCCTAGACAAACCAAAGAGCCCTATAATAGAAATGCTTAGATGAACTAAGAAGGATGTTTGCGAATAGATTAAATGGGGGAAGACTTAGAACTTGAGACGATGCCGTTTGTGGATTCAACGAAGTGCAGCATTTTGCCAGAGAGGATGTAGCATTTCACTAGATAATGCAGGGGGCATGTCATTTTTAATAATGTAATACGCAGCATTTCAATGTTAGTAGGGAGTCTATCATTTTGATGTTAGGCACAACATTTTGGGGATCAACCCAAACGGCACATTTTAGTTATTGTTATTTTATGTTGGGTCAGCTATTGGTCATGTTAGCAAAGTGGTATGAATCCGCAAAATTGAAATCCTTGAATCCATAATCAATTTGAAAACTCACCCAAGAAAGCCAAAATCAAGTCTATGGATGGAGAATCTAGACCCGTTAAGAACCCATTTCAAGAACCTAGATTATATTAAAATCTAGACCCGTTGAAGAAATTTTCTCAATAACCCAGGTTACAAAGAATTAATGCCACAAAGGTTGTGATTTACCTTTGATAAGTTCAAACGTTCATTCAAGAACAAGAGGAGTAAAACTCAACTAACAATTAATAAAATTCATCAATTTTCATTAACTTTCATCAACTTTCAAAATGAGACAATAAAGAGTATTTAAACTAAAACCTCACAAAAGCCTAGGTAACATAAAGCCCCATCTTCCAAAAATGCCCCTGAGTGAATAGTGCACGTCTACAGTATCGCTATAGTAACTCGTTTACATTAACCCTCTTGAAACCCTAGTTCAACAGAATAATAACTTTCCAAACATGCCCTTAAGCCCTTCTCATAATAAACTCAATTATTATAAACTTTTAAAATGAGTCCTTTAAATAAATTAAACAATTTGAAAGTCTTCAAGTGCCCAAATGCCCAAACCCTTTAAGTCACGTTATTGCCCTCTTCCATAACTTGTATCAAATGAATCAAAACTGGATCTTCATCCTTCAAGCCTATCTTGAATGTTGGGCTCTTGCTAGACACATCCCAAATAAATTGCACAAATTATTGCATTGCTTCCTTGTTCTTCTTAGCTCTCGATCATGTGATTGCCCCATCTAAAACTTGTAAAGGATCTCTAAGACTCGGTCCACCTTGGGGGCCATCACAAAGTCTAGAGTCTATTACAAGAACGTAGGAGGGACCTGCATATATAAAGAAAAAAAAAGTTGCAGAAGAAATGTATTTGGAATATTCTAATTCTTAAATCTATATGGGAGGTTAGGGTTGCCTCGAACAATCCTCTATGATTTATTGAATGAAGTTAACCATTTTCTTTATTTTGTTCTTCTCCTAATTCAGTGTGAGTGGATTTTTCTAGTGAGCTTCTTTCCAATTGGTATATGTCGGCGATCCCTAATGGCAGAGGCTACTCATTCCAAGCAGCAGTTTGATGGGCTTCAAAAGCAAGTAACTAGTCTAGAGGAGGGTCTTCAGGAAGTGCGCGGGGACTTGCAGGATGTGCAAGGCAGCCTTGACCAACACAAGGACATGATTCGCTCCCTAGTGGCTAATTAGAACACCATGGGCATTAGGGACTTGCAAGTCACAAATGATACAAATCCAAGTCAAAACAGAGGAGGATTTCAATGGGGAATACGTTTGGACTTCCTTCATTTTGATGGGAAAAATTCATCTGCATGGATATTCAAGGCATCTCAATATTTTGAATATCACCAAACAGCCCTAGCAGCCCTAGCACAATGCTTGTTAATCACTTCCTATCACATGGAAGGGGAAGCTGTCATTTGGTATGAAGATGCGATCAACACGAGTCAATTTAATAACTAGGATACCTTGGTTTGTG
This sequence comes from Carya illinoinensis, assembly GCF_018687715.1. NCBI lineage: Eukaryota > Viridiplantae > Streptophyta > Magnoliopsida > Fagales > Juglandaceae > Carya > Carya illinoinensis. Next base: position 34,443,230 of record NC_056760.1, read on the forward strand.
CTATGCTAGTGCATTTTGGGCTGACAGCTTACGGTGACCCAATGGAGATAGTTACTCATGTTAAGTAAACCTCTTTAATAAATGCTTACAAAGCCCAATTTAAGGCTTTTTCCAACAAACTACGAGGATGCTCAAACCACCATATACTGAGTTGTTTTCTTAGTGGTTTGAAGAACGACATCAGGTTACCACTTCATATGTTTAACTCTCTTAATTTAAATGCTGCCTTTTGGTTTAGCTCATATTCAAGAGAAGTATACAGTTAGTACTAGGAGACCTATCAAGTTGAGCATTGAGAAGGGGGTCGTGTCCGCAAGGTCTTACTCTAACATCAACAACCAAGTGGGTGAAAGGAGTACAAGAGTGCAAAAATTTTGACTTAAAAAGGTTCCTCAATATCAATGGATGAGAAACATAGGAATGGTTTATGTTATCATTGCAAAGAAAAGTGGAACCCATCCCACGTGTGTAAGACACCCTAAGATCTATCTAATACAAGGCTGTGATGGACCAGAGGACAATATGGGAGAAAAGGAGTTAATTTCAAATTCGGGTAGTGAAGGGAAGCACCAAACTAGGCAGTGAGTGTCAAACTTGAAATTTCACTTAATGCAATTACGGGCACACCTAGTACTAAAACTGTGAGGGTGATAGGGAAGATTGGAAAAGAGCATGTGGTGATTTTGGTGGATTCCTAGAGTACACATAATTCTTAGATTCCTATATTGCTAAGAAAACTAGATTTCTAGTCAACAAGTCTCAAAAGGTTGCAATAAAAACAGCAAATGGGCAGATTCTCAGTAGCAAAGGATATTGCAATTACAGTCAAAACAAAAATCCAAGGTACTTATTTCAGCTCTTCTTTCTATGTACTGTCCTTGGGTGGTTGTGATGTAGTTTTAGGAGTTAAATGACTGCAGTCTCTAGGACTGATTGTATGGAATTTTTCCCAACTTACTATCAAGTTTGTTTATGAGGGGAAGGAGATTCAATTGGTAGGATTGGGCTTGAAGGAACTCAATATGGAGGGAAGTAATAAGTAATTCATTACTTCTATCAATAGACATAAACAACCTTACACTTGTTTGGGGGGAGGGGAGGGATGTATAGAAAATTGTCACCAAGTTTTAGGGAATCTTTGAAGTTTCAAAGGGTACCACCCTTATGAGAACAGGACCATAAAATCACTTTAAAAGAAGGGACTCAACCAAAAACAACGAGACCTTATTGCTATGCACATTACCAAAAGGCTTAGATTGAGAAAATTGTAGCTGAGTTGTTGGAAACAAGGGTAGTAAGACCCAGTACTAGTCCATTCTCTTCCCCCGTGTTGTTGGTTCATAAGGTGAATGAGAGTTGACGGATGTACGTGGATTATAGAGCCCTTAACCAAGAAACCGTTAAGAACAAATTTCTCGTTCCGGTTATTGATGAATTATTAGATGAATTGTATGGGTTGGTGGTTTTCTCAAAACTATACTTTAGGTTTGGATACCACCAAATTAGTACAAGAAGATGTGGCAAAAAGGGCATTTTGGACTCATAAGGGACACTATGAGTTCCTAGTGATGCTGTTTGGGTTGACTAATGCACCGTCAACCTTCTAGGGGTTGATGAGCCATGTGTTTTAGTCATACTTGGAAAAATTTGTGCTAGTATTCTTTAATGAAACACTAGTGTACAGCAAGGGGTGGGCTAAGCATTTAGAGCACTTGGAGATGGTGTTGGAAGTTTTAGTAGAAAATCAGTTGTATGCAAAGTTATCCAAATGTAAGTTTGGGCTCCCGGAGGTTGATTATTTGGGGCATGTGATAAATGGAAAAGAGGTGATGGCATATCCCAACAAGGTGACTACAATGTTAGAGTGGCCTATTCCAACAAGGGGTTTTTTGGGCCTCACGGGATATTACCGTAAGTTTATTAAGAATTATGAAATCATTGCTGCCTCACTTACAGATTTACTTAAAGAAAATCCATTTGTGTGGAATGATAAAGCTATGAAGGCTTTTAATGAGTTGAAGTCAGTAGTGATAAGACCCCTAACCCTCAAGTTACCTGATTTTTCCTAGCCAATTACTATTAAGTGTGACGCTAGTGGGAGGGGAATGGGGGCCATCTTGATGCAATCTGGACAGCCCCTTGCATATATGAGTAAGGCACTCAAGGGTGAGGCACTTATCCTATCCAATTTTGAGAAGAAGCTCCTAGCCTTGGTAACTGCTGTGAGGAAGTGGAGGCCTTATCTTTTAGGCTAATCTTTTATCGTTAAGACAGACCAACAAGCCTTGGAATTTTTGTTGGAACAACAGGTTAGGACAATGGCTCAACAAAAATGGGTAAGCAAATTGATGGGGTATGATTTTGTAATTGTTTAAAAAAAAGAAGGCAAGGAGAACTAGTTGTAGATGCCTTGTCGAGAAAGGGGGAGGAAAATGAGTTTGTGAAAGGGTCATTAGTTATGATATATTTGACTAGCCTTGACTGGGTAGTGAGCTAAGGGATAGCTATGAAAGGTGTGCTGAGATGAAGGAAATCTGTAAAAAAGCTACAAGAAAATAGATCGTCATCAAAAGGGTGTCAAGTACAACAGGGGTTAATATAGAGAAAGGGAAGAATTCTGATTGTGCCTGACTCTTCATTTAAGAGTAAGGTAATGCACTATATCCATGACCACCCTTTTGGAGGACACTCGGGCTACTTAAAAATATATCGAAAAGCTAAGAAAGACTTCTATTGGAAGTGAATAAAGAAGGACATAAAGAAACTAATCCAAGAATGTCACACTTTCCAAACAATGAAGTATGAAATAACCCCACCAGTAGGGTTCCTGCAACCCTGCCAGTACCACAACAAGCTTGGACAGACATCTCTATGGATTTCATAGAGGGGCTACCCATGTCTCAAGGCGAGAATGTGATTCTAGTGGTGATTCTAGTGGTGATCGATAGGTTTACTAAATTTAGTCATTTTAAACCTCTTTCTCATCCTTACATAGCTTTTATGATGGCCAATATGTTTTTGAACCATGTTTTTAAATTACATGGATTTCCTCGGACCATTATTACTGACAGGGATCTTGTTTTTGTGAGTTTCTTTCGGAAGGTTTTTTTTCTTGTTCATGGGTGTACTCTTAACCACAATTCTGCCTACCATTTACAGACAGATGGTCAAACATAAGCCCTAAACAAATGTATGGAGGGTTATCTAAGGTGTTACGCAGGACTGAAACCTCAAAGATGGGCACAATGGCTGCCATTTACATAATGGTGGTACAACACATTGTATCACACAACCTCTAAACTAACCCCCTTTGAAGCATTGTATCGCTACCCTTCACCCCAATTACTATCCTAAGTTCTAGGAACTTCATCAAACATCTCAGTTGACCAAAAATTACGGGCTAGGAAGGAGATCATCAAAATATTAAAGAAGAATTTAGAAGTAGCCAGGAGCAAAATGAAGATATAAGTAGATAAGAATAGATCATAAAGGAAATTTGATGTTGGATTTGAAGTTAGCTCCCTGTTATTATGGGCCTTTCCAAGTGGAGCAAAAAGTGGGTGAGGTAGGCTATCGTCTTAGGTTGCCAATTTCCTCAAGAATCCACCCAACCTTCCATGTTTCATGCCTTAAACACCAAGTGAAACAAAGTCTCTCAAGAACAACCAAGGAAACCATAACTCAAACAAATACACCAGCTTATAAACAACAACCAACATAGCAAGCACTAAACAGAAAATATGCAGGGCACATGGTAAAAGCAAAATGCTAAAGCACGTACAGCAAAAGTCAAGTGCATCAACTAAACATTCTGTAACCAAACATGAACCACACAAGCGTCCTTCCTCTTCATCCTTAAATTAAGGGAAAGAAGAGGAAACAGAAATCTGCTGATGCTTTCTATTACTAGTAAATTGAATTCCTTGGAATCTCTTTTTAGATATTGAAGCCAAAAAGCATAAAGGAACTAGCACAAATATTATTACTGCAAGCTCTACCCCAAAATGGCAAGAAGTCCTTGCAACTAAATGTGTGGAAATCATTACAGGCCAGTGATGTGTTGGTGTGTCCTGCTTTCGCACATTATATTGGCGTTCAATGAAAACATCACATCATGATGTTTACAAGAAGCTTGGTGTGCATCCCAAAGGAATTCAGATTTCAAAACACGTCAAAAACCCTACAAACAAGCTTGCTCAAGTTCATTGTACATGTGTATACATAAAAAAATATAAAAAAATAAAAAGGACCAAAACCAATGTAGACAAAAACTAGGAGTGAAAATCAATCCCTTCGATGCGATTTTTGGGAAAAACCAACCCTGACCGATGTTTAATTTTTGGAGGAAAAAGCCGGCCGAAACTTGTCAATGGGGAGGAGAAACACTAGTCGAAATTAATGCTTCATTTCTCTAGCAGTTCATAGTCAGTTCTCAGACCAAGCTTCATCTGAGAGAGTAAAGAGATAGTGTGTGTTGCAGAGGGGAGAGAGAGAGAGAGAGAGAGAGAGAGAGTGAGAGAGAGAGAGAGAGGATGAGAATTGAGAATATGAGATCAGGGAAGAAGACACGAGGAAGAAGATGACTTTATTTCGAAACAATGTCATTTGGTTTAATGGCGTCGTTCTACCTAAAAAATTTTTAATACATCATGAATTAAACGATGTCATTTGGTTTAATATCAAACGACGTTGTTTCAGTTGTGTTTAAAATACAACTATAGGCTTAAAAAGTTTTGAGTATAGACTATATAAAAAATAATAATAACTTCTTTAGTCGGCCAGTACAGCGGTCTGAACCAGGTTCAAACCGGCTAATATCGGTTTTTCTCTATTTGTTGCTGCATGTTGACCGGCTCTCCATCGGTTTCAGTTGGTTATGGGCTCTGACGGCCGATCTGAGTCGGTCTAGGTCAATTTCTCGGTTTGTTGTATAGCTCTAACAAAAACTTCTTCATGAATGGAGAGGAGTTTTTACTCAAATCATATTCAATCCCAAATTTAGATTCCAAAATCCATTAATAAACACAATCTTAATGGAAAATTGAATAAAAAGAAATGCAATCTAAAAACTTAAATTAACATCATAATTAACAAGCTCACAGAATCATAATGTTAATGAGAATTTGGCAGTCTCATAAACAACTTCACGAGCCTCCTATTCTGTAATAACATCATAACGAGCATTTAGATCTTCTCTTGGCCTGAGATAATTACTAAGAATAGCACAAAAAGTGTCGTAACATTTCTCTTTTCAGTTCTATATCTATAAGCACACTAATTCAAAATTTTCAAAAGGTTTAACTCATATAATATGCTCACTGAATTTATTTAATATGAAAAAAATGTAAATAAAATAAAGAAGGGGAGGCAACTAACCTTAGAGCATTGGCAATGGCCTCGCCATTGTCCAATGTAAGTCTAAAAGAAAAGTAAATCTGATAAAATTCATCTGTAATGGCCTGGCTAAAATTGGAAAGCTTGACATAACTGGTAAAGTATTTCTTAGCAGCTCTCTATGTCTGGCTAGCGACTGTTCAAAGAGCAAACTAATATTTTAACATTTCTGAAATACCTGCCGCTCTCTCTTTCCCTCCGTTTCTCGTTGTCTTCGTCCCCAAAACACTCTATTTCTCTTTCTTTTCTTTCTTTCTCCCGAAATGCTTCTCTTTCTTTTCTTTCTTTTCTATCTTTTTCCCGAAACCTTTCTCTGTCTTCATCCCCTTCACTCCGTCGCCCATTTTTTCTTCAACCTGCAAGCCCTTTTCTTCAGCCCATCGCTCTTCTCTGTCGCCTTCTCCAGCGGTTGCCGTCATCTTCATGCTCTCCAAAATAAGTCTCTCTTCCTCACTCATCTCTCCCTCTTCTCTGTTGAAGCCACTTTCTGGGCCTCCCTGCGCTCCTCCAAAGAAAAACTAGCACCTTGCTTCGCCAATTCGTGTTTTTCATGGAATTCGTGGTTGGTCTCTCCGCCAATTTAAAACAAGTCTCCGAATAACAGACCATGATTCCCGAGGATTAATACAAGTGTATAGCTTTCGAAGTATACGAACACACGTAGAGAGTAGCGAGAACCAAGGTGCAAAAATGGAAGTGAGAGCTAGAGCTCCTGGGAAAATTATACTCGCCGGAGAACATGCTGTAGTGCACGGATCCACGGCAGTTGCTGCCTCAATTGACCTCTACACCTATGTTTCTCTTCGATTCCCGATTCCTTCTGCTACTCTCTCTCTCTCTCTGTATTGCATTTGTTTGATATGGAATATCGTTGTTCTCCTTCGATCGTGCGTTTCGTGATTGGGTTGAACTGGGTTTGTGGGAAACGTTGATTTTTATCTTTTTAAGGGTCAAATTTGGAACATCGAGTTATACACACACACTTTTGTGAGCTTTTGTGATTGTGATCCCATATTTCAAGTCTTTCCAGCCAGAATTTTCGGTTTTCTTGCTTCTCTTTGCGGGTAGAATGTGTATGTATGGAAGCCAACTTTGAAGAGACGAGGCTTCTTACATTAAGTTTTTCTGATTTTGTTTGAACTCATAATTGATTGCCCGTCATGATTTTTCTTCTTTTCTTTTTTTTTTCTTTTTTTTTTTTTTTTTTGGCAATTAAATGGGCATCACTGTAATAAGTCAAAGACTGTTGTTTGTTCAATCCCATGAGTTGGGTTTTTGCAAGACCTCTAAAATTGTTATATAAATAAACCCTTTTCTGCTTTCTGTGCTTCTAATTGTTTGATCCAAAATTTGTTTGTATTTTATGTGAATTAATTTACGTCTTGTTTAAATTATTGAAGTTTAATTATTTGTTTAAGTTTCATTTTTCCCAGCATGAAATAATTTCCTGAATTAATCTGATCAGGTATTGTTGTGGAAGTCATGGTATGTAAAACAATACTAACATGGTAGACTCATTCTCAAGAGCATTGTGGTAGTGCTATTACTCTGAACCAGGTCTTATTTGGTTTCTTCTCATTGCTATCTGTTTGTTATTCTATTTCCTAATAAAGTCGTTGTTTCCCAATATTCACTTTTCAAAGCTACTGCATGTTCAATCAGGTGTCGTAAGTGACATATTAAATGCATCACGGTATTGGAAGTCTCGTAAGTATCTTCAGCCAAACCGCTGGCTCCAAAGTTGGTTGAGAAGGGAAATTCAAGCTCTGATGCAGGTCGTGTATAAACCAGTTTATTGTTTCCTTAATGTACATAGAAAATGTTTCAGTGTCCCTATAATCTTCATGATCATTGAGTTCTACATATCAATTAACATGGAACCTCACTTAGAAAGGTAGGCAGTATAATGAAAAAGGTTAGAATCAAGTGTGACGTAGAAAAAACACTATAGGCATTTAGGTGCTTTATTTTATAATTCAAATTCCTTGGGTGATTGCTCCAATATAGGACATATTTTTCACTATATATTAAGGTCATTGTTTGAATGCTTATCGGTTGTGTGAATATGTTCTCATCGAATCATCAGCTATAAATTTCTATAATTGCTAGTACATCTTACAGAGTTGTAACCATGTTTACGTTTTCTGCTTTCTAATGCAACTACATAATTTTGAAAACAAAAATTTAAAGAAAAAAAATATCAAATATTATTAAAATAAATAATATTATATTATTTTTTAGACTTGGAGATAGCTAGTCCAATGTGGACTAATCTAGCTAGAAGTCCATATTATGGCCAAACACAGCATTCTAACTAAATTTTAGACTTGACAATAGTTAGGCCAATGCTATTAAGAGAGGTGAATCTATGCGTTTGTGTAATGGGCCATCTATTATGAATGGTTCGAACTAGTTAATTTGACCTGTGGAACCTGATGATACAAAAAATATTGATTTAAATCTATACACCCATGTCGAGGGATTCTTCCCAAAAAAATCTTTGGAATTATAACTTTATGCCTTTGGAAAACCCTCTTATGATTCTGTCAACGTTTCCCTAATGAATTTCTCCAACACCTTCGAGATTCTAATTGTCATTGCCATTTCTGCCAGGATCTTCATTACCCATTGAGGTACTAACTGAAATTCTTCAAATTTGTTGTAGTACTTCAATAAACCTGTTATCTTGATTTTCTCTATCCATTCTTGCTGAATCTCTTGCTGTTGTGGCAAAATTGCAATTGTATCTTCGATCTATTTTTGCTAACTTCCCTGCTGTTGCCTCAATGTTACGGGCCCAATTGATTAAAACTGGAAATGTAAATGATAATAAGAACACTCTGATTTTTTTATTTTTTTTATTTTTTATTTTTTATTTTTGGAAATCAGCACCTCCAATTCGGCAGAAGCCTTAATTCATTTCACGTAATGGTTACCCGCGTCTTCCTTACATTATAACAGAAAGTATTCAGCAAAACAGAAATTAAAGGAATTTACTATCCTACTCTTGACGCATGATGGCATGGACTTAATGGAAAACATATAAAACTAAAGACTATTAATGAAAGACCCAATATTATTGACCCAGAGGCTCATGGCCCAGCCCGTTAAATTAGCCTCTTCATTCCAACTCATCATTTTCTCTCCCCTTCGGCGCCAAGACTACCTTTCAATCCGAGCCTCAACACTCAAATGCATCATCGCCTCATTCAATTGAGCAAAGGAACGAGTCCCTTCCACCATCACTGTTGATAGCAACTATAATAGGACCACTAATGTTGACTGGTTCGAGATAGTCAATCTCCAATAAGGATAGAGAGAGAGAGAGAGAGAGAGAGATGTTTGCATGAATGACATTTGATGATCTCATTCTTCAATTCCAACTCTATTGTCAACCTCTGACTCTGACTCTAATTTTTTCGGTGGTCAAATTCGACCTCCGACTCCAATAGGCACATCCTCCGCTCCTACTCCAACTCTGGCTTGTTGGAATGGAGTTGGACTTTGAGCTTCTTCTTTTTTAATATCATATTTGGCCCACCTCTTTTAAAAATAATTGTGTGAGTTTTCAAATTTCAATTGTTTCAAAAATTACAATCTAAACTAAATAATTCACTTTTGATTACAATAAAAAATACAACTAAAAACAAGTACTAACATGCTTTCAAAAGTTAAAAAATAAAAAAAACATTAAATTACAAAGTTCCAAATGCACGGAAATAAATTAAATTACAAACTTCCAAATGTACCAAAATAAATTAAATTACAAATTTCCAAATAACAAACTTTTAAATCCCAACAAATGAAACAAAATAAAGTAAGTAAATGTTACAAACTTCCAAATGTTCCAACTTCCAAGTTGTGCCTAAAACAAATATGAAAATATTAGTAAAGAAAACATAAGGGAGCATAGGAAATACTTGGCTGCAAGGTACATACTTTGTCACTAAATTAATGTGGTTTCTGACTCCAGCAGTAACATACTCCAAAAATAGAATTTGGGTCCTAAAATAATACAGGAGATCAACAAAAGTTTGTTTATAAGATTAGATACGGATAAGTATACATATATCTATATGTATACAAAAATATGTATTCTCTCATGCGTAATAATTAATTATTTGTATTCCTTACCAATAATAAATCAAATTCCGATCTTCCAGATACCAGCTTGCTCTGCTACCTTTCTCTGCTCCATTTTCAACCCACCCAACAAAACCCAGCTTGCTCCCTATTTCCTCACCCACTTATTCTCATTTCTATACCAAAACACACATGATTATTATTTAAAATAATAAAATTAATAATATAAATAAAAGATAGATTCATATACAAAAGAAATAATATAACAAACACTTATCATAAATCCAGTACACAAATCATATCACCAACACTCATGATTGAAAGGTACTCTTGCGTACATACTTAAATGACCAATTTTAAACATCACAACAAGCATTAGAATATATATTACGGGTACTAGCAGTACTCTTAAAACTTGAAAACTTTATAAGTCTTAAACGTGCGCAACTAACAAATGCAGCAACATACTTAAATTTTCAAATCATCAACAGAACCATCTTAATAAGTTATAACACAGAACTATCAAAATTAACAGAATTAGTAACAGAATATGTTCATCCCAGGCACATTTTTTAACAAAAAGGAATATCAATTCCAGGCAAACCAGGCAACTCATATCTACATGCTTATTAACATACAATATAAACTTTAGTCTATATATTATAGTATGAATATATTATTTTATAATAATTAATCTATGGGACCATGCTAGTATATTATTGAGTTTAACTAACTATATAAGAATCTAAGATATAGTGTTACACTATTATGCATTAGTATTACAATGGTCCATGTTATTATACATTTTAGTATTCATACATTATTATTAGATGTTATTATATTTATATTTATATGATTAGTATATAGAAAAACACATATACTTTTATAAAATATGTACAATATCGAAACGGAGTCGAAGTCAGAAGTGGAGTATCGGAGTCAGAGTGGAGCGGTGTCAAATTCGGATCAACTCAACCTCCGCCTCTGACTTAAACTCCAACTTTCCATGGAGAAAAAACTCAAACTCCAACTGTCGGAGTCAGAGCGGAGTTGGGGTCAGAGTTGGATTTTCAGATTTTTGCTCAGTCTAACTCTTTTTATACATCTTACTTCTCATAGTTACACTACACCATATTACATTTTACTACATAAAACGACGTCACCCAACTTACTCACACGACACAATTTCTCTACACAATCTAATTCTCATGCATTACAAGTAAAAACGACAACTTACAACTAAGTGACCCAAAACGACATTGCACCAGACTTCGTTAACGAATTTAACTATTTCTCTTCTTGTCGTTCAGCGCTGGAACTTCACAGATCCACAGCCAATGCATCTTCCCACGCCACATTACAGTTTTTCTTTCTTCTGCGTTCAATTTAGCACGAAACAAGATCCTTTTTCCTCACTTACGCGTCCATCGTCCACAGGACCACAACAACAATCACCAAAATACTCTTTACTCTAACAGAAAGTGAGTCAGCCACGGGCCATGGCCAGAAACAGAGGGACTCTCAGAGAGAGAGGGAGCGAGGGCGGAAGAAGTAAACAACGAATCAGTTTACATAGTGTAATTTTCGGCCATCGATCATTTTATTTTCAGAATTAAAATAAAAATTTCAGATTCCAAACCGTTTCGTTCGGATCGGGTATTTTTCAATCGGACAGGGATATCGGGTTGGTTTTCCGGTCAGAATTTAGAGCCTAAGCCAGCTTTAGTGTTATAAGTTTTGGAACTTTATATTAGTACTTAGTATCATTTGGAATTGATCAAAAGAAATTTGTTTCATGTTTGAAAGACTTTTGAGTTTAATATTTCTATAAAGCTTTTTTTCAACTTCTTGGATTTATATAATATTCTTATAAATCTATTTAATTTCAATCAATGTATATGACTTTAGATGTTTGGAGTCTTTGGACTACGATGTGTAGTTTTTAATATTTTTTTTATAAATACTAATTGTCCTATTCGAATTTTCAAGAATTGCTGAATTCAATTTGTTGAATAGTCGGATATATTGAATCGATCTTTAACAAATACTGAATCCAATTCTAATTTTTCGACTCTTTTTTAAAAAAAGATAAAACCTCTATTGATTAGGTTAAAAGCAGCAAATTCAAATTTGCCAATGGTCTGGCTACTATGCCGCCCCATTCACACCACTGGGTGGTTTTTTTTATTTTTTATTTTTTATTCTTTATTTTACATTTTTTTAATCATTTTTTTAATCATTAAATAAAATAAAAAAATATACCAACACACTTAAAATCACTTTCTTAATTACTAAATAAAAAAATTAAAAAAATAATTTATCCAACAGTCAACCTGAGCAGTCAACCCTAGGCGACAAAGGGGCTTTTTCCTTGCCAACAAGCATCAAATATTAGTTGTTTTTTATTTATTTATTTTTTTTTACTTTTTTATTTTTTGTTTCTTGGGTCGAAACATCAACTGGTCCCGAAAGTAAATTAAGAGCATTTATATCAGCCCAGCCCAATAATGATAGACTCAATGGGCATATCGGTCCAGTTATTCATTTTTGCAGCATTTTTTTTCATTTGGGCCCTAAAAGCAAATTGCCCCCAAGTTAAAGTCTCAGGCCGAAAACAACATTGTTGGATATAGATCGAGTCCATGATGGGCACCGAGGATTCAATCCTGCGGGTTTGTATCAGTCCACCCCATTGGAAGCTAGTTATTAAGCATAAAAGGAAGATATAAGACAAGAAAGATAAAATCAGAAAATGTTGACTAATATACAAAAAGGTGAAAGTGATATAAGATAAGTAGCACTCAAATGAGACCTCTATAGAAAGAGAGAACCATTAAATACGTGGGAGATCTAGCAACTCAATAAGAAAAGACTTTCCGACAAAATAAGTAACTTGATCAAAAATTAGGATTAACATATGATAGCTAGTTATATATATTATTATTAAATCCAGTTCTTTGAAAGTCAGTCTTTACATACCAATCATGTCATGATATTTGCAAGCAATTCATTCCTCATGTTTTATTTTGCATATTATAGTTATGTATATATTATGCATATCATACATCTCATGTTGCATAAGACACATAAACTTTCATAAGATTAAGTGTTAGATAAGAATAGTTTGATAAGATGGTCATTTAGATGCATAGTATCAATACGATTTATGGGTGGATGTGCAAGCCACATAGCTAAGCGTGGTCCACCATAGTATGCTAGAATACTATTAACGGCTCCCCTAGCGATCACAGTTTGTGTAGCCTATGCACAACCTTGCACACAGAGTTAAGTGTATTGGTCGGTATAATAAGTTAGATAAGTCAAAATAAGTAATGCATATCATAGCATACGTATGAATAAATCATAATTTTACGTTCTCAGTATAAAATATTTTATGAAAAATATTATGTTAAGTACGTTTACATTAATATAAGTTTCTTATGGAGGCATCAACTCATTTTACTTTGTTTTTATATTTTTAAACCACCCCAGGTCAAAAATATTTATGTCGATAGAGTTACAGGATGAGACTTAGTCCAGGGAAACATGACAATAGCCTAGATAATGTATAGAAATTTTTAAGTTATGATCTTGATGGCACAGATTTTGAGAAATTTTAATAAATGCTTTCACGCACTCTTATTTATGATTTCAGCATTTTAATACAAAACGACTCTATTTATTATAAGAAATATTTGTAATTGGCGCTTCCTTTAGAAAAAATATATATATATATATATATTATTAACTCAAGTTTAGTAATAGCACTCCAGCTCCTTTAATTTTCTAAAAGCATGACGTATTTCTTAATTGTGGGGAGTGATGTGTTACAATTGGTAGGAGAGCTAGGTTGAAGATTTTGTAGAATTTCTTAAAAAATAAATAAATAAATCTAGGCCATGGTCTTCTCAAGGCATGTCCTGCTTTGCATTAAGTATTTTTAATTTTTACTATTTATTGTGTTAATGAAAATTAAGCATGATAAGTTTTAGATACATGCATGTCAAAATGCACCTACTACGTGAAAGGGTTTTACGCATAAGGTAAAGAAGTTTCTAAAGATGAGGTTGGGAACTTTTAGTTTTAAGGTTGATGATGCATCTTGCTCATGAGGAAATAGATTTATATTTTGTAGATTTTTTTTTTTTTTTTAATAAAAGAAGGATGGCACCTTTTGAGTTTTATTCAATTACCTCCTTAGGAGGCAAAAAATGCCTACAGACTCCCAAATCAAGCAAAACCAAAATAAACCACTCTAACAAACATTTCAACAAACAGTTGGCCTCTAATAAATGGAAGACCAAGTCTATCCTGTCTTAACAGTACTCCTTTCAAACGCCGTGTGATAGGATCATCTCCAAAAATTCTCAACAAAACACCAACCTTACCTTGTTGAGCCAGATAATCAACCGCCTGATTTGCTTCCCTGAATTGATGCGAAACTGAGTCCTTAACCAAAGAAATTAGGAATAAATTTAGTGGGTTTTGAAGTTATGACATCGATTTATGTATGGTATATGGTATTTCTTGACGATTGGTGGTACTCTTATGTTCTATAGGTAATGCAGTTCTATGGCCAAGTACGAGTTGGACCCAAACTTTTGAGAATCTTAAGTTACGATTTATTGAGATTATTATTTTAAGTGGAGAATTTTATTATTATTATTTCATGTGGAGAGTTATATTTCTATGGAGATCTTTAGTTACTATTGTATGTAGAGTTAAGATGGTTGTTGGGTGAATTTATTATTAGCCTTTTAAATCAATCCAATTGTTAAGGCTGATATTTTTTTAAGGCTAGAATTGAACTTGGAGTATATGGTGGTTGACACGTAACATGCTAACTTGTATAAAGGATTAGTGAGGCATCGGACCAAATTATGAAACGATTGGAATTTTTTGAATATTAGGTTCATCTAATTGAGGATTAAAGAGACATTAAAAGCATGTGGCAGATAAGTATGTAAGTTATTTGAGGTGTAGCAAATTCCAAGAATGAAATTTTTTTTAAGGGAGTTTGTAACGACCCGGGCGACTAATTATAAAGTCGGAATATTGATAATTGTTATTAGGTCTAAATTGTATTTAATGGGCCATATTAGATTATTTAACACCCCACCTAAAACTCCTGTTACAACTTAAACCATTAGCTACCTTAATCTTAGTTAGTGTAAGTTGTGATTGTTGGGGAAAAAAAAAAAATTGGGATTATTTTAGCATGAGAATCACACTTTGAGTCATTTGAAGATCTTTAGTATTTTATTTTGAATTAATTACCAAGAAGCCAATAGGAGAATGACACTTGGCATCATTAGCAAACTAAGCTAAAAGGGCTAAATATGGATGGATTTAGAGGTAAGCCCAATAGTGTTTTATCTAGGGCCATCAATCACTAAGGATGTGATGAGCTAAGGATAGATGCCATAAGCCAAGATCCATGTGGATTTAAGAAGCTTAGGCCAAATTAAAAGTTTAATCTTGACCCAACACATCTCAATAAAGGTAAAGACATGTCAATGCCCATATCACTACAATCAGCACACATGTGCACCTTCATATGCGTTGCACCAAATCAACCCCCTAGCCCACTCCTTTCGCACCATTTTTTCAAAGGCAATTTCATTATTTAACACCTCACATTATTCCTCACATTTCAATTCTAATGATGGACAAATTGGGCTCTAAGAAACCAAACCACTCAACTGATTCCATTAGAAACTTAATTGAAGCTAAACCGGGGGACATTGTGTTTTTGTTTGAATTTCTACTCTTGGTTGAGCCAACACCACATGCCACGTCCCTTTCCCTCCAATTCCCATGAGCCCCTGAAATTCATCATGAAGTCTTGACCAAGGTTTGCCCCAAGTCTAACACCACAAATTGATGGGCATCAAACTTGAACCACTCGGCAACTTCACCCTCTTTCATGAGCTGCATACATTTGAGCACTTGGCAACCAATCCTCTACCTTCCACCACCTTAAAAACCCTTCAAAGAGTGACATTATACCTGTGCAAATCAGCCATGGAGAAAAGACAAAAGTGATGCAAGCATGAGATGAAAATCTGTCCAAATTTTTAGACTCCTACCCGACGGCATCATGGCATGACTTCATGTCATTTTTTTTGTCATTTATCATTTTTTTTTTCTGCACCATGGCAGAACCTGCACCCACATAAAATCTTGTAGCACCTGAATAAAAAAATCATGAAAGGTTTGGATACTATTCACCTACACAAATGATGACACAAACTAAAATTCATCACCACACTCCACTGCCCACTCAACCAATCACCAAGCCCTTCTTCATCCAAGGCCAACGTCACCTCCCCTCTTGAAGCCTATAAATACCCCCTCACTTCCTCATTTCTCCAAATCTCTCCTCTAAGCCTTTTTTTGAGTCTTGAAAGCATTTCCCCCTGTAGTGAGCATTAGAGTGAAAGAGTTTGAGTGAAGTTCTTGAGAGATCTTGAGTGTTTTGGAGTGAAGTTGTGTTTGGAGCTCTAAGGGCCACGAATCTTTGTAAGTAACCTTTCCCTAATCTTTGTTTAGTATTACCATAGCATGTTAGGCTTAGTTTTTAATTAAGTTTAGTTGAGGTCACTATGCTTAGTTCAAAACCAGGTTAATTGGGATCACTGATTTCATAAATTGTTTTTAAGTTGAATTTTTAGCTATGGCATGTCTTATAATAATTTTTTATGATTCAAGAATTTCTTAGAATGAGTCTTGAAGGTTTAATTTTGAAGTTATAAGCATGCCATAATAGGTTTTAATTCTATCTTGTGTTGATTATCTATGCATGCATCGATTTTGATTAGTTTATGCTTAACTTATGGAAGTTTTGATTAATTTACCTAGGCTTGAATAGTGTGCATTTAGAAAATCCTTGTGAGAATGCATGATTCGCTTAAGTTTTTAAAACATCTCTTGGTGAATAAAGCTAGAAAAATTATGCATGCTTAATGGATGATTTAGTGGTGATTAAGGTCTTGAGTCATATTTAAGTGTCGAGATGAACTTGTATGACCTAAACCTAAGTTTTTAATTTGTCATTAAGGTTGTAATTATTGATGGCACTTGATGAAATTGAGTACACATGCATCCATGGGGATTAATTAGTTGAAATCACATTGGCATTAATGGAATGCATGCCATGAGTTGGGTGTGATTAGCATAGTTTCATTTTCATTCTTAAAATTCTAAGGCTATAGATGGTTTTAAAACATAGAAAATATGTGATTTGTGAAGTTTGGTAAATTTTGGGGCTCATTTGTAAATAGTGAAAATTTAGGGCATTAGTGGCAACTTTGGAAAGTTTAGGAGTATTTTATAAATACCCATTTTTTAACCCTTTTGATTATGAACATCTTCCTTAGAAGCTCAAATCCTAACTTATTATAACCTTTTTTACGGTCGCTATGATTTTTCAAACTTCAACAGTTTGTAAATTGGCCTCTAACTTACACTTTGATAAGTTATTTATGATTATTAATAAATGTCACATTTAGTTATGATTTTCATTTTGAGAATGAAATATAGCATTGTGCATTTGATTTAATTGTTCACATGACATATGCATTTTCTATTTGAACACTATGTGAAGCTACAATTCTTTTAAATTTCACCACACATGTCACGAAAAATATTTTCAAGCATAGCATGAAAACTTAATTTTTGTCACCATTCCAAAGGCTATGATGGGGAAGTATCCTAGTAGAACTCGTCTATCCACTCTGGAGTGATTAAAAATTGAGTAGTAATCCCTAGGTTGAGAATGGGTTCCTTTTAAAAAAAGCCTAAGCGAAGTCAAATATTATGACACCTAGGTAGGTGGATGTAACGTTATGATGATATAATGTTTTAACATTACGATAATGATGTAATGTTACCAATGCATTGAGAAAGAGTTTGCAGACAACATAATCTCAATATAAGTTGTACTACGGTCACCAACAGGTACTCACAGTACATATGGGGAACTATCATGATACCATCGTTATGTGGTTAACATTATGGACAAGGATGCTTAATAATGATGAAATGTTCTGTTTTTTAAAGTTGAATTGAAAAAAAAATGTTCTCTGTAAATATGCATCAAAATTATTTATATTTATAACTTGACAGTTTTTTTAAAAAAACTGGATGGGAGAATAATACATGTTTATTTGCATGCATTCATATCATGTTTATCTTTTTCATGCATAATTTATCTCTATACACGTCTGTTGTTAACGTACTGAGATTTCAAAGAATCTTCTTGTTGTAGTCCCACTACCAATCCCTGAAATGGTAGAAATTGTGTCAGAATTAGACGAGTATGGGCAAGTGTAATAACCTGCTCATTCTTTCTTTTATAATTATGAGCCCCGTTTTACTTGTCAGGCCTCAATGGCGTGTTTTAAAAGATACCAAGTGGATTTTAAAGCAAGTTCGATATTTTAAAACTTACGAATATTTTAAATATTTAGAAAATATTTATATGTGATATTTCCAATATTATTGGACTAAACTTGTTTTTAAATAACACAATTATAATATTTTTGAATAATTTCAAAAATATTATAATTGTGAAAAATTATTTAAATTAAAATATTTTAGTCATTTGAAAATATTACAAGATTTAAATTTATGTTGAAAACTCTAAATTAATTTAAATGGTTTTATTCTCTTCAAGTGATTAACGAGACTTCATCATTTTAATTAATGATGAAGGAATATTATTTTATAAACTTTAGTTTATAAAATAATATTCTATCTTAATTCTTTTCAATATTTTAATTTAAATAAAATGCTTACATATTTTCAATCAGTATTTAAACTCACCATTAGATCGTTTTGAGGATCCCGAAACAAAGGGCATAGATTAAATACCCAGGCCCCTCTCTTTTTCCCTCACTTTTCTCTTTCTCCTCTCTCTCTCTCTCTCGTCTCCCTCTCTCCCAACCCAATGTGCCCCCTCTCCCACTCTTCTCACCGTGACCTTCCCTCCTCCCAACTAGAGCCACCACACGCCGCCCAGCATCACGTCCATCACCGGCAGCTCGCCCTCTCGCCGACAAGTCCATCCCCACAGGTGGTGAGTCCCACCGGAAACTCACTCTCTCTCCTCCTCCCTTTAACCAAATGGGTATGAAAACCCATTTATCCCCTCCTAGCGTCGTCGTACGCAGCCAGCTTGGCCTCTGACCACCACCAATGACACCACCACTCCATGGGCTTCCCTTCCATGGTCTCCGTTCCACCTAGCTCTCTCTCTCTCTCTCTCTCTCTCTCTCTCTCTCTCTCTCTCTCTCTCTCTCTCTCTCTCTCTCTCTCTCTCTCTCTCTCTCTCTCTCTCTCTCTCTCTCAACTGGGCCACCTCACGCACGTAACTCCTCATGCATAGGTTTACCACCCTTGCACCACCATACGAGGTAACTCAGGCCTCTGCACCTCACCAACAACCTTCCCCCCTTCACCGGTGACCAACTCCCACCAAACTTACCTGCTTTCTACCTTCCTGTGGCACACACGCACATGACCCATAAAATGGGTCTCCTACACGGTTTCACACCACCAACGGCCTTAGCACCGTTGTGCGTGGGTTTTAGCCCCACCAAGTACTTCCCCTGACCTCCACAGCTCCTCCTTGAGCCCTCCATGCCAGCCAAGTTCCCATCCATGGAAACCCATTGATTCTTCTTTTAGACCCATGGCCAGCCCTTCAAAGCCACTGATCCGCTGTGCTCCAAGACCACACCTAGCTATCCCTAAGCCAAAACCACCACCTTATATAGTGAACAACCACCATGCAAGGTGGATAGCCACTGTATACTATGTAACTGCCACGCAAGACTCTTCTGATGCCTTTGACCGTGACGAGCAGCTGCAATGCACGGGTTATCTTGTCGATGGTATAACCACCTATCTCTCATTATTTATGATATATGTTAGTTAATAGGCTGTGAATTGTTTTGTTAGTATTGTGGAGTTCATTGTGAAGTATGGCTGTAAAGTGAAGTGTTGGGCATAATTGTGTAGTGTTGTGGACTGTGCTGTGAAGTATGGTTGTGAGGAATATGCCGTAGTTGTAATGCGGCGTGGTGTGTGAAGGGAGTACATGTGGAGTGTACTCCATGTAGTGAAGCTGTAGTGACGTGTGGCGTAGGGTGAAGAGAGAATACGTGATGTGTGCTCTGTGTTGTATAGTGATGCACCGTATGGTGTGTCGCGAATAAAAGGATGGTTGCATAGTTGAGGAGCATAGAATGTGTTGTGTAGCATCGGGATTTGTGTAACAGTGTCCCGAAATAGTTGTAATATGGCTTGTAGTCCGAGGTGACAGGTGCCACCTTGTGGTTAACTTATGACTGAGAGTAGTGTGAAGTGGTGGAAAAGTGTAAGAGTAGTGCAACGGAAGCATGACGAGCGTCTTGATGTGACTCGGGATTTGTCTTGAGCTACGTGACATGACAGAGGTGCATTTGTAGATGCAGTACTCTTGTTAAATGTCGGGATGAACTTGTATAGGGCTAGGAAGTAGGAAGAGTCCTATTGATCAGGTCTGAGCAAGTTGGTATCAGAATATGGTGCTTGTTCATATAAGCAAACTACCAATGGACTTTATGTAGTCTTAAGTGATAAAGGGATAAGGTCATGTGCCTCTGGCGAGACACATGTGCCGAACATGTTTACTATATGTAATAAGCAATCTATTCTCAGCATGGTTGCATGATGTTTAAGCCTCAGAGCTAGCTTAAAGTCGTGTGGCATATATGGATGAGAATGAGGATTGAGTATGGGTTAGGATATATGAAAATAGTAATGGGGAAATTGTCTAGAACTGGGATGTATGACTTAGTCAGTCTAAATCATGCATTGATATGTGGTTAATAGAAGAATAAGACGAAGGTCTTCGTGTCTTAACTCTAAGGTGAATCATAGAGGTTCACTTTAAGCAATAAAACCCTGAAGGTTTTAGCATAGTAAATGGCACGTAAGAGCCCAGGCATGGATGAAGAGTGTTCCAAGTGAAGTATAATTCTATTTCTAGTATAGTTGTTTATGCATTAGATAGAGAATGATGTAAGGTTATGTGTATGCATGTAGGCTGCCATTTGACACGCACATGAATTGATTGCATGGAATGAGTATGGCATGAAATCTAGGTAAGTATTGCGTTCATTCTCTTCTAGAGTTTTCTAAATAAAAGAAAACGAAAACGAAACGCTTTTCTTCAAGATGCTTTACGAACTGACGTGAAATACTGTTTTAAGAAAGAACACTAAATATAAGTTTTCAAGTATATGTACGTAACGGCCTTCCTTGGCAGCCTCTTTTCACACACCCAAAGTACGTAAGTCTATGTATGTGGATAGATGCTATACGTGGTATGTATTATATGCATATTCACAAAATGTAACGAGGGGCCTCAGCTTGAAAAAAACTGTTTTAAAATGTCTCATGCTTTTAAAATGACTTTTATGAATGAAATTACTGAAGGACTGTAAAGAACTGTAAGAATTGAATGAAAGAACTGTAAAGGACTGAATGGACTGAAAATGAATGAAAGGAATGAATGGACTGAATACTTAATGTATGAAAATACGTAACGACCATATGAATGAAATGGAAAGGTACCGAAGGAATGGACTGGGCAAATTGCAATGCCGCGTAAGTAGTACTGGTAGTGCATCGAGTGCTGCATCCTGATGAAATGGATTCTCAACCCGTGGCCACAGGCAAAATCAGGTCCAAAAGACTGCTAACCATAGCACACGAGGCGCAATAATGTGCAACGACCAATGAAAGTGATAAAAAAGAATGTATGCATGTTAAGCAAGAATGCGTGTATGTATGAAAAGATGTATGCATGAAAAGACTCCTTAAGAAATGAAGGCAGTGAGGCATGGGGAACTGTTTTACGAGAAGAAAATATTTTTAAAGAAAAACCTCATCTCGCAATGTTTTAAAATGAATCGAATGTCTATGTATCATATGTACGATATATATGGAGTGATGAATACATGACTGAAAACCTATATTGTTATATTTTAACTGTATGAAGTAATGCTTACGAGTCATCGACTCATTTTAGTTTTAATGTGTGCTCTCCCAGGGACAATATGAGCATGACGCGTCAGGGCGGGCACAGTCCAAGAGGAAGAGTACGAAAGCCTAGGCATGATATTTTGTACAACTTTAATTATGAAATATAATGTTTTTCGCTATAAATATTTAATTAAAAAAATCAATTTTATTTATAAACATGGAGTCTTTTATAAACTGACACGAAAGGAAAAGAAAATTTCATAAGGAACCGTAATTCCCGTCTATTTTCTTAAAATCATTTTCTAAAGAACCCACCACAAGGACGGGTATTACAGCAGGATGGACTAGGACCAGTGGATCCAATTGATTGAAGAGGTGACGGAACTTGAAAGGAGATTAGACCTTATTTTGATGTTCATAGTTTTAACTTGCCGTACCTTAGAGCATATGAAAGAGTTGATCTAATCATGGAGACTTGTTATTTTGAGTATATTGTATTATGGAGATGCTACTACGAAATTGAACTTATGATGATTATTAGTGCTATTGGGATATTTCAGTCATTCTAGCATATGTTATATTTAGTCACCCTTATTCTACTGCGATTATTGCATATTACTAGTTGCAAACTAGGATGCATTGTGATGACCCGCTTTTGAGTGTATTTTAGCTGAAACTGTTGTTTTTATTTTAATTAATATATTAGTTATTTATTTTAATTTATTTGCGTTTTAAAATTATTTTTTTTATTTAATTGATGTTGTGTTTTATTTCTTTTAGTTGTTTACAGTTTTTAATCTCCTTGCGGCAGTTTAGTGTTGCTTTCCCGGAATGAGGATTAGACCTCATCTCTTTTTCCCTACGTCTCTTTTCCTTTTTTCTTTTCTTTTCCTTTTTCTCTTTTTCTTCTTTCTTTTTCCTTTCTTTTTCTTTTTCTTTTCTTTTTTTTTTCTTTCTTTTCTTTTTTTCCCTCTCTCTCCCCGCGTCGACCCCCCGGTCTCTCTCTCTCTCTTCTCTCTCCCTCACGCCGAAAATCTTCAGCCGTTCGAACCGCCGCCGTCCGGCCACCGTGTGGCTCACCGTCGGCACTGTTCGGCTCCCCTCCCTCCGGCGCACCTTCCCACCAAAACCCACCCTCATCCGGCCGGCCGTTTGGCCAGAAAAGCCCTTCAAAGCCCGCACGGCTTTGGCTCCGATCCGCCGCCGTCGCTCCACCTCCGGCCACCATTTCTTCACCACTTCATCACCGGTCCCTTGCCGTCCTAACCCACCTATTTCCGGCCTCCAACGACCACCAGAACAGCTCCTACGAGCTAGTTTTCCTTTTTGGGAAATCCGGCCTCCCACCGCCGTTTCTGCCGCCACCCACGGCCAACCACCACTTCCAATAGCTTCACAATCATCCCTAGACCATTCCCTATCAATCCCAAGCCCTAGTTTGTCCCTGTTCAAAAGTGGGTTTTTCATAACCCACGGCCACAGTGAATTTTCACTGTGACGTTGCTTTTTCGCCACCGTTTGCAACGCCGCATGTTTTCTAAAATTGCCATATAGCGCTGTAAGTATTTTCCAAACCCTATTTTCAGATTTAAATATATATTGCTCATTCAATTTATTTATCTGCTAGTTGGTTGATTCCGGACTGAGTCCGAGGAGTTCGGGGGTCGGATGGATGGAGGACGGAGTTGCCTGTTTATTTGATTTATGTGTGTTGGATTATTTTATTATGCATTGTTGTGGCATTGCATGGTGCATGCACGTGTGTTTGTGACATAGTGTGAAAAGCCTATGTATTGGCGTAAGTGGTCTTACGGGTGCGTGTGTATCACGACCCCAAGCCGGGATGGGGTATTATCCCGGTGGAGCTCCTCTGGTCACTCGGGAGCGGAATAAACTGAGTGATGTCCCCTGGGTTGTCGCTAGACGACGGGAGCGGGGGCTAGGGGTTGCTTGGCTACGAACGCGCCAGGCGCGGAACCGGGCATCGCTCTACGCACCAACTCCGTGACCCTTCACTGGTGAGGGCTAGAGGATGCTTGGCTACGAACACGAGGGGCGTGGAACTGGGCATCGCTCGTTAGGTGTCACATGCGTGGTGGTACTCTGCGGTGTGGCACTGGAGCCAGGGTCTGCGGATGACCCCTAGGGGAGGTCATGGTGCATACGGATAAAATGGATTCTGATTTGAGTCGGATAAAGGCCAAATGTGACTTTTGGCGTGTTTTTCGGAAAGGATGTGTTTTTGGGCCAAATGGAATTTTTGGCGTGTGTGGAAAAATCGTGTTTTGTGGGCTTTGTGCATTGGGCATGTTTCATGCATATTGTTTGAGTCCTATGTGTTTTTATCTGGTAGTGTTTGGGTTTACTTACCTGCGGTACCATTTTTGGTCCCGTAGCTTTTAGTGCAGAGTTTGAGGATGAAGATGAGGAGGCTGAGCCCGAGGATGCGGCTCCGCCGGGTTGCTGATGCTATGCTTTATATTTGGTTTAAAACTGTATTTGTGTTTTTGTAATACTTTATTTATGTATGTTTTAAACAGCTTGTATTACGTTAAGAAAAATTCTGGTACTTAGTTATGACTTTCGTTATCCGCTACGTGTTTCTTTGTGCACATATGTTGCCTTTGCACACACTTGGCACCCGTCGATAGGATGGTGACCCGGGTTGTCACCATCCGGACGTCTCGATTTCCCCGTGTTCGGGCGTGGGGATTTGGGGGCGTCACATGCATGACATATTAACTGTCATAAATGGGGTATTTAACCATGTGTTGCGTGTCCCACGTTCACCAAGCCAATAACCGATTGCCTCATTCCTCTCACAATATTCCTCACACTTGCATCATGTTTACGTGATTGATTTCATGCTGGAAATATTAGATTAACATTGCGAGATAAGTACCTTGATAAAAAATTAGGATTAACATACGATAACTAGTTATATATATTATAATTAAAGCCAGTTCTTTAAAAGCCAGTGTTTATATACCACACATGTCATGATATTTGCTAGCACGTCATTCATCATATTTTATTCTACATATTATAATTATGTATGTATTATGCATCTCATGCATCTCACATTATATAAGACACTTAAGCTTTCATAAGATTAAGTGTAAAATAAGAACAGTTTGATAAGATGACCATTTAAATATATGGTACCGTGTGATTTATGGATAGATGTGCAAGCCATGGACCTAAATGTGGTCCACCAAGTATACTAGAATACTATTAACGACCTTGGTAGCCACAGCATGTGGAGCCGGTGCACAAATTTGCACACAAAATTAAGTGTGTGGGTCGGCATGATAAGTCAAATAAGCCAATATAGGTCATGCATTTCATAGCCTACGTATGAACAATCATGATTTTAAGTTCTCAACATGAAATGTTTTATGAAAAATTTTACGTTAAGTACGTTTATGTTATGATAAGTTTCTTATTGAGTAATCAAATCATTTTACTTTGTTTTTATGTTTTTAAACCACTCCAAGTCAGAATATTTATGGCAGTAGAGCTACAAAAAGGGATTTAGTCCAGGGAGGCATGACAGTGGCCTAAATAACATATAGATATTTTAAGTTATAATTTTTATGGTACAGATTTTGAAAAATTTTAATAAATGCTTCTGCACACACTCATTGCCGATTTCAGTATTTTAATGCAAAATGACTCTATTTATTATATGAAATTTTTGTAATTGGCGCTTCTTTTAGAAAAACATATATATATATATATTTAAGTCAAGTTCAATAGTAACACTCCGGCTACTGTGATTTTCTTAAAAAATTACGTATTTATTAACCATGCTGAGCGGGGTGTTATAGTTGGTATCAAAGCCAATAGAAAGATTCTGTAGACATTTCTAAATAAATAAATCTAGGCCATGGTCTCCTCAAGGCATGTCATACTCTACCAGTATATATTTTTAATTTTTACTATTTATAGTTTTAATCAAAATTAAGAATGATAAATTTTAGATATATGCATGACAAAATGCACCTATTACATGAAAAGGGTTTTAGCGCATAATGTTAGGAACTTTCTAAATATAAGGTTAGGAACCTTTGGTTTTAAACTTTTAAGATTCATGATTCATCTTGTTCATGAGGAAATAGATTTATATTTTGTACAGTTTTAATTGAAGAAATTAGGAATGAACTTAGTGGGTTTTGAAGTCATGACATATATTTATGTATGGTGTATGATATTTAATGATGATTGGTGGTACTCTTATGTTCTACAGGTAATGCAATTCTATCGTCAATTACAGGTTGTAAGATTTAGGACCCAAACTTTGAGAATCTTAAGTTACGATTTATTGAGGTTATTATTCTACCTGGAGAATTTTTGTATTTTTATTTCATGTGGAGAGTTTTATTTCTGTGGAGATCTTTAGTTACTATAGTATGTGGAGTTAAGATAATTGTTGGGTGAATTTATTTTTAGACTTTTAAATCAATCCTATTGTTAAGGGTGATATTTGTTTAGGCTTGAATTGAATTTGAAATGTATGATTGTTGACGTGTAGCATGCTAACGTGTACGCATAAAGGATTAGTGAGGCATCGGACCAAAATATGAGATAATCAAAATTTTTTGAAAATTAGGTTCAAGTCAATGATTGAGGATTAAAGAAACATTAAATGCATGTGACAACAAGTATGTAAGTTATTTGAGGTGTAGCAAATTTCAAGGACATAATTTTATAAGGAGTGGAGTTTGTAACAACCTAGACCAATAATTCTAAGGTTGAAATATTTATAATTTTTATTAAATCTAAATTATATTTAATGGGTTATATTGAATGGGGCTGAGAATTGGACGGTCCGGACCAGATAAACCGACCGGACCGGCCACATTTGGATAGGACATAATTGGGTCCGATCTGGTCCAATTTTCAAGGGACCGAAGGATTTTGATCTGGTCCCGATCCAAGGGTTTTTCACCCCGGATTGGACCGAATAGAAATTAAAAAAAATTATTATTTATATAATAGTTGTATATAATTAATTATATAATTATATATGGTACAAAAAAATATTAATAGTCTAATATAGACTATAGTTATACTTATACTAATATATAGTTATACTAAATCACTATAACTTATACTTCAACAATAGCTATAGTGACCTATACTAATAGTCTACTATTAATACTAATATACTATTATATAATTTATATAGTATATTTATCACTATAATTAATATAATTTAATTATCACTATACTTATATTTAATTAATATATTGTCACAACCCCACCCTATCAAAAGCGAGACTGTGATCCCGTATCTATTCTTTTTCCTATTATAACGGTAAATTTATTTCTAAATGAATGTCCATATTGTTATTAGTATTATTATTATTTTATTAAAATTTTTATGTGTATTTTTTTTTAAAGATAATGCGTGACGATTCGAATGCATCACACATAAATTCTAATTTCTAACTGAAAGAAACATCTAATAGACATACCTTTACATTCCTTTACAAAAGACTCTCAGAGTCCATCTTCCATTTATTTAACATAACTACTTTAAACCAAAAGTGACTCAGTCCCTTTAGTCTTTACAAAAGAAAACTAACTTAAAGTAGGAGGGGTTTCTATTACCCCACTATATACCTTATATCCGAAGGTATCTTGTCTAGAAGTTAACTCAATAAATCATCTCTGTGTGGGGTCCAGTATTAAAATATAAGAAACATATATCATCATAAAAAGAAACCAAACTACCCAGGGACTACTAAACGTCGGCCCCTCCCTCCTCAGAAATACTCAGCTCCTCAGTAGATTCTTCTGTACCTGGACGTTTAAAACATAAACACAAAGTGAGTCTAATACTCAGTAAGCAGTACACCATGCTGTTAACTTAATAAGCATATAGTACTTTCTTTTGAAAACATACATCCATAAACCAATACTAATTCTGACAATACTTCCATACATATGCTTTCTTTATAACATCATGCATACACTTACTTCTTACTATCATGCATATACTCACTTCATACTTTCATGCAAATCTTTATTTCTTATTTTCATACGTACTTATATATCGTATTTTCATGCATACACTTAATTTAATTTTTCACTTTTTTTTGGCCAACATACTATTACGCCCCGTGTGTTGGAGTTAGCGGTCCTATTGGACCTGGATCCCACCCGTGGCCACAGGTTAGGAACCCCTTTCTGTCAGGGAGCAGCACTGGGTGCACTACCAGTACTACTTACCCGGCATTGCAATCTACCCATTTCTTTGATATCATTTCCTTTCATGTGGCAATTACATATTTTCATACATTAATTCATTCATTTTCTTTCTTTGAAATCAACATTTTCAATATCTTCTTTAGTTCAATGAATATGCTTTTATTTTGGAAAATAGCATTTTATGTCATGCTTACATATAAATAAAATCTTAGTTATTTCAAGAAGCATGTATAAAAATTTCATGACTTAGGATCTACATGCATGCATTACCATATACACATATAATCAATTATAATCGATAGGATACTTAACAGGGGCTACCAAGAAAGGCTTGTACATAATATAAACTCTTTTATTCTTTAATTAGAGGAACGTTTGGAAAGAGATAGAGATATATTCTTCCACAAGAGAACTTGGCGTGGGCGCATGGTCATAGCTACTTACCTCGATCCGCTGCAACCCCTTTAACTTCAGAAAATCCTAATCTAATAAATAACAAGTGTGTTAAAACTCATACAACATCTTTTAGATCCCCTTTTTAACGATGGCTAAAAAAATTATAAATCTAACGTCGTTTTCTACCCTTAATGTTACTTCAAATAATTACCCTCTCGACAAATCGTTACAAGAGTAACATAAGAAGATAGTTAATTTAGTTAACATAACATCAAAGCAGCTCCATATATGCATTTAATCACTTAAAATAGAACATAATTATATATATATATATATATACAAAACACAACATCAAAACAGCCCTATATATAATTAATCTCTTAAAACAGAGCATATATATAGATATACAAAACATAACATCAAAACATAAGCTAAACAATTTAGTTAGCTTCCAAAATCACATTAAATCACATTAAACAATTTACGTTAAGCTCTTAGATTCTTTCAAGATGTGAAGTGAAGGTCCAAAGCTTAAAGAAAATGAGAGGAGTTTGATTTCTTGAAGAGGAGAAGAAAAGAGAGAAGTGACGTTGGCTAGCATGGAAAGAGATGTGAAGAAAACTTGTTCTTCATTTGTCAGGTGTAGACCGATGGGTTTGAAGGGGAAATTCTTCATTTGTTAGGTGTAGACTGATGGTTCATAAGAGAAGAAGGCTTAGTTAAATTTTTTGTCATTAAAGGAAATGGAGGTCTAGGATTAGATTTAGGAAGATAACTATTCTAACTACCAATCCAATGGTGGGAATCATTTGTGCTCTTTCATAATCAATAAAATTTTAGGGTTTAAAGAGAAAATACTATAAGGCCTTAAAAATCATGTACTTAATTTATTTTAACAACCCACATAAAAATAAAAACACACCCATCTAAAATAAAATAATAAAAATCTTTACATGAACGTATTTAACTTAAGGAATAAAATAAAATAATGTAAAGATTCACGTAATAAGACTAGGGTATTACATATATATAAATCTTATAGTTAATACTTATATAGTTATACTAAAGTACTGATTCACCATAACTAATATTACTAATATATAGCTATATTAATGGTCTAATATTATTATAATTTATATAGTTATACTAATCATAATAAGTTAATAACTAATTCACTAGAAATATAACTATATATATTTAGTATGAATGTATTATTATATTCTTTAAAATATAACTATAATATATAGTACTAGTATATATTAATATATTATAAGAGTTATAGTATAAATATAATATATAAATTATAATATACTAAATCACCATAACAATATAACTAATACTAATATATGGTTATACTACTAGTCTACTATTATATAGTTAAACTAGTCACTATAATTAAAACTAATATATAGCTATACAATATACTTATATAGTTGTAATAATATTATTAGTCTATTATATAGTCTAAGACTCTCAATTCTAATATAAGCTATATAGTTATAACTAAAAGTAATATTTATATTAATACTAATAATGTAGAATATAGTTATACTAACTAAATGATTCAACATAACTAATATTACTAATATAATATAGCCAAATTGAATTAATAATAGTCTAATACTAATACAATTATATAGTTATACTGATCATAAATTCATAATAACTAAATCATTATAAGTCTATAACTATATATATTTAATATCAATATATTACTATATTCTTTAATGTATAACTATTAACTATAATATATAGTACTAGTATAACCGATCAAAAAAATATATATAGTACTAGTATATATATTAATGTATTAACATATTATAAAAGTTATAGTATAAATTATACTATATCATATATTTGTAAATTATAATAGTATTGGTATAGTTAGCTTAATATGTAATATGTTAGTATTAAATCACTATAACTATATAGAGCATTAGTAATAAGAGTATTATTATTTAATATAGTATTACATATAGTACTACTATCATTACATATAGTATACTATATGTATATATATTAAATATATCACAATATAATTATATAAGTATTAAACAAAATGTCATTGGATAAAAATTAAAAAAAAAAAAAAAAAGTCAACAGTGGACCGAATGGACTGGACCAGACCGGTCTTGAGGGAGTTCGGTCCGGTCCAGGGTGGGAAAATCCTAGACCGAATAGGTCTGATCTAGTCCACAAAACCTCCCCGGAGAACTCACCCCTAATATTAGATAAACTCACGAATGATAAGTTATTAAGGTTGATTAGGAGTTTTAATTAGGCCCAATAATTGGGTTAAATCGCATTTATTATTGAACGAGTTAGACTCCTTTTAGAATTTAAAGATTGGCCATTAGAGATTTATTTCAATTTAAAATCATCACTAATTGAAATCTCCTATGCAGTCTCAATTCCTATCAATCTTATATTGACTGAACTACTAGATCATGTTTTTAAATTTAAACTCTCTTCTTAGATGATCACGATTGAGTGTTCAACAGATTAGTATCACTACATGTATTAACCAAGTCAAACTCAAACTTGTCGACACCCTCTCCCAATTCTCTTTATATCTATCCTTCATGTGTTATCTAGAAGAAACCATCAACTTACATAAGTATAGCGACCATAAAAGTGTTTTATAAAACCACCTCTTAACACACAGAGTGAGACATTTCCATTGATATATATTGGTTACAACATACGTATAAGGTAACAAATAAATTAATAAATGAAAGGAAACAATTACAAAAAATTAGCAAATATAATCTCCTACAATCAAGGTTGGCTATGATGATTATGAAGGATGTTGAGAATTCGATGATAACTTCGGGGAGGAGGATTTCCAGTTATCCTCAACACACCCCAGCAAGCGAAACGTGAGATGAGGACACATGCGAAGCTTGGACCGAAAAGGAGAAAAGAAAGGCCGAGAGACACTCTTAGTGAAAATGTCAGCAACCTGAAGATTGGAGGGAACATGTTGGGTCCAAAGCTTACCAACAACAACAAGCTCGTGAATAAAATGGTAATCAAGATTGACGCAGAGTAGCACTTTTACGAGACAGGATTGGAGCTAAGAAAGATAACACTTTTGTTGTCGCAGAGTAAAAGTGGTTGACAGGAAAGAGAAACCTTGAGATCACGCAGGAGATGAGTTAGTAAAATAACTTCGGTAGCAGTAAGTGCAAGAGCTTGATATTTTGACTCACAGCTGGAGCGTGAAACAGTCGGTTGCTTTTTGGTACTTCAAGAGACAAGATTGTCACCAAGGTAGATAGAGTAGTCAGAAGTATAGCGACGAGTGTTAGGGCAACCTGCCCAATCGGTATCGGAGAAGGCCACAAGACCAGATAAGGAGAATTGTGTAAAGGCCAAACCGAAATCAATAGTGCCCTTGACATAGCGAAGGATCCACTTAACAACTTGAAAGTGAGCAACAGTAGGAGCATGTAAGAACTGATTGATAGAGTTTACAGCATGTGCAATATCGAGTCTCGTGATGGTCAAATATTACAGAGCACCCACAAGTGATCGGTAGAAAGTGGAATTAGAAAATGGCTCCCCTTCTAGGGACAGGTGTTGAGAAACAACCATGGGTGTATCAATGGGTTTGCTGTCAAGGAGTTGAGCTCGAGCAAGAATGTCCCTAGCATACTTTGTATGATTGAGAAAAAGACCATCATTAGAGGGAGTAACCTCGAGGCCAAGAAAATAGCTAAGAGAACCCCAAGTCCTTGGTGGAAAATTCCAAGTGAAGCTTCGTGATAAAGACATGAAGAAGAGAGGAATTATTGCCAGTAATGATAATGTCATCCACATAAAGAAGAAGATAAATCAGATCATAATTGCAACTGCAGACAAAGAGGGAAGTGTCAACACAACTGCAAGAGAACCCAAAATGCAACAGAAAAGTGCTGAACCGCTCAAACCAAGCACCAGGGCTTGCTTTAGGCCATAGAGAGCTTTGTTTAACTTACAAACATGGTGAGGAAAGCGAGGATCAACAAAGCCCGAAGGTTCCTCCATGTAGACTTGTTCATGAAGAATGTTGTTGAGAAATGCATTTTTAATATCAAGTTGGTGTAGGGGCCATTTGTGAGTGACAACAAGAGAGAGAACAACATGAACAATAGAGGCCTTAACCACAGGACTGAAGGTATCCGTGTAGTCGAGACCAGGGAGCTGAGTATAGCCTTTTGCAACAAGGCGGGCTTTGAGATGATCAATAGACCCATTAGACAAATACTTAGTGCGGAACACCTATCTAGAGCCCACAATATTAGTATTGGATGGTCGAGGAACAAGATCCCAAGTGTTCTGTAAAACCACCACTTAACACACAGAAGCAAACATTTCCATTGATATATATTGGTTACAACAGATGTATAAGGTAACAAATAAATGAAAGGAAACAATTACACAAAATCAGCAAATATAATCTCCTACAATCAAGGGTCAGCTATGATGATTATGAAGGATGCTGAGAATCCGGTGATGACTTCGGGGAAGAGGATTTCTAGTTATTCTCAACAGGCCAAACCCAAGATACCCAGTCTAGCACTATGCATTTTCCATCAATGTTTTAAATACAATACCGGATGTCGTACCGGTCAAGGCATTGAAACAAAATATTTCAATACCTGTACCGTTTTGTGTACTGTTTCCGGATAGTCGATATATAAATAAATTATATATAAAAATTATATTCTAAAATAATAGTTTATATATGAATAATTTATACATAAATACATATATATAAATTATAAATAGTTAGGAATGAATTGAGGATTAAAAAATAAGCTTGTAGTTTGAAAAAATGAAAAAAAAAATTGAAATCTGAAATACCGACCAGTACGGGCCGGTACAGGCCAAAATATTGGCTGGTACCGGTACGAAACAAGTACAACACCTGTACCGGACCAATGGCAGACGGCATATTTCGGTCGTACCGGCCGGTACGATACGGTATTGAAAACCATGTTTCCCACGTTCACCACACCGATAGCCGACTGCTTCATTCCTCTCGCAATATCTCTCACGTTTTCTCCGTCCTTCTAGTTCACTGGATTGATTTCATGTTGAAAATATTGGATTAACGCTACAAGGTAAGTACCTTGATCATAAATTAGGATTAATATACATTCACTAGTTATATATATTATTATTAAAGCTAGTTCTTTGAAAGCCAGTGTTTATGTACCACGCACACCATATTTTTGCAAGCACATCATTCATCATGTTTTATTCTACATATTATAACTGTAAGTATTATGCATCTTATGCATCTCATATTGCATAAGACACTTAAACTTACATAAGATTAAGTGTAAGATAAGAACAGTTTGATAATATAGTCATTTAAATGCATGGTACCAATGCGACTTATGGGTAGATATGCAAGTCATGGAACAAAGCATAGTCCACCATAGTATACTAGAATACTATTAATGGCTCCCCTTGCAGCCGTGGAATGTGGGGCCGGTGCACAACTTTACACACATGTTTAGGTGTGTGGGTCAGTATGATGAATAAGATAAGTCAGATAAGCCATATAAGTCGTGCATGTCATAGCATAGGTATGGAAATCATGATTTTAAGTTCTCAACATGAGATAATTTATGAAAAATCTTATGTTAAGTACGTTTATATTATGATAAGTCTTTTACTAAGTAATCAAATCATTTTACTTTGTTTTTATGTTTTTAAACCACCCCAGGCCAAAATATTTATGACAGTAGAGCTATAGGACGAGACTTACTCTAGAGAGGTAATTCAACAAACTTGAATTGCAGGCAATGCTGGTGAACATAGCTCACTTGAACTTTTACCATGTGATCCTTCCTTATACATCGATGGAGAGTGTGGTGAAGGATGCAACAAACTTACAGCCTTCGCCACATTAAAATTTTAGGTGAGCAATGCAACAAACTTGAATTGCAAGCAAGCAACCTGCAAGCACCTTGCATGCCTCAAGGGTAAGCATTGTAAGTCACCCTAAGTCGCCACCCTAGCGGGGAATTACCCATCAATGCTCAGAACACTAAGACGAGTGACGTAACTCCCCACTAAATACAAAGCAATGTGAGCAATAAAGCTAGTCCAAGAGGTGAACAATGGCAAGCAATACTGCCTACCATTGAGCAACCTGCTAGCCTAACAATGTGCACTAAAGCTCGCCTCAAGCAATGATGCTTGCCTTCGCCCAGGTTGTTTCCCTCAAACTTGCCATTTGAAATTTGCATATCTAACTAGTTTGGACTTGAATATTCCCCTCATAAAACTCCTCTGAATTCTACAGGTCTCCAAAAGAAAATGGACAAACAGGAACACATGCAATTTAGTACGGTGATCAGTTGTGCTCACCCCAATCCACCAGGACACTTTGAGATTGTAACAAAGTAATACCCAGAGCAACAAAGGGTTGCATTGAGAACCAATGGCACCTCAACCAACAATGCTCCTCCAGGGCAACAATGCTCTCCTTATCTACAAGGATTACCTGAGCACAATGGAGCCCCGAGCAACAAAGCTCACTCGAGCAACAATCCTCTCCTAAGCTAAAAGGCTCTCCAAAACTACAATGCTCTTCCTATATTCACTAGAACAAACCACCCTAGAGCACTCACTCGAGTGCCCATATTTTCATAATTAGTAAGGTAGAGCTACCCTCAAGCCTTACCTAGGTTCCTTAAGCCTTCGCCACACTCCAACAAAAGAAGAGAGAGAAGGGAAAACCCTAACAACGAGTAGTCTCTAAACCGCACATGAATGCTCCAAAATCCAAACTCTCACCAAACATCAGGCCACCTGGCTCATGTTTGCATGTCTCATACTCGTGGTTTGGATTATTTAAACTAACTAGTTTGGTTTTTAGTGAAAACCTCTCAAAACAGTCAGGTTGCCCTTAGCTCAAAAGCAATCAGGCCTTTTGCAAAATAGGCAACCAAGATTAATGCATGTGCATGCGACCAGTGTTAATACTTGCGCCTTAACAAAGTGGTCAAGCAAATCTCCCACTACGTCAGCATAGCAGACAACCTAACCTCCTACTATCTCGACAATTGTGGTTGAGCAAACCTCCTGCATCTAAATGGTTCTGGCCGAACAAACATCTCACTCCTGAACAGTTAAGTTTAGCAACATGAAGGCCAAGCCTCCTGCCACGATACCAATCGAGCAAGCCTCCCTCAACCTCAACAAACAAGTCAAGCAATCCTCCTATAGCCTCAATAAAGTAGTCAAGCAACCTTCCCACTACCTCAATAAGAAGTGCTACCACACATGCGACTAGGACTAACTTCCTCCCTATAATCACCACCATCAGGTTACCTTCAGGAATGAGTCGATGGGCTCATGAATTGCCTACAATGGATTCGTGGGGTTGACGAGCTTCTTGCCCATTTAGTTCAAGTTTACAACAAACAAACTATAAACTTAACACTAAAACAACAACGCAAACTTGAAATCAACTCATAGGGTGAGCAAACCAATAGAATCAATAAGAACAAAAATGATCACCAAATATGGCTAACGCATTTTCCACTCTTTGCTAACGATCAACAGCCCTCGATTATCAGACCTGCTCAGGTATTGAACATATGGTCATGCCAACAAGTTTACGAAAGGCCCATTCTCAAATCCATTACAAGGGATTTACAAGTTTCCTTGAGATCTACCCTCAGAGATCTTCATTGCATCACACAACATTGGAAAATCAAGGACAAGTTCTAGAATTTATATTTATACGGTTCTCCTAGACATTCCCTATCATGGTAGACTTTTATTGAAGATATACAAGACCTTCTTGTTGACAAGTCAACTATAAGAATCACGGGCATTTGTAGGATATAAAATGGACTAGGTCTAACCCATTGGAAGCCCATTACCTAGAATAAAATGAAGAGATAAAGTCAAGAGATTAACTGATGTACAAAAGGATGAAAGTGATATAAGGCAAGTAGGACTTAGTGAATGTAAAGAATAAAAGATACCCTTATAAAAGGAGGGAACCACTAAAAATGTGGAGATCTAGCAACTCTATAAGGAAATATTTTCCAACCATCACGAGAGACTCTGTCTAGAAGAGAGGCAACTTCTTTAACCTCTGTGGAACACTATTTTTTCTATTATATTGAGAGTTATGGGAGGTCATAAGAAACTGTAAAATCACCTAATATAATAGATTTCACCCCCAAAATGACCTGTGGACATAGACTTTTATGCCAAACCATGTAAATATATGTGTGTCTCTCTTTACTTAAAATTTATATTTTTTATTTGCTATTTGTTTCATGGATGAGTATGTGAGAGTCGTATCAATGCTCAAACCATCATCATGAACCATTCAACAAACATGATAAGACATGATCAAGCCAATAAGAAATCGGTTTAGTTTATTTAAAGGCCATCACAACTGATCTCGGGGTCCAATAATGGTGGACCAAGTGAATCAGTCTGATTCAAAAACTACCTCCAAGACCAGCTAGACTAGACCAATTACATCCCCTAATAATCTCATTATCCTTATAACATGCTCACACATATAAGGATCAAATCAACACACAACCTATGCATTCTAATATTCAAAAACCAATAAACAAGGACTTAGTCAAAAATAAAATTTGGGGGCTTAGATATAATCTAAGATCTAAAAAATAGTTTTTTTTTAGTAATTGATTCATAATTGAATGCTCAAGTTCTTGTATAAATGCATTCATTTTTCGTATAATACAACCTATATAGAAAACTATCATATAACCCAATTCAAATGTAAAAATGGTTAACTTTAAGTTTTAGTTTAGATTTAAAAACAAAACCAATTATACTAAGGCTTCGTTTGGATGCACAACTTAGCTGAGTGCGCGCATTTCATTTTCAGACTGCTTTCAACATTCAAATGCATGTTTTATCCTCTTTTGAGTGCAGTTTACATTTGAGTTGAGTTGTTGGGCCCCACACCTGTGTACAGTTCAAATTTGGATCCCACACCTGACAAATCGACATGACAAGTCATCACTTTTGTGTTCCCTTCATTTCTTTTGTGTGTACTTGGCGCTAGAATGTAACAAAAATGCAACAAAAACTTGAGAATTGTTTTTGTCTTTTGCAGGTTTGGTGCTGAAAGGGAGACATCACTAACAAGTGAACAATATATATTGGAATTCAATTATTTTATAGCTTCTCATAAATATATCTTATCTTAACATTTAAATACACATAAACTCATATTAAGTGGACTTCAGAAAAGTCCTTCAACCATCTCAACAATAAAAAACGCAACCTAATTGAACTTTATACTCATTCAACAAATAAAACCTACTAATCTTTTGAATAACTCAATGATGTCTAAAACTAATATATTTAACAAATGTACAACGTTACAGAAAAAAAAAAAAAAACACAAAACTCAATTACATGTAAAAAGCTATCTTAAGAAAAAGAGAAATTTTGCATAATCTACAATCTACAAATACTCAAATTCAAGTGTTTTCTTAACTAACAAGAACATATAATTTAAGTAAAAAGAAAAAACACATATATAATATACTAAGATAATAAAATTTTATTCTTCATCTTTGTTTTTAATTTGTAAAAATCGAATATTATATATGTGTGTGTCGTCAAACCTAATAGAAAAGTCAATTGAGTTTCCGTGACACTCTCTGAAAGATGGGCTCACCATTGTACTTTTGCTGTTTCTAAATGGTTATGGTCCGTTAATCCCCAAATTTGCCATTAAAGGGGAGCCCAGAATATTAGTTGGACCGGTGCCATGGCCCAGCCCAGAAACAGCCTCGGAATTCTGTTCGGTAACTGTTAGTTGCATTCTGACGTGGCGCTTTCTATCACAGTCATTGTCACTGACGTATACGCTTCATTCTCAGACTTGCAGCCGTGTATCCTGAATGTCGGTCGAGATCGATCGTCGTAGGGACCACCACACGGCCTTAGCAGGCTGCCACATCATTCGAATCTCTGTCTTGTT
Source organism: Carya illinoinensis (assembly GCF_018687715.1). Lineage (NCBI taxonomy): Eukaryota > Viridiplantae > Streptophyta > Magnoliopsida > Fagales > Juglandaceae > Carya > Carya illinoinensis. Next base: position 34,481,340 of record NC_056760.1, read on the forward strand.
CCTTTTTTCTTGTCTCTGAGGTGACTTGTTCTATTTTTTTCTTTTAAGGTAAAAGATAAAAACAAAAAGACCTTTTCATTTTTCCTCTCTTTTTACGTGGTGGGGCCCGTGGGCATGGGACCGCACATTCTAGAAAGTAAAATGTTACGAAGTAATATTATTCATGTACTTTTTATCTTATTTTTATTTTATTATATAATATAGGATATATTTATTATTATTAAATCATAAAAAATTATTAAAAAAATCATCAAATAGTATTAAGTATATTATATCTTATATAATAAAATAAGAATGAGATAATAATGTAGTATATAAAATTTTTTAAATATTATTCTTTCTTCAAGTGCTCCGGTTGGATTTGTTTTCTCTTTCCATGTTGACAACATCTTATAAAATATGAGGAAATTTGATCTCATTTAAATAATATTGGCAAGTTTAATTATCGAATGTATTGAGATTAATTCAATTCAATTTAATTTTAAGTTGAGTCTAATTTCTATATTATAACTCTCAAATTATTAAACTCATCATAATTCAAAACTTTCTTACATATTAGACTTACAATATTTTTCAATTCAACACGTATTTATACGTAGGATTCATAAACCTTTCAACTTTTCATAAAATAATAATAAACTTATCTTTACATTTAAACACATCTAAATTCATCTTTGATGAGTCCCATAGAACTCACTCTACATCTCAACTCATTAACACTCATAAATAACTCAGTTCAACTTAACATCTAAATGTAGCCTAAGAATAATATTATATATTAAATTTCTATATAATTTTTTATCATATTTTGTAAATTTGACAATTTCAATCATCCTTGATTGAAAAATTCTATACATTATACTATTATCTCATTTGCATCTCACTAAGTAAAATGTGACACATTTATGTTATTAAATGATCATTTATTATATACTTTTTTATCATTAAATGATGATAAATACGTCATATCATATATAATAAGATGCCAATATGATGATAATGTAATGTATAGTATTACTCTCATTGATTATATCTTGATTTCTTTAAAAAACTAATTCAATAGTTCATCGTAGTGGGATGATAGTATACAGAATTTTCCTAATAATTGACCTTATTAGATGGATAGTATTTGGTTTCCTCAAATTTTACAATTCACATTGGTAATTAAAGATATATTAATAACAGAAATTAAAGAAATTGGAATGAACATACGCGTCGAAAAGAGCTGTTTAAATCAAGATTTTACGCTGGACATAGATAATCTGTCAGTCAGAATTATAAACAAAATACTCTAGACAATTATATACCATAAATTCACTGCATCAATTATCTAATTTAGATTTGGGGTTGAAAACAAAAAAGTATATCCTAGTTTATAATTAAAATGAAAATAAATATTATTTCTTTAAGGAATTACATTAAGATAAGTTACTTGATTTGTTAAATTACAATTATCAGAAATTATATGTAGAATCACTTTTATGAACTTCATTAATCTGATTGACTATGTATTAAAAAAATTAATGCAGTCGATCATATTAATAGAGTGTACAACGAATATGCAAAAGTGACTGCATATAAATACATAAATAAATGTAAAATGTCTCTTACTTATAAAATAAATAAATGAATGGATACATAGATAAATGTCCCTTATTTGTCAAATATTGGAATTGATACTAACAATGTTTAAAGAGAAATTTTAAATCGAAGGCTTTCACTACATACCTCTATCTAAATAGAGATGTATAATATAAAGTTTTCTTGTAGAATAATCAGCGTTTAAAAAGGATCAAAAGTGGAGCAGACAATAAAAGTGTACACATGCAATATGATAGTTGTTCCCAGCAGGTACCGTGCCCATTTTTCCGTGGCTTTGGATCTCTCGAACAACTTGGCTTTTTAAAATCTTTTTCAGTGTAGAAATTCTTTTCCTTTTTTCTTCTGTGTTTATTAAATATGTTTTTTAAATGTTATAGATAGAAAACATGGCACGCATGGTGGAAACCTGGAACTGAAAACAAAGTGACCTCAACATCAAACAATGCTTTGGGAATGGCTTTTGTCTCCCTCCGCACCATTTTTTTTTTTTTTTCTCAATCTCTCTATAATGGTTTGAACACTGGTTGTTGTTTGACTTTGACTGGTCTGTTTCCATTCCGTATCGGGTTGTGAAAATTGAACCACCACTTGCAAAAACTTTGAAGGAAGCAAAGAGAAATTGTCCTCTTGTATGATTAATAAATGGACTGAGTGTTATTTGTTCAGCACATTGTTTTGCACTTATGCTATGGACTACAAGGAGTTAACTTTTTATTTTATTTTATTTTTTCTATTAGTTTTCTTAATTAGAGATCAATCATCTAATTTTAAAGAACATGTACTCGTGACTACAATATATAATAATGTTGTCTGTTTAATGTTATGTTGATTATTATCTGTATTGGAATATGCAACAATCTTTTTTTTTTTTTTTTTTTTTTTTTTTTTTTTTTTTCTGAAAAAAATAAAAATGAAACCCGAGAGAAGAGAGAAGCCGTTGATCAAACGGTTCCGGGAGAGTTCACATGATCCAACTCAGCATCGATGTGGTCAATGAAATTGAAAGGATGCTTGTGTTTCGGGTTGTCTTTTGTCGGTGACTAATGAAATGAATTAGAAGTAAAGGGTAATTTGTATTGTAACATTGTTTTTCTTGTGAACCTGAACCAGGTGGTTTTTGGCTTTTCATATGCAGATTTTTTTTAATAGACTTATAATAAAATTAGCAAACGGTGGTTGGCCAATTCAATCAAAAAATTCAAACACCTACCATCAATTTTCAATATTAAATGTGTTAAATTTGAAAAAAGATCTCTATCATTTACTTTTGAAAGTATTGATGGGATTTAGATAAATACTTAAAGATAGATTATTTTTCTTTAAAAAAAAAAATATTGATGCACATTTCTATTATTTTAAGCATATCGTACCATTTCGCATCACGTCAGGATTATTTAATGTGATTTTATCAATAATTCATTCCTTTTTTTTTAATTTATATAAGGCAGGAAGCTACGATTTTGCTACGTTGTTTGCATTGACAAATGTTTTATTTATAGAAATTTTTTTTATAAAAATAAATTTATAAAAGAATGTGATTTGATGTAATATTTTAAATTATAAAATTAATTTAATTATAAAATAAATTTAATATATTATATAAAATCATATAAATTTATAAATTTATTTTTATAAAATTGTTTTAAGTCTGTCACACTTCTCATTTGTTATTATATAAGGAGAGGACTTATCAATTAAACTACAATTCTACTTATCCAATTGTATAACAATATTATAGCTTTCGTTAAAATCTACAATAATCAAACTCAATAAGAGATGCTATTTCTCATCTCACACTATATATTTTATATATTTTAAATTATTATTATTTATTTATTTTTTATTTTATTTTATTCTTATTAAACTAATTAAATTATTCTCTTTATTATCTATATACTATATATATATAATGTTTAATATTTAATGTGTGAGAATAATAAATACATTATTATTTCATAAACGAGCCGAATTAATAAGCCTGATTTGAATTAGAAGATAAGATTAAAAAATTTTAAATAAAAAATAAAAATTAAATAAAATATTTTTATTATTGTTTTAAAATTTTAAAAAATTAAATTATTTATAATATTTTATGTATAAATTGAAAAAAAATTATAATAATAAAATAAAATTAAAATAAAATAAATTAAGATTAGACGAGATTATCTCTGAATCTAAACCGTCAGTGTGTACAAATCAATTAATTAATTAAAAAAAATATTTGGTTAAGTGTGAAAGTATGGTGGGCCAGGGGTTGTCCTGTGTTTTGGTCAAACTCAGCCTAAACTCTCTCTCTCTGTGTCTCACGCTGACGTTGCCCACACGTGAACCTATTATTAACCCCCTTGTGTGGGGCCCCTTCATTCCCACGTGCAGCAGATAAAAGGGACAGAAAGTGCTTGTTCCAGCTCTTTCGCTTTTGTTGTTTTGTCTGTTTGGAAAATTACTGATACGGGTCGCGTTCCTCAGGGTTTAACCTTTCTTAAAACGATTCCTCCGATAAATATTATTAACGTGGTATTTTTCATGATCAATTATAAGTTGACACATATCACACATACCCTGTATAATTAATTTAATAAAAATAATATTTACAATCATACAACATATAAATGTTTTAAATTAAAGTGAATAATTATTAAATTACATAAAAAATTATTTTTTTAAAAATAAATATGCGTTGCTTGCCAATCTATAACTATATACAACATTACTGTTTATTTAAAAAAAGTTTAAACTTTAAAGAGTGATACTAGTTATCATTATCCCCTAAGGTCTCATATCGTGGTATAATATGACTGAGAATTGATATTTAAAGTTGTGGAATACGTAAATATTGCATAATTGTTTTAAAAAAAATGAATAAATATAGGACTTCACTTTTTTAATAATATATCCTATTATTTTTCAAAGTGATTGTACTGTACTTTCATATTTTATAATTATATGTAATATTACTCATCATATATAGAAAAAAAAAATTTATAGAACGGTGATAAAAATGATAATAATAAATAGATTTTTCTAACTTCAAATATCTATAAACTGTGATTGATATTTAATTATTTTTTTTTCTATTCCAAATAATAAGGATACGGTTGGTGATTTTGGCTCAGATTCTCACAATTTTCAATATGAATTTTGGATAATATAAAAATAAATTTATTTTATTTATAATAATAAGATGGTGTATTAAATTAAACATTTTACTGAGAAAATGTGAAGATCGCCTGGCTGATTCATAAATCTCTATGGAGAATCTCTTGCCGTGTGAAAAAGTTGATACTCATGAAGTTAACAAGGGAGAGATTAACTTAAAAGTCAACTTCGACCTATGTTTGTTGTGTCGATTAGACATTTAACAACTTTCTGTTTTAATTTTCAGTCACGCACGGCACAAAAATGTTTCTTAAAAAAGGCAGCCATCGTTTTCCAGACCATAATAATTGGTTCTTGAACAGACTTGCATCTCTTCTCGCCATTACATCTGTGGAAACTTTGAAAAATGCCAAGGAGAAAATGTCATCTTTCCTTTACCCACACTCCAAAGAAAATTAGCACAAAAGAAAAACATACCAAAACATCATTAAAATATAAGACAACGGTAATAAGTAATTCAAATGTCTCATGCCTTTTTCATTTGATTGATTAACTAATATCCTGGTTACAGGCAGCAAGAAAATCAATATACATTTCTGATAAGAAAGATAAACCACAAGGAACAGACATTATTTCACCTCGGATCGGCTTCGAAACCCCACATTCACATTAAATATTTTCATCCGCATCTTCTCAAAAACAGACCATTTCCTACAAACCTCTAGCACTTTTAGGATTTGTCTGCAAAAACAAAAAATTGAAGAAGAGAGAGATGCAGAGAAACAATATCAACCAAAATTCTTAATGAACTATGGTCTATATATGACGCTGAAATGCGGAAGCAAAACATGAATCAAGAAAGCCCCAAGCTTGCAACCCAAAGGACTTGACCAACCAGCTGTACAATTGAAATGAAGTTTTTATTGCTTTCTCTACGTTCCTACATTGTCGCTGCTTGAATCCATTAAAATTGTTAACCTCCTTGCGGTTTTCATAAAGTCACTGCAGCAATAAATAGAAGTTCGTCATGTATGAGAAGTGTTGATGATAGGAGGAGCTAATGCAAGAAAAAGAGGTAAATGATTCCAACCTGAACGGTTCATCTCCCATCAGTTTGACTGCGCCTGTAGTATCCCGGTAAAGCACCTGGCTCAGTGCCTCAGAATTTTCTATGCTAAACATGTCGGCCAGTTTTCTGTACAATTCCTCATAAGATTCAAGTAACGAAAGGTCAAGACTGCGACCCACGTCCTCCGATTCCATGAAGACTTTACAGTGACCAGTCTCCAAATTGGGCTCGGTTTCTTGGCAGTTATCTTTATACCATTGGAGACCTTCACAGGATGAGCGCTCAACTATGCCTTGGTTATGCGCATATCCAGAACCATCAGAAAAGTTTGTCACTTTATCTGCATTTCCATCCGACGAACTATTTCCAGTACCAACTGGTGAGACTGTGTCTCCAGAGCAGCTCAGAGAGATCTGCTGCTCTGTAAGTATTGGTTGACCAAAAAGTACAAACTGAGGTGTCTTGACATCATCAGGTTTCTTCGGAGTCTGTGAATGTGCCATGGATAGAAAGCAAGAAACATTCTCACTCATGCTAGGCTTTTGAAATAATGAGTTATTTGGGACTCTAGCGGGTGTAGCAGTATGATCAAGTCGCGGGAAACCAGCTGGAAACAGACCTGACTGCAGTTTATTGAGGTGGAGATCTGATAATGATAGACCATAATGAGCATGCCTGGCTCCCTGCATGCCAGCAGGAGTGTTTTCGGGTAGACAACTATATGGGCTGCTGGGCCCAAGGAGATTGCCGGAAAATATCGGCATTTGAAGTTGACCATCAAGGGGAAAATCTGGGAGTTGTGGCAACCTCAACTTCTTCCGTGGTGGTGAGAAGGGCGATAGATGCATGGCTGGCATGTTCGATACCAATTCTACCAGCCATGGGCTTACACATTTCACATTTTGGAGCAAGTCTGGTTCATCCCACGTAACCTACAACGTATGAATTTGTCCAATAAGAATATATTGAAAGAAACAAAACTGACTTGCATGTTGAATTTTAGGCACGAACCAGAGAGTATCCAGTTACCACAAGAACTTTTCTTTAGACTTGTTTCAGATTTCAGCATCATTAAATAATGTAGTTCATAAGTCAGGTTTTTGTTATGATTTGATTGACATAATCAATAGAAAGTAAACTGAATAACTCAGGTATGATGTTTAACACTATCAATGTTTTAGCCAGCTCAAAGTTTTATTAAACTTTCATTTTAGAAGATTTCAGGGGCACCTCTCATGTCTTTCCCCAAGAACAGACTGCATATTTGTCATCCGGGAAACTTGGTAATGCCACATGATACTAATGAATTGCAGGTTTGGTCAGTTACAACAAAGTAATAGAAGAAGAGCCAACACAATGACAAAACACCTATAACAGTAAGAAACAGCAAAATATTAAAGCATGATAGCCCATCCGACATAAACAGATTCAACCTCACAGAGTAACCATACAGAAAAGCGAACAAATAACTTAGGAAGAGTAGAGCTAAACTGATACTTCATTGAAGCGGGAGCATACAAAAGGGAAGGTGGAATATAGTAGAACGGCCCAGGAAAACAGAAATTGGGCATACAGATAGGATATGATATTGGGAGAAGCTTTTGTGCTAATGACAGCACATGGAAACAGAAATTGGGCATACAGATAGGAAGAAGTTATTAAAGTTCCTTACACAACAAAAACAACATGAAGACAAGTAAACACCACACACTACCATCTCACTAACCAGCCCGTGCTCTATTTCAAAAGAAATGCAGATTAAAAGATGTGTGATGCAACCTGGAGAAGCCGCCAAGGTGACTCGGGCCAGCGCAGGGGATCGGCAACCTGCACAGAAGAAATGGTTCCCATGAACCAACTTATCCGCGAAGAATCTTCAGTTTCAAAAGCCATCTTGAACCTCATTCCTGCACACCACCGGATCTGCAATGCTGCTTTCACCATCGAAGCCTTCACGCAGAACTCCGGCGTGCTCGCTCGGGGATAGTAAACAACCTCGAATGCCTTCCCACTGGCAGCAAGAGTTGCAGCTTCAATAACCGATTCGGGCCTCACTTTCCCCCTACCCATCAAATTCCCATTCGAGCTCGAACCGTTTCCATTACCGTTACAATTCCTCATTAATTTGCTCTCACCCTCTCTCAAGAATGCTGAAAACCCACCAAATGGCATGGCGCAACTCCCACCTGCCGGATTCCACCCGGAAGTCATCTCCGGTCCACCACTAATTCCCCGCTTGGCCCGCCTAATGCCAACACAAAGATCGCCATTCTCTGCCCTCAAAAACACTATCGAATCCCCCGCAACAAGCTTCTTATGGTTCACAAAAGTACTCCATCCCGTCGTCAAAAGATGCCGCCTAGGCGTTCCCCTGTAGATATGCCTAAACTTCCACGTTTCTCCATGAACATCCTTAGCTAAAATGGTCTGAACAGGGGGATCCGCCGAGTAATCCAGCCGCGGAAAGATCGTCTCCGCGCAGTACCGTGGAACAGAAAAACCCCCGCCATTGTTGGCATCCGATTGAGTCAGCGTCTTTGCAAAGGAGGCCGGTTTTTCTTGCGCTTCAGACCCATTAATTCCTCCAATCCCATCATCTTCAAAGTTCGGCTCATTGGCATTCACCGGAACCAGTCTCATCTTGGCGAAAACCTCATCGGTCTCGGGATCGGCCATGTATTTCACAGCACAAACTCTGCAGGGAATAAACGGCACAACCCTCGGGCAGCTCCGGAAATCGACATTTCCGCAGGCATGCTCGGCGTGCCCCTGAGGGAAGTAGAAGACCTTGGCGTTAACCGAGGGCACTTGCACCATTCCACCGGCGCAGGCATGCCATAGTTGAGGATCTAAGCACTTTTCCACCTCCTTTAACTTCTCCTTCGAATCCATAAATGTAATCATTTCTGTTCAGAGATTTTGTAACAATTCGCGGTTAATTCACTGATTTTCAGAGCATGAAAACCCCTCTCCTTTTTTATGGTTATCTCTTAGTAAACCCTGCAACCACGTAAACATGGTAATTAGTCCTAAGCTTGGGAAAAGTGGAAAACAATAATAAAAAAATAAAAAACTCGAGAAAAAGTGAATCAATGAGTTTGATAATTGAAGTTTTAAATTGGGTAATTGATTCACCTTCCAGAAAATATATGATCAAAGCGAAAACTGAAAAATTGGTATCAGCTGGCGCTACTTGAAAACAGTGAACCCAGATAGGAGTTCCAGAATATCCTTCCCAAAACCCCCTAAGAAGCAAAGCGAGGATTCTAACGGAATACGAAACCAAAAGCCGCAATTCCACGGAATCCCAACATTGCGGAAGCTTTCTTTTCCCTGAATTCAGTTGTGAGTAGCTTCACGTCCCTTTTTTTGTTTTTGTCAGCAACCTTGACGAGCATCGAAAATCTAGCTTTACAGAAATCGAAACCCCTACGCTGTTGCTCTCTCAACCGGTCGGAAATTAACGTTGTGCACTCGAAGACAAATAAACAGTGTTTTTTTTCCCCTCACACTACTTCCAATTCACCGAGTCTCGAAGCAGATAATCGTCCAGAGTCTTTGTTTTGTAGCTTCAAATGAGCAAGATCTGCCCCAGCACTCGCACACACACGCCCACAATTGCCGTTCTCTTACACTATCTCCGATCGAAAGGAAAACAAAAACAAAATAAATTCTTTAGAATAAAAAGAAAATTCCGCAACTAACTACACAAAAAAATCTCTGCAACGAAAACTCCTCCAACCTCTTTGCCAAATTTCTCACCTACCAAACTACACACATCCGAATCTTCTTCTTCTTCCCCTTCTACTCCTTTCTCAAAGATTCAACAAATGACTCGATGGCCGGTAAATAGAAAGCAGCAACTTTTGAATCATGGAAACGACCGAAACATACACAGGAAAAAACAGCGACAGGAACAAAGGGTCGTTTTGACAAATATCAAGCAGTGGTAGTAGTAGCAGTAGGACTCTCTCTCTCTCTCTCTGTTTTCAATTATTTTAATTTTATTCAGATTTCTCAACCTTTTTCTTCGGATCTGAAGGAAGAAACTCCGTGCGTATCTTCAGAAGCCAGCCAAAACAACAAAGATCTTTAAAGGAAAAACTCTCCCACATTTCCCCTACCCCTTTGTTCTTTTCTTCAAATATTTTATTACTTCATTTATTCTGTTCCGCATTAATTTACGATGGAAAAAAATTAATTTACACGTTGTGATTAACATAGCCAACAGGTCCAACGCCCTGTTAATATAAAAGTTTTTTTTTTTAAATAGATAAATATTTTAGTAATAATTTTTTTTATAAAAATATACTCATAAAATAATATGAGTTGATGTGATATATCAAATTTGATTATTTTGAAGCAAGCACTCGGTAATTCAGACAAGTTAATCCAAGTTAAATGTTAGAGCTATTTCTAGTCAACCAGGGTTAAACTCTCCATTAAGGCGTGTGAAGGCACGCTCATATCAATTGTGCCTTACAACATAGGCTCAATTTGAAATTTGAACTGAACTGAGATCAATCTAATTTTAGATTGAGTCTAACTTATAAATACTTAACTCTCAAATCAATAAACTATTTCAACTCAAAACTTCTTTACATATGAAACTTACAATCTTTTTGAATTCAACATCTCTTTATATATGGGATTCATAAATTTTTTTAACTTCCCATAAATATATATATATAAACTTATTTTAACATCTAAATACATCTAAATTCATTTTAGATGAATTCCACAAAATTCATTTCAAAGTCTCAACTTACTACTATTCATAGAGAATTCAATTTATCTCAACTCAGCTTATCATTTAAACAGGTCATAATCTTCCACATATATATAAATATATATTATTATTTTTATTTATATAGAACAATAATAAATAGACACATGAATCATAGAAAATATATAGTTTTAGAGAATAATTTTGTGGCATATTTTTATAACATTAGATCCAAAAGGTGGTCAGATTGTGTCAAGTGGCATTATAAAAATAATTTCTAACATTCATAACGAACTTTATTACAAAGAAAATTATGAAATCACAAAATTATTTTTTTAAAGTCACATTTATTAATACAATTACGTACTAACTCCAGCGAATATAGTCATATGTCAATATAAAACCATATAACAATCAAAGATTCGATTTTGTTTTTCAATTTATACATAAAATTTACAAACTTATCACAATATGATAATTAAGGTTGTTGAAAAAATGACATGTCGTACTATATACTTATAGTCAAATGATGACAGAGAGTACAGATTATAACCATCCACAAATACTAATTTTCGTTTTAAATTTATTATTTCGAGTTAAAGTTATTAATATATAAAATTTTAAGTAATTTTATATATTAACTATTTAAATATAAAAATTTTTTATTTGCAAGTAATTTTTTATATTAACTTAACCAATAATATTATATGATTTGATTTATAAGATAAATTTTAAATTCTGATATATCTTAACTTTGACTTACAAATAAAAGAAAAAAAAACTCTTAAATAAATAGTCATTAAAAATATATTGCATCAAATTCATTAATCGCTCTATTTGTATACAAGAAGTGTATCATCTCATCTCATCTCATTATTATAATTTTTTTAAATTTTTATAAAAAATATAACAAATAATTTAATTTTTTTTAATTTTAAAATAATAATTATATTTTTAATAATATTTTATTTAATTTTTATTTCAATTTACCAAATCTCAACTCATAATTTAAACTTCACCTAAATGTTGGTTTAAGAGGTAAAACCCTTTGAATTTTCTCTATCTCTCTCTCTCTCTCTCTCTACGAGTCCCCACGTAAATTTTGACAAGGGGGGGTAGACTAGACGCGTGGGGGGATTACACTGCGTTTCCTTTTGCTTTTGGTCGTGGTTAAGGGAAGCCCCCGGGTGAAGACATTTTTTTGTAATTTACGTGCAGCAAAGGACCAGTCTTGACCTAAAAACAAAAAGAGAAAAAGAAAAAAATTGAAACATTTTGAGATCATCTAACGCAAGCAAGCAAGCATGCATTAAGCAAAAAGAGGTGAGTACAGATCAGGAAAATAGAGATGGGACCAGCAGCGCGCAGCTGCCTATTTTGCCTATGAGAAATGCTGCTCTTACCTATCGGGGATCCAAATAATTTTTTTTTTTTTTTTACTTAATAATTAAAAAAGTGTTTTTAATGATATTATAAATTTTTAATAAAAAATATATATAAATTAAAAAATAAAAAATATATATACTGACAGAATTCCATCATGTATGACTGTAGAGCACTCTTTGCCTATGGAGTTTCCACTTGTAGTTACATTTACGTTATTAATTGCTGCTGTTTTTTTTTTTTTTTTTAACCTTCCCAACTTCACTAGACATCATAAATGGAAAAAGTACATCCATGGAACAACAACACCAAAATACCTTTCCACAACTGCACTTTCCTCCATTTCAAAATTATGGTATGAATTTATAACAACTAACTAGTTTGATCAGCTGATCTTTTTTAAGTTTATGTGTGTGTATATATATATATATATATTTCTTGGTATGAACTATGTACTTTAGTCACTTGAAAGTGAAAGTTTGCTTCATTTAATTGTTATTATTATTTTTTTCGCTCGAACAGATCGATATGACACATTTTAAATAATTTTAAATATTTCACAAAATTTAAAATGAAAATAACATTTATCAAATAAAGATGTCGCTCTGTTTTTGAGCTTGAGGCTTGAGCTAAGCCAATGTATTATAGATCTATGTGTAGCTTTCTGACTACATATGTCCAGAAAGCTAAGCTGACTGCTCAAATATATATATATATATATTATATAGCGTACGTATTTCCCACACACAGACACACAGAGAGAAACGAAAGAGGGTCATCCAGTACCACCAATGTGGTATTCCAGTTGGTATGAGTAATTGACATTTCATGACTTTAAGATTAGGATTTCGAGTCAAAATATAAATTCAAAACGTAGTAAAGACTGACTTTTGAGTCATGGGTTAAGTTTTGGACCAGCTGGATATTTTAAAAATACTGTAATGACGGACTTGCCCTTAAGATAGTAGTTATGGCTCAAATCAGACATTCCGCAGTGAAGAGAGGCTCCTATGATCATGTCCAGGGAGAATTGCTACGTTAGTCGTTCTCACCTCCCATTTTTCTTAAAAAGAAAGAAAGGAAAAAGGATCATCCATATTGTCTTGCATGCATGCCAGGTTAGGTCATGTCCGCTTAATTGGGTACCAACACTTCATCCTGGTCCACTTCATTTAATTGGAAAACAACTTACGAACTGTTACATAATACCTAAACAACTGTTTTTTTTTTTTTTTTTCCTTCTTTTCTCTCAATTCCACATTAAAATAAAATGAATAAGTCTATTTAAATATATTTACACTATACACTATCTACGTGATATAATTTAATTACAAAGATAAATTCTAAAATTTGAATCTTATAAATTAAATTATGTTATATATCTTTTCACTTTGTTTATTTTATATTAGAAAAACAACGTCCCAACATCACCCTATTAATTAATTCATTTCACTAATGATGATATTAATGCCACTTCATCAAAAGTCTTTTTAGATTTTCATATATGAAATTAGTAAAAGAGTTGTATCTATCATTATTTTAGTTGGATAATTATACTGTTGATCGTGTGGCAGAACACCGAGAGAGACCACGACCAAAGTTAACATAAATATGACATGATCATCATGAAGTCATGAATTGATTACATACATGGATACCATCTCCGTTTTTGTGCTTTAGTACTGATCATAATGCATGCATGCATGCATGGTCCCATTGCTGTTGGTAATTTCTTCAATAAACTTTTTATTTTTTTATTTTTTTATTTTTTTTTATTTTAACCCTCCTAATTAATTAATAAACGTCTTGCATGCATGCATGGGGATCAAGGTTCATGCCGGCCACCACCTACTTTACTAGCTAGGTAGCCCAGCGGGTATTAGTACGGACTTGGTGCAGGACCATGCATGCAGCAGTACTACTACTCCTGATATGTATACACAAGTACTTGATCTGGACCAGCTATTGCCAAACCTATACACATTATTTTCCACTTTTTGGCTCTGCATTATTATGTCATCCTATCCCCATGCAGGCCAGACGTTACCCGCACCCCCACACACACATATAATAACAATCCCGCCAGATCGATCGAGCATGCATTGATCAAACCCAAGATCGACAAAGTGACGTATTAACCATGCATAGACATTTAGCTGCGTCCGGAGACCCTACTTACCTTACTACGTACCCAGAATCATGGTCATCATGGAATAGAAGTGGTTGGAACGCGCAGCTGGCATCATGAACACTACCTTTATTTTTTTTCTCTACCACCCCATGCATGCAGGCCTGTAATATCATTAACATTATTGAATTCATGAATCAGCTCGCATTCCCACGTCAAAAATGGCTGTGTGTTAGGCCCTCAATTGCTTCAAACATGCACGACATCATGTACAGCCGGCTAGCTAACGCGGTACCCACCGATATTATCGTATATATTATAAGCATCATTAATAAAAAAGATCATCATCGCAAGCAATTACTTTTTAAATCATGATAATTAAACATGTAGAAAAAACAAAACGATCTTGTCTTTGTTGTTATGAACATTTCTCTTTATATAGTTATTATTAACATTTCTTCAACAAAAGTCTAACAAGAGCAATTGCGACATCTTTCTAATTCCTGGCACGTAGGTATTTTGCTGTCCACTGGGACAGTCGGATAAGTACTTGTACCGTTTGGCCCTTCCAAAGCAACGAATTACTCCAAAAGTGAGGTAGACGTACAACTACTACGTACTGCATAGATCGAGTGACAAATGTCGTGGACGTGATTGATACATTTGTTCTATTGTGCTCAAGAATAGAGACTGATTCGTGATCACGGATCAGACCTATATCGTGGGGCTTTCTGTCCCACTTACTTGGTTATGTGTCGATCGAGCAGGTATCTAGTATCAATTGCCCTCGTCCTCGCGGTGTCTGACTTGTTCAGATCTGGTCCATTATTAATTTATTATAGCACTGTTGGCTTAACCATGCATTGACATTTTGCCAAGCGTCTCTTTCTTCAATTATATCAATGGGTTGCATTGTACTGATTTGCTTCCATTTGGGCGATTTTGCTGTTGAGGATGATTTTGAAGTTGAGTTTCATCTGATAAGTTTTTTTGATTGGAAATGTGAAATTATGATGCAAGTTTGTCTAAAGAAAGATAATGAGGCATGTATTTTATTAGTTCTTTTGTTTTTAAAGTTTTGAGTTTGAGTGATTTTTGTTTTGGGGGAGTTGGTAAACTTGGTCTACAAGTTTCCTCATTTAAAGCTAACGCATGATATCATTACAAAATGGATTTTGCATAGCATACTAATTGAGTTGCTTTTTTTTTTTTTTTTTTTATGGTAAATGGCTTTACTATATTGCATCAAGGATTACAAGAAACCTTATCCACCCAGATAACATGGGCGATAGGTTCTGGTACAGATTCCCCCCATACAACCAAGTCATCCACATTCCAAGCCATTCTAGCTAGCCTATGAGCAGCCCTGTTGCCTACACGACTCACATGTTTACATAGACAAACTTCAAAATGAGACATTAATCTTTTGACTTCAGAGGTTAAGTTTCCTAACTGTGAGGCATCCTGTTGAGATTCTTGTTGCAGTATTTCCACTAGCAGCTTACAGTCTGACTCCACCACCAGCTTTGATATACCTGATTGTATGCATAATTGAAGCCCCCTTAAGAATGCCACTAGCTCAATAGTTTCTGGTTCTTCTATGAAGCATTCCATCTTACTAGCTGCAAGTATTACTTCACCCCTTCCATCCCTGAGCACTGCCCCAATTCCTGCTTTCTTTTGATCAAAAAATAGAGCACCATCGATATTGAGCTTCAAAAACCCCTCAGGAGGGGGAGTCCAGAGACCATTTAGTTTGATATGGTCAGGGTTTCTCTGTTGGGAGCAGGAGACAAAGCTAGACTGGACTGAGAGGGCATGGTCCACAACTTGTTTAATAGGTAGAACAACCAAATCGTGTATCTTCCGATTTCTCCTATACCAGAAGCTCCATGCTATCAGACAAAAAAACTGCAACTCCTCAGTAGTACCTTTATTATGCACATGGTTGATTAGATCAATAAAAAGAAGAGGTCTCTGTATATCAAACAGTTTTGGAAGCTGATCTTTCCAAAACTCTATCAGCTGGGGATAGTAAACAATTGCATGGCCCAAATCCTCATTCTGTTCAGCACATAAACAACACTTAGGATCTATATCAACATGTCTCTTAATTAAGTTCGAACCTGTTGGTAAACAGTCCTTGCATAATTTCCATGCAAAAATCCTTATTTTCAAAGGCAACTTCATTTTCCAAATCGCTTTCCAAAGACTATTCAAGTTACTGCTGTTTGAACTCTGCCCTCCTGCATCATACAAGCCTTTTTGTAACAGCTTATAAGCACTACGAACACTAAACTCCCCACTTCTCTCTTCAGACCACATCCATCTGTCTTCATAGCCCTCTAGACATATTACTATTTTTAGTATCTTCTCTGCTATAATTGGATTGAATAGAGCTCGAACTTTTGAAATATCCCACCATCTGGTTTCCCCATTGATAAGAGTATCCACTGTCTCATTTTTCCTGTCCTGGCTCTCTCCTTCTGAGTAATCATGTAGCAAATTTTTGTGTCCTGGGATCCAGTAATCATGCCAAATCCTGATATTTTTTCCATCCCCTACCCTCCTTTGACAACCCTGCTTTAAGAAGACTCTAGTTTCCCAAATCCCTCTCCATGCATAGGAAGGGTTATGCCCCAGCTTTGAGTCTAAGAACTCCCCTCTTGGGAAATATTTTGCTTTAAACACTTGGTATAACAAGGATTCAGATTGTGTGACCAACCTCCAACCTTGTTTAGCCAGAAGGGCTGTGTTAAACAGCTTTAGTTCTTTAAAACCCAGCCCCCCTTGATACTTGGATTTGCACAAATTCTTCCAACTCACCCAATGAATTCTTTTGTTGTTTTCTGTTCTACCCCACCAGAATCTGGCCATCAAGCTTTCAAGTTCTCTAAACAGGCAATCTGGCAATTTGAAACAACTCATAGCATAGGTAGGAATAGCCAAGGCTACTGCCTTCAGTAGTATTTCCTTTCCTCCTTGAGAAAGTTGTTTTTCTTTCCAACATTGCAACTTCTTCCATACTCTTGACTTGATGTCCGAGAAAGCATTAGCCTTCTTCCTACCTATCATTGGAGGCAAACCCAAGTATTTTTCATACTGTTGAATAGCACTTCCCCCCCACAAGTTCCTTATTTCCTCTTGCATAGTAACACTCACATTGCTGCTGAAAACCATACTGGTCTTATATAGCACTGTTGGCTTAACCTCAGAAATGAGTTGCTTTTAGATAACCATTGATTGCACATTTATTTGAATTATTTTGTAAGAAGTTATATCATTGATCCTTGTAAAAGAATTAGATGGTTAGCTTTTGTGATGTTTGAGGGGTGATGTACATTCTTGTTTGTAATATTTTGGTACAAAAAAATGTATGAATGCTGATGGTACTATGGTGTAAGGAGTACCCGATGAGAATCGGTGTACTCTTCATTCATGAACTTTTTATTGGGTCATCCACTTGGAATCTCACTACTCCCATGTTAAGAATTGGGACTAGAGATTCTTTTTTGTCTTTGGAGTCGATTGGAAATTTCCTATTGGTGAGGCAGTCCACCACAAGTTTCCTATCAAAGCCCTCTGGTGTCCCGTCCTTGAAGACTATAGTTTTGAAGTGGCTCCCACTGGAGGGGACATGGTACATCTGGATCTTATTTATGTACACGTGGGTCAAGGAAAACTTGAATTACATCATTTCTGAGGTTGTCCTTACTCAATAGAATGTTGATCGCTTCTTGTTTCTACTAGACCGGTCGTGTTGTAGGCCATCAAGTCCTGAGCTAGATAGGTCTAGGGTACACCCGTGGGATTTAACAGTAAGTCCCACATTGCTCAAGTAAGACTCTTGTATGGCCTTAGAGTTCTATATAAATGAGGCCTAGGGTGCCCATGGCATATGCAAGCTTGTGATGAACAAGTCTCACTCTCTTGTGATTCTTGTGAACAAGTTTAACAAATTTAAAAATTAGTAACATAATTTTTATGTTATTAGTTTTTAAATTATTATTATATATATAAATTTTAATTTAAGATTTAATTATATAATAATTTGGGTCTAAAAATAATATTTTTAGACACAAAATTTTTTTTAAGCCCATTGAAATATGGGATTCTTGAAGTGGGCGGGGGGCGGGGCGGATGAGGTGTTCGCCCCGCCCCCCCTCCCCCCCCCCCCCCGCACCGGAGCGGGGGGCCCCACCCCCGCCTCACGGGGGCTGGGTGCGGATGAAATATTCATCCCCCGCATCATGCGGGGGCGGGGTGCGGGGAAGGGGTGCACCCGCCCCGCATGATGCGGGTAGCACCCCTAAGTGAAACACCTCCTGGCCAAATTTGAGGACATCATTCCAAAGGAACCACTAGATGGGCTCCCACCAATGTGAGACATTTAACACCACATAGACTTGGTTCCAAGAGCAAGTCTACCAAACCTTCCACACTATCGCATGAGTCCTAATGAGCACCAGATTCTACAAAACCAAATGGAAGAACTCATTCGAAAAGGTGTGATCAGAGGAAGCATGAGTTCGTATGCTATACCAGCATTACTCACACCAAAGAAGGAGGAAGTTGGAGGATGTGCATGGACAGTTGTGCCATCAACAAAATCGAGATAAAATACCAGTTTCCCATTCCTTGGTTGACTAATAGGTTGGATATGCTTGTAGGATCTCAACATCTTTTAAAAAATTGATTTGAGAAGTGGATATCACAAAAGTAGAATTTGGCCTGACGATGAATGGAAGACGACATTCAAAACTAAGAAAGGCTTATACGAGTGGCTAGTGATGTCGTTTGGCCTCTAATACAGACCAAGCACTTTCATGTGTGTCATGCACCAAGTTCTCAAACCTTTCATTGGAAAATTTTTTATGGTCTATGACGTTGCTCCAAACGTGTTCTTCCAAATGTACAAATGCCAAATTGCATAAAGGATAAATCTATGATTGTATTCCATAGGGACAAAAGGATGTTAATGCAACCTTGAAATATGCTATGTAAATTCTTTTTGAACTTTGTATGGTTATATATATAAAAAAGAAAAAAGAAAAAGAAAAAAAAAAGTGTATGTAGGGATTTATGTAATCTAATTACAAAAGCAAGCTGTAAACATATCTACATTTGAGTCCAAATCTAAATGATGAAGTATCAACTCCATTCCTACCACTTAACATGTATAGAATCTTGAAAATAAGATAAACAAAATATGAAACTGAAGGCAGCAAAATTAAGTCAGAAAATACTTAAGATTTCAAAAGGAAAAATCTAAGAAACAATTTATTAATCACCATTATGGATTGGTCTCTCTTTGATTTAGTTTTTAGTAAATTTTCTCAACTATCAATCCTGTCAAGGAATTGATAATTGAAAGATGGAGAGTTTACATTCAAATCTACACTAATTCTTTAAAACATTTACTGTATTACCAACCAAACACATAATAACATCTAACAAAAAGGAGCCTTGATAAATTTTCAAGCCTTTGTTGTGCCTTACATCTACAACAAAGCAAGAACAAGAGCTACTATCTAATTTCAAATCAATTTAAGGCTAGTAACAGAGTAAAAATAACGTTAAACCAATAGCAATTTCATTAACCTAAAACCCAAAAAAAATCAAGCCTCATCCCACAACCCAAGCTACCAAAACTTAGCTTTGCATCCTCTTTTCAATAGTGAAAATAAAGACAAGCAAAACCATGGATTATAGAAGAAATTTCATGCCAAAACCAAGTCTCCCTGCTAGTGTTCGTTGCCCCCTACAATCTGTTGTAGCTCAACAAGATATCTTCGAGCCTCTTCCGATGCTGCTGCTGGCTGTGCAGTAAGCTCCTTTGTTTTTCTAAAGAACATAGGGCCACCAACAACTTTTAACATATCTAGGCATTCTTGGAACGCTGTAGCAGTAGCATCTTCACCGTTTGTATACAACCATCCTTGCACCTCATCAAGCTTGTGATTAAATGATTGGTGTTCCTCACCAGTAGAAATTTGTACCCACTCTCAGATTATGCAAGCCTTCCAAAAAACCCCCAAATCCAATGCAATTTCTTATATATATATATATATATATATATATATATATATATATCCTCTAGTGCGTGCTCTACTTCCCTTCCATAGCATCAGACTTAGCACACCTTCATTCCAAAAATGCCTTGCAACATATAAGCATAATATAAGTGTTTATTATTTTAAAGGCAAATATGAAACTTTTGTGTGCAAAATATTGGCCTCAATTAATTTGGCACTAGTACTAGAATTTGATGCATCATTAAGTGCTCAACTCTTTTTTGATGAAATAAATCACTTACTTAAGCAACTTAACTATGCATTTCTAACACTTTATCAATCTATTTCAACAATATTCTTCTTTATAGCCAAAATGAGATTGTACACTTGGGTCACCTAAGGAAGGTTCTGTCAATTTTGCTTGCTAAAAAGTTGTTATTCCTCAAGTTTGTGGTGAGTGTTGAAGGCATACTTGTGGACGAGGAGAAAGTTCGAGCCATTCGAGAGTGGTTGAGGACCACGACCGTTAGTCAAGTCTGTAGCTTCCATGGGTTAGCCACTTTCTATCGCCAATTTATCAGGACCTTTTGTTCCGTTGTAGTGCCAATCATAAAGTGCATGAAGAAAGGGCAGTATTGTTAGGGAGAAGAACAAGTGATCAAGTTTGCTATAATTAAGGAACGGTTATCCACAACACTAGTACTTGCCCTACCCAACTTTGAGAAACTCTTTGAAATTGAGTGCAATGCCTTTGTAATTAGCATTGTGTTGTCATATCTCAGAAGGGTCGACCTTTTGAGTTTTTTAGTAAGAAGTTGAATGAATCTAGGTGGAAATGAACTACATATGAATTGAAGTTTTATGCGGTCATCCGGTCTCTTAAGTATTGGGAACACTACTTGATCCAATGTAAGTTTGTCTTATATAACAATCACCATGCCCTAAAGTTCATAAACACTCAAAACAATTTGAATTAGATGCATGAAAGATAGAACAATTTCATGCAAAAGGTCACTATGGTACTCAAGCATAAATAGGGGCAACAAAGCAAGGTGGCCGATGCCATCTGCCTATGTACAACACTGCTAGTGACTTTGAAAGTAGAAATCATTGGGTTTGAGCACCATTTTGTGCTTGGTCTACCCCAAACTCAACAAGATGTGGATTCTGTCTTTGTGGTTGTCGACCAATTCTCAAAACTGGCACATTTCATCCCTTGTTGGAAGATCGCAGATGCTTCAAATGTGGCTCACGTTTTCTTTAAAGAGATTGTTCATCTACATGGTGTCCCCAGGTCCGTCACTTCTGATCGTGATACCAAATTTCTCAATCACTTTTGGATTACACTATGAAAGAAATTTGGGACTTCTTTGAAGTACAGTAGCACATGCCATCCTCAAACAGATGACCAAACTGAGGCGACCAACTGAACATTGGGAAATATGCTTCAGCGCATTTCAGGTGACAGGCCAAGGTAGTGAGATGTAAGCCTTTCTTAAGTAGAGTTTGATTTCAACAATATGTGAAACCATTTAATAGAAAAGACACCCTTTGAACTTGTCTACACCCAACCTCCTAAACACGCCCTTGATTTGGTTCCCCTTCCAAAGCTCCCTAGTTTAAGTCTGGGAGTTGAGAACATGGCTAAAAGGGTAAAACAAGTATAGAGCAGGCCAATGATCTACAAAACTGTAGGCCAATGTTAGATACAGCAACCTAGAGTAGGCCAATGATAGATACAAAACTGCAGATGATAAACACAAGCAAGTCAAAACATTTGAAAAGGGTGACTTAGTGATGATCTACCTATGCAAGTGTCGTTTTCTATCTAGCACATACATCAAGTTGCAGAATAAGAAATATGGGCCTTTCCAAATCCTAAAGAAGATTAATGATAATGCCTACGTGGTTGAACTCCCATAAGACATGTCTATGTCCTCCACTTATAATGTGGCAGATTTGTTTGAATACTACCCTCCAAATGAGACACTTTACGTTAACACTGACTCAAGGACAAGTCTTCTTCCAAGTGGGGGAGAGCTAATATAGGACCCTAGTTCATGTGACAAATGATGAAGATCACTTTCTATAAGACTTTGACACAGTGGAGGATTTTGAAATTAGCACAAGTAAGGCAACCTAATAATTGCTACTTTCATTTACTAGCTCCATTTGAATGCTTGATTGTTTAAGAACAACCTTAAGAGGATGCTTGAGGAATGAGATGATATAAGAATTTTGTAAATACTAGTAAGATGGTTTATATAGTAGTGAGATAGTTTGAGTTGAGTCTTTTTTAGATTTGTAAAATGAGAGAGAAAAAGTTGAATAAAAAATATTATAAGTTAAAATATTGTTAGAATATTATTTTCTTAATATTATTTTTGTGTAGGGATATGAAAAAGTTGAATTGTTTTTTGTTTGAAAATTTAAGAAAATTGTAATGATTAGTTTGAAAGTGTATGTGTTTGAGTGATATTTAGGAAGGAGATGGGATGAAAACTATTTCCAAACATCCCCTAATTGATTTGTTGTCCTATTTTTTTGCCATTCACTTTCCATTTGATTAGCTTTCCTTTCTAAGGTCAACAATTTTCTTCATACAAATTGTTCACCACTGTAGTGGGAGGAATTTGGTCATCTTTTTTGGAAGAATTAATAAAATTTGCTTTTTCACATTTGACCAAGAGAGACAGTTCTTGTTTGGAAACTTCAATCCTTTCACTATGCCATGCACCCTTTTTGTTTACACAAGCATGGACAGTACCTCATGAGCTAGCCTTTATCATTGGAAGACTTAGGAATGTGACTACTTGAATAAAGGTGATCTTTGTTCATTTTTTTTTTCGGTTACTACATTTATGCAAACAAAATACTTTCTTAGGTGCTCCATATTCTATGGGTGTGGTAGCTTATTCTCGTTCATGTCCTTTAAGTGGTATGCATTGGTTCTAGTTCTAGCTATGACGACGTATGGTCCTTCCCAGCTTGGTTCAAGCTTGCCTTCTCCTTCTTTTTGGGTGGTGATGTCAGCTTCCCTTAGCACAAGGTCTCTGACTTTAAAAACCTTGCACTTGACTCTCTTGTTGAAGTAATTCACCACCATCTTCTTGTAGGTTGCTTCTCTTACCTCAGCTTCCATTCTCTTCTTTTCTAGCAAGTTGAGGTTTTCTTCCAGACCCTTCTTGTTTTGTTCCTTACTGTAGTACTGAATTCAATGACTCAACACTTCAATTTCCATGCGCATAACTATCTTGCTACCTTACATCGTTGGATAAAAGGCCTCTCCCATTGTGGGGTAACTGTTAGGGTTCTCACTGTACTTCAATATTTTGACAGTACTTATAGCAAATCTTATGCCTATATTCCTTTTTGGTTGTTAAGCTTCTTCTTCACTATATGGAACAATATTTTATTTGTAGCTTCTACTTGCCCATTCTCCTACAAGTGATCTCCCACGAGTACTTGACATTGATTCTCAATTCTGAGCACCATTCTCTTTACTAATCCTTGTCAAAATATTGCTTATTGTTTGAGACCAAGGATCGTGGTACATCAAACTAGCATACAACTGACTTCCAGTGAAACTTCATGGTGTTCCTTATCGTAATTGTTGCTAAAGCTTCCGCTTCTACCCATTTGTAAAGTAGTCTATGGTGGTGATCGTGAACTTGATCCCTTATTTTCCTTTTGGCATAGGTCCCACAATGTCCACTCCCCATTGTGCAAAGAGCCACGAAGTGGACATAGGGTTAGTTCTTGTGGTGGATTATGAGGCAATGTAGCTTGCATTTGGCACTTGGTACACTTCCTAACTAGTTCCTCTATGTCTTTAACTGCATTTAGTGAATAGTAACTCACCCTCATCTCCTTCTACACCAAAGCTTTGCCTCTTGAATGATTCTCACAAATGCTTTCGTATATCTCTACCATTACGTATTGAGCTATTCTTTGGATATGCAACACAGAAAGGGTGAGGAGAAGCCCCTTTCATACAAGACGATTATGGCGAACTTGGCTACCCTGGATTTTACCTTCCTTATCTGTGCATTTGCCTTTGGAATTTCTCATGTGGTGAGACATTTCTCCACGTCAATTGCCAACTTCGAGATAGCCCCTATCACTGACACCTATCATCTGATGGATGGAGTTTGCATGACTTTTGTCACCATGTTCCACGAGGGAAGAGACTCATCCATCCATGAAAAAAAATCTTGCGAGCTTGTTTGTTCACCATTTCTCCTCCCATGGAACTTGGCGAATGCTAAAATACTGGAACCTATCAAGCTATTCCCATACCCATTGTAGATACAAATCCCTTTGTCAAGTAGTCCCCTATCACCTAGTAAACTACTAGCTAGGAATTCTAGCTTGCCCCCAATCCTTTTTCTACGACGAGTCTTGCCAGAGGTGCTCTGCACTCAAATTTGTTACTAGTCACCCCAAATGCCAAGTTCACAACGTAGTACATCTCTTCACCCTATATTGTCACTAGATAGAGGCCTATTCCCCCACCATTACAGTAGGAGCCATCAACGTATACGTGCCATGGCTTTTCCTTCAGTGAGCTCAATAGTTCTCAATAGGTAGTCTTGGTCAAACTTGGCAATGAAGTCTACAAGAATCTGAGCTCGATTGACTAGTTCACGAGACTACTAATGTATCCAGTCAATATACAGCCTTCTACAGCGGGGCTTTTATTATCACCTTTACAACATATGCTTGGAAATAAGGCCTTAACCAGCATGCCATCACCATTAGAGCAAAAGCTAGTATTCTATCCAAGGATAAAGCATCTTTGCTCCTGCTAGGCCCCGACTGGTGTGGTACATGGGTTTCTGTCTCTTTCTTGACCAACTCAATGCTTACTTCATCCGGAGTAACTAACAAGTACACACAAAGTGTCTCGCTTGGCTGGGTCTTGGGCTAGATAGGTAGGCTTTTAACTATTCAACTACCTTGTCGAATTCAATATTCCAATTCCTTGATGAACACTGCTTCTAGCTGGCATTCCATCTCTTCTACTAATGCCACATACTTATTTGCATTGAAGCTTCTTTGCTTATACTATTGTTGTACTTCTTTGCACTAACGCTTCTCTACTTCTGCCTTATTTTCTCTGTTTCTAGTAGGAGGAGCTCTATCACCTCTACGTTTATGCTATGCATGTCCTTCTAGCTCCACGCAAACAGATCCCTATGCTTGATGATGAGTTGTTTCATCTGCTCTTTAAGCTCTAGTGCCATTAGTGTACCTATTCAAGTGGTCTCATTTGGTGAGTCTGAATATAAAGCAACTAGCTCCAGGGGCTCAACGTTCTATCCTCACCTTAAGCTTCCCTTATCTTAAGTCTCTATCACCTGCTCAATGAGTTTTGGTGGGCAAGAAATCAATCGCACTTTCTTTTGCAATGTGAACCTCTACACCCCTACTCTTTAACTCCTACATGTAACATTCACGTGCCAACACTTGCTCGCCTCGTCCTTAACACCCGCATCTATCATAAACTTCATCTTTAGATGGCAAGTTAAGGTAGTCGCTTGCATCTTATTCATAGTTGGGTGACCAATGATGGAATTGTGTGATGAGCGGACTTTTGCCACTAAAATGTTTGTCATCATCGTCATTGTGTAAGGTCCATTTCCTATGATAATCGGTAATGCGTTTGTATCGATGGGCTACATTGGTTCTCCCAAAAAGGCTTTGAGGGGCATAGTTGTGGTAGTCTTTGGTACTTTAGTTTCCCATTTTGTGCTAAGAGCAACAAAGGCCATACTCATGCTTGTCCTATTCATCTGCCCCCTTTCTTCCTTGATTCCTCACATCCTTGTATGCTCATACTTGAGTGTCCCACTTAGGAACTTGGGTGATTACGAGTGAGACGCTTCCTTTCTTCTAGTCTTCGTTTTGGTTTCTCCTTTGCTCGATCCTTACTCCTTTGGCCGCCTTCTTCGCCTTTCTTTCCACATGGTTAACTTCTACTCTTCATGTGTCCTTCAGCATTCTCAATGTGTTTTTTACATTAACAAAGTCATATGCTCAGTTCATAAAATCTCGCAAATTCGTTGGCAACTTCCTAGCTAGTTCTACCATAAAGGGGCTTTTGGGCCATACTCCACCTAAAAATGTTGCCAATGTCATCTTCTCAACTTAATCGTTTGTTGTCATATGTTCTTTGTTGAATTGGAAAAAGATACCCTTTCAAAGTTTCGTCCTCCCACTATTTTATTATGAGGAGATAGGCTACTAGTCTTCTTCTCCTCCAGCTTGCCATGAACTATGGGAGGAATTATTTGTAAAATTCTACAAAGTTGGTGATCAAGCCTAGCTGTAAATTCCCGAAACACCCTATTGCACCACGTTTAAGGGTTAACGGGAAATCTCAGTATGTGATCTCCTAAGAAACCAATGACAACCAATGTTGACGTTCCCCCTCGCTTTTACATCTCCTCATATTTGTCCATTAGATCTCGCAGACTGTCTTGCATCCTTTTCTTCTCTTCCTGGTTGTTCAGGGTTGGTCTTCCCTCACTTTGAGACTCCTCTGCATTCTTCATCCTTTGGCTTTCACCCCCACATCCTTTCACTTTATGGCCGCATACTCCCTCTACATGGCCTCTATCTAGTGTCATCCTCTGCAATCTTTCCTCCATCTCTTCAAATGTTCTCTCTGCTATACAATTCATCCATCACAGTCATTCCTAACCATAGATTGTATGAGAGCATGTGGTAGCTGGAATCCAGATCTCACTTCAAAAGTAAATCTATAAATCCCATAGATGGTGCCAAACTATTGATGCAATTTATGACGATACCACTCTGTAACCTGCAACCAAGATAAAGTTTCAAGGAACTAAATGAGGGATGCCTCCAATGGTTAACTTAGAGAGATAATCACTTCTCTTAGTAATCAAAAGCTAGCATCCTCTTAGAACATACCTAGTAGGATATTTATAGTAGTTTAGTTGTCTTCCAGTGGGGTCACCTTTCGAGGGTGCAATTCTCGACACCTAGTTAGAAAGGTTTCCTTCTAGAGCTCGGTTTCACCATTACCAGCCAACTATCCTTTCCTAGGTATGTAAATATCCAGACCCATAGGTTAAGTGTTTTCATGTATATCGAACAACTGGGTAGCTTAACATCATATTGTATAATATAGTATAAGCAGCAAGAGGTCTCATAATCATGTTATAAGGTCATGGGTTTGCATGAAATAGCAAGATGTTTTATGTGTTGCATGAGCTACACAAGTCCACGCAGATTATACGAAGCCACAAGTTCACATGGTTTATGTCGAATTGATGTAACATTTGAGTTACATACATTGTTATGGTTATGAGTTCCCATGTATTACGCAAGTTTACATAGACTATGTTTATACTCTTCTTACTGTTTTATGTAAAAAGAGATGTCATTTTTGAAAGCTATGCTATATGTACACATTTTAATGATATATGTGTATAGACTGTTCTTTGACTACCCCTTTTATATTTACCCTTATTATTACATGTGATGCATGAATGGAATGGACTGTATGTTTTGACTATATATATATATATATATATATATAATGAAGGATAAGGAAATAAAAAAACTAAATGAAAAGTAAATGAAACAGATTGAAATGCATGTTTGATTATTTGAGGAGAGGGGCCGGGTCATGATAGGGAAGACCCATGAGGCTAAGGGGCGGATTGCAAAGCAAGAATGTGCCACTGGCAGTGCACCTAATGATGTTCATTCCTAGAGGTTAGGTTCTTATCCACTATCCATGAAACGAACCGCTAACCCTAACACAAGATTAATAGTGTGTACCAACTACAAGGTTAAAGAGGAAAGACTGTAAAGTCATGATTGAGATTGAATGTGACTACATGACCAAAGTATATGACTATAAAGACATGGTCCAATAAAATTCTCAGGTTTATTGGGGCCAATAATTGTATTTAAAGCCCATTAATAGATATGGACCAAGTGAGCCCTATTAAATTAGTAATTGGCACAGTAAATCTCTTTTAAAGTGCAAAGATATTTATCAGACAATTAGGCATATATTAGAATCAAGACCAGACTTGTTCAAATTACTGGATTTTTAACCAATAAAATGAACCCAAACCCATTAGGCCCAATGCCAATTTCTCTGTAACTTTAAATCATGCATGTCTCCACTTTCCACTAGGATTCACGTCCCAATAGAATTCTTTCCCAACGAGGTTATAATTCTATAGTCCTTGTCACCCTAAATTTCTAAACTCGTCTACCCTCTATACATATCTTTATATATGTGTCTTTCCAACCCATTAGTGTCCACTATTTTTCTCCCTTACAAAACCAGGGCTACTGCAAGTCTACTTTATTTTTCCAACAAGCCTTGATCTCATGCACTTTGTCAATGTCTCTCTTTTCAAGCCGCATATTGCACACCCAAAATCGTTAGCCACTTTCATTTTCACTAAGAGCCAAAGCAACCACCAAATGTGTTCACACAATGCAGCTACACCACAATTCAACCACGCTGAAAACCAACCAACCATGTGTGTGTGCAACCCTGCACCGAGAACCACCAAGCTTTGCATCGTCCAAAACTTAGCCATCTTCCTCTATGCACAACCGACGCAACCCATGCATGAACTACCCCTATTTTACAATACAAAAAACATAGCAACGTTGCCCAAACCAAGAGCAATCCAGCCGCACGTCTCCTTCTACACAGAAAGTGCTGACCACCGTGTGGTTTGGCCTCTATGTCTCAACAGGTTGTTGTTGCACCATGGTTGCACTGAAGGATCAAAAGACATTGCCACCTACTTCAAAGACCCAAGTGAAGCCAAAAATGAGTTGCCCCTCTAGCCACGACACCCAACTCCACGGGCCACCAGTGACAGCAACTCATTGCTAGAAGAACATGATAACAACTCCACCCATAGTCATGGCCAACCCTTCTCTTGATGAATCTTTACACCTTCCTTTCTCTCTCTCACGTTAGCTCTCTCTCTCTCTCTCTCTCTCTCTCTCTCTCTCTCTCTCTCTAACATAGGCACTATTACGGTGCTGGTATAGTAAACCGTTATGGGCCAAGATCGTTAAATGGGCCATGGGTTGGACTTATGTTATAGGTTTAGTGGGGTATATAGAATTAAGAGAGTTTGGCCCACAAAACATTAGACTATTTTTAGGGTTAAAATGAGAATTTTAGACATTAAGGAAACATAGGTTAATTTAGTATTTTAGGCTTAAATATCAAAATACCTGTTTAATTAGAAATTGACTTAAATTACCAAACTATTTTATAGGTGATCGATTTCATGCCAAAAATACTAGATATAGTGTTATGAGGTAAATAGCTTGATCATAAAATTAGAATTAGCACATGTTAACTAATTATATATATTATTATTAAAGTAAGTTCTTTGGAAGCCAATATTTATGTGTCACACATGTGATGACATTTGCAAGCACGTCGTTCATCATGTTTGATTCCACATATTATATTTATGTATCATGTTTGAATTTCATGCATCTCACATTGTATAAGATACGTCAATTTTCATAATATCAAGTGTAAGATAAGCTCAGAACAGTCAATAAGATGGTCATTCAGATGTATGGTACCAATGTGATTTATGGGTAGATATGTAAGCCACATGCTTAAGTATGGTCCATCATAGTATACTAGAATACTATTAGCGACCCCCCTTGCAATCGTGGGATGTGGGACTGATACCCAACCTCACACACAGGGCTAAGTGTGTTGGATAGTATAATAAGTATAATAAGTGAGATAAGTCATGCATATCATAAACATAAGTATGAATGATCATGTTCTTAAATTCTCAGCATGAAATGTTTTACAAAAAACAATTATGTTAAATATGTTTACGTTATGATGAATTTCTAAATGAGTCTTTAACTAATTTTAGTTTGTTTTATATTTTTAAACTACCCCAAGTCAGAATATTTATAAAAGTAGATATACATGATGAGACTTGATCCATGGAGGCGTGATAGTAGCCTAGATAATATATATAGATTTTTAAGTTATGACTTTTTATAGCACAAACTTCAATAAATTTTAATTATTGCTTCACTCCCTCTTATGATTTCAGTATTTTTAACGAATAATTCATTTTTTTTAAAGAGACGAAGACCACCTATCTATGAGTGACCCTCTCCCAATTTTATTAAAGATAACTCTCATTTATATTGGAGGAATACCGTGGAACTAATCAAAAGCATCAACACTCTCCCTTAAAAAACAACTAGCTCAAGAAAGAATAGAAAAGAGCAAAAGAAATAACAACCAAAAATAAACAGCCTCTAGTTCTAATATTCAGCAATCCCAAATTATCCATCCTAAGCATACCCCTTAACGTCCTCGGAAGTGAATGCCAATCCATATATCGCCTCACAATACCCTCCTCCCCTTGTCGCACACGGAAATCAGCCGGTCCATTTCCTTCTCTGAATTGATGAGCAATGGTGAACCGAAATCCCGTTAACAAACTAAGAAGCTCTTCCCAATAATCCCATAAGTACCAGTTCAAGCACTTCCTAGCTGACAGCCAGTTGACTACCAGTATAAAATCTCACTCTATCTCCAACTGCATAAACCCCATATCCATATACATGTGCATGCCAAGTAAAAGGGCTCTCAATTTTGCCATGTTATTTGTACCATGTACGAAGTGTGCCAAGAATGCACCAATAAAGTTGCTCCCTCTGCAATTCCCAGGATTACCTCTATAGCTCTCGTCAACATTCATCTTGACAAACCCCTCCACTGGTTTGTGCTAATAAATCAGTTGTGCCCTTCTCCTCCTAACACTGCATAACGGAATATCAACTGGTTTCAAAATGGAGATGTCCTCTACTATTATGGACCTGGAACGTATTAGTAAACTAGACAACTCTCGCAGCCATACTTTCACCACCAGCCAAACATTCTCTGTTGTTTCAAAGCTTTCCTCCATCCTTGCGTTACAATGTTGCACCCAAAGCCGCCACATGATAATGCAAGGGAGGATACCAATGATGACACCACACTCAGACGACTGCTTTGCAAATGAAAACCAATGCATCAACATTGCCCACCATGAACAATTTACCAGACGTAGGAGACCCAACTCCATATCAGCCAAATCCCAGATCTTGGAAGGAAAATCCCCTGCAGCCAACACATGATCAATAGATTCATAACTACCCATCGAGCAGCAATAACAACGTGAGATAATTGGAATGCCCAGGGTCCTAGTTTGATCATTTGTAGCTAAACTATTGACCTTGGCTTTCCAAGTGCATATAGCGATCTTCTTGGGCACAATAGAGTGCCATATCAACTCCATCCCTGGTTGGTTTACCCCTCTTAATCAAATGATTTCCCACCTCGTTGGAAAGGAAAACCATCCATCACTAGCAGGTTGCCAAATGATGGAGTTCCAACCCTCCTTCCCAACTATTATACTCTGTACAATTTCCCATGACCTAGCCTCACCAACCAGCTCCACAAGGCGTCCCTCATCCCATCTATTGTCCACCCAAACATCCTGAATACAAAGACTAGGATTCTGAATTAAATCCAAATTCACACATAGGGGCTCGCTTGCAAGCCAACGATCATACCAAAATGAAGAGCCACCCTCTTTGACATGTATCTTGGAATTTTGAAGCACCTTTGGAAGCACTTGCAACACTGACTTCCAGAAACTAGAAGTCGTGGCCCTTGGTTCTGTCAGCAACAAATGACCATTGCTCACCTAATTTGCTCAAAAACATTAATTGTGTCCATAAATTATCCACAGATAATAGCCACCATGCGAACTTCATGTGTAAATATCGTTGGACCTCCAAGAATTCACGAAGGCCGAGACCTCCTTCCTTGAAAGGCAAACAAATTTTGTTCCAAGCATACCATTTCTACCGAGATTTACCATTCATCTCTCCCCTAAAAAAGTAGACAATATAGAATTTAGCTTTGTGAAGACAGCCATCGGAATCTTTAACACTACCAATAAATGCATTGCCATACTTGATAAAACATGCTTGAGCAATATGAGCTGACCCCTTTAAGAGAGCAACTTCAATTTCCAGCCGGCAACCTTTCTTTAATTTTGGAAACCAACGGCTCTAGATTTCGACACGTAAGTCTACCTAAAACAAGATGAACACCCAAATAAGTGACAGGAAAACTCCCTTCCTTAAAACCAGTTAACCTTCTCAATCCGCTCCTTCAAGCCCCTAAAATCAACTTTGAGAAAAAAAAAAAAAATTGCCGATTTGTCCATATTAATCAACTAACCCAATCCCTTCGCATAATAATAAAAAAATATTAATAAGCTAGTGCAAAGATCTTTTTTTCCCATTTGCAAACACCAACAAATCATCTACATAAAATATATGAGATACTAGGGGGGCCCCATAGGATGTGTAAAACAACCAATCCGTCTCTCCTCAAAATTCTTACAAAGGAGACGGGACAAAACCTCTTGCATTAAAATGAATTAAGTATGGCGAAAGAGGGTCACCTTGGCGAAGGACTCGAGAGAGCTTAAAAAATAAGTCCCATTCATCATAATAGAGAATCATGGTGTGTACATTCACCAAGCTGCAAAAATGAGAAGAGAAACCAAAACTCTGAAGTACCCGAAGAAGAAAAGACCAATCAACCTTGTCATACGCTTTGGCCATGTCGATCTTTAACACGAGATTTCCTACCTTCGCTTTCTTATTCAAGGAGTGAACCATCTCTTGCACCAATGTAATGTTTTCAAAGATGCTCCGACTTGGAATAAAGGCTCCTTGCTCATGGGAGATTAATTTAGGCAACAAACGGATCATCCTTTGAACAAGAACTTTTGAAAAAAAAATTTATAAGCAACCGAGCACAAGTTGATAGGCTGAAATTTATCGAAACTTTTTGATACCTCCACCTTCAGAATCAAGAAAATATACAACAATGAGTAAAACCATGGCAAAGAGGAGCCCATGAAAAAATTTCTTACCACCGCCACCACATCTTCTTTAACAATCTCCCAGCAAGTTAAGTAAAAACCGAACCCAAAACCATCTGACCCTTGGGAGCTCTCCTTAGGTATAGAACGTAATGCCAAAAATACCTCATCTTTCGAAGGGATTTGGCATAGGATCGAGTTTTCTTCCTCGAAAATATTTGTCTCAATCAGCAAAGACAAATCCAGCTCCTCTACATTATTCGGCAGAGATAGAAAGGATTGAAAATGTAAAACGGCACCCTGATGCACCTGTTCTGGACCCTCCAACTTGCTTCCATCTTCTAAGGTCATGCTAGAAATCATATTGCTCTTCCTTTGCTGATTAACAATGGCATGGAAGTATTTGGAATTTTGGTCGCCATCTTGGAGCCACTTTTCTTGGCTAGTTGCGACAATCTTATCTCTTCCCGATGTTCCCAGTTGTCCAGCTCCATTTTCGTAATGAGTAGCTCATTTTCTGTGTTCTGATCAAAGTTCTCCTGAAGCTGAAATTCCAAGGAATTCATTCGCTCTTCTAGTGCCTTAATATGCTGGTCCGCCATGCCAAATGTATGCTTATTCCACACCCGAAGAGCAACTTTTATCTTCTTGAGTTTTTCCACTAGCTGAAGGAGCCCCGTGGATTGCATAGGCTCCATCCATAACCCCTCCACGCATGGCAAAAAATGGTTTGGGGCACACCACATATTTTGGAACTAAAATGGTGAAGGCCTGTATCGAACCGCTAGATTCTGGAACCGAATGAGTAAGGGGTTGTGGTCCGAAGTCATCCTACCTAGGTACTCCAGTATGGCATTAGGATACAAAGAGGCCAGCTGAGTGTTGATTAATACTCGGTCCAATCGTGCCCAACTACGAGAGACACCAACATGATCATTGCACCAAGATAAACATTTCCCCATGGCCTGCAAATCCATGAGTCCGCAACTATCGATACACCCATTGAACTCCTCCATGGAAGAAAGAGGTCTGGGGTTAACTCCAATACGTTCTCTATCATGACGTACCACATTAAAACTCTTGCTACAATCCATGGCGAGGCCAGATTTTTGAAGACCTCTAAACTTGACCATAGCTCCCGACGATCAATTTGCGTACACTTCACATAAACAAAAGTGACTAAAACAAATTCTTGTCCCAATCTCAACTAGTTAGTGATCATTTGCGTCTCCATTCTCAATACTTCAAACTCATAAGTTTCACGCCAAAGTATCCATAACTTTCCATTAACTGTAGTATTGTTACAATAGTTTGGCAAAAGGACATCACCACTCACCAGGGGAGACCATCGACTAGCCTTAATAAACGGTTCGAAAATCCCCATGATTGCCAAGTTAAATCCTAACCAAACTCCTAAGTCTTCTCCTCGATGTGCCTAACCCACGCACATTCTAGATTGTTGTGCCTCCGGCCTGTCCAAAAATCACACAAAATAATTTTAAAGTAGTTCAGCAAATTGCTTACGTCCACTGGAGCCTTTTTTATAGAATTTTTACAAGATTTACAAAAATCTACAAAATTCTATTTCTCTCTCACGTCCCTCTTTCTCTCTTCTCCCACTACCTTTCTTCTGCCCACCGCCCCACATTCTGCAACTGAGCTCTCTCCTATTTATAGGAGAGAGCAGCCTACAACTTACAATTTCGATGGAGGGATTTACGGAAGAAATGGAGGCGTCACCTATTGCAGACACTGTGGGTGTCTGTGAGAGGCACCTAATATGCCAAGGGAGAGAACGGTGCTTCTCTCTGTTTTCACACTGCAGGTGGTTTTTCAACAATCACCCCCTCCACCCAAGTGTGCCATATTAGGCTGCTTGCAAACTGATTCATTCTTCAAATAAATGCACCTCATCGTCTACATCCACGGAGCTTGTAAGGGATTTTCTTAAGATGAGATTTACAAGTGCTTTACTGCACAATCTCAACTCTCTAGGATTCTTCTTTCGCTCGAGTCCATGAGTCAGCACTCATGTACACCTTGAGCAAATTGAGCTTCGCTCGAGGTAGAACCGAGCGAACAATCTACCTGGTGCCTTTACAGCTTTCAAACCAGGCTCCATAATCCTACAATCACACCAATCTCCAACTTGGAGACTGGTTCTCAACATGCTAGCCTCTATCTCTAGCATGATCCCTTACCATCTTTACAATTTTATAGCTCATGTCTTCAAATTAGAAGACTAACTAAAGTGATGCATAACTTTAGTTTATCACGTACAGTGCCCTTAATCAACACATCTACATAGGGCAACACATCTCCCACTGCACTGGGAATCAATGGTCTCGCACGGACCTTGACACATATCAGAGAATCTGTTGCTGAGGTCTCCATCTCTGATCTGGGTGACTAACTACTCATCCTGCTGCTAACATATACTGTTTCCAGTCAATGTGTCCATCTTGTGTGCAGTCTCTGCTAACTTCGACTTACATAATCTCCACTCTTGCAAGATTTTCTTCATACCGTAGTTCACTACCTTCATTTAGCAGGATATAGTTTAAGGTAGTAACCACCATGGAGGTCTGATCGTCTTGGTAGTTATGTGATCATCAACTTTAGGTGTAGATATCCCTGGAACATCTTACGTTTTGTTCCCATCTCTCACACCTGTACTTCATGTCATGGTCTAGGGAGATTTCTTTAGGTTTAGATGAGGAAAAGTAAAACTGAGTTCCTTTTACTTCCTCATCTCATTCACACGACTATTACCACGAGCCAAGACAAATGAATCATTCGTGACCTTCCATGTCTTTTTGAGAAAACACTACTAAATGACTGTTGTCTTCAAGCTGTCTTTAACAGCATTGTGCACTGCAAGAAATGCAACGCCATGTATTTCTTCAGTCACCATATTCACAGCATCATTCTCAATTTTCTCCTAATTTTAGCAGTCTCTTGTGGCCTGTCTTGCCACAATTTTCTAGCGAGTCATCTGTTGTCCAAATCTTGACTTGCCTCTACCCTTACTATCAACATTCAAGACCAACAACTCAAGATCTTGCCAGAATCTCTTCTGTGCACCTCCTCCTCTAGGATAAGATCTCTTACATTGAGAAACTTCAACTTCGACTTCTTTGCAGAATTACTCATAGCCATTCTCATGACCTCTCAACTTTGTGACCACAACGTCAAATGCTATTAGGCAACAATAGTACCTTCTGCCTTTTCTGAAGTTGAACTGTTTCTTCATCTGCACTTTGTTATTTGCAATTGGCTTTTCAAAGAAAGCCACAATGAGATCCGTTGCGGTTCTCCTCTTAATAACATTATGCTCCATGAGTTGTATGACTGCTAAAACCCGCTGATATAACAAGTTAATCAGCATCGTCCAATGATCTGAAGTTTGCTCCTCAAACTTCATGATCCCAATTAGCTTAAATCAAGCCCAAACAAACTGAGTCCGGCAACATTGGACTCCAACTGGCTGACATCAAGCCCAAAACCAATGAGTCCTTCACGACTCCAACTGGCTACGATCAAGTCCAAAACAAATGAGTCCGTCACGACTCCAACTGGCTACGATCAAGCCCAAAACAAATGAGTTCGTCACGACTCTAACTGGCTGCGATCAAGCCCAAAACAAATGAGTCTGTCACGACTCCAACTGGCTACGATCAAGCCCAAAACAAATGAGTCCGTCACGACTCCGACTGGTTACGATCAAGCCCACAACTGATCTGCAACTATGAACGGTTCAGATCGAAAGTACCAATGGTGAATCTCAACATTCCCACCATACTGATGAGTTTGGAATGATCCAAATAGTTTGTTAGCACTATTTGATCATCGCGATGGAACTCCAACTGGCGTAGATCTAGCCTAAAATGATCTGTAACTCGTGGACGGTTCAGATCGAATGTACCGATGGCGAATCCCAACATTCCCACCGTACCGATGAGTCCAGAATGATCCAAATAGTTTGTCAGCACTATTTGATCATTGCGATGAAACTCCAACTGGCGTAGATCTAGCCCAAAATGATCTGCAACACGTGGATGGTTCAGATCGAATGTACCGATGGTGAATCTCAACATTCCCACCATACGGATGAGTCCGGGATGATCCAAATAGTTTTTCAGCACTATTTGATCGTTGCAATCGAACTCCGAATGGCTTAGATCTAGCCCAACATGATCTGCAACTCATGGACGGTTCAGATCAAAATTACCGGTGGTGAATCTCAATATTCCCACCGTATGGATGAGTCCAAAATGATCCAAATAATTAGAAATCACTATTTGATCGTTGAAATCGGACTCCAAATGGCTTAGAACAAGCCTAAAATCGATCTGGAAAGTGGACGGTCCTGATCGTCTGGCGTGTGGGAGGCACGCGCTGCGTAGGGCGACTGGTTGGCGCGTGGGAGCGTGGAGCACACATGCTTCAGCACTGTGTGCGCCTGAGGCGCGTGTATCACACGCGCTGAACCTGTGTAGGGCGCTTGAGAGCGCGTGGGACGTGTGTCTGACACGTGTCTTCCTCCTCTGGCATGCGTGGGGGCGCGTGGGTGCGTGTGACTCAGTCATCTTCAACCTGTGTTGCACGTGGGGGCGCGTGAGTTGCAGCAGAT
The DNA here is from genome assembly GCF_018687715.1 of Carya illinoinensis. Taxonomy (NCBI): domain Eukaryota; kingdom Viridiplantae; phylum Streptophyta; class Magnoliopsida; order Fagales; family Juglandaceae; genus Carya; species Carya illinoinensis. The sequence continues at coordinate 34,518,941 of NC_056760.1, forward strand.
GCACACGCCGATCTTCTAGGGGTTCGTGTGGGCTCCTCCGACCTCCGTTTTTGATTCAGTTTGCGGCAACGGATTCATCTCAACACGAGGAACACCGTGGAGTTGTCAAAATTTGATTTTGGCCAACTTAAATTTTTGAACAGCTCGAACCAGAGCTCTGATACCAATTGTTGTGCCCCCGGCCTGTCCAAAAATTACACAAAATAATTTTAAAGTGGTTCAGCAAATTGCTTACGTCCACTGGAGCCTCTTTTATAGAATTTGTACAAGATTTACAAAAATCTACAAAATTCTATTTCTCTCTCACGTCCCTCTTTCTCTCTTCTCTCACTACCTTTCTTCTGCCCACCGCCCCACATTCTGCAACTGAGCTCTCTTCTATTTATAGGAGAGAGCAGCCTACAACTTACAATTTCGGTGGAGGGATTTACGGAAGAAATGGAGGCGTCACCTGCTGCAGACACTGTGGGTGTTTGTGAGAGGCGATAATATGCCAAGGGAGAGAACGGTGCTTCTCTCTGTTTTCACACTGCAGGTGGTTTTTCAACACAGACCATAAAATTTTCAAACATTAGTCAAGTTTGGAAGCATGGGCTGCAACCCGTTGAGAATGATGAACCGCAATTTTCCCGTGTTCCCTCCCTGGCGGAATATGTGTTCCAAGGTTTGAATCATATGTTTTTGCCTTAGAGAAAGGTCTAAAGCAGCCGCTATCTTCACCCTCTAACAAGTAATCCATGTCCTAAACATTCTTAGAAATACCTTCAACCCTCCCTTGACTCGTGCATTCCATTTCCAGTAGGGCAGTCACGATTTCCGTTTAGCCACCTTCCAATCCATATGCACCTTCCACCTCCAATGTTGGACACAAGACCTCATCCCTAATACATCATGGCCAGTCAGGTTGTAGAAGAGCAACCATCTGGTCACCTTCTTGCTCCCCACCAGGCGGGGGTGGTGAAGAAGCAACCATAGCATCATTATTATCCATCACCTCTTCAATAGTCGATTCCGCTAAAACAACCTTAGAACCTCCTACCAACACAGCCACTGCAACATCACCGGCTGTTGTGTTCGAAACCTCACTATCTTGCCCTTCCCATCCTGAACAGGCCCTGTTTCCATAAAACCATCCCTCCCAGACATGTCTTCTAGCATTGGTGCAATCCGAGCATTAGAGTCACTAGAAACTACCACCGCCTCAACCACAGCATCATCACCATTTGTTCTATTTCAGACGCCACTAGTTTTGCCTCATATATCCTGGACAGGTTCTAACCCCTTAAATTCATCCCTCCCAGGCACATCTTCGAGCAACGATGTATCCTTAACATTAAACTCTCTATTTTTCCCTACGCCCTTATCCTGGATCAGATCTGCACCCTTCTCCTTCCACACATTTTTTGGGGCCTGACGTGGCCCATCCTTCCCCATTCCACCATTTCGCTTAACCCCCACTCGGAAACCACTGTTGTGTGACCTTGGTGGAAACATTTGGAGCAGTAAAACCCATGCTTTTCATAGCGAGCTTCCTGCCATATGTTACTAGAAACCACAATCGAAAATCCCTGGACCGGCTCCTCTTGTAAGTCAACCTCCACACATATCCTTGCACCCGATGCTCGTGTCTTGTGCAAAGTGGCATTGTTCGTGCCTAAAAATCTCCCAAACCAAGTCGCCAAAATCTGTAAACAATCAAGCCTGTAAATATGCATAGGTAAAAAGATCCATTGAGGCTTAAGGGAAGACCCTCTCCACAGATCAAACTCCTTCGTCCAACAAAACAGTCTAAACACATGACCGTCAATCATCCGCCCCTCTCTCGCCCATCCATGCAAAAAATCACACTCAGATTTCAGTTGAAGGACAACATGAAAATCGTCCACGAAGCTTATGGTTGGCACCTTCAACAGACCCTAAGAGTTCAATAAAAGGGTTGACTTTACGTGAGTTTGATGTATTATTTTAATTACGGTTGTGTTTAGCATTTATAAATTAGGCATAATTTTACTCGAATAAATGTATTGGTACAAAAACTTGATTTCACGTGACAGAAGCAACTATTAGCACCCGTGGTAGGTCAAACAGATCATCATCCTTAAACCACATCCCAAATTCAGAATGTCATGTCAAAAGTTTTCAGAAATCACATCATATCATATTAGAGTACCGAACATTTTTAGAACATAACATAATCATATCACAAAATTATAATTTATGCACAAAATTTCATATTCGCTCTATTTTGCATAGTTCATAAATAAAATGGTAAAAAAAAAGCTCATGTCTACACCAGTCATAATAAAAATATTTTTCCTTTTATATGAAATTCATGAGTAATGCTAAAACAAATAATTGAGGTTGTTTTCATATTAAAAAAAAAAGATTTATATTTAAAAGCCAATCTCATTTCATTTTCTTTTTATGCAAAGTATAGCATAGGAACCCCGCTTACCTGGACTTCTTAGATTTTTAGAAATTTTCCTCAATAATACCAAACAACAATTACTTGTCACCTATAAAATAATCATGTAATTCTCGTAAATTTTGAGTCAAACACATATTTCGATATTTCAAACCTGAAATGCTAAACTAACCTATTTTAAATCCTCAAAATTCCTAAAATATCACTCCTTTCCAAAAACCATTAGTTATCCACTTAATATACTTAACCTAATTCTCACTCAAACATCAGTCTATTTAAGAAAATTCCAAATATTATACTAATTTTATTTCAAACAGCCCCTGGTTACAAAATAACATAAAAATACGCGTTCCAACTTTTAAATAATTTAATACCAAATAGTATAATTTTAAAACTCCTTCATTTTCTTTATAAAAGCATTTATTTAAAAACAAGATCCATACAACATGGGTTTAATATAAAAAGAGAAAAGAAAGCAGGCCCCGTAAAATCAGTAGTATTATTTTTTAAACTAACCATAACATGCAAGGTTTCTTTCAGGAAGAAATCTCAAATATACAATTTAAACCCATCGTGCTTATAACTTTGAGGACAAAAATATTTGTAATATGTAATATTAACTAAATGGAAAAATTTTAAAATCATAAAACAAAACTTCAACACCACCTGCATCCGAAGCTTTACGTAAAGAAAGTGCACAGCTTAATTTTAGTTTACAAAGAGCAAGCAACCTTACGAGAGAAAGAGATCTAGATAGTGAGCAGAGAGACCAAGGTTAGGCGGTGGTCCTAGATGGTCAACAACGTGAAAAAAAAAACTCACAAGAGAGGGAGAGAGATGAGAGAGAGTGATTTGAAAGAGGAATGAAGAGTGAGGGCTGGCTGAGAGGTGCCTGACGGCACTCTTTGTGCAAGTGGAGATGTTCTCAAGAAACAAAGTAGAAAGAAAAGCATTACAAGCAAGAAAGACATGGAAACACTGAACATCATAGCTACAACACACAAAGAAATACATGCAATAGCAACAAAGGCATAAATGAAATACTCTGCAATGACCAAGAAGTACATGCAGCAGAGAAAACACACTCCAACAAAAGAGAAGCAGAAAGCACCTGCAGAAATAAGAAAGCATTGACAAAGAAAAGCTAGTGATCACTCGTGAAGTGCATGGTTACATGTCAAGGACTAGATATGCAAAGTCGTGTTGTCCATAAAGCTACAGTCCATTACTTGTAATTAGAAAGCAGAAGTTGGTTTTTAGATCTTTTGCTTTTCAGATTTTTGTAATGTATATATAGCAGTAACTTTGTATCACAAAACACATCAATGAGAACAAGACTTCTCTCCATTATTACTTGTTTATTTTCAAGTTTTGTTCTTATTTTAACATGGTATTAGAGAAGGTCTTCTCTTAGTTTGTGAGTAGACCCCATCTAGAAAATCATGACATCTTCATTTTCTTCTTCTCCTTCTTCCCTTGAAGATCCAAATAGTCATTTCTTCCAACATCAGAGTGACAATGCCAACACTGTGATTGTCTCACCACCATTAACTAGTTCAAATTATATTTCTTGGAGCAGATCTTTTCTGCTTTCCATTTCCATCAAAAACAATTTTGGTTTCCTAGATGGAACCATCACCACTCCTGATTTGTCAGATCCTTCCTACATTTCATGGCTAAGATGCAACAACATCCTCCTTGCATGGATCCTAAATTCTGTTCAAAGGACATTGCTTCTAATGTTTTTTTCATGACCTCAGCTAAGCAAATTTGTGACAAACTTAAAGAAAGATTGGCTCAACATGATGAAACTTGATGTTGCCCAGATGACTAATACAAGAGGGGGGATGAATTGAGTTATATTTGAAAAAATAACAATTATAAATCAAATATACAATATAAAATATAAACAAAATGTGAAACAGTAATAAATATAAAGAGTAAGGGAAAGAGAGAAACAAACTCAGTATGTTAACGAGGTTCGACCCCACTGCCTACATCCTCGCCTCAAGCTACCCCTTGAGGATCCCCAAATTCACTATTCAACCTCCTTCAGGTGGAGATAGAAACCTATTACATCTTTGAACAACACTGCTACAAAGGATCCGTGTAAAACACCATCTACACTTGCAATCACCTTACACGTGGTGATTCAACTATTCCCCATGTAGAACACTTTCTACACGCACAAGGGTTATACACACCCTTTTTCTGATACAAGAGCTGATAGTGGGTAGGTTATCAGAAAACACTCCTCAATGAGTAAAATAAGAACAATACAGCGCAAACTATATCTCTCAAAATGAACAAGGATTAAAGCTCAATGCTTAGAGAAGAGAGAATGAAAGCTTTGAATGAATGTTGTATGCTCTGAATGTTGTGAATGTGAAGCTCTCAAATGATCTATTTATAGGCATATGAGACTTCATATTCAAATTTAAAAAGATCCACATGTCAAAGACGACATCATTCACTTTTTCAAAAAAATCAAACCTAATCTTCTACTTTTGGCATATGACAAAAGGAGCACACTTTCCTTTTCAAAAAATTCAAACCTAATCTTTTACTTTTTGCATATGACAAAAGGAGCACACTTTATTTTTCAAAAAATTCAAACCTAATCTTTTACTTTTTGTATATAACAAAAGGAGCACACTTTACTTTTCAAAAAATTCAAACAAAATCATCTACCTTTTGTATAAGTCTAAAAAAGCATCAATCACTTTTGAAAATATTCAAATAAAACATGCACATGTGAAAGATGACAATCAATCATCTTTAATATTTTCAAAGTTCAACCCTTTAATCAAGGCATGCACATGTAAAAGATGACAATCAATCATCTTTAATATTTTCAAAGTTTAATTTTCAAAAAATTCATGCACATGTGGAAAATGTATTTTAATGCTTTATGATAAAATATTAATTTTGAACATTAATCCTAATTTCAAAGTTTAAGAGATTTACAACATTACTCTATGACTTTAATGTGAACTTGTTTCCTTCTTGCTCATGCTTGGTTCTTTGATGTGCTTGACTCCATTGTGTGGACAACTTGAACTTGAAATTCCTTTATTCTTTGAATTCATTTGTTATCATCAAAATCCATGTGTAGATTTATAATCACATGAAACTTGAAATCTTGGGTTCAACAATCTCCCCCTTTTTGATGATGACAAATACTTGATAGAACTTGAAACCTGTATTAATACTTAAGCTCCCCCTGAAAATATGTGTTAGTTTTTCAAGCAAAAGTATAAATATAATTCCAAGCATATATAACAAGTTTAGCAATTTAAACAATGTTAATGTTCTAGTCTAAAACTTCTCCCCCTTTTGACATCATTAAAAAGGATCGGCAGCAAGTAAATGGACTGAAGAAAACGATGCGTTTAATAGTCATTGTAGATAGTTGAAAAAGGAGCCGTCCGTGACCCGACAAATGCTGCAAAGTCTCGAGGCCTAACTCTATGAATTTGGTGCGGCTGGAAATTTAAACAATTGCCTGATGTTGTTGACAAACGTGATTGAAGGCTCTGAGTTTCTATAAAAAAATGATCATTTTCATCTATCGGATGCCAAAAAAATACATCGCTTCTTGACCTGAGTTCTGTTTTTCCACAATGATAGAATGGCTGAGCAATTCTCTTCCACTAATGTTCCAGACTTGAATCAGGAACCCTTGACGCATCAATCATCAATCTTCTTTCCTGAGGCCGTCAATACCATGATAGGAGCAGGGAACCGTTTTTCTAGTAAGGCTGATTCTGAGATTATTGCATAATCAAGAATGCTCAGTAGTCAATATGCTGCCTCTGTTACGATCATGTCTCGGAGGTTAATGGCGAGGGTGAGTGAGATTGATCATCTTAACATGCAAATATCTGAGTTATGACAGAAGCTTGCTAATAAGGATAGTGAGAATAAAAGACTAAAGCAAGAAAACCAAGAGTTGAAAAAATTTACAGATTGGTATGCTCATGATCTGCAACCACGAATAGAGGAGCTGGAACGAGAAAGGGTTTAGATACAAGGTCAACATCGGTAGATAACAGCAGAGGTTCATCGTTTACTAGAAAAATAGGGACAATCTACTGTTAATCTCACTGGCTTAGTAAGAAAACTTTTGACAATGTGTGTCCAGCATATCTTGTATTTCTTTTGATTAAATAAGATTTGAAGAGACAATAGTTTGTCTTATTCTTTATGCTATCTCTATAAAATCAGTCCTGAAGTTCATCCAATCTGCATCAAGTTTTCTTCTCATCTCTATAACTCATCTGCATTCCTTCAACATTCTCGTTTTAAGCCTTCTATTCTTTTCTCAATGGCTCATTCTTCTAACATTTCTCTAGATCCATCTATGAGGCATTCTGCATCTCAATCTCCTGTCCTTTCTGCATCTGCCATTGGAAAATGTTGCTACAAGAAAATAATAATCTGACTAATAAGTCAGATTTTGATGCTATTTATGACTTGGTGAGTCTTGGGACTCGCTACTCTTCCTCTATTGTTGCTTTTTCTCAGCGGCCACAAGCCAAAAATCATGAAATTGAAAAACTCAAAGAATAAATTTTTGTACTTCAATGAATTGTTCAAAAGTCTCACACAAGAGAAGGAATCATTCGGCAAAAGAATAAACAGTTGAAATCTTTATTAGATTCTTCATTCCGCTTGCCCGTTCCCATGGATAAGAATGACATGATATTGTATGAAGAGAATGAGCATCTCAAACATGAGGCTAAGAATCTCAAGTTTATGTAAAAGTATTTAAAAAATCTATCTCTATTTTTATTAACTCTGGTCTATCTTTTAAGAGATATTCATAGCATGCATCATACATATTTCTTTTCTGATCATTCATAATCTATCTTCTGATAGAGGCTTTGTGAAAATATCTGCTAACTGATCATGTGTGTTTGTGAACTCTAGTACTATATCGCCTTTCTGCACATGATCTCAAAGAAAATGATATCTTATTTCAATATGCTTATTCTAGAATGTTGTATTGGGTTCTTTGAAAGATTTATAGTACTTGTATTATTACATTTGATTGGAATGTGATTATACATGAGTTTAAAATCTTCAAGTTGTTGTTTCATGTAGAGAACTTGAGCACAACAACTACCCGCAGCAACATATTCTGTCTCAGCAGTAGATAGTGCAATAGAATTTTGTTTTTTACTAAACCAGGAAACTAGTGCATGACCTAAGAAATGGCATGCTCCACTAGTGCTTTTTCGATCTATTTTACAGCCAGCATAATCTGCATCTGTGTAGCTGATTAGATTGAAAGATGTGTGTTTAGGGTACCATAACCCTAGGTTAATTGTACCACTAAGATATCTAAGAATGCGCTTAACTGCTATTAAATGTGATTCTTTTGGAGATGATTGAAAGCGTGCACATAAGCACACACTAAACATAATATCTGGTCTACTGGCTGTTACATATAATAAGCTATCAATCATACCTCGATATATCTTCGAGTCAACTGGCTTACCGGATTCATCTTTATCAAGTTTAGTTGATGAGCTCATTGGTGTTCCAATTTCCTTAGCATTTTCCATCCCAAACTTCTTCAGTAATTCCTTAATATATTTTGATTGATTGATGAATGTCCCACTTTTTGCTTGCTTAATTTGCAATCCGAGAAAGAATGTAAGTTCTCCCATCATGCTCATCTCAAATTCTTCCTGCATAGTCTTAGCAAAAACTTGACACATATTTTCATTAGTAGCACCGAATATTATATCATCAACATAAATATGAATGAAAAGAATATCATCATTTTCATATTTAATGAAAAGAGTTGTGTCGATTTTTCCTCTTGAAAAACCTTTTTCAATCAAGAAACTACTAAGTCTCTCGTACCAAGCTCTAGGAGCTTGTTTAAGTCCATATAGTACTTTTGTAAGTTGGAAACATGATTTGGGAAAATATGATTTTCAAAACCTGGAGGTTGCTCAACATATACCTTTTCATTTATAAAACCATTTAAGAAAACACTTTTAACATCCATTTGAAAAAGTTTGAAATCTTTATAACAAGCATATGCAAGTAGCATTCGAATAGCTTCTAATCTTGCGACTAGTGCATATGTCTCATCATAATCGATTCCTTCTTCTTGATTAAAATCTTGGGCTACAAGTCGAGCCTTATTTCTAGTAATGACTCCGGACTCATCTTTCTTGTTTCTAAAAATCCATTTTGTTCCAATAATAGTATGATTTTTGGGTCTAGAAACAAGTGTCCAAACATCATTTCTTTCAAATTGATTCAACTCTTCTTGCATAGCTAGAATCCAAGATTCATCAAGAAGTGCGTCATCAATATTTTTGTGTTCAATTTGAGATAGAAAAGCAGTATGATTGCAAATATTTCTAAGAGATGATCGAGTACTTACACCTCGTGAAGGTTCTCCCAAAATTTGTTCCACTGGATGATCTTTAACAAATTTTCACTGTTTGGTTGCATCTTGTATTAAATTTTGATGATCTTTCCTGATGGTTCCATGTTGAACTTCTTCTATTGTGTTCTCTTTGTTGAGATTGAGAATTTCCGTGTTATTTATACCTCCTGCATCTTCATCAATAAATTTCTTGAAGAGTGGAGAATTAGATTCATCAAATACTACATGCATAGATTCTTGTACAGTTAAAGTCTTTTTATTGAATACTCTATAAGCTTTACTATTAGTAGAATACCCGAGAAAAATACATTCATCAGATTTTGCATCAAACTTGCCTAAATTATTTCTGTCATTCAAAATAAAACATTTGCATCCAAATACGTGAAAGTAACCAATGTTGGGCTTTTTCTCATTTCAAAGCTCATAGGGGGTTTTATCTAATTTAGACCTTAGCATAACTCTATTTATAACATAACATGCAGTACTTACCGCTTCGGCCCAAAAATAATTAGGCAAGTTATTCTCATTAAGCATTGTTCTTGCCATCTCTTGAAGAGATCTATTTTTTCTCTCTACTACCACATTTTGTTGAGGAGTTCGAGGAGCAGAAAAATTATGCATAAAACCATTTTCATTTCAAAATGTTTCAATATTTTTATTAACAAATTCTTTTCCCCTATCACTTCGGATACTTGAAATAGTATAGCCCTTTTCATTTTGAATTCTCTTGTATAACTTGGTAAAGGTATTATGTGCCTCATCTTTATGAGCAAGAAAGATGACCCAAGTATATCTAGAGAAATCATCAACAATAACAAATGCATAATATTTTCCTCCTAGACTTGCAACTCTATTTGGTCCAAAAAGATCCATGTGTATCAATTGCAATGGTCTAGTAGTGAAAATATGTTTCTTGGTTTTAAAAGAAGTTTTTGTTTATTTACCAAATTGGCATGCATCACAAATTTTGTCTTTAAGAAATATGTTTTTGGTAAACCTCTCACAAGATCATTTTTTGAAAGTTTGGAAATAAGTTCCATGTTGGCATGACCTAATCTTCTATGACATAGCCAACTAGTTTCATTTTGAACTGAAAAGTAAATAGCATCTTGTGAGGTAATTTCTTCAAAATCAATTGTATAAACATTATTGTTTCTAAAAGCAATAAAACAAATATTACAATTATGATCATTCAAAATAATGCACTTATCCATTTTGAAAGTAACTGTAAATCCTTTATCACATAATTGACTTATGCTCAAAAGATTATGTTTTAGACCTTCAACAAGTAAAACATCTTCAATTATGAGAGAAGATTCATTACCAATTTTACCTATTCCCACGATCTTCCCTTTCGAGTTGTCTCCAAATGTCACGTATCCTTCCTCTTTAGATCTAAGATCAAAGAACTTAATCTTGTCTCCCGTCATGTGTCTTGAACATCCACTATCTAAAAACCACTTGTTTTTGCTTGTGGATGACTTCATGCATACCTATAAAAACAATTAAAATGATTTTTCTTAGTACCCAAGTTCTTTGAGTCCTTTATTTATTAGTATTAGAAGAAATAAGATGTTTAGGTACCCATATGGCCCTAATAGTCATTGTATGATTTCTTCTAATAGGACAAGTATGATAATTATGATCATTTCTATTACAGAAATTGCAAATAGCATGTGACATATATGAAGAACTTGAATGATTATAATAATATCTTTTTTTGACAAAATTATTTTTATGAAAAGAATTTTGATTATTGATCTTTGATGTAGAAGGATTATCAAAGAAATTTTTATAAGGTTTGTATTTTTGTTTTGGCATATATCCCAAACCTGCCTTATCAAAAACACATCTTTGACTACCAAGAAGTTTTTCAAAATTTCTTTTTCCATTCGTAAAGTTTTCAACAATATTTTCTAAATCGGTTTTCTTCTTATTCAATTCAAGATTTTCATCTTTCAAAATGATACTTTCTTTTCTTAAAATATCAATTTCATTTGTTAAAAAAGAATTTTTCTTTTTCAAAGCAGTATATTTGATACCCAATTTTTCAAATTCCTCATAAACCTCTTATAAAACATTTTGCAATTCTTCATATGAAGAATCTTCAATATTATCAAGATTTGTTACCTCAAAGTCATCTTTAGCCATAAGACAAAGATTTGCTGATTCTTCATTGCTTGCTTCACTATCTGAGCTACTTGAATCATCATCCCACGTAGCTTTCATTGCTTTCTTGCCCTTGTTTCGATCTTTCTTTAGCAGAGGACAATCTGGCTTGATATGACCAGGCTTATTGCATTTATAACAAATTAAAGTGTCATTTTTACCTGAATCTTTCTTGTAAAACTTTTTGAAGGATTTCCTCGGAAGAGTTTTATTTTTCTTTAAGAACCTCTGAATTCTTCTTGTTATCATCACAACTTCTTCATCTTGATCTTTATTTTCCTCATCTTCATCACTTTCACTTTCATGAGAAACAGCTTTAAGTGCCAAGCTCTTCTTTGGCTTTCCTTCTTCTTCTCCTCTTTTCAATGTGTACTCATGGGTGATAAGTGACCCGATGAGTTCATTTACTTCGAGTTTCTTGAGATCTCTAGCTTCAAGATTCACTGTTACTTTTGATTCCCAGCGTTTTGGTAGAGAGTTGAGAATTTTTCTTACTATCTCCACCTTGGAATAAACTTTGCCAAGAGCTGTCAAGCTGTTTATTATGTTAGTAAAACGAGTGTGCATACTAGAAATAGATTCATCATCATTCATCTTAAACATTTCATATTCATGAGTAAGAATATAAATTTTTGATTCCTTGACTTGCGAAGTTCCTTCATAAGTAACTTCCAAGTTATCCCAAATTTCTTTTGCCGTAGTACAAGTCATTATTCTATTAAACTTATTTCCATTGAGAGCATTAAATAATGAATTCATAGCAATTAAATTTAGAGTATAAAGTCTATCGTTTTCACGATCAAACTCTTCTTCTTCCTTTTTGACCTTTACTCCATCAACTACTTTTGTTAGAATATAAGGTGCATTTACAATACATTTCCAGATTTCTCGACCTTGAGCCTGTAGGAATATTCTCATTCTAACTTTCCAGAATTAGTAATTATCTCCACAAAAGAGTAGAGGCCGACTGCTAGATTGACCTTCACCAAATGAAGCTGCAATGTTAGTCATAAGATCTTAACTCAAAAGATAGTTAATCTTATAGTAGAGCTCTTAGCTCTGATACCAATTGTTGCCCAAATGACTAACACAAGAGGGGGGGGTGAATTGAGTTATATTTGAAAAAATAACAATTATAAATCAAATATACAATATAAAATATAAACAAAATGCGAAACAGTAATAAATATAAAGAGTAAGGAAAAGAGAGAAGCAAACTCAGTATGTTAACGAGGTTCGGCCCCACTGCCTACGTTCTCACCTCAAGCTACCCCTTGAGGATCTTCAAATTCACTATTCAACCTCCTTCAGGTGGAGATAGAAACCTATTACACCTTTGAACAACACCGCTACAAAGGATCCGTTTAAAACACCCTCTACACTTGCAATCACCTTACACGTGGTAATTCAACTATTCCCCGTATAGAACACTTTCTACACGCACAAGGGTTATACACACCCTTTTTCTGATACAAGAACTGATAGTGGGTAGGTTATCAAAAAACACTCCTCAATGAGTGAAATAAGAACAATACAGTGTAAACTATATCTCTCAAAATGAACAAGGATTAAAACCCAATGCTTAGAGAAGAGAGAATGAAAGCTTTGAATGAATGTTGTATGCTCTGGATGTTATGAATGTGAAACTCTCAAATGATCTATTTATAGGCATATGAGACTTCATATTCAAATTTAAAAAAATTCACATGTTAAAGACAACATCATTCACTTTTTCAAAAAAAAATCAAACCTAATATTCTACTTTTGGCATATGACAAAAGGAGCACACTTTCCTTTTCAAAAAATTCAAACCTAATCTTTTACTTTTTGCATATGACAAAAGGAGCACACTTTCTTTTTCAAAAAATTCAAACCTAATCTTTTACTTTTTGTATATAACAAAAGGAGCACACTTTACTTTTCAAAAAATTCAAACAAAATCATCTACCTTTTGTATAAGTCTAAAAAAACATCAATCACTTTTAAAAATTTCAAATAAAACATGCACATATGAAAGATGACAATCAATCATCTTTAATATTTTCAAAGTTCAACCCTTTAATCAAGGCATGCACATGTAAAAGATGACAATCAATCATCTTTAATATTTTCAAAGTTTAATTTTCAAAAAATTCATGCACATGTGGAAAATGTATTTTAATGCTTTATGATAAAATATTAATTTTGAGTATTAATCCTAATTTTGAATTTTAAGAGATTTACAACATTACTCTATGACTTTAATGTGAACTTGTTTCCTTCTTGCTCATGCTTGGTTCTTTGATGTGCTTGACTCTATTGTGTGGACAACTTGAACTTGAAATTCCTTTATTCTTTGAATTCATTTGTTATCATCAAAATCCATGTGTAGATTTATAATCACATGAAACTTGAAACCTTGGGTTCAACACTTGAATTTATCATCTTCAACACAAGCTGAGCAGAATTGTTCAAGGACATCTATCGGTAAGTGATTACTTCACACAGCTTAATGCTATTTGGGAAGAGTTGCATAGTTATAGACCCCTTCCCTGTTGTTCTTGTGGAAAGTGTATCTGTGATGCCTTGAAAAATGTTGGTGAAGTTCAACAAGGAGATTATGACTTTAAGTTTTTAATGGGGTTAAATGATAGTTATGATTCTGTGAGAGGATAGATCATTTTGCTAAGTCATTTGCCCTCATTGGATAAAACCTTCTCATTGATTTTGCAAGAGGAGAGACGAAGAAAAGCAAGGAACATAGCCTTACCCATATCAAAACCCTCTGCCCTTCTTCCCTACCAAAGCTTTTCAAAGAAAAAGGAAAAATCAGACCTTGTTTGCCATCATTGCGGCAAGGTAGGACATACAAAGGATAAGTGCTAAGGTTAGTAGGCTTCCCACCAAATTTTAAGTTTACCAAAACGAACTTTGGGAATGCCTCTACTACTCCATATTCTGCAAACCAAGTTGTTAGATAGATTACCACTTCACCTAAGGAAATGTCTGCCCAAAGTGCCTCTCAACTGAACATCTCTCAAGCACAAGCACAACACCTCTTAGCTCTTGTCAATGCTCAATTTTCTCAGATGAACTTGGAACAAACCAAGCCAATTTTGCCTAAACCTGCTCCTGCCAAGCTAGACACTCCTGAAACTAGCTCCTCGACCACACCTTACTCAAACTTAGCAGGTAATCATCATTGCCTTTCCTCTCTTTCTATACCTGCTGATCACTCTCATCTTAATGCTATGAAACACTTTGATATTTATAACACACCATGGATCATGGACACAAGAGCCACTGATCACATGGTGTGCTCTACATCCTTCTTTGACAGCCCCCCTTCTTGCATACAAGCCTTTGTGCAACTCCCAAATGGCACAAAGGCTCGAGTCACACACATAGGCACTGTTAAGCTATCAAGATCACTATCACTAACTGATGTCTTATGTGTGCCTTCATTCACTTTCAACCTCATCTCAGTTAGCAAGCTTACTCAAAAACCAAATACCTGTCTATTTTTCTTAAGAGATCTTTGCTTCATTCAGGTCCTCTCTCCAATAGATGACGATTGGACTTACTAAAGTCCATGCTGGCCTATATTATCTGCTGCCTCCTTCTCATGACAGCAGCATCAACTCTCCTTTAAATCTTTCCAATCAAGCTCGAGTCAACCAAGCAGCCATTCAACAAGATTTTGACTTATGGCATTTTAGACTAGGACATTTATCTTCACAAAGAATGAATTTAATTCATTCTCTTGTTCCCAATATAAAGTCCAAGGGCCTGCCTCATTGTTAAATCTGTCCCTTGGCTAAACAGAAACATGTTCCTTTTTCTTCAAGTGTATCCACTAGTTCATTTCCTTTTGATCTAATTCATTGTGATATATAGGGCCCTTATTCTAAAGCATCAATCCAAGGGTTTCATTACTTCTTAACCATTGTGGATGACTATTTAAGAATTACTTGGGTTTTTTTAATCAAACTGAAATCAGACACAAGGCCCATCTTGCAATCATTCCTTCAGCTCATACACACTTAATTCAATAGCGAAGTTAAGAAAATCATAACTGACAATGGTCTTGAATTTGATATGGCTGATTTTTATAAAGATCATGGCATTATTCACCAAAAATCTTGTGTTTATACTCCTCAACAGAATGGTGTTGTTGAAAGAAAACACCAACACCTCTTGAATGTTGCTAGATCACTCATTTTTCAAGCTGGATTACCCACTTCCTTTTGGGGAGATGTCATCTTAACTGCAGCATACATCATAAACAGAATCCCTACACCCCTCCTTTCTAAAAAATTTCCCTATAAAGGCTGTTTTCTTCACCACCCTCCTATTCTCATGTTCGAGTCTTTAGATGTTTAAGTTATACTAGCACTCCTAAGCGCCAACATCAAAGGATACAAACTCTATGATATAGAGACTCATTCTACCTTTGTTTCTAGGAATGTAATCTTCCATGAATCTGTCTTTCCTTTTCACTCCACTCCATCCTCTCATTCCTCTTTAGATATTAACTCCTCCTTCCCTCAAAATCTGGTTCTACCTCCTCCACCACTAGATAACCACTTCCCATCTTCCCTTGATGAGCTGCACTCTAATGAACTACCTTCAACCTCCAATTCTACTCCCCAATTTGAACCACCTCCTCTTGAGACATCTTTGTCTACTGCCTTCTTTGATCCACCTCTTCCTTCACCTCATCTTGATGAGATACCTTCCACCTCAGTTTCTAATCCACCTCCTCAAAGATCCACTAGAGATAGGCATCAACCTGCCTATCTCTAACAATATCACTGCCAGTTAGCAGAATCTCTACCTCTCAATACCTCCTCTCCCCCCTCCACACTTTATCCCCTCAGCCATCACCTTACCTACAAACAACTCTCTCCATCTCATCAATCCTTTTCTATTTCCCTCTCCCTCTTCTCTGAACCTCACTCCTATAGTGAAGTTGTGAAATTTAAATATTGGCAAGATGCTATGCAAACTAAACTCAATGCTTTGGAAGAAAACAACACTTGGACTGTCACTTGCCTTCCCCCCAACAAAATTGCCATTGGTTGCAAATATGTCTACAAAGTAAACCTAAAATCAGATGGTTCCTTCGAAAGACACAAAGTTAGACTTGTAGCCAAGGGGTACACTCAAAGAGAAACATTCAATCCAGTGGCTAAGCTCACCACAGTCCGTGTCTTCCTTGCCTTAGCATCCATTCATAACTGGTTCTTATCTCAAATGGATGTTCATAATGCATTCTTACATGGGGATCTCAATGAGGAAATTTATATGGAGCTACCTCCAGGCTATCACATTCACAGAGAGCAGATTGAGGGGGAGAAATTAGTATGCAAACTGAATAAGTCACTCTATGGACTTAAACAAGCATCAAGGCAATGGTTCTCAAAGTTTTCTAACTCACTCACCTCTATTGGATTTCAACAATCCAAATCTGACTATTCCTTATTCACTAAGGTTAGTCAAAAGGGGTTTACAGCACTCCTAGTATATGTGGATGATATCATAGTGGGAAGTAATTCTCAAGAAGAAATTAATTCAATCAAAGCTTACCTTCACAGCCAGTTCAAGCTTAAAGACCTTGGACCTCTCAAATATTTCCTAGGCCTAGAGGTTGCAAGGTCATCTTCTGGAATCAATATCTATCAAAGAAAGTATACTCTTGAAATCTTGGAAGATGCAGGCTTACTTGGTACCAAAACAAGCTCTACACCTATTGAGTTGAATCATAAGTTGAGTCACACCACAAATGAGATTCTAGAAGACCACACAGCCTATAGAAGACTCATTGGAAGGTTGATTTACTTGACAATTACTAGACCTGATATCACTTATGCTGTAAATGTTCTAAGTCAATTTATGGACAAGTCCTCACAAACACATATGCACTCAGCTTATAGGATTCTCATATATCTCAAAGGATCTATAAGCCAAGGCAGTTTCTTGTCATTAAAATCATCTTTACACTTAAAAGCATATAGTGACTCTAATTGGGCTGCTTGTCCCGAGACTAAGAGGTCTGTCGCAAGCTTTTGTGTGTTCATTGAAGACTCATTGATAAGTTGAAAATCAAATAAACAAGTAACTATCTCTAGATCTTTAGCTGAGGCAAAGTATAGGGCACTAGCTTTCACAAGTTGTGAGATTGTATGGCTTCTTGATCTGTTAAGAGAGTTCAACATCTACCATGAACAATCTGCTCTACGATTCTGTGATAACCAAGCAACCATCCACATCACAAAGAACCCTATCTTCCATGAAAGGAATAAACACATAGAGCTGGACTGCCATTTTTTTCCAAAAAAAAGTCTTAGCTGGAGTTATCACTCCTGTCCACATTGCTTCAAGGTTCCAATTGGCAGACATTTTCACTAAGGCCCTATCAGTTTCTATTTTTTAGTTTTTATTGTCCAAGATGGGAATCCTAAATATCTATGCTCATCTTGAGGGGGAGTCTCAAGAAACAAAGCATAAAGAAAAGCATTACAAGCAAGAAAGACATGGAAACACTGAACATCATAGCTGCAACACACAAAGAAATACATGCGGCAACAACAAAGGCATAAATGAAATACTCTGCAATGACCAAGAAGTACATGCAGCAGAGAAAACACACTGAAGCAAAAGAGAAGCAGAAAACACCTGTGGAAATAAGAAAGCACTGACAAACAAAAGCTAGTGATCACTCGTGAAGTGCATGGTTACATGTGAGGGACTAGATATGCAAAGTCGTGCTATCCATAAAGCTACAGTTCATTACTTGTACCAAATATTTGGGCTTACATTAAGGGTAGCGTAAGAAATTAATAAATGGGCCTTTTCCCGAGTTTTGAGCCTCGACTCGGCCAGTAAAAAAAACTTGTTCAAAAAAAATATATCTCGGCCCATAAAAGATTTTTACTTAAATATCAAATCCAAAGAAAAATCATAATCTAGCAAAACAAAAACTTTGGGCTCATATTTTACTTGAAAAATATATTTGAAAGCTTAAATGGGGTTTTCACATATATAAATCTAAAAATTATTAAAACAGCTTAGTACTGGACCCGCGTGTTAGTTTCTCTTCCCTTAAAAAAAATTCCTCCTCAAAATTTGTTGCACCTAGAATCAAGACTCAAATACCTATACCTTCATACATATTCGTGCACATAGCATCACACTTCGAAAGATCTAGATCGAGTTTAGAGTATAAACCTCAACAAAACAATTAAAACCTAATAATAATTTCAAACTCTCCACATAATCCATGAACCTCATACAAATAGCAATATAAAATCTCAAACTAGCATATCACCAAAATCACGCTTCCACCACGCACTCTTTCAACTTATCAACTTGTATTCCTAAACACATTGGATAACAATCAAATAAATCTGAAAATAACTAATCACCACATTTAACGAGTCCAAGCATCTTTAATTCACCATATTTGAATTCACAAAATCCACAACAAGTTTGAAGCCACCAAACATCAATATCATAAGTCAACCTGAAATCTAAACCTTAAATTTTCACATAATCATTTCTTCGTCCTCCAATTTCTAAACCTCAAATCGAAAGTTGCTACCAAAACCCACAAATATTCAAAACCTCCTATGTTATAGTTTGCGGAACCTCTAAACCTGACTTTCAGTTAACCTTATGTCAACTTCCAAAATCTAAACCTCCAAGTCATGTCCTACAGCCTATAGAATAAGTCAATCAAATCTAAAACATCAAATTCCCAAACATCAATCTATAAAGTCTGTAGAATCTCAAACCTAACTCTGATACCAACTGTAATGCCCCGGTCCCATAGGGGTCAGAGAGTTATTTCTTGAAAGTTAAAACTCACATTTCAAAAAAATATTTATAGACTCCAAAATTTAAAATCATTAGAATACTGCAAAATCTATTAATAAAATCCACCAATTCTGAAAGATCTTCTTTGAGTAACCCTTTATGCTTGAATAATCATCTGACCCATGCTCCATAATCCTGATCCTTAGTTTAACTATTCCGAAATCATCTGAAAAATATTGTGGAGATAAGGGGTGAGTTATCAACAACTCAGTAAGCAGGGAACATATACTAATGTGCAAACATGAGCATTTACAAAGTTCAGAGTGCAGAACGAAAAAACTTTTTATTTTTAGAATGCAGAGTCAAACATGTTATAAAAATATCAGAGCAAAAGTTCAAAAAATTCTTATTCAAAATCATTTTGGCATAGCATAACTGACCACCATCATACCAGAACATCATATCACATTAGAGGCCATGTTTAACCCTCATAGTAAAGTTGTACAAACCCTGGTATCTAACCTAACAGAAACAGAATGTGAATATTTCCCTTATTATTCTTGGAGCCCCGATTGTATACACAGAACGACCATGCAGAAAACCACTTTGTTTCCAAAGTGGGTGTCTCGAAAACAGAAAAGTTGATACCAACTCGAACAGAGACCACAAGTTTACACCCATGGTAAGGTCAGAATGGAATAGAAATAGAAATAGAATGTCATGCCAGAGGTTTTTAGAAATCACATCATATCATATCATATCAGAGTACAGAACATTTTCAGAACATAACAAAATCGGATCACAAAAGTATAATTTATGCACAAAATTTTATATTCGCTCTCTTTTGCATAGTTCAAAAATAAAATGCCTAAATAACTCATGTCTATACTAGTCGTGCTAGACAATACTTTAGTCTTATACAAGATTTTAAGAGTAATGCAGAACAAATAACTGAAGTGTTTCAAAATTATTTTCATAACAAAACATACATATTTTTCCAAAATTAACCTTAGTTCTTTTTTTTTTTTTAATGCAAAGTCTAGCATATGAATCCCGCTTACCTGGACTTCTTAGCTGTTCAGAATTTCTCCACAACAGTATTGAAAGAAAATCAATCGTCACCTATAAAATAGCCACGGACTCCCATAAATTTTCAATCGAACATATATATCAACGCTTAAACCTGAAATACTAAGAAACCTATTATCCTAAAATCTAACATTTTGGAAACCCTAAGAAGTCAACAATTCTCGAATACATCGATTTTCACTTAATTTCACCTACTAAACAGCTAAATACTAAAATTATTTAAAACAACTTAGCACTGGATAATTATTTCACTTAATTATTTAAAACATATCACAAAAATATAATTTATGCACAAAATTTCATATTCTCTCTCTTTTACATAGTTTAGAAACAAAATGTCAGAAAATAAACTCATGTCTACACCTATCATGATAAAAATACTTTCCCTTTTAAAAAAACATTTTCTTTGTATCTGGTGCTATTATAAGAAAATATTTTAAAATCAAGTTTAGTAGTAGCACACCGATTCTTCGGATATTTCAAGAAAAAAAATGACATCGTTCTTAACCATGGGCAAGGTGTTTCAATTACGAAGACCTTAAGAAATTAAGGGGAATACATGTATACATATTAATGTGACTTTGAATGTTATTGCATGATTGAAAACCAGAGTTTTTATATATTTACATTATGAAGTAGTTCTTATTGAGTATTTTACTCATTTTTAGTTTAATGTGTGCTATCCCAGGTGATGTATAATGAGGTTTAAAGTTGCAAGACAAGATTTGGCTTAAGGAGAAGATGTAGGGGCCTAGATCACATACAGAGGTTTTGTTATATGCTTTTGATAGAATAAGATTTAAAATTTTTAATAAATGCTTCCACAGACTTTCTTTTAAATTTTAAAGTATGATTTATTTTTATGAAATAAAGTCTATTATATCTGGTACTTTGTCAAGAAGAAATTTCAAAAAGCAAGTAGCATTCTAGTCCCTCTATCTTCTAAAACAAGCGTCATTCTTAAATCTAGAGGAATGGAATGTTACAAAGTTGTTCCATGAATTAGATTAACCTTATCATTATTAGTTATTGTATGGTATGTGTTAAATGTTGTATTGTTTGTAGTCAATTAACTGGTAGTAATTAATTATGTGATGCCCCCAAATTCTGCTAGGGATTAGATAGATTCTGAAATGTTAGGACATGCAATACAAGATTACCTATCGTCATTTATGACAATTAAGGATGCAATATACTTAGCATGCATACAACAATATGTAGTATTTGAAATGAATATTTTATGTTACATCTCAAACATAAAACATATTCAATAAACTAAAGATAATGGACATTTAAGTTACAGCGTAAGTCCAAAATATATGCAACCATAATAGTATTGGAGGCAAAGTTCCTTAAGTACATGCAAAAATTAAGTTGACTACTAGGCTAATCCATTAAGTAGCTCAGCAACTCAGTCAAAGACGTCATAATATTATCAATAAAATGGAACATCAAAGTGATGAGCTCTGCGTCATGCTGTTGTTGTCTAATCCACTGTTTCCAGTCTGTCATCCTCCGTTGCGCCTCCTGATCCTAGCACATGATCTACCATTCTGGAGGAAATGATAGTTGGGACTTTGAAGTGAGGTTTGATTACAAATTTCAGCAAATTAACAAATTACTTAAACTAATAATTTAAATATGCATGCATGACAGTAAAAACATGAATACAAAATGTGAACATGAGTCACTTGACAAATAGTATGACATGTACTTACAAGACTTAAATTGATATGAAATGGACTGAATTGACATGGACTTGAAACTAAATGTGACATAACATGGCTTGAACTTGAATATGAAATAACGTGAATTGAGATTGAACATGAACTTGAACTTGAACTGGATGTGACTAAAACTAAACACGAACTTGGAATCCTATTCAATAAAAAATTAATTAATAAACATGAATTGCGGGTGCCACATAGGTCCCTTAGAGCCATGTGCCCATGTTATTACCTCATCACATTATAGGTATCTGCACCAAATGTAAGTGTGTTAAAATACGTATCAGTTCACAGGTAGATGCACCTATTATGAAAACATAATGTACATATCTCATGACAGGTATTTGCACCCTTACGAGTATGTATAACATGAAATTGAAATGTGGGTGGCACCATCGACGTTGGTGCTTGGCTTCACTCTAGTGACTAGTTAATTAGGGCCCATTCAAAGTCTGTTGATGATATTTTGTCAACTTAATGAATTACACACTAGTTTAAACACTCTATTTTGAACAATGGAGTTTCACTAGAATATTAATCCATCCTTGCATTTGGGGTCATGAAAATAATGTTTTAAGACACTCTGTACTTAAAACATGACATGACATAAAATGGAATAACTGATAACATGACATAACGTAACGTGACATGTATGTGAGATAAATGACATGGTATAACATGAAACATATAACATTTTGTGACATGACGTAATGTGTAATAGATAACTTTTCATGACATGACATAACATGTAACAAATGAATATTTTGTAACATAGCATAACGTATAAGAGATAAAAATTTCGTGACTTGCATATTCTGTAATAGATAAACAATTCATGACATAGTATAATGTGTAACATATATACATTTCGTGACATAGCATAATGTGTAACAGATAAACATTTCATGACATGGCATAGTACGATATATATATATATATATATATATATAAGAATATAAAAACATGAAAAAAAATGTTCTCTTACCAAAACACATACACAATATCTTGATAATAACTTAGAGGCCAACTTATAGTGAGCGTAGCGTGACAAATAAAATGCACGAATTAACATAAAACTATAAGGAGATATTTTTAAATATTAAAAACTCCTTACTTATAAATTTAGAAACATATAAACACTGAATTAAAGTAAAATTATCATTTTACCTCTAATTTAAAGATTTCGCATCCTAACTTCAAAACTTACCAAAATTTCACATCATGTAAATTTTATCTTAAGTCTAAATATCTCATTAGAAAAATTTAAAACATAACACAACCATATGCAACAAGCATAGGCCGAAACATGCAAAGTGCTAAACTCTTGATTTTTGTTGCAATTATTTCAAACCCTATATTTCATGCTAAAACCAAAATATGCAACATACAAAATCACATACTATGCTTAAATAACATACTAGAATAGCCAACAAAAGTTACATCATAAATATACAAACTTCCTGCATATTCAAAACTTCAAGTATTTTGACCTTAAGAATAACCCTTGATGTTCATAGTCTATCTTTTTTCAAAACAACTCCAAGAACACCTAAACGTTCAATAACATATTCTCAATATGTTCATAAAATATTTCTAAGAAATATCATGCTTTGAATAATTAAGCCAAAACCACAAAAAGTCACAAATCATACTCAACACAATCGGTTTGCACCCATACTCAAAACCAAGTGTAATGTTGTTTGGTATTGATCAAAACATTATATTTGAAACTTTTCATGAAGTAAATCATCAATAAAAAATATCATATGCTTAACACTCAAGTCCTAAAATAGATCTAAGCATCAAACCTAAGATCACATGGCAAAAATTGCATAAAACATAGATCCATCAGAGAACCTCAAATACAAGACCTATCCGGACCTTTGCATGCATAAAAATTCATATCTTCAATGAATATTCATCAAACTTGTATACTAGCATGTTAAATATAAACCATAAAAAGATTAGACCAAGATCTTGCAAATAACTTAGTCTAAAACATCAAAATATTGCACACTATCCAAACTACCACCTACAATGACCTCATCATGCTTAAAAAAACTTTTCACCCATCAAACGTTGATGAAAATTTACAAAACATATACAAAAAGACACTAGAATCAAATAATAAAAACTTATGTGAAGAGAACTTCGTGAGAATCTACTTACAACAGTTTCGAAAAACATTAGTATCCATGTTGGCTTGGTTGATGAACATAGAATCAAATAATAAAAACTTATGTGAAGAGAACTTCGTGAGAATCTACTTACAAGAATTTCGAAAAACTAGAGCAAGAAAGGCCAGAAAAGTTGTCTGAGAGTTCTTGGATTGCTCTCCAAGAAAAGGCTTCAAAAGTGACCAAGGGCTAATGAAATGAATAAGGACGAGACTTATACTTCAGGAGGGATGAAAGGAGATATGTGAGTGGCATTTTGGGTAATGTGGTGTCAACAAAACCATATGTAAAACCACGTGCCACAGCCCATGGTTTTTCAACTGGTTGCTACTGAGTGAGAGGGAGGTGGTGAGGTGGCTCTTGTGCTTTCCATCAAATACTATTTGGGGTTGACTTAGGCAGTGAAAGGACACCTGTGGTAGGGAAAACTTTCTCCACAAGCCTTGCCTTGGTGGTGCAATTTCGTGGTCCTTAACTGAGTGGGCCATCATTATTTTGGGTTTCAATGGGGTTTGGGTTCTAACAAGCCCAAATCCAATTTTTCTAGGTCCAAGAAAATTACCAAAGTATAAAAGAATAAATAAGGATGTAATAACATGAATTTGAATAATTAATAGCATGTAAAGTTGATTTAAACAAGTGATTAAATACTAAGCTACAACCAATTACAATTAGGGTTTTGAAGGAAACATTTGAGGTTTGGGGAAAACATTTGGGATTTCAATTTTCACCAAGATTTTGGAGTTGGATTCAAAATATTGGGGTTTAACTAGGGATGAAAGCCTCTTTAGTTTGGCACAAAATGGATGGGTGGATGGAATAATATTTGGCTTAGATAGCATAATTACAAAACTTGATTTTCCTTCACATTTCAATCTCATGGTTCCTCTTGGTACCAAGTGTCTAATACTATTCTCCAAGTGTGGCTAAGATCTTGCCAAATATCTAAATAAAATTTCTCTGGCCTAATTTAGATATTCCACACTTTAATCTTGAAAACATTAGACTGAGTCTAACATTGAGGTCACTATTGACTCCAAAAAAAGTGAAAAAAAACTTTGCACTATAAAATTTTAAATATTCATATGAAGCCAAGAGCTTACTTCGTTTCTCGAAATTCAACTCTAAAGTTCCTTGAACAATTCGAAATGCATTTGTAAACAGTTGTTGTCTGGAAAATGAAAATCATTTTATTGAACCATAAAATTCTAAATATTCACCTAAGACTAATAACGCAAACTGTTTCTAATTCTCATACTCTTAAGTAGCTCAAATAAATAAAATCGAGTTTCAGGCACTATAGTGAATAGTAAAACTGACTACACTGATAGATTAAAACATATGCGATTGCTCAATTCGTGAAACCTTCCGTAATTTTCACAAGGTTTCTAAAGTCTAAAGAACTTCATTCTTTGAATTCCTTGCAGACCATTACAATTTGGCATTTTAAGGTTAAGCTACGTGAGTATGAAGTTCTATCCTGTTATGGCTCTAGCATTTCCATGTGCCTTTGATATAGCAAATGCCATTTTATTTGAGCCATGACCACTATCCTGTTATAGCTCTCGGAGCACCGATGCGCGCTATTCACATCTTAATAAATGGTTCCTAAAACGAAATGTGTTATTGGCATCCATTAACGTTGAAGGCAAGTCCAACCCGTGGAGAGTGCTCTAATAATGGGGGATAATTGGCACATGGACTAATGTTGGGCCGATATTTGGTAACGTATAGAACCCATTGGGGAGACATGATCTACCCCATGAGCCCATACATGATGGAATACAAGTTGGAACTCAGCTCACGGCCTTAGAGAAATATCAATATATATGCAATCATGGGTTTCACAAATACCGGACATTCTTAAAAAATATATATATATATAGTAAATATAAAATTTACATAAAAAAAATTATTTTCTTAATAGTAAATTCTATTCTTTAAATTAAATAAATAAATAAATTATGCAGTATTTATATAATTTATAACTGTATTTAACATTACTTCAATCCTACAATTCTGATAACGCAAAATGAGAAATTGACATGTGATACTTAACAAATCCCTAAATTAAAGGGGAAGCAAGTGGCTCCTTGCTGAATATAAGAGGGATTGTGAGCCTTCAAGGATTTTGTCAGAGTTGCCCACTCTCCCTTTTTGTATTTTTTTAATTCAGTGTATTGTTAGTCTAGAAACTAAGAATATGCATCATAAAGAAAGAAAAAAAAAAAAAAAAGGAAAAATCACATTTGGTAGGTTCAAATCAACAAGGATTCTGTACTTTGCATCCCAAACTACTAAAATTCAAATGGAATACACTCAAACTACTAAAAGAAACTATCACTTTATACCCTTCAATAATATATAGTAGCATTAAACATTGTCTGACACCATCTATTTTTCTTTCTTTCATCACAGCAATCATAATTCAGCTGAGCTGCAAAGTGTCGATTTTTAATATTTATATATGTAATGTATTTTCTTAGAAAAGAAAACAATTTGCATTATTAGGAATATAGAATTCCTAATAACCAGGTTACAGAAAATACTTTTCAAATTAGAAAATGTTAAACATACTTAAGAAAAACTTTTTTTATGTCAGTTATTGATATATTAAAAATCATGAAATTTAATTTTAAAAAAAAATCTAATAAAATAAGTTTTATAAATAAAAATGTAAGTAAAATTGTAAGTATATAGAAGACTACTTGCTTAAAATTTGTATAACTCTTATATTAAAATATGTAAAACAGAAACAAGGCAAGTGGACTCCCCATGTTTTGAAATAATAGTGTATAGCTTTGCGTGGACATGTTTTGTTGGAGGTTGCATGTTTGTATTTTTGTTTTATTCCCAGGCAGAGGCAGTTGTGAAAGTGGAGCTTATTCCACAACAGACACCTCAATTTTGACACTGCATTTGTATTCGGGACGACACTGAATGACGCGCCACGCTATTCTACTGATTAAGACCTCGACCCATGATTAACGACTTTCCATGTCAATCCCTCCCTTTCCAGTCTCCATCATTCCAACCTCACTCCCACCACTCTCTTTCCATATATTTTCCTTGGGAAAGCTCAATCGCACAATATCCTTTTAGGGTTTCGAAGAATTTTTCATTTTGACATATGTGCGGGCGGTGAAGGATCTCTCTGTAATGAACATGAGCCGGCCATCGGTTCATCCTGTGGAGGCTCCGCCCCTGACCGCTCATAATGCGCCCAGGGGGAGGATGAAGGACATTCAAGGCATGCCTGGAACCCCTGGCGGGCTTGCTTTGCGTCTCTGTCAGTTCGTTTTTGCTCTCGTCTCTCTCTCCGTCATAACCACCACCTCCGATTTCTCCTCGGTCACCGCGTTTTGGTATTGCCATGCTGGTCCTTATTCCTTGTTTTGCAATTCTAGCCTCTGTTTTTTCTTTGCGCATGGCGTTTTTTGAAACGAAACACTAATGCGTATTCGTTTGGTTTACTGCGAATATTTTGCTTTCTGAGATCGCTGGATGGAATCCTATTGTTTGTGTAAATTCCGTAATATGATTAGACTGTTAAGTGCAAAGAGTTTCACTAACTTTTAAAATGGGACTAGTAGAAAATGCAGATCATACCTCTTGATACGAACACATATGGTGAATACTGATCCTAGAGGCTAGAGGTGTGATCCACTACTTGGCTTGTGCCTTATGGTATTGATGAATAAGTATACTGTTCATCCCTTGATGTAAATGCACATCAGTTACCACATAAGATTATTTTAGAAGAAAAAGAAACATGGGCTTTATGATCAGCATGTTTTTTTTTATTAATAACCGAAATAGGGCTCATATTAGATCGTAGAGAAGGTGGATTGATGCCTGGAGGGATGCTTAAGACCCCTCCTCGTTACAAGTATCCAAGCTTACACTTGGGAAAATGTTTGGGCCCCAATATTTTTGCAGGAACAGAGCACGTACTTTGTTTCTTGATCGAGATTGACTCAATCAAGATACTGGCTTTCTATTTGAGAAATTAAAATTAACCTTTGGTCTTCAGTAGCCAGGGTATTTTTATAATCCTTATTGACATCGGACATAGATAGTTTACATTTTCATATGTGGTGGTGATGTTTCGGGAATTGAGTTGAGTATAAAAACTGCTAGGAGGTTCTTAATGTTTTGGATTTTTCTTAATGCTTCTAGTACCAGAAATTACCTTATTCACTTTTGTTCAATATGATTAAAGCATTCAGAGACTGAGAAAAATGAATATTGAGTGCTTTGTTTATTGAGGTAGGTTGGCCTCAATGTCTTGAACTTTCCAAAATTCTTTTTTCCCCGTTTTTCATGTGAAAATCCAAATCAAACTCTCTCTCTTATCAAAACAATATAAGACTGCAGATTTTTCTAATTATTCCCTCTAAAGTAACTTAAAATCCAGCAACCAGAATGTTTCAACCAACAAGGTTCAGGCTTTTCAAACCCTAATTCAATAAAGAAAAACAAGGCAAGATAGCAACTTTTTCTTTCCTAAAAACCACCTCAGGCACACGTACACAGATTACCTTAATGTGTTCCTGTCAATTTGCTATAGCAAAATCCTAAGACAAACTTCTGCTGAAATTTTCTGCTGAGTCCATGATGATGCCTAATGCAGACTTATATTCCAAGTTTAAGGCCTTTCCTCAAGATTATGAAGCAATCATGATGAATTTTCTACTGTTTGGTTATTCATCGTAGTTTATACCTTGAACAAATAATTCATTCTTTTAACTCTCTTTGAAAAGTAGATGAGTTAGAATAACATGAGTTTTTAATTTGTTTTCTGCATCAGCTACCTTGTCGTTGCTGTTAGCTTGCAAAGTTTGTGGAGCTTGTCACTAGCAATTGTTGATATATATGCCATTCTGGTGAGACGAAGTTTGCGGAACTGTAGAATTGTTAGTTGCTTCACCATTGGCGATGGGGTAAGAAAACTCTTATGTTCAAGCCTTGCCGAGGCATGTTTTGGAATATATTGCTAATTAGATGCACAAATATCGACTTAAAACTCTAGGAAGCTGGCTAAGAGTTTGTTCCTTGTCATTAACCTTTCAATGAACTGATAATGAATTTGTACTGACCTTTGAGCCTAAACAAGTGTTTCTTATAGCCGGAAGTTGATACAGTGCCGTACAACTGTACTTCTTGTGGAGGTTGCTTTCATAAATTGATTTATTGTGTTTTTTACAGCCAATTGTTGTTGTAATCAATGGATACTGAAGTTTTACTTCATTTCTAGTAATGATGGTCGGGTTGTTTATTATAATGACCTGTGATTGCCATAATATCCATGGTTTGGAAACTAAAAATAGATTCATTTGTCTCATTGCTACTCTGGTCCATCTCCAGTTTACGAAATGCCTTTTTTTATTTATTATGGTGCAGATCACATCTACTCTGACATTTGCTGCTGCATGTGCATCTGCTGGCATAACAGTTCTAATTGGCAATGATCTTAATAAATGTAGCTTGAACCACTGCACAAGATTTGAGACTGCTACGGCCATGGCTTTTATCAGCTGGTTTTCAGTGTCACCCTCTTTTGTCTTGAACTTTTGGTCATTGGCTTCCCGGTAAGAGTTAATGGAAGAATCCATAATCAGCAAACTTGTCTCTGCCTCCATTGCTTCTTCTTTTTTTTAGTTGTTTTTTGAACCTGTAACACCATATATACCAAATATGGAGATCTGATTTCTCCTGCTTTGTATATAGGCAAGTTTTGCTATACATTTTTGTAAGCACTGCAAATACCTTGCATTTACCTCTTTGCAAGCTACATTTGTGTTCACACCACCAGTGTTCTTTTTTATAAAATATTTTTAATTGAACTATGCATATTTAAATTTCACTGAAAACCAACGAGCATCATCAACCCAACAGCAGTTTGCATGAGCCATTCCAAAGTAGCATTAGGAGTTTGTGCCGTCTAAAGCACATGCTCTATGCTTATGGATTGCAAACCCTTACACAGAGGTCAGTGGTTGAATGGCTCTTTTAATATAACCTTTTATATAAAGGTTGAGAATGCCAATCATTTGATCAGTTAAATATAGTTTTTTTTTTTTTAAACAACCGTTAGAAAATAGTTAGGGTTTGATGCGAGACCTGTAAAAGAAGACAAATCAGCAACATCCAAGCATTCACTTTTTGCTTCATATGATGTCTAATCATGTGTTCGGGAATCACGTTTTTCGGTCTTCTCTTTACGCTTTTGAGACGGTTGAAGTAAGCGTTTCACCCAACAAAAATAATCGGAAAAATAGAATCAGCCCATCAAAAATAAAAAAAGGAAAGGATAGTGGTATGAACGAGAATGAGAAATAACATAGATGTCCATGACAAACAATGACAAACACGAAAATGAGAAATAACATAGATGTCCATGACAAACACAAGAAGAGGCCAAGGATCACTATTATTCTTAAATTATGCATTACTATTTATATTACTATTTACAGATCGTCTAAGATATTCTTAATATCTAAACGAAGCCGGTCAAAGCTAAGGGCATGTTTGGTTTCCCTTGTTTTCTAAACTCTTTTTTAAAAAATAAAAAAGAAAAACCAATCCAAGTATCTTGTAATCTCAAAAAATCATATGTTTGAAGAAATTCATGAGCCTAATTCATCTCATAAAACCGGTTAAAAAAAAAAAAGGTTTGTTTCAATCTTATAAACATGTCCAAGACTTTATCCACGTTCAATGTGAAATTTATTCTTTAACAATGTTATGTCAACTATTCATCCAATCATTATTCTAATAAAAAATGAAAACAATTTTTATAAAATTTAAAAAAAAATTAAAAACTAATCTTAAAAAAGAAAGCTGGCACAACCACAATTCATTTATAACCAATTTGTAACTTTATAATAAAATATTTGAAGTTATTTTATTTTCAAGATGGTATGTATAATAAACTATGAACATCATTTATATAGTAAGATTTGATTTATAGGAGTCAAATTTAATATTATCTTATCAAATCAAATTATGTTATATGAACACTTTATTAAGTATATTATCCACACTAACTTATAAATAGAAATTTTCAAATATTTTTTAGATTTTAACTTATGAAATTAAAGCAAAAGTCCAAAATTATTTTAAAATTATTATTGCTTAATCATAAGGTTGTATAAAAGTTGTGAATGAGTTGTTTCTTTATCATTTCTACTCGATATTATATTCAAACCACTTTCAACCCAATAATTCATTTTTGCAAATCTTAATACAAAACATATTTAAAAATAAAATATTATTTAAGATTTTCTCTCCCTTTTCACAAATCTCATAAAAAATACATCTAAAAAAGTTCTCAAACATCATCAAAATCCTCCCAAAGTTGTGAAATAAAATATGCCCTTAGTCTCAAGATTTGGTTTTGTTGATTAATATGGTACCCTTTGTAGGCACTCACTCTCGTACCGAAGTGCATACTCTAATCTTCACCTTATAGCCAAAGGAAAATAAGAATTTAAAAATTAAATAAATAAAAGGTTCCTCACGGATTTTTTTTTTTTTTTTTTTTTGTCTCTCTCTTCATATAGGTCCCGAGATCTAAAGCTAAAAAATATAGAATATGGATGAAAGGATGCTGACAATCGGTGGAAAGATTAGTAACTTACACGATCATTTAGATAATAATCGTGTCCTATCACTCATTTTAACCAATTTAATAATTAATTAATACGTCAACATGGTGCAACTCATTTTAACTTTTTTTATGTAAATAGATTGAACTAATATGCATTATAGATTCGACTTGATTAACATAATTTCACATAAAAATTAAAATATATATTTATTAGTAGCCACAATATCTTAAAAAATATACGAGAACCTACTAACAAAAAATATCAATATTTTCAAATTTTAACATATAATAAAACCAATATTACAAATCATTCTATAAAAAATATGAACATAGATCCATAATTTCAATCCCAATAATAAAAACATAGGTGTACTAAAAAATACCAATATTACAACTTAACAATATAAAATTGTGATTTTGAAATAAAATCTAAACGAGTAAAAAGCAAATTGATTTTGGGTTAAACAGGTTGACCCGTTATTAACCAGGCCATTTATAAATTGTATCTTAATAGATCAATCCGATTTGATCTGAAATCGTTAACATTAAACTCGAACATGCTAATTTCATATTGTATTGAGTTCACGAGTGGTGTCATATATTATCATCTTTATTTTAAACCTCCAATATTCTAATGTATCATGTTGTTCTCCTACATGATTGAAGTGGTAAAATTTAAAAAAAAAAAAAAAAAAATCGAAGGAAATTTTCGTCAGAAACAACGACTGACTGAGTTTTGGATATTTTTCCTTGTATTTGGCAACAGTTTTTACTCACTTCTTATAGGCTCTCTTACTCAGTTTTTGGGCTGTTGGAAAGTTCTCCTCTTTCCCGGAACGCTTCGACGGGAGTTCCTCATCACGAGGATAATGTTTAAAAGTTTAAACCCGTCATGGAGAAGATATGGCGGCCAAGATAACAGTCTTTTCATCTTCTTTCGGTGGCCTTTGCAGAGGCCAGTTGTAAAAGTCTAGAGTAACGGCCATATCCGATTTCTTAAAGCAAACCATCTCTCTTCTCATGCCATTGACATGCCCTTTCGGACATTGACAACCTATATAAACATGTCCAGCTTCACTTGAATCTTCAACAATCTGTCCCAAATATAGAACAGGGAGATAAGATTGTGCTGTGTTTGTCGTTTTGATAATGTCCAATCAAGTTGAAGATGAGACAAGGCTACATCAGTGTGCAAAGAAGTATGAAAAGATTGTGAAACAGGTACTACATTAGAAATTACATGCAACCAGAATTACACCAGGCAAAAAGGCTTTTTCTATCTTGCAGATTAAGCGCCTTTCTTTCAGATTATAATTGTAAGTTGGTTAAGGTTTGTCTGTTTTTCGTTATCTCAGTTCGACGAGCTCATCGAGATCATGAATTCTAGGAACTGCCAGCCGAAGCAACAAAGGGTATACTCCAAGGATCTCTTAACCACCCAACCACCCAATATCTATATCAATCTTTCTTACACATTTTATTATAACAACGTTTTAAATGGAGGGCACTTATGAACATCTAAACATGGTATAGATGAGAAAGTATAATGTTCATCCCCCAACAAGATGTAGTTCATACTAATACCTGATATTTCATCCTTTCACCGTTTGTCATGTGGTACCAGCAAGAATTTGCTATTTTGTTTTTGCAGGGTTCGAGAGGGAACAGTTCTACTGTTGCAGCAAGCCAACCTGAAGAAAACGAGGTTGTTGTGCAGACAATAACAAAATTTCTTCATGAACTAAAAACTAACCCTACTGATCCCGAATGCTCAACAAGTACCTGAGATTAAGAGCTCTCAAGGAATAAAAGCTATTATACAAGCTTTTTCAAGCAATAATTATAATTATGTGAGAGAAAGAAGGACTAACATGATAGTCGAATTCTGAAAGAGCATAACTTTGAAAATGGTCAACTGTTTTTCCAAGTGACCCCAATGGTATTCTGATTCATATGTATCCTTAAAACTGGCCTTTCCTCGCCATGTTTTTCATGTAACTGCTCATCTTGAAATATAATTTTGTTTCAGACCAAACACAAACTTTATGGCTAAGTCCATCACAATGCCTACTTGAGGATGGTTATTCAGCTGCTAGATATAGATGCACATGCTACTCTATTTTCTACTCTTTAAGATTTTCTGTCACAATACCTTAAAGACAGGAAATATTTCTTTTTACCATACCCTGTAGCCTAGAAGAGATAGCAAGATCTTTTGGAGGTGATCATTAGCACTCCTCTATGGAGGAGAGCTACCAATTTACCAGACAACCATAGCACGGATTAAAGCAATAACGAATTCATAAGCCCCGTCAGCTGTACAAATTCATTCTTTTGCTACCTAAGAAATCCTTGCCCAAACTTAAAGAAGATCTGTCAAACAAGTGATTTCCTCGTAAAATAAATGAAAAGCAATGTACATTGGTGAGAATAGAGAAAGTTTTAGACCAATCCATCTTCCCCCAGCAGTAAGGAAAGGAAAAACTATGAGCAGAGTTGTCATTCTATGAATATATATTGGTTGGAAAAACAGGTATTACTAAGCATTCAATATGATAGCTGAGAATAAACCATGAATCTCATCGAAAAAAGCATATTTCTCATGGCTGAATAACTAACAATAAGCTGCAAACTCTCACTCTGAAAATTTTCCTGATGAAGCACTTCTTCCCTCACATACATGCTAATGAACCATAAAGGTAAAGCTTGATATGAAGAGATCTCTTCAACCTAACATGAAATTTGTGGTGATCAATGAATCTTATGTAAGTTGCACTTCAAAGTTGCATCCTCAAGCTCATGTTTCAAGGCTTCCACTCTTTCAACCAACGCCATATTTTCCTGTTAAGTATGAAACTTGTAGGTAAAAATAAATAAAATAAAAAATAAAAAAAATAAAGGAAGAAGAAGAAGAAGAAGAAGAAGAAGAAGAAAACTAAAGCAGAATTGAATTTTAATTTATCCTACTATCATGGACTCTGTGGTCTTCCGTGATTAATGACGAAAAAAACGTATTAAAAAGAAGATTTGATGTTCACATTTCCTACTGTCCTTTTCAAAGTCTGCTTATGACACAGTTGACAGGGGTAAATAACAAAAGTTCAGTTTAGCTAAAGCACTGTATTTGATATATATGTGCAACAGTACAAGCAATGCTCAGCATATTTTATTACTGAACTGTGATCCAGTAATGCAAGAAGGGAATGCCACCTCAAAAATTTCAAATAAGACACTAAGAGAAAGGAAGAAAGGATTCTAAGAAAAATCATGGACATATATGAAGCAAAGAGTCACCTTTTGTAGCATTGCCACTTTCTGGCTAATGCTAGCAGCATCTCCAGCCTTATTCTCGAAAGACTCCTTTAACTGTCAATGAGATACATACTTGTTCAATCCAAAGGTAGAGTGCTCAAATTAAACCTCTGATAGACTTCTAAGAAGGGAACGACAGGAATCAAATAGGTAAAGGAAGAAGTTTCATATATCTAAACATGTATATGGCACTTAAACCAGCAATTTTCAATTAGATTGTTAAATCGATGTCAGTTATTCCAGTTATCATACAGGGATACATATAAATAATAGTTAATAAGTATCCAGTCTACAACATCTATTTGCATTATTTATATAGCAATGTCTTACTTCTTAATGGGCCATTTTCTGAGATACCAGAAAGAGTAAATGATATACTTAAACAGATCATCGGGTATAAATTCATTGCCTGCAGGTCTCTAGTTGATGCCCTTCCAAAATTTGGCACAAACATGAGGCCAAAATGGAAGTGAAAATATCATTTCTTATCCTTTTTTTTTTTTTTTATGGCATTGACAAAATGAAACTTTCTGTTTTGCAAAATGTTTCGTTCAATGCAAGATTGAAGCTCAATTTCATACTCCATATTTGCTCAGGCATTTGCAGAACTCTTACTCATGCAAGGCCACCGAGTCACGGTTAAAGTTCATATTAGCTTAGACTTGCAAGAGCAAAAATATCAGCCCAACAGTACAGCTTTTCCATACTTGCTTTAGGAACCTTTAGTATATGAGCGTTACAAGGTTAACATGTTCGGAATAGAAATGGTTTTCACCCAAAAAAACTAAAAAATTCAAGGCAGAACGTAGTAGTTACTACAACAATTCAAGAAATAAAAGAAAAGGAATTAAGGCATTCAATGCCAGCAGTGATGGAAAGGTTTTGAAGGAGATGATACAAGTAATTGCTTTAGGAAACTTTAGTATATGAGCGTTACAAGGTTAACATGTTCGGAATAGAAATGGTTTTCCCCCAAAAAACTAAAAAAAGTCAAGGCCGAACGTAGTAGTTAATACCAGAATTCACATGACATAAAATAAATGGAATTAAGACATTCAATGTCAGCAGTGCTGGAAAGGTTTTGAAGGAGATGATACAAGTAAATGATAGCAGCACCATCATCATATCTACATTTTCTTCCCGAAATCCCCTTAATTGAGTTAATTTCCATAGATGCAAATACAATATCGACCGCAAGTACATCCCAACAAGTCAAAAGGTTCAAAGCACAATACTAATGGAAAATGCCAACGAAATGAGAAAAAAGAAAAAGAAAAGAAAAGAACCCACAAGATCAGGGATTACTTGAAAAAGAAGCTGATGTGTACCTCTCGAAGTTCATTGACACACTCGGTAACCCTCTCTACTTGTTCATCATATTTAAGCCTCCACTCCGCAGATTCATCCATCGCTTCCCTGTTAGCAAGATCGAACTGTCTCCTACAAGATTTAAGCAACACAGACAGAAACCACGTTTAATTAAAACTCGAAAGACCTAAAAATGTTGAAAGAATAGAAAGAAACAGAGAGAGAGAAGGGAAGCAAACCTCAATAGGTCAGACTCATCAGTGGAAATGGAATAATCGATGGTCCAAATCCTCAAGTAGACCGCTATTCCCAAAAACATTGCCACAGCCAAACCAACCAATGCTCTCATCCTCCCTCCTCCCCCCATACCTCTCTCTCTCTCTCTCTCTCTCTCAAGGCTATGCCTTAAATTAGTTGGGCAAGATGCATCGGACAGGCGCCAACCGCATCTTGCTTCGGGTTTGGATCATGCAGTTACTGGAGGCGGTACTTACAAAATCGTTCTCTAACAAAAAATTAAAAAAATTCATAATTTAATTTAGCCAATAACTTCAAGATCGGAAGATATTTGTCGTCTTGATAAGTAAACGAATTTTCACTTTTAATATTCTTTTTTTTTTTTTTTCCCTCAAGTAATTTGAGTCTGTCCTAATTAAAATTGCAAATCTATTTAAAAAAAAAAACATATAAACTGATTTAACTTAAAATGACACGTTAAAATATATCATTTAGGCATAATATGTTACCTAAAGGCAATTTTTTCTCTTTTCATTTAAAAGATAAAAAATATACGAGAGTCAGAGTTGGTTGAAACGGAATTTCGAATTCTAATTGCTACTATTTTAAATTGGAACTTCAAAATTTCCAACACCATGCGTACGAGTGAAGTCAAAGTATGTTATGGATCTCCTACCTACCCAACTCAGTCAACACAATCAAGAACAAGATGATAAAAAAAAACAAAAAGAACAATTCAAGAATTAACAAAGATTGCAAGAATCAAAACTAAGAAACTACTTCTCATTTCTTGGAAGAGATTTTTGAGTAATCTCTAAACTCCAAAGAATCAACTAACATCCAGAATAAATATCTTCTTTTTCAGTTTCGTTCTTATACCTACAGCTACTTACTGTAAAATACATCATTTATTATATTTCCTACAACAATAAGCTAACATTTCTCTCCATCTATTGCGATACATTCACGATCAGAAACGCACCGCTTCACTTAACTTGCACGCACCGTTACACTCAACCATAGACTTCTTTTGTTCTCATCAAAACGCACCACATTACTAAATTGCAACGCACCGTTTCCTTTCATCAGTTAATATCGTTCTATTCC
The DNA here is from genome assembly GCF_018687715.1 of Carya illinoinensis. NCBI lineage: Eukaryota > Viridiplantae > Streptophyta > Magnoliopsida > Fagales > Juglandaceae > Carya > Carya illinoinensis. Next base: position 34,556,313 of record NC_056760.1, read on the forward strand.
CCATTTCCAGCCAATTCCCTTACCACCAACACAGAGCCCTTACATTCTCCTCCCATTTAAGGCTCTTGTCCAGAGTACCACAAGGCCTTGACAATTCCCTCCCCCTGAAGAACCTTGCCCACAAGGTGTGGTTAGAGATTCCTCAGTTTCCACAATAATTCCCACAAGCTGTCCTCAACTAGTGCTCCCACCCATTTGACAAGCACTTCAGTCATGGCATGATTCTCATTCTTCCTTAGTGTTCTCTCTAGAATCAACTCTGGTTTAGGCTGGATCTATCCATGCGAATTATTTGGAGGCAATGTTGGCAGTGGGGTTATGTTCTGACCAAGTTTCTTCTTTAAGTTAGACACATAAAAAATTGGATGTATGGTAGAAGAAGATGGTAACTGCTACTTATAAGCCACTGACCCTATTCTTTCCACCACTTGAAAATGCCCATAAAATCTTGAAGCTAGCTTCATATAATGCCTCATTGATACAGTTTTCAGCCTGTAGGGTTGGAATCTCAAAAAGACCAAATCTCCAATTTGAAAACTTCTTTAAGTTCTCTTCTATTAGCGTTAAACTCCATCCTATGCTGAGCTTTGTGCATATTCTCCCTCAGTAATGACAGTGGATGTTCTCTTGTCCTCAGTTATTGATCAACAACATTATTGGTGGAAGTGCCTAAGACATAGGGCAACAACCTGGGTGTGGGATATCCATAAAAGGCCTCAAAGGGAGTAAGGCCGATAAGGGAGTGTGGTGTGGTGTTATAACACCACTCAGCCATGGGTAGCCACAAGTTTCACTCTTTTAGCTTTTGACCAGCATAGCACCTCAAAAAGTTTCCAAACACTTGTTCAAAGCTTCTATCTGGCCATCAAATTAAGGATTGTAAGCTGAACTAAAGTCCAATGAAGTGCCTTGGAAGTTAAATAATGGTTTTCAAAAAGAGCTAGTGAAAATTGGGTCTATTCTTAGACAATGGATTTGGGCAATCCATGAAGTTTAAAAACTCCAGCAAAGAACACATGTGCAACATTGCTAGTTGTGTAGGGATGTGAGAATGAAAAAAATGTGCAAACTTTAAGCATGTTGATCACTTTTTACCTTGAAAGTATGCCCCAATAAGTATGGTCTTCATCTACTCACTATAGAGCCTAAAGCCAGTAGCTCTTTTTCATAAGTAGATAGCAATAAGGCATTTCGCTTCAAGGCCTTGCTATAGAAAGCAATAGGCTGCCCTTCTTGCATAAGCACAACCCCCAACCTAATTCCTAAAGCATCACACTCAATGGTAAATATTTTGAAAAAGTCTGGTAATCTTAAAACAAAAGGATTACTCACGGCTTTCTTCAGTAACTCAAATGTTGTAGCAGCTTCTTCATTCCAATGGAAGGAATTTTTCTTCAATAGAACAGTTAATGGGGCTGCTATAGAACCATAACTCCTTATGAAATTTGTATAGTAACCCGAGAGCCTTAAAAATCCCCTAAAAGACTTCACGATTTTGGGTATAGGTCACTCCACCATAGCTATTGTTTTATAGGGGTCTACCTGCAGCCCTTTGCCTGATATAATATAGCCTAAGTATTCAATTTCTGTAGCACCAAACTTACATTTCAACATTTTAGCATACAAAGTATGTTGCTTCAATACCTTCAACACAGATTTCAAGTGGAATACATAGTTAGCAACATTTTTACTATACACAAGTATATCATTAAAGAAAACTAACACAAATTTCCTAAAGAACGGTTTGAAAATGTGATTCATTAACCCTTGAAAAATGGCTAGTGCATTTGTAAGGCCAAAAGCCATAACCAAGAACTCATACTGGCCCTCATGAGTTCTAAAGGCTGTCTTTTATATATCTTCTTCTCTAACTCGAATTTGGTGATAACCTGCCCTTAAATCCAGTTAGAAAACACTTTGGCTCCAAAGAGTTAATCAAGCAACTCATCAATGACAGGTACATGAAATTTGTCTTTGATAGTCTTTTGATTAAGGGCACGGTAGTCAATGCATATCCTTCAAGTGCCATCAGCGTTTTTTACCAACAAAACAGGTGAAGAGAAAGGACTTTGGTTGTCTCACCACCCCAAGATGCCAACAAGTCCAGAACTATCTTCTCTATTTTTGATTTCTTGTAATGAGGGTACCTGTATGGCCTTAATGATACATGATTTGTCCCTTCTTTTAGACTAATAGGATGATCAAATGCCCTTTTTGGTGGTAACCCAATAGGTTCTGAAAAAAATTCTTTATATTTGCCCAATAAGTTAGTAATAACCCCTTGAGGAGTTTCCACCTCTTGTTTATGATCTATAGCCATCAACTGCAAGAACCAATCTTGCCTTCTAACAAAATCAAATTTCAAACCTTTATTCCCAACAAGAATATCAATAGTACCAAATTTAATTCCTTCCAACACAATAGTATCCTTCCCCAATCTAAAACTCATAAACATTCTTGTGAAATCCCACTGAATGGAACCCAAACTCTTGAGCCACTACACCCCAAGAACAATATCACAACCCCTTAAAATCAATAAATGAAAATGGATTGAAACTTGGACCCTTGTATTCTGATCACTTCTTCACCTTTGCCCTGACTCATAACCGTGGCCCCATTTGCTACCCTCACCTGTAAGCTTGAATACTTCTCAATCTTCAATCTGGCGGCCTGAATTATTAGTGGATCTAGGAACTTATGAGTACTTCCTGAATCTACTAAGATCTCCACAACACAAGCTCTAATTTTTCCATGCCATCTCATGACAATGTTGTTAGAACACCTTGAGATAGCATTGATAGAAACTTCTAAACCTTCCTCTTCTACTCCTTGTGTTTCCTTCACACTCGAAATTGGTTCACTGTCATCCAACACTGGTTGGTCCAAAGATGGCTACTCTACTTGTAACAAGTACACCTTGGGATTCTTACATACATGGGCTGGATGCCACTTCTCATCATAATGATAACAAAGACCTTTCTCCACTTTTCATCAATTTTAGATGAAAAAGTCCTCTTAATTGGAGGAGTACCCCTCAGCAATCTACTACTCTCTCCAACAACTTCAGATTGGGCCTTATCCGCACATACCACACTGCCTCTCCAAGACTTTCTTGAATCCCACAAATGCTCTTCTTGTATTTTTGCAAGGCCAAAAACTGCATTCAAATTGATAAGATTGAGCATTCGAACAAAAAATTGAATCTCATCCTTCAATCCACTCATAAAACAGCTTAACTTGTGCCTCTCAGACAATCCCTTCAGTCTATTTGACAAAGTTTCAAATTGTATCTTGTAAACAGCCACAATAGAGTTTTGTTTTAAATGAGTTAAAGCTTCCATACGGTCATCATATGTAGTGGGGCCAAACCTTCTTGAAAAGCTTTCACAAAAGAATCATAGCTGGTAAAAATTTTACAATCTATAGCATCTTGATACCACACGAGGGCCACACCCTCCATGTGATAAGAGGAAAAAAAAAAACGTCTATTAAATGAGGTTTGATGGAATTCAAAGTACTGAGTGGCTTTAAAAACCCACCCAGCAGGATTAGTTCCATCAAAGTTAGGGGGGGGGGGGGGGGGGGAAGTCTAGTCTAACTCCCGTAGGCACAGAACCCCTTTCATCAAAAGTCATTCCATGCCCATAAGACCCTTCTTTATGATTCATGCCACTACCTTCGTAAGAACTTGGAGGAATAGATTTACGTTGCTTACATTCTACTAAAGATTTTAACAAATTAGTGAGTTGATCTAACCTACCCATAATTCCACTGATCGAATGATTGTGCTCCTCCAATTGTGTTAAGATTCCCTCATGTTGCCTCAAAGAACCTTCTTGTTGTGCCTTCAAGGCTACTGCTACTTGAGTATTCTCTACCATGAGAGAATCGGCCTCTCTGATACCAATTCTTATGGATCTGCTACCTTCTCAACTTAGCCAACATAATCAAGAACAATATGATAAAGGAAACAAAAGAATAATTCAAGAATTAACCAATATTGCAAGAATCAAAACCAAGAAACAACTTCTCATTTCTTGGAAGAGATTTTTTAGTAATCTCCAAACTCTAAAGAATCAACTAATATCCAAAATGAATATCTTCTTTCTCAGTTTCGTTCTTATACCTACAGCTACTTACAGTAAAACGCATTGCTTATTACATTTCTTACAACAATACGCTGACGTTTCTCTCCATCTACTCCGACACCTTCACGATCTAAAATGCACCACTTCACTTAACTTGCACTCACCGTTTCACTTAGCTATAGAGTTCCTTCGTTCTCATCAAGATGCATTGCATTATTAAATTGCAACGCAACGTTTCCCTTTGTCAATTAATATCGTTATATTTCACATTGCTAGCCGATTCCCTTCCTACCAACACAAAATCCTTACAAAGTAGATGTTAGAATGGAGTTGAAGTTTGCGAGTTTTTACACAGTCCTATACCTGAAAGATAGAGCTAATAACCTTTTACACAAGTTGCGAATTTGATCGTTAGTTTTCATGTGCTCCTTATTGAACCTAGTGAGATACGCTTTAAGACTCTCATCCTCCCATTGTTTGACAGTCAGGAAGCTCCCCGCAGGCCACCTCCTCCATCTACTAGCCATAAATTGTGTTAAAAATTGGCTGGCAAGCTCCTCAAAGCTATTTATGGATCCTAGCCACAAGGCTCCAAACCATCCTCTTGCTACCCCTTTTAAAGTCAATGAAAAAATCGGCATGCTCTAGGGAAACTACAGAGATTCATGTGAGCTTTGAATGTCTCTAAGTGCTTGATAGGATCCTTAGACCTATCGTTTAGTTCAATTTGTGGAACTTTGAATTTGGGCGGGAGTGGCACCATCATTATCTTAGCGTTGTAAGACAGGTTGATGTTCTAAAGTAAGTAGTCGACATAGGAGGATGTGCCTATTTTCTTGGCCATCTTCTCATATTTTTCCATGAGATTACACAAGTCTTGATGTGTTTTCCTCTTTTCCTCATTCCGCAACTATTTTGCGATTCTGCCTTGTTTCTCTTGGAATGGCTTGATGCAGAATTCTCTGCACTTCTTTGTCTAAGGGCATCATTTTTATTTTTTTTTAAGATTCTCCATCTCCATAATCATCAACCTCAACCCTTCCTCAATCTCTGCAAATCTACTCTTCATTCTATTGTTTACTTGATAACTTTTTGTTGCAGTTTCTTCAGAGCGCATCGTCATGGGCATACGAAAGGCATGTTGAGATATCAAAGATCCCACAAATGACGCCAACTGTTACGGATGTATTTTGTATTCATGTTAATGACTTTAAATAACCTACAATAAGAAAATAAGAGAGGCTCAATGTGAGGGACACCTCCAATGCCTAAGGCAGGATAGATTTGGGAGTATTCTAATTTTTAGATGGTTCAAGTTACTTCAAGTGTGTTCTTTGACCTCTATTTATATGGATTGAGGGCCTAACCGATACAGCTTAGCTTTAGGCTTGACATCCTATAATCCTTGATGGACGAATGATTGTTAGGGCTTCAAGTTCATTGTCAGTCAGAGAAGGAATTGATATGCTAGATAGATATCATGAGCGAGTATCAAGCCCAAGATAGCTTGTCCATTGCGCCATTAATTCTGCTTAGCTTTGAATTCCACTTTACTGCATTTTGGCTATTCAATTCCACTTTACTCCATTTTGGCTATTCAAACTCTGGCTTTTACTGAGCTAGCCCTCGATTTAGGGCTTATGGGTTTTTGAGAACATGGGCTCTAGCCCATTTCCTGCCAAGGGATATTTGTTCCTACACTTATAGTCAAGACTCAAGCTTATGTATCAACTTATAATATCATTCTTCACCATAGCACGTATAAGATTTTATCATTTTTATAACTAAGAAGAACAAGGATTTTATGGCACAAACTACCAAAGATTGTGATTTACCCCTTCCATCAAATTCGTGTTGTTAGACATTTGTAGTAGTGGCCCTTCTCCATAAATGCTTGAACCCACCTCAATCTTAAGATGAGTCGAATGACAAATTGTATAGGGCCATTCAGACTTAGTCATAGATGAGCAATCTTAACTTCGCCTTGTATGAAATGTGTTATAGATAATACTATTTAGTTTCATGATTTTGTTTTCTTATTTTGACCGCTCATTTAGTTTATTTTATTTTATTGTATTGTTATTGGGTGATGCACTTCAGGCTCAAGAACACTGGAGCAGCCTATCAAAGGTTGGTGAACCGGATGTTCAAAAATAGATTGGGTGCAATGTGGAAGTCTACATTGACGACTTGCTTGTCAAAAGTAAGGAACCAAAGCAACACATCGATGACTTGAGAGAAGCCTTTAGTAGTCTGCCTCTTGTGAAAGAAAGCTGGTAGTGAAACATTTGGCACCAATCACAAATGTTTTAACTCTTCTACTTTGTAGCAAATTCTTACTTATTTCTATGGCTTTCTCCTCTTTTGAAAGTTTTATTTAGATTTTTGGTCTTTTGGCCACTTAATTTTTAACATTTGTTTAGATATAAAAAATACATTTGTTTAGATATAAAACATTTCATTCTTTCAAGATTATAAGAATTTTCTTGCAGTTTAAACCAAATTCATCTAGGCAGGTATTCAAATTTTGTACCTACCCATTCAAATTTTGTACCTACCCATATTTGAATGAAGATACAGTTATATAATACAAATACTAGATTAATACTCAATACTCATAATCGGGTTTCACATTGTAAAATTAATTTGGCTTATAAATGAAATGACATTGTTTTATGTTTGTAACCCTCCTCTTTAAAATAGTTTGTGGACAAATTCAAGTATCTAGTTACAACTTAGGTAATTGGATGTTTGGGTTTTTATAACTAGGTAAGGTTGGGTATTTAGTTGGGTTATAACCAAGTGAACCTGAACGGATGAACAGATACCCAAACTACATTTAAAACATGGATAAAAATTCGAATTTAGTTGGTTACATGAATCCGCATCCAAATTTATACCTTAAATTACTAGAGGTGACAACTCACACCAATAATGAATCCGTATCATTGTGCCTCTAGCCATCGAGAGACACTCAGAGTTAAAATTGTTAGAGTGATCCTTCTCTTATAGTCAAGTCAGATTCTCTATCAATTAGATGGAGAAAGTGACGCATTTAATTATCATTGTGTTATTATTGTGGATAATAGAAAATTGAAGATCTAATTATTAATGTTTATGTTAAAATATTTAACATGTGGTATCAAAGCTTCAAGTTATATATTTTTTATGATCTCAATGAAAATACTGTACAGGCCCGTAAATTTCTTCTTGGTCTAGAACACAAAAACATAGACTATTTCATATTGATATCATGCATAAGAAACATAAACTGCTTCGTATTGATATTATGCATGAATCGATACATGAGTTTCACACATATACATCAAATTGTAGTTTGGTTCAACATGTGTAAAATTTTCACATTGATATTTATGAATTGTATTTGAAATTGCATGTGTATTTATACATAAGAAATTACTTCAAATTCTCACAAACTATAAATTGTGCTTGTATGGCGTTGTCTCAAGAGAAAGAGATAGAGAGAACAATGATGAGAAGCCACTAAGTAGGGCTGAGAAGGGGTGGCGCAAGGTAGTCAGAGTGTCCTCGTTGGTACCCCGGGATGGAAGAACACCATCGATGCCATCATAAAGTCCTCTCTTCGTTGGTACTCCGGGATGGAAGAACACCATCGATGCCATCATAAAGTCCTCTCTTCTTCTTCTTCTTCTTCTTCTTTTGGTGGCCCAATCTATCTCAAAAGTGGGTGTTGGAAGACAAAACCCAGGGGGGTTGTTTGGCTCCGCGAGGAGGCACCCCAAGAATTACTAATGGATTGAGACTTCTCATGTAGTAGATAAATACATTCAACCATGAAAATCATCTATAAAAAATAATGAAATATTTCTATCTATAAAATGTTATAGATAAAAAGGTTTACATGTATCTATATGCATTATCTCAAGAAACTCTCTATTTCTTGTGGCATCTTTTATTGATATATTTGATTTACTTTCCTTTTATACAAATTAGCACACATCTTGAGATTAGAAAACCTAAAAGGATAGTACTTTTCCCTCTCGGAAGCACCTGCATTTGTGGAGGTCTTTTTCCCTGTCTTAGTACAGGATAGTACGAGGCTGTATCTATCAAGATTACATTATGGGAGAAACTTTAGAAGAATTATGTCAGAGGTTGTCATTCTCGGAGCAAGAAAAGGAGGAGATTATACTGGATGAAGGGATGCTTGAAGAATCTAACCAAAGGGGTGAACATTGTTTATTAGTTTCATTATTAGCAGAAAAACCATACAACCATGAGGCATTCAAGCAAACTTTGAAGAAGATTTAGCGTCCTGTAAAAAAAGTTATGGGTGAAGGATTTGGGGTCTAGAATTCTTCTGGTGGAGTTTGAAGATCAGCAGGAAAAGACTAGGGTGCAATGTGAGGGTCCTTGGTCTTTTGATAGAAATCTCATTCTGATGCAGAATTATACAGGAGAAGTACAAGCAAAAAGAGTTTAGATAACAAAAGCTGCCTTTTGGATTAGATTATATGATCTCCCTTTGGGTGCTATGAATGAAAAGGTGGTTAGTAAGATTGGTAACAACATTGGAGAAGTGGAGGAGATTGACGTGGAAAAGGATGAAGTTGCATGGGGTGAATTTATCAGAATCAGAATACGCTTGGATGTTACAAAACTTTGTTGAGAGGTAAATGTATAAACTTGGGCAATCATGGTAGCTATTGGGTTCGTTTTACATATGAGAGATTGCCTACTTTTTGTTATGCATGTGGCCGCTTGGGCCATAGTCATAAGGATTGCAGCATATGAAAGAATGATCAAGGAGCATGCAAGGGAGACAGTCTTCCTTTTGGTCAATGGATGCATGTGTTTACTTTCTCTGAAAATGCCTACAACAACCATGAGCACCGTGAGCAGCAGCCAGTGCAGCAGCATGTGATTCTGGTCAATGGAAATGCTTACAACCACCACGAGTACCATGAGCAGTAGCCTGAGCAGGGAAGAGGTCCTACTGTAACGGTTCCAGGGCTGCAATCAAGGGAGTTGCACCAATTCAAGAAGATGGTGGAGCAGTTTCAGAACCGACTGTTACATGTAGTAATGGAGAAGGATTAACTCGAGGAGGGGAATTTACAGTGAAGGAGCCAAATAAGGAAACTGACAAGGTGGTAAATGCTGAAGTAATGGCGCCTTGTGGGAGTAATGTCAAACAGGATGAACATCTTTCCAGAGATATGGAACTCACTAAAGGGGCCATATCAAGTGAGGATGGGGCTAACTTAGTCAGGCCTTTTAGAGAGGGTTCAATAAATTTAAAGGTGGATTCTAAAGCCCAACTGAAAGGGAAAGGATTAGCTCATGAACGTGAATTTTTAGTTAAGGAAGAAGTTACTAAGGCAAAGGTGACAGGAGGAAAGTGGTTGAGGCAAAGAAGAATGACTGAGAAAGGAGCCCATAATCAGTAGTTAGAAATTCCATGAAGAGGAAGGGAAGTAGAATGGAGGACAATGGCTCGGACCCTTACCTGCAACAAAACTGAGAAAGGTTATGGAGGCTGGGAAGATTTTAACTCGAAGAACGGTGGAGGCTGTGATTTAGCCCCACCAAGAGCCATGAAAATTTTAAGTTGGAATGCACGTGGGATTGGGAACCCACGTGGCATTAGAGCCCTTCGTGATTTAGTCAAGAAGGAAGGTCCCGATATAATGTTTTTACAAGAAACAAAAGTAAGCAGCAGAATAATTGATAGAATGAAGTGTCAGGTGGGGTTACAAAATTGTCTAATAGTAGATTGTGAGGGAAAAGGTGGAGGTCTTAATTTGTTATGGAGACAGGAAATTGAGCTAACCATTAAAATTTTCTCTAAGCATCATATTGATGCTAAAGTGAAGGATAGTGATAATGAGGGTTGATAGAAATTAACAGGTCTATATGGACATCTAGAAACCAGTAGGAGGGAAGAAACTTGGGACTTAATGAGGTCTTTAAGTAGGGATGATCATGGGAGATGGTTGGTGATGGGTGATTTTAATGAAATCACTAGTAGAATTGAAAAAAAAAAAGGTGGGAAGGATAGATCTGAATTGCAAATGGAGAGTTTTAGAAGAATGATAGATGACTATACCTTATTAGATCTGGGTTATGAAGGAATCAGTTTTACATGGTGGAACAGCAAAGAAAGGGTTAATGCTATTCATGAAAGACTAAATAGAGCCCTAGCAAATAATGCATGGTGTGAGCTTTTCCTTATGCAAAGGTGTTTTATACCTTTGTTGCTTATTCAGATCATAACCCTATTGTGCTACAAACTAAGGGTTGTCTGCAAAAGTTTAAGGGCCAAAAGCCTTTCAGGTTTGAAGCAGTCTGGACAGAAAGTGAAGAATGTGGAAAGGTGATTGAGAAGGCTTGGCAAGTTTATTGTGATGATGGACCTATTGGAGAGGTGGTGAATAAGATTTCGAGGTGTAGTGACAGTTTGCTAAGATGGAACAAAGCTAGTTTTGGAACATTCCAAAAGAGATTAAGGATGGCTAGAGTGCAACTAGAGAAGATCCAAGCTAAGAACTTAAGAACTCCAAATAGAGTAGCAGTACAACAAGCAAGAGAGGAAGTACAAATATGGTTGGAGAGGGAGGAAATACTTTAGAGGCAGAGATCAAAATCATTATGGTTAAAAGGGGGAGATCAAAATACTAAGTATTTCCAAAGCAAAGCAAGTCAAAGGAAAAAGAAGAATACCAGCACAAGGCTCAAGGATGAAAATAGAGAATGGCAAGAAAATGAGCAAAGGGATGAATTGATAATAAAGTATTTTGAAGAGATATTTAAATCAAGTGGCTTGGTAACTAGCAACAATTTCTTATCTTCTCTACAAGGCAGGGTAACAACAGCAATGAATGAAGCTCTCACAAAGGCCTATTCTGAAGATGAAGTACAGACTGCATTGCAACAAATGGATCCTACCAAAGCTCCTGGACCCGATGGTATGGCTCCTATTTTCTATCAAAAATATTGGCATATTGTGGGAAAGTCTGTGACCAAAGCTGTGTTGCATGCTCTTAATGAAGGTCACTTCCTTACTGAGTTAAATCATACCTTTATTGTCTTTATCCCTAAAACTAAAAAGCCTGAGTTAGTATCCCAGTATCACCCAATAAGCCTATGTAATGTCATTTATAAATTGATCTCCAAGGTCATGTCTAATAGGCTGAAACTAGTCCTTCCTCATGTTATATCCAACTCTCAAAGTGCATTTGTACCGGGTCGAGTCATTTCTGATAATATTCTTGTAGCCTATGAAATGATTGATTATTTAAGAAGAAAAATAGCTGGTAAAGAGGGATACATGTCCATCAAGTTAGATATAAGCAAAGCTTATGATAGGCTTGAATGGCATTATTTGGAGGCTGTTATGAAACATATGGGATTTGCTCATAGATGGATCCACTTAGTCATGCTTTGTGTCAAAACAGTCTCTTTTTCCATTCTCATTAATGGAGAACCAGTTGGCCCTATTTATCCTTCTCGTGGGATCAAACAAGGAGATCCACTATCTCCCTATTTGTTCTTATTGGGAACTGTGAGGGACTTATTTCTCTTTTGACTGAAGCAAGCTCCAGAAATTAGATTTCAGGCATTCGTGTATGCAGAGGGGCTCCTGTGGTGAATCAGTTGCTATTTGCAGATGATAGCATTCGTTTTTGCAAGGCCACTCTTCAAGAGAACATGGAGTTACAAAGAATCCTTGAAGATTATGAGAATGCATTAGGTCAAAGAATTAATAGAGGAAAGACTGCAATGGTTTTCAGTAACAATGTCCAATTAGAAGTTAAGCAACAAAGTCCTATCTTTGTGGGGAGTTCAAGCATACTAGAATTATGACAAATATCTAGGCCTACCGTCAATGGTAGGAAAAGATAAAAGAAGGGATTTTTTTGACATTAAGCACAAAGTATGGTCTAAGTTGCAGCAATGGAAGGAAAAGCTCTTATATCAAGGGGGAAAAGAAGTCTTAATTAAGGCAGTGGCTTTAGCTATTCCAACATATACTATGTCCTACTTTAAGCTGCCCAGCTCTTTGTGTCATGAAATAGATGGCCAAGTTTTGGTGGGGACAGAAAAAGGAAAAGAGAAAGATATATTGGGTGAGTTGGAAGAGGTTGTGTGAGACTAAAGGTGATGGGGGTATGGGATTTAGAGATTTAAGGATTTTCAATGAGGCCCTACTTGCAAAACAAGGATGGAGAATAATGCAGAATGAGGAAAGCCTACTTCACAAAGTTTTTAAGGCTAGATACTTCCCAAACTCGAATTTTCAGAATGCAAATCTTGGTCACAATCCATCCTTTGTGTGGAGGGGTATATGGTCAGTGAAAGAAAGCTTCTACAAGGTTGCAGGTGGAGGGTTGGGAATGGAAGAATGATAATGCTTTGGGATGACTATTGGGTGCCTAGTTTCAAAAGCTTACAACAGACAATGAGTAGAGGATAAGTTAATTGATCAACATTCAAGGTGGTGGGATATAAGCAAAGTCAGAAGTTTGTTGGCCCCCGAACTTGCTAAAGCAATTTTGAAAATTATTCTAAGTTTAGAAAACCATGAGGATAAGTTAATATGTGACATGGAGAGGAATGGTTGCTTTAGTGTTAAGAGTGCCTACAAAATTTTCAAAAGCTTGGCCACAACAACAGCAAAGGGAGAAAGCTCTAGGAGTAGAGAAGATAAAAAGCTATGGAAGGCCATTTGGAGTATGAAAGTGCCCCAGAAGGTTAAGATTTTTGCATGGAGAGCTTGCATTGAAGCCCTTCCAACCAGATGCAACTTGAAAATGAGAAAGGTAGTTGAAGATGTCACATGTCAATTGTGTTCTGCAAGTTGTGAAAACACTGCACATGCTCTTAAACAATGTCAGATGCTTACTGAAACCTATGATGGGAACCAAGGTGGAGCTATCCTTAAAGATCCCTTGTAAATTCCAGATGGGCCAATTATAAGATCAAGAGCCAAGAAGATTAAGGAAGCAATGCAAGGATTGGTGCAATCCACTTGGGATGAAGCTAGGAAGAGCCCAACACTCAAGATGGGCTTGAAGGAAAAAGAACCAGTTTTGATCCACTTGATACAAGCTATGGAAGACATGACTTAAAGATTGGGCCTATTGTTGTTAAGGCTTTCAATTTGTTTAACGGTATTTTATTATTAGTTTAGAAGAAGTGGGATTGAGAATGCTTGGCCCACGTATGTCTTATTTTTAATGGACTAGGGTTATTTTTGGGAAGGCCTTGTATTTTGGCCAAGGGTTTATTTGGAAAGTTATAATTTTATATCTCACTAGGGTTTCAGAAGTTACTGAAGCGCGGCGTATGTCACTGTTCACGCTACAGTGCCCGACGCATTGTTTACTTAGGGTTTTTGGGGATTGTCTATTTAAACCACTTGTAACCTCATTTGAGAGGCAGACTATATGGAATTGTCATTGAGAGTTGAGTTATCTCCTCTTGTTCTTCTTGAACTTCTAAACTTATCAAAGGTAGATCAAAACCTTTGTGGCGTTCTTCCTTTGTAATCTAGGTTCTTGAGATGGATTCTTCAATGGGTCTAGATTTTGATATGATCTAGGTTCTTGAATGAGTTCTCATCGGGTCTAGATTCTCCATCCATATACCTGAGTTTGGCTTTCTTGGAGTTGTTTTTCCAATATTGTTGTTGGTTCTCAAAGCAAGTCTATTGGGGTTCACATCATTTGGTATAAGAGCAAGGTTTCCAATCAGGTATAATTCTATCTTTTATCTATTGCATCTTTAATTCTAGGGTTTCATTATTCTAGGATTGCAAAAAAAAATGTGCAGAAATTCGTTTTTCCTAGGGCTGCCAGATTACTCTATCATTTTGGTTTCATGTTTATCAACATTGGGTGACTAAATTGCTTGTTTGAGGACTGCCAAAATTTGCAGCATCTATAGGGTTGGAAATTTCTTGGGTTTCTTGCATCTTTAAGTTTGTCAATTCCTTGGAGTGTCGTTTCATTGATTCTCTTCTATTTCCTTGTCAATTTTTATGTGTTTGAATTAAATTATTTGATTGTTACAATTGAATATTGCTGTTTGTGATTGAATCAGTGAGAAAAGAAAAGAAAAAGAAAAAGAAAAAGAAAAGAGAAGAAAAGAAAGGAAAAGAAAAGAAATGAAAGGAAATGAAAGGAAAAGAAAAGAAAAGAAAATTCGAAAAAAAAAAAAAAAGAAGTTTAGGAATCCGAGTTTTTTATTATTGAGTCTTATCATCAAAGGGGCTGCATATATCATTATAGTTGGTATATTGTCTTGTAATTAATCTTTTGCTCGTATCATTTCCTTGAGTCTTGTGTCATTTTATTCTTTCAGTATTTTCTCTTGTTAAGAGTTTCTTGGATCTAATTACTAGTTGGAATAAGACAAGATTGTATTGTCTTGATTTAGTTCAATTAGTTCTGAAAGAACTTGAGTGGAAAAACTCTTGAGGTAAAAGGCAAGAGAGTGTGAGATCATTATCAGAAAAAAATCCAATTAAGAGTGAAACACGAGTGAAGTGCTATTATTCGAGTGTAAACACGTAATGGAACGTGTGAGGTCTTTTCTACTAATAGTTTTTTTTGTGCAGCGCGTACGATGTCTCATAAAAGTGACTCATCACCAAAGGGGATGGCAGATAACTCCTTTATGTTGCAGGCAATGCAACAATAGTTTGAACGATTGAACATGATGTTAGGGGAAGTGAGAGATAGGATGGATCAACAAGATGAAGTAATTAAAAATTTACATGGTGGGAGTGATAGGAGGAGACGTGAACCTAGAAGAGAACATGAGTATGAAGATAAAGGAGATGGTGAGGATGAGGAATACCTAATTTCTGAAGTTGGGATGGGTAGGCATAGAGGAGTCAGGCGTGAAAGAGGATTTAGGGAAAACCCATGGGGTCGTGATGGAGTATATAGGGACCTTGAAAGCATCAAAATGAAAATACCATCTTTCCAAGGTAGAACTGACCCTGAAGCTTATTTAGAGTGGGAGAAGAAAATAGGGTTGATTTTTGATTGTCATAACTATTCAGAGGAGAAGAAAGTGAAGTTGGCAGCAATTGAGTTCACTGATTATGCTATTATTTGGTGGGATCAATTAGTGACCAATAGGAGGAGGAATTATGAGAGGTATGTCGAGACATGGGGAGAGTTGAAAGCTCTCATGAGGCGGAGATTTGTACCTAGCCACTACTATAGGGACCTCTACCAGAAATTACAAAGTCTTACACAGGGGTCTAGGAGTGTAGAGAACTACCATAAGGAGATGGAGGTGGCTATGATACGGGCGAATGTAGAGGAGGATAGGGAGGCCACTATGGCTAGATTTTTGTGTGGTTTGAATAGGGAGATAGCCAATGTGGTTGAGTTGTAACATTATGTAGAAATAGAAGACATGGTGCACATGGCTATGAAGGTGGAGAGGCAATTAAAGAGGAAATGGACATCAAGGTATACTTCAGTTTCTAGCATTCCTTGGAAACCAAAGTGGGAGAAAGATGATCAAGCTGTAACAAAGGCAAAGACAGAACCACCTAAAGGAAACGATGAAGGAACCAGCAACAAACCCAAGTTGGCATCCCAACCTTCTAGAAATAGAGATATTAAATGCTTTAAGTATTTGGGATCAGGGCGCATCGCTTCTCAATGTCCAAACAAACGTGTGATGATTATGCATGACAATGGGGAGGTGATGACTGCAAGTAAGGATGATCGTGATGAGATACCCGAGTTGGAGGATGCTAGTGATGATGATGGAGTAGAATACCCCATAACAGGTGAGTCTCTTGTTGCCAGGCGTGCTCTCAACACACAAATTAAGATGGATGAAGCAGAGCAACAAAGGGAGAACATTTTCCATACTAGATGCAACATCAATGGCAAGGTAAGTAGTATGATCATTGATGGGGGGAGTTGTACTAATGTTGCCAGCATTACATTAGTTGAGAAATTGAATTTACCTACCTTGAAACACTCTCGATCATACAAGTTGCAGTGGTTGAATGATTGTGAGGAGGTTAGATGAATAGACAAGTGTTAATTACTTTTTCCATTAGGAAGTATCAAGATGAAGTACTTTGTGATGTTGTGCCTATGTATACTGGCCATATATTGTTGGGGAGACCATAGCAGTATGATAGGAGAGTGATACATGATGGATTCAAAAACATGTACAGTTTTGTAAAGGAGGGCAAAATAACCAAGCTTGCTCCTTTAACTCCAAGACAGGTCTATGAGGACCAACTGAAACTGAAAAGTGAGGTTGCTCAAAAAAGAAAGAATGAAAATGAGAGTGATAAAAAAAGAAAGAGTGAAAATGAAATTGAGCAAAAAAGAAAAAGTGAAAAAGAAAAAGAGTCTGCTGAGAGAAATGGAAAGACAAAAGTGAGTTTCTATGTAAGAGAGTGTGAGGTTAAGAAAGCTTTCTTAGCATATCGCCCTATGATTTTTCTTATCTATAAAGAGTCTTATATTAATCTTGATGAAACTAACCAACCTCTTCCTAGTTTGGCTGTTTCTTTGTTACAGGAGTTTGAGGATGTATTCCCAGAGGAAATGCCTAATGAGTTGCCACCCATTAGAGGCATTGAGCACCAGATTGATTTTGTGCCCGGCGCTGCTATTCCAAACCGACCAGCTTATAGAAGTAATCCAGATGAGACAAAAGAGCTTCAAAGGCAAATTGAGGATTTGATGAGCAAGGGGTACGTGAGGGAGAGCATGAGCCCATGTGCACTACCAGTGCTTCTAGTGCCTAAGAAGGATGGGACGTGGCAGATGTGCATTGATTGCAGGGAGGTTAATAATATCACGGTAAAATATCGACATCCCATTCCTAGATTAGATGATATGCTCAATGAATTGCATGGCTCATGTATTTTCAGTAAAATTGATCTTAAAAGTGGGTACCATCAAATTAGAATGAAAGAGGGTGATGAATGGAAAATTACTTTTAAGACTAAGTATGAGCTTTATGATGGTTGGTTATGTCATTTGGACTTACAAATGCGCCCAGTACTTTCATGAGATTAATGAACCATGTCCTACGTGCGTTTATAGGCAAGTTTGTGGTTGTGTACTTTGATGATATCCTAGTGTACAACAAGGACTTAAATGAGCATATTGAGCATTTGAGATATGTGTTTAATGTGTTGAGATGTGAAAAGTTGTGTGCTAATTTCAAGAAATGTACCTTTTGCATGGAGGAAGTTGTTTTTCTTGGTTATGTTGTTAGTACAAAGGGTATTGAAATGGATGAAGAGAAAGTCAAGGCCATTAAAGAGTGGCCAACACCAAAGAGCGTCACTGAGGTAAGAAGCTTTCATGGTTTAGCTAGTTTTTATCGGCGTTTTGTTAAAGATTTTAGCATCATTGCTACAACACTCACTGAAGTCATTAAAAAGAATGTTGGGTTTCATTGGGGGGCTAATCAAGAGAATGGATTTGCCAGTATTAAAGAAAAGTTGTGCTCTACACCCGTGTTAGCATTACCAGATTTTAACAAAACTTTTGAGATTGAATGTGATGCCTCAGGAATAGGGATTAGAGCCGTTTTGATGCAGGATAGGCGGCCAATCACCTTCTTCAGTGAGAAGCTAAGTGGGGCATCCCTGAAGTACCCTACTTATGACAAAGAACTTTATGCTCTTGTTCGTGCATTAGAGACTTGGCAGCACTACTTGTGGCCTAGGGAATTTGTGATCCACACCGATCATGAATCGTTGAAACATCTCAAGGGTCAAGGTAAGTTGAATAAGAGGCATGCTAGATGGATGGAATACATTGAGACCTTTCCATATGTCATCTGTTACAAGCAAGGTAAGGAGAATATTGTTGCTGATACTTTATCCCGGAGGTAAGTACTTCTTACTTCTATGAGTGCTAAAATGCTTGGGTTTGAATATGTGAAAGATATGTATGCCGATGATGTTGACTTTTCTGATGTGTATATGGCATGTGATAAGGCGGCATTTGGTAAGTTTTACAAGCATGATGGTTACTTGTTTAAAGAAAATAAACTGTGTGTACCTAGTTGTTCTATGCGTGAGTTATTAGTGCGTGAGGCACATGGCGGGGGATTAATGAGACACTTTGGTGTTAAGAAAACCTTAGACATATTGCATGAATATTTCTTTTGGCCTAAGATGAAAAGAGACATCAATCGCATTTGTAGCAGGTGCATCACATGTAGAAAGGCCAAATCTAAGGTTTTGCCACATGGGTTATATACACCCTTACCCGTTCCTAGTGAGCCATGGGTAAACATATCTATAGACTTTGTTTTGGGGCTGCCTAGGACAAAAAGGTGTAGAGATTCTATTCTTGTGGTTGTGGATAGATTTAGCAAGATGGCACATTTCATTCCATGCCATAAAACAGATGATGCCACAAGCATAGCTGACTTGTTTTTCAGGGAGATAGTGCGACTCCATGGTGTGCCCAGGAGCATTGTTTCTGATAGGGATGTTAAATTTTTTAGCTACTTTTGAAAGGTGCTGTGGGGAAAATTAGGTACTAAACTCTTATTTTCCACTACTTGTCACCCACAGACTGATGATCAGACTGAAGTAGTTAATAGGACTTTAACTCAACTTTTATGCACTGTTGTTCATAAGAATTTAAAGACTTGGGAGGATTGTTTGTCATTTATAGAGTTTGCATATAATAGGACCATGCATACTACTACTTCATACTCTCCTTTTAAAATTGTTTATAGTTTTAATCCACTTACTCCTTTAGATTTGATGTCTTTACCTATTGATGGTAGGAGTAGCTTAGATGGACAAAAGAAGGCGGAGTTGGTGAAGTCACTCCATGAGAGGGTACGGCTTCAAATTGCCCAAAAGAATGAAAGGGTTGCTTCCCAAGCCAATAAAGGGCGACGACATGTCATCTTTGAACCAGGAGATTGGGTTTGGGTTCACATACGCAAAGAAAGATTTCCAGCCCATAGACAAACTAAGTTGCATCCTCGAGGAGATGAACCTTTCCAAATTCTTGAGAAAATTAATGACAATGCATATAAAGTGGACCTTCCAAGTGAATATAATGTTTCTGCTATCTTCAATGTTTCTGATCTTTCTCCTTTTGATATAGATGAAAATTCGAGGTCGAATCCTTTTGAGGAGAGGGGGAATGATGGGAACCAAGGTGGAGCTATCCTTAAAGATCCCTTGCAAATTCCAGATGGGCTAATTACAAGATCAAGAGCCAAGAAGATTAAGGAAGCAGTGCAAGGATTGGTGCAATCCACTTGGGATGAAGCTAGGAAGAGCCCAACACTCAAGATGGGCTTGAAGGAAAAAGAACCAGTTTTGATCCACTTGATACAAACTATGGAAGACATGACTTAAAGATTGGGCCTATTGTTGTTAAGGCTTTCAATTTGTTTAACGGTATTTTATTATTAGTTTAGAGGAAGTGGGCTTGAGGATGCTTGGCCCACTTATGTCTTATTTCTAAGGGACTAGGGTTATTTTTGGGAAAGCCTTGTATTTTGACCAAGGGTTTATTTGAAAAGTTATAATTTTATGTCTCACTAGGATTTCAGAAGTTACTGTAGCGCGGCATATGGCATTGTTCACATTACAGTACCCGACGCATTGTTTACTTGGGGTTTTTGGGGATTGTTTATTTAAACCACTTGTAACCTCATTTGAGAGGCAGACTATATGGAATTGTCATTGAGAGTTGAGTTATCTCCTCTTGTTTTTCTTGAACTTCTGAACTTATCAAAAGTAAATCAAAACTTTTGTGGCGTTCTTCCTTTGTAATCTAGGTTCTTGAGACGGGTTCTTCAATGGGTCTAGATTTTGATATAATCTAGGTTCTTGAACGAGTTCTCATCGGGTCTAGATTCTCCATCCATATACCTGAGTTTTGCTTTCTTGGGGTTATTTTTTCAGTATTGTTGTTGGGTCTCAAAGCAAGTCTATTGGGGTTCACATCAACCTGGGATCAACAGTTTCCTCAAGTTATGAATGCAGTACCACATGAGGATTTTAGAGAGATGGTAGCTCGAGTACAAGGCAACCACAATCAAGAAGAGCTGGAGCGTTATTTATGATAGCTTGGGCATGCTAGTATAGAAGAAATCAGTGGGTGTTTGAGAAAAAACAATTGAAATCGGCAGAGGTAGTCAACCATGCTCTTTGCTTGCTTAAGGCTTTTAAGGCAACTAAAGGCACTAGTTATAATGGCCTTAAGAGAGTGACTAAGTAGCAATTGCCTCCACAAGGAACCACAAAGCTTAATGTGGATGAAGCAATGTTTCATGTTGATGGCAGTGCAGGGGTTGGTCTTATTCTCAGAGATTGGGAAGGAAAGGTGATCAAGGCTGTAAGCAAAAAGGAGACAGTAGTGATGGAGCCTCTAGAGATTGAACTTATAGTTATACTCAGAGGCTTACAATTTTGTATCCCTCTTGGTTTGCAAGCTCTAATCATTTAGACAAATTAGTTGATTTTAACTCAAGAGCTATCAAAACCTAAGCTAGCCAATGCTATGTTTGGAAACGTTGTGATAGATATAAAGCAGCTGCAGACTAGAATACCAGGTTGCTCGATTGTGCATGTCAATAGGGAGGCAAATGAATCAGCACATAGACTAGCAAGGTTTGCAAGATCAATAATTAATACAAGTGTTTGGTGGGAGTCTGTTCCCCCTATTATTGAACAAGTCCAATGGACTGATTTAGCATTGTAATTCTGTTTTGATTATAAATGAAAGTGACTTTCCTATAAATAAATAAAAATAAAATAAAAAACCTAAATGCAGAAAATATTTTATTTACTAATCTTGGGAGTCTGTTCCCCCTATTATTGAACAAGTCCAATGGACTAATTTAGCATTGTAATTTTGTTTTGATTATAAATGAAAGTGACTTTCCTATAAAAAAAATAATAAATAAAAAAAAAAAAAAAAAAAGAAAACCTAAATGCAGAAAATATTTTATTTACTAATCTCTATAACTTTTCTTGAAAATATTTTCCAAACTTTTATACCACAAATTATGTTTCAAATTCTATGCCATAAATCATAAAAGTCTTTCATAAATCATTTTTTCTTTTGGTTCCACTACATACCTCATGAATGAGAAAAAATTTTAATAAAAACATTATTACTAAGGCATGACAAATACACCTTTATTGGAGAGAAAAATGGAACCAACATAAATGGCATATTGAAACAAATTGAAATTTAAACATTTGTACTCGAGTTTAATTTAAAAAGAATGCATAAACATTTATAAGATTTGATTTAAAACTTATACAAACAAAAGTTTGCCCTTCCCTTTGAATCATGTCTTATGCTTAGGGCACCTAAATCCTGTCATTGTTTCTTTCAAACTTCAATTGACACAATTCTTATATTTTCATTATAATCATTTCATTCCTTTCTCAAAAGGTACATAGCAAAATGAATTTGTATCTAGTTAATAACCATGCTACTAACTTGTTCATATCTCATTAATTTAATGAAAATAATACCTCTAAAATAAACCATTATGTACAAAACTAAAAAATTCATATAGTTTAATATGTAGTAATTAATTCAATCTTCTTAAATATTATACTTTTCTGACCCTTATCGCTATTCTCAATAATAATTGATGTTAAACTTAAAATAGATAAACTAGGGTCTAAAATTCTTAGTGTAAATTTGACATGCTCATATTTCTCTATATTAAAGTCCATTCTATACATAAAACTTGTAATAATATTCATATATTTACTATAAGCATTTTGATCACATTAATACTTTGAGTTCGACACTCATAAACAATAATAGAATTTAAATCATTATGGATGAACTAATAGTGTCATCGAGATCCCTCCTTTGGAAGTGAATCCCAACACACAGAATGTTGCCTCCAATTTTAATTTTGGAATTTAAATCATGCATTATCAAGAATTTAAACTAATATGAATGAATTAATAGTTTCATCGAGATCCATCCTTTGGGAATGAATCCCAACACAAAATGTTCCCTCCAATTTTAAATTTTGTGGATGAACTAGTTATATCATCAGAATTCTCCTTTGGGAGTAAATTTTAACACACAAAGTGTTCCCTCCAATTTTAAATTCTGTGGATGAAATAGTTGTATCATCAGAATTATCTTTTGAGAGTAAATTCTGACATACAAAGTGTTTCCTCCAATATTAAATTTTGTGGATAAACTAGCTATATCATCATAATTCTCATTTATGAGTAAACTCTGACATATAAAGTGCTCCCTCCAATATTAAATTATGTGGATAAACTAGCTATATCATCATAATTCTCCTTTGAGAGTAAACTCTAATATACAAGGTGTTTCCTCTAACCTTTCTTTGATGGATGAACTAGTAATGTCATCAAAACTCTCATTTAGGAGTAGATCTTAACATACAAAATGTTCACTCCAACCTTAATTTGATAAATAAACTTGTAGTGTCATCAAGACCCTCCTTTGGGAGTAGATCTTAACACATAAAATTGTTTACTCCATCATATCCACTTTACTACGGAATTTAAAGAGTTTTTATCAAAATTTAAGAAAATCTTGTACCTTTGGGCAATCAATCTTTCTTTAATTTTGATATAAATCATTTGCCCCATATTAGATAAAAAATATATATATTGCATGATAATAAGAGCCAAAATAAACAATTCATTCATGTATTTAATAATAATAACATGTACATTAGATTTAATGCAAGTAAATAATAACATGCATATAAATTTAATAAAATTTTCATACATGAACATAACAATAATAACATGTATAAAACATTTAATAAAGTTGAATACATGTATTTAACAATAATAACATGAATAAAATTTAATTTTTTTTTCAATGAATAAATAATATTAAAATAATAATATAATATTATTTTATATTCTAACCGGTCCGGGTATAGACCGGACCAGTTTAGTGACCCGGGCTAAAAACCCAGTTCAAGAACAAGCAAAGTTCTGTTCAATCAACAGTAATGGGTCGAGCCTGTAGAGTAGGCCCGATTCTTTTTTTTTTAATTATTATTTTCGGGCTGGGCCACAGAAGTGGCCCGTTACTTTTCTCTTGGGCTAGGCCAAAACCCACGGCTCGGGCCACAACCATTAAAGATATAATTTTCAAAAGCAAAGAAAAAGATTAAATCTTGCCCATAGCCCAACCCTTAGCCTTTAAAAAAAAAAAACCCTAGATGTTTTTTTTCTGAAGTTCATCTCCTTTCCTCAGAGGCAACACCACACTAGTCACCATTACAACACATGGTGCCTTCAGTTTGGCCACAACAATGGATGACGCCAACGAGGAGAAGATGGAATGGCTTCCCCAGCCTCCTTGTTAGGGATCATCCCTAAATACTAAACCCTCTCCTTGGGGTTCACAGATTGCACCCAAGAAGCCAAAGTGCATAAGCACCGAAAATAAGAACAAGAGTAACATAGCCATCATCTAGGGATTTTGTCCCAAAAAAATGTAAAAGAAATGACTTAAGGGTCCTATTTATAGAGATTACAAAGTGGAAACTCCCAAAAGGTCCAGTGGAAAATAACTAAAATTAAAAAATAATTAAAAATAAATGAAAGAAATAAAATAGACTTGCATAAACCATGATGATCGTGGCATGCAATGGCCCATGGATGGCCTAGTGTGAATCATGGCCCACGGCTAGGCTGGTCTAGCTCATGGCTGCTAGTAGTCACGGCATGGTGCTGTGCATAGCTTGCTGACTCATGGTAGTGTGCCATGCATTTAACTGCTGGTTGGCACAGCATGGTGCCATGCGTTGATGCTGAATGGCCTAGGCAGGTGGCCTGGGCTTTGATTATGCATGGCCCAGGTGGGTGGCCTGGCCGTTGGTGCTACAAGGCGTGTGCTGGATGGCATGCCACTAGCCTCGCTGCTGAGTGTCAAGGGCGTTTCATGGCTTGTCAAGGGCAATGTCAATGCATGGTCCGGGGCCACTATCCTTGGGGTTCTGACATTCCTCATCTCTTCAAGCACATCCTTACCCTCAAAGATCAACTGTGGATACCTCGCCACCATGTTATCATAATCCACCCAAGTGGCTTCCTCTCTCAGCACCCCTTGCCATTGGATCAACATTTAACATACTTTTCTTCTATTCCTTCCTCGTATCACCACCCTATATTCAAGCACCACCCTAGGTTGCAAAAGCATCCTACCCTCCTCATCAAAGCCAGGAAGCTCCTCTACTATAAGGCTCGGATCTCCAATCCTCTTCTTCAACACGGATACATGGAAGACCGAATGTAATCTTGATGATGGAGGAAGCTCCAATCTATAGGCCACGCTCCCCAATCTCTCCAATACCCTAAAAGGTCCATAGTACCTCTTGGAAAGCTTCAAACTAAGCTTTTTCTCAACATCTTTTGCCCGTATGGTTGTAACTTCAAATAAACATAATCCCCTACCTCAAAAACAACCACATGCCTTCCTTCATTATAGTACTTTTTCATTATTTCTTGACCTGTCTTAAGCTCCTTCTTTACCTTCACTTGGACCTCATCCCTAGTAATCAATTCCCTCTCCACCTCATCATTCTTGGCCGTACCCTTTTCATAATTCGCTAAGGTAGGTGGAGGTCTTCCATATACCACTTCGAACGGACTTCTTTGAATGGAAGCATGAAATGAAGTATTATACCAATACTCGGTCCATGCAAGATAGTCCTCTCATTTCATTTGTTCTTCATGGCAATAACATCTCAAATATTATTCAAGTGTCATATTAACCACCTTAGTTTTCCCATCGGTTTGAGGATGGTAAGAGGAACTTGCCCTTAACTTGCTTCCTTGTAACTCAAAAAGTTCCTTACAAAATGTGCTCACCAACACCCTATACCTATACGTCACTATGCTCTTGGAAAATCCATGAAGTTTCACCACATTGTCAATAAAGACTTTGGCCACAATCTTGGCTGTGTAAGGATGTTTAAGAGGAATGAAGTGTGCATATTTATTAAGTCGATCAACAACCACCAAGATCACCTCATGACCCCTACTAGTCGGCAATCCCTCCACAAAGTCCATTATCAAGTCCTCCCAAATCTTGTTTGGAATTGGTAATGGTTGCAACAACCTAGATGGTGGTCTCGTGTCATATTTGGATTTTTGGCACACATCACATTCGACTACCAACTTCTTCACGGCCTTTTTAAGTCTTCTCAATAGAAGAAATGTTTCACTCGTATATAGGTTCTCAACCAACCCGAGTGCCCACCTTCTTTGCTATTATGAAAATGATCAAGGATCTTTCTTCTCAAATTCGGCACATTTGGTACATAAACATAATCCTTATAATAGATAAGGCCATCTCTCACCTTGAAGCCCACTACTACTCCTCCTTTAGCTTCTAATAATTCAATGATCTCCAAGGCTCGAGCATCAATAAGTGTAGCTTCCTGGATTTTATCTCATACTCTCAATTCGGCTCCACTCAAGGCCATCATAGTGGAATCATCTTCTTTACGTACAATCCACAAAAGTGAACTCCCCTCGCCTACTCAATGCATTTGCCACCTTATTCTCATTACCCGATTGGTCGATGATATCATATTCCAAACCAAGAAGCTTCGCAAGGAATTTTTGTTGTTCGGGAGTCACGATCTTTTGTTCCAAAAGGTGCCTCAAGGCTTGTTGGTCAGTCACAATAGTAAACTTGCGGCCCAAAAGATAAGGCCACCACACCTTCACCACATGCATAACCACCAATATCTCTCTAGCATAGGTGCTCCACGACTTCTTCATTGGCCTAAGAGCTTTGGAAATAAAAGCCAAGGGACTCCTCTCTTAAACCAAAACAGCCCTTATACCTTCACAACTTGCATCCGTGTACGCTTCAAAGGGCTTCTCAAAATTTGGCTAAGCAAGAACAAGTGTATTTGTCATGGCTCTCTTCAAGTCTTCAAATGCCTCTCTTGCTTCTTGAGTCCATTCAAAGTTGTCTTTCTTGAGTAGGGAATTAAGTGCTTTAGCCATAAGCTCATAATTCTTCACAAATCTTCTATAATACCTCGTCAAACACAAGAATCCCCTCAAAGCCGACTCATCTTTGGGCAATGGCCAATTAACCATTGCTTCAATCTTCCGTTGGTCTACTTTAACCCCTTCACCCGAAATGAAATGCCCCAAGTACTCAAGCTCTTTTTCAATATAGGTGCATTTAGAAACCTTTATGAAAAAATGGTAATCTTCTAATATTCTCATCACAACACTTAAATGCTCCTTGTGTGCTTCCACGGATTTAGAATAAACCAAAATGTCATCAAAAAATATAAGCACAAACCTTCTCAAAAGTAGCTTGAATATGATATTCATAGCGACTTGAAACATAGAAGGAGCATTACATAGCCCAAACAGCATCACTAGATACTCATAATACCTGGAATGAGTCCTAAACGCCATCTTATGCACATCATCATCTTTCATTCTTATTTGGTGGTACCCAAACCTTAAATCAAGTTTAGAAAATACGCTTGCCCCATGCAGCTCATCAAGTATTTCATCAACCCTAGGGATAGGGAACCATCTTTGACTGTTGGCTCATTCAAGAGTCGATAGTCTGTGCAAAATTTCCAAGTCTCATCCTTCTTTCTCACCAATAATACCGGTGAAGAAAAAGGACTAGTACTAGGCCTTATCAAACCACCTTTCAACATGTCATCAACTTGTCTCTCTATGTTTTCTTTTTGGAAATAGGCATACCGGTATAGAGGCACATTCATAGGCTTGCTTTCATCAATCAACACAATTCAATGATCGAAATGCCTAGTAGGTGGCAATGTAGTAGGCACCTCTAGAACCCCCCAATGGTCCATCAAGACCTCTTGAATGTCCACGGGCATCAATGATAAGTCATCTTGTGCGCTTCTCTCTTCTATCTTCTCAACCTCAAAAACTGACTCCAATTTGGCTAGAACAATAACGAGACAATGAGCTCCACCCTTGCACAGTTTCTCAAACATGATAGCTTCACAAGACTTTCACCTCCTTGGTTGTCAAAGTTGTCCATACTCTTTTCTTAGACCCGGGTCTAAACTCCATGGTCATTTTGTGATAGTCATGAACTACTTTTCCAACCCCTCTAAGCCATAGGTTGTCCAACACTACATCAAGTCCCACTAGTGAAAGGACATGCAAATCGGCAACCAGCCTTACTCCTTGGATGTTCATCTTAACTTCCCTCACATGCCCTTCATATTTTAACTTGTCCCTATTGGCAACTTTGACTTCAAATGGCTCTATCACACTTGGCTTCAATCCAACCTTAGTGACAATGTTGGAATTGATGAAATTATGGGTTGAGCCACTATCCACTAATAACGTAACCTCAAACTTTCCAATCTATGCTATAACTCCTATGGAAGTGGGTTTTTGAACTCCTGACAAGGCATTGAGAGATAACTCGATTTCTTCATCTTCCTCACTAGGTTTAGCCTTCTCTTGTTCGAATTCATGAGTTGAGGACTCATCATGATCATCCTCCTCAATCATCACATAAGCCTTACCCGATCTACACCTTGAGAGCTTTTTAATTTCATACAACTTGGGCTTAGAAGCCCCTCCCTTAGCCTCTTTACCTGTCCAATGATTTTTGGTTTGCAAGGTTTTGGTGAACTTGCTCCCTATATCCCCACATTGACATTTCTCAAAAGAGGTACTATCTTCCAAGATCTCCGCCATTCTCATTACTTCTTGGATTCTTATGGGTTGCTTCAATTTGATTTCTTTGGCTAACCAAGGATTCAATCCATCTATAAACGTGTCCACAAGGGCCTCCTCAAACCAACCTCTCACAAGTGTTTGAAGTTGTCGGAATTCTTCAATGTATGTTTGCACCTTCCCTTCTTGCCTCAACTTGGAAAGTTGGTCATGATGGTTAATGTTAGGGCATGGCCAGAATTGCATAAGGAATTATTTCTCAAGAGCTGTCCACCCCATCCTTTTCCTTCTCGTATTGATCCATTATCCATCTCCACCACTTACTCACCTTGCTATGTAGATAGAAGAAAGCCGTTAACACTCTCTCGTGTCTAGGAACTTCATATGCACGGAAGTAGTGATCCACCTTGTCAAGCCACTCGTATGGATCCCCCCATTGAACTTAGAGAAGTCCACCTTTGGTCTCTTTGGTCCCCGGTCATAAGTCTGGTTTCCTCTTCTATCCTCATAATGGTCATCTTCATATCTTCGGCCATGATGGCCTCTTCTTCTCTCATAATGATCTCCACTACTTTAAGGCCTCTCATGTCATGCTCACACTCGGCCTCTTAGTCTACTTTTCCTTGTGGTCATTCAAACCTTACACCTTGATACTCCTCTCTCAAAGTAGGAGTTCTAGTCCGTGCATCCTCATTGCGGATCCATCTCTCCACAACCACTCGATCATTTTCAACTCTTCCACCTCTTCTAAAGTTATGCCTTGGTGGTTCATTCATGGAACCCATCACACTTGCCTCCACTCCATCTTCAAAGGCTTCTTGTCTTGGATCATTCGAACTACAGGGTGGCCCTTGACCACGACCTTCAACAAGTCTTCGCTCAAGCCTCTCAAGGCTTGCATTGGTCTTATGCTTCATGGCCTCCATGGCCCTTCTATTCTGCTCACTATCACGAGTGATGACATTCAAAGTCATCCTCAATTCGGTCAATGTAGTGGTGACCTCATTGAAGATGTTATGAATCCCTATGTTACTCCCTTCAAGTACCTCAAGACATTCCCAGTTGGAACCCTTGTGCCCCTCGGCCTCTAGGTTGCTTCTGGACATGACGAATGCAAACTCTTGACTTGAACAACTTGAAAACTGCACTTGTAAATTGAAATTTTTTGTTTGGAGTAGCTTGGGCAGCAACTTAAACTCTCTTGGATCATTCGAACTACGGGGTGGCCCTTGACCACGACCTTTAACAAGTCTTTGCTCAAGCTTATCAAGGCTTGCATTGGTCTCACGCTTCATGGACTCCATAGCCCTTTTATTCTCCTCACTATCACGAGTGATGTCATTCAGAGCCATCCTCAATTTGCCCAATGTAGTGGTGACCTCATTGAAGACGTTATGAATCCCAGTGTTACTCCCTTCAAGTACCTCAAGACGTTCCTAGTTGAAACCCTTGTGCCCCTCGACCTCTAGGTTGCTTATGGACATGGCGATTGCAAACTCTTGACTTGAACATCTTACAAACTAAAAGTTTCTATTTAGAGTAGCTTGGGCAGCAACTTGAACTCTCTTGGGTGATGAAACAAGCCTCAAAAGTCCAACCTTGAGCTGTCCACCTTCGTGGGTGGACAATCCCTCTTGTACAAGCTCAAAGGTCCAACCACGAGTCCTCCACCTTCAAGGGTGGTTGATCCCTATAACTTATCTGCTACTTCCTCTACCTCAACCCCCAAACTTTGTTTTCAAGTTCACAATATAAAATAACAACGGAATCCACAAAGAATTACCCCCACCAATGCACAAAGTTTCAAGTTAACGCGTTATTTACCTCGTGGAGAAGTAAGAACTTTTTAAATCAACAAGCAAGGAAGCTCTCAATGAAAGTACCAATTAATGTTAAGGACCTCGGTCTAGTCCCTAAACACTAAGCCCTCTCGCCTTGGTTCTCCTTATGATGACCGAAGATGCTAGCCCTCTTGCTTAGTCATGATCAAATCCTGGCAATGATGGGTCCCTATTCACGTATTGCAAGATAGTGATCCTCTCCTTGGAATTCACGAATTGCACCCAAGTAGCCCAAGTGCATAAGCACCGAAAATAAGAACAAGAACAAGAAAGCCGTCCTTTAGGGATTTTGTCCTAAAAAAATTAAAAAAAAAAATGACTAAGGGTCTTATTTACAGAGATTACAAAGTGGAAACCCCCAAAAGATCTTTTGAAAAATAACTAAAATAAAAAAAATAAATTAAAGCAATAAAATAGACTTGCATAGACTATGATGGTCGCGGCATGCAATGGCCCATGGATGGTCTAATTTGAATCATGGCCCATGGATGGTCTAATGTGAATCATGGCCCACGGCTGGGCTAGTCTGGCTCATGGCTGTTGGTGGGCACGGTATGGTGTAGTGCACTAATGCTACATGACCCAAGCAGGTGGCCTAGGCATTGACTCCGCATGGCTCAAGTGGATAGCCCGGACATCAGTACTGCAAGGCACAAGATGGAGTCGTGCATTGGATGGCATGCCTATGAGGCAGGCCACTATCCTCGCTACTGAGTGTCAAAGGCGTGTCATGGCTTGTCAAGGGCAATGTCGATGCATGGCCCGGAGCCATTTTCCTTAGGTTCTTACACTCCTCCCACTACTAATGTCTACCTCAATCCACGGTTACCATTATTTTTCTTTTATCGATTTACAAAACCTCTACACTGCGGTTACTGTGGCTTTTAGAGCCCCCTACATCACCATTATAAAGTTGTCGGCAAGGAGGCTGATAACATAAGAATTTGAAAATCATGGGGAGGAATTGCAGTTAAATAAAAATGTAAAAATCATTGAATTGGATTGAAATAGTATCATAAGAGTTGGGTTATAATGGTTTAGAACTTATATCATGTTTTTATTAATGTAGTCTTAATGATTTATGTTGAGTTATGAATTGATTTCAGGCATATACATGTATGGGTAATCAAATTAAAGTAATACTTTATAACCAAAATGAAAGAAAGTTGAATCCTATAATAGTTTTTTGATATATTATCATTATTGATTACTAAGAGAGATTCAAATGATGTAAAATGTATTGTTTCTATTTTGAATTTGAGAAAATTGAAATGTCAAATTTCTTATGGTTGGCAAAATCAGTGGGAGTATGGAAACTAGAGATATAATTGTCGTGAAGTGCATTCTTGTAGTTTCCTTTTATGATTATTTTAATGATAACGTGGAACAACAAACAAATTATCATTAACCTCATCAAAGAAACACTACTGAATAATTGGTCATAGAGACATCAGAACAAGTAATAATCTCATGTAGTCTTCTTACTTTGCTATTTGATTAAGCTAAGTTGTGTATTTTCAAGATTTGAATATAATATAGAAATAAATAAAAGTTTACATATATTTTCATAATTTATAGAAATAGATGATTCTATAACAGATCAATCCATAAAAGAGTGATTGAAATCTATGGATCAATGTAAAGTCTATAATTTCATCTAAATTATCTAAAATGTATGAAAAGTTGAATAGAAATGGGTCTTAGAGACAAAATCCTTTAACGGCAATGTTGAACGATATAAAATTAAACTTGTAATTAATTATTTTAATAAGAAATAACCATTGATCAGAGAAATTTTCTATTGAACTTGAAAGAACTCATTGAGGATCACTAAGATATTAGTAACATATTATGGTCTAAAATTACATCAAATAGATGTGAAAAGTAAAGTGAAAGCATGAAGTTTACAAGAAACGAATAAAATGATTACTTATAAAAGGTAACGGATTTATTGAAAATTGGTATATGAAATTTGATAATATCAATACTATTTTGGATTAAGAAAAATATTTATTGTTAATGTATATACCCGTAAGTTAGTGGGAGTATATTTGCATTTTTTGGTTATGCATGTCTATGACTTTTGGCAAGTATGAATTATGGTTTGTAGTATGGCATTAAAGTTATGTATGTAAATAACTTTAAAAATGAAATTTATGAATAAGCCATCATTCGTAATTGGGATTGAATTTAATACCAAGATGATGACTGTTAGGATTGTCTCAGTATAGTTGCATAAGGTTTTGGAAGATTTTACATGAAGAATTGTTGTTCAATAGATACTTTAAAAATAAATTTGAAATGCTCAGTATTTTACAGTGTCTCAAAATTTACTAGGCTGTTAAAGAAATTTTATATATGATTGTTATGAGGAATTTGATAATTGCACAAACTTGTATAAGGTTGAATATCAGTCTTTTAGTCGGCATCCTTGGTTGTTGCCAAAGTAACCCAATGATGTTTGATCCAAAAACGGAGAAAAGAGTGCAAGGTTATTTGCAAGAAATTAAAGAATATATTGTTGCCTTAAGAAGAATTGATACTCTTAAGGTAACTAGATATTCAGACCCTATTTTATGGAATCACTCTAATGATGAAAAATATAATTATGGTTATGTATTTTGTCATATAGTAAAGTTATTTTATGAAAAAGTATGAGGCAAATCTCTTACTGTTTTATGTGCAATAGGGACTAAGTTTGTTGTTTGCTTTGAGGCCACAATGAATAGTATCTAGCTGAGGAAATTTATTTTAGGATTTGGAATTGTCGACTTATAGCCAAGTCACTAAGAATGTGTGGCAATAATTCCTCAAAGTAGCTTTTTGTCCGAATTATGAGTATTTAATGAAATTTTAAATACCTAAGTGTTATGGAGAAAGTACATAAACAAATATGTCCATATCAATAGTGTGTTAATGATAATAATTTAAAGAACATGTTGAAAAGATGGGTTCTATACTTATACCCATAATGTGAACATGTTACAGAAATTATTGATATGCCAAGTATTTTGTTACTAGACATTGAAAAATATCTATTATGGTTGTTTCTATTTTCTTATCTTTCTACTTTATAAGTACATTAAATGATGTGGATGAATGACAATAAGATAATATCTACAATAAACATGAATTGGAATCCAAGGCATCAATGTATTAGTCTTAATTGTTCCAATTAAAGATCGTGTTAAATTAGTCACTGGTCATATGTTAGTTATATAATAAAGGACCATTATGACTCGCATTGGTAGCTAATTTGACATTGATATTACGGAATTCATATAATGTATTTTGAACTAAGAAAGTTTTCTAGAAATGAACTTGCACAATATGATCAATTTTCTATAATAAACCCGTAAATGGAAAATGTTATTTTATAGATGTATTGGCCAAGTAGAAGAATGTAGGAGTTTTATTTAAACTCTATATCCCACACACATATCTAATGAATTTAGATTAGCTCAATCTTATTACTTAATTTATTGAGTTACAGTGGGACTAGAATACCTCTATATTCAATCATAATGAGATACAAAGTCTTTAGATTTTATGATACCTGAAAATCTATAAATAGTACTGAAGGGTTAAAGGGTTCTCACTTACAACATCATTCTGTCTCTAGCCATCGAGAGACATTTGAATGTAAAGTTGTTAGGCTGATCTTTTTCTTGTAGTCAATTGAAATTCTCTATCAAACAGATAGAGAAATATACATATTTAATTATCATTATTTTTATTATTGTGAATCATAAAAAATCAAAGATCTAATTATTAATATTTATATTAAAATATTTAACATCTTCAATCATTAGAAGTTGAATTCTACAAGAAAATAACATGATGCATGGCTTCTTGAAGTAAATTTTCCATTTCAACAAAATTTTCCATTTCAATCTCTGATCACCTTGGATTTGAAAATGAAGGTAGATGTCCTGTTAATGATAAGCCAAAGCCGGTGGAATATGATTGCTACGATTGATAGTTTTGACATTTTTACATCCAAACCCATTTCTTTGGTTGTTTTTTTTTTTTTTTTCCCCAAGAAACTATCCATCCCAACTAACACTTTGAAAACTTCTTTGACGCGTGTATGGAGTAATTATCGAGACACTTCATTCTAATTTGTGTTCTAATTTGTGCTCATCAAATTAGAGGAATGAAGTTGGGTGCTCATCAATCTCATAAATCACATTAAAATTATATCAATTTATAAAATTATTTTATAACTAAAATATTTCTCTTGAATAAATAACAAACTATCTCGAATTTACTAATCAAAGAGAAGTTTCCTGAATATCCCACGAGATTTCTACTTTTCTCTTGCAAATTCGATAAATATTTTTCAAATTATTTTTAAATTTTCATGACAATGGCACTCCTAAAAGTCAAAACCAAGATTAAGACAAGTAATAAATAAAAATAAAATAGATTGAACCCACACGCAAACTTAAATATGGTCCTAATCATGTCTTATTATGTCCATCACTCAAAGATAAAGAAGAAACCAGGGGCCACAGGACATGACTCTCCCCTAACCACTTCACTGCCAAGCTTGGGACACCTGTAAGATAATGAGTTGCTAACATGTGGACATGGCCCTCCAATGGATGAGGTACCTTTGTGCCTGTCACTGCTAACCTTAAAAGAGATATCCTTATTTCAGAAATGCTATTGCTCTCCAGAGTTGGGCCCAATTGGGTTCCGATAATTATAAAAAATAAATAAATAAATAAATAAGAGATATCCTTTTTAGTAATGTTGAGATATTTAAAAATATAAAAAATAAATAGAAATAAACTTACATTTTTGCTCTTGTCGGGAGCCTTCTCGTGTAGCACGGCTCATCCTTATTTTTCTATCTTGATCTTGATGTTTTTTAGATTAGACTAAATAGGCATTTTAACGGGTGGAAAAATAATAGAATTAGTCAATACCTTGCACTAATATTTGATATCTACTTCCTTTATATGATAATGCTTATAGGTCATTATTCAATGGATTCCTTTTACTTTTCTCAAGCTACTTAGGACATTAAAATATTAGATCTAAGTTGGCAAAAGT
The DNA here is from genome assembly GCF_018687715.1 of Carya illinoinensis. NCBI lineage: Eukaryota > Viridiplantae > Streptophyta > Magnoliopsida > Fagales > Juglandaceae > Carya > Carya illinoinensis. The sequence continues at coordinate 34,590,998 of NC_056760.1, forward strand.
GTAGGCACTTCAATAGAGAATGGCTTTTGCAAGGAACAATATCATTGATTATCACTTTCTCGATGCAGCTTCATAACTGCAATGATTATGCTTCGTTGATCCGTGGCCAAAAGATCCGCGTGGACAAAGTTCAATTCGAACGAGATATTCTAATAATATTTTATTTAATTTTTAACTTTTATCTAAAATTATCTCATTTCATTTTACTATCTAAACAACCCCTCATGAGAGGGCCCGGTCCAAACATGCAGGAGCCTCCCAACGGCTCGGGAAGAACCATTGACCCATGTAAATCAAGTATAACTATCCGAACTAAGATGAGACATTATAGGGAAAGTGCAGGAAGTCAGGCCAAAGGAAGGAGAATGAAGTACGCCAAGAGAAAGGGACTAGACTCAAAACAGTACCAGGAGAGCACGCTGCATTACATGAGTTCACTACACAATCACACCGCATTAATGACTAATCCCAAAGAGTCATGCTGCATTAAAGACAGTATGGCTAAGGGAGTTCCAAGAGGACTTCCTTTTTCCCCAAGGCCGTAAGGTATGGCTATCTAACCCTTTGGGCTGGATGTATAAGGCCTCTCGACCTTCAAGTAAAAGGATGGGCTTTCTCTCCAATCAAATCTTCCCGCTAAAACTCTGCATTCACTTTCTTCTTTTACTCCTTAGTAAGCTTTATTGACTTAGCATCGGAGGCTACCCAGGCCATCTCAGGCCATCTCAGGGCCACTCTTCCCGATCATTTCTTCGTTGTTGCAGGCCCTGTAAGCAGAAAACTTGAACCGTTGAGAGCTCGGCCCAAAGATGTATGAGACACGTCGTTAACACATGTTATACTTCAGGATGAAGAAAATGGTGCTTTTTAGAGTTAGATTGATTAATATATTTTAATCTTAACATTGTTCTGAACAGAAAATACTTGCTTAAGTATAAATAATATTGAGCATTGTCACTATATATTCAACATGTTGATTAATTGTCAGCCTACTAATTAGGGATGAAATTGTGCCATAGTTCGAATCTCAATTGCTACATTTCTACATGCCACTTGAGGATAGGAACTCTAGCCGTTGGCCGGTCAGAAAGCAAAGCTTTGCATCCTTTGATAAACTAAAAACATTTTAAATGTGTTCTTTGCAAATTGAAAAGTGTGAACGCGGCTTGGAGATAGGAACTCTACCTGCTGTGCCATTTAGCAGGCTTTGCATCTTTTTGTAAATGAAGATATTTTAAATGTGTTTTATGCGCGCAAATTCAAAAATTGTGCGCGCTGAAAAGAAAATTTACGTGAATCGAGGTTGTTGTATCTTATGAGTAGACTATCAAGAAACCTGATACATGTTGTAATTAAGAGGATGTGGAATTCTACTCTAAAGAAAACATCCATCATAATACACATCAACACCGAAATATTTCTTTCGAAATTATTCTTGTTATTTTATTTATTCTCTATCTTACAAAGTATATGCACATGTTATTTATATCTCTACTCTATTTGCAGTCAACCCCCTTTGGATCATTACATGCCTCAATAAAAAAGGGTTTCTTTTATTTCAAAGCTCAAATATATATATAACTAGCTCTTCCACAAGCAACTACATATTAGAAAGGGTGGTTGATGGCAAAAATTAAAATGGACAAGGAAAAAACCAAGATATATAGACTTTTCTAATGAGAAAACATCTATAAAGTTTTTCACTCAAAAGATCCTCTTATTGATGAAGACATAATGTTGATCCATCTATTCAAATATCAGTACTAGTACAAAATTAATGCTAGTAATATAATTTTAGGGAAAACAAAAAATTACTACTGACAGAACTATGTTTACAAATTAAAGAGCCAACTCGTTGAGGTTGAAAGGGCCTGAATTCCAGGGGACAAGAAGTTAATTCCAAAGGTTGTTCGAGCTAATCCATACTTTTCTTACCTACCAGTACTAAACCCACAACTTCACGTAACCTTTTGCTAATTCCCTCTTCAATTTACTAATTCCAAATGCCACCAAAACTAAATACAATCGTATAAGAAACAAAGGCAAATCAAAGAGAAGGAAGGAAGCTTGATCATCGAGATTTAGCTACTGATCATTCAAAGTCCGGGACCCAGAATTACATATTGCATGAGCTGTGACCCTCCCTCTCATAAAACCAAAACATCCAAAGGCCAAAACTTCAAATTAAGAACTGGGAAAAAGGAAAGAAAGAGAAAAACCCAGAAAAGATAGATCGAAAATCTCCAGAGTCAGAGGAAAATAAACATATATAACAAGATTCATAAACCAGTCCCTCCAGCAAAAGATCAGCATATATATTTATTATATTTATAGTGATCAGAGACCTATTGGCCGATCAAGCTGCTTACTGATCTAATAACGAAGAAGAAGTTCTTCTTCCGTTGCCAGCTCTGAACTAACTAATCCTCAAAACCAACCTTCTTCAAGATTGCATTCCTCACCCTCCGCAAGTCACTCCCTTTCAAGGTCCTCCCTATCCCTTCATGAACAGAGAAAGAAGCGCCTCGAGTCCTCGCTAAATATTCGTGAGGAGGAATCATGTTACCAGCTTCATGATGTTCATCTTCAACATCAACATGATCTTCATCACTGTCTTTCTTTCGATGCTCTTTAAAGTCACCTTTAAGAATCTTCGACCAGTCTGGTATGCTTACCGGCAATGATGTCGATGCTGCTGGAGTGATCTTGTCTCCCATGTTGTCGTTCTTCCTGATCGTTTTCTTTGGCTGCCGAGAGATTGGCATTGCTCTTTTGGTTTCCATTAATGGTACTGTATTAACATGATTGGAATTATTCCCGATATCAGTTTCTTCAAACTCGACATCAGAAGCCAATAATATGGTTGGGTTGTCACTGGTTATGATCTCCGAGGTTGGATAGATGTAATTGGGTTTTGCATGGTAGATTTTCCTTGATGCCATAGATCATGGAAACAACAATTTGAAACCTGCTGGCTAAATGTTATGGCTTTTGCCCTTGCTTTTTGTTTCTATTCTGCGCAAGCTGCTACTGCTCCCTTAATTCATTGCCCGGCAATTTATAATATTGGTGTAATGGATAAGCTCTCCCTCTCTCTCTTCTCTCCTCTCAAAGTACAAAAGGCTTACTGGAAACAGCACAAAGCGGATGTCCTCGATCTTGTTGAAAGCATGGGGCAAACATTTTGGTCCTCGCTTTATCGTGTTAGCTAGCGAACAAAGAATAAATTACGTGACTCACGTGAAAGGTTTAGAAAGTAAATAGAAAAAGTTTTAATATTTTTTTTAAAAAAGAAAAATATATATATATATATATATATTGACATTCGTTTATTTGTTTAAATTTCTTCCCCTAATAAAGAACTATTTAATAATTTTTATTTTTTTTAACTGAACTTGGGTCAAACCCACGTGATCAATTGCTTAGTTAGTTTGTTTTTACAATTCCCATGCAATGTTGGAGAATATTATAAGGGCTTACAAGGGTCATTTGTGGAATTTCATGAAGGAATTAGTTAGGAAAAATAAAAATAGCAAAAAATAAAAATGACTAAGAAATCCCACTTTTTTTATTTTATGCACAATTAGAAGAGTGAGATGAAATAAAATGAGAAGATTTTAAATAAAAATTAAAACTTAACGAAATTGTTATTAAAATATTATTTTTAATATTATTATTATTTTAATATTTAAAAAAATAAATTATTTATTATATTTTAAAATAATAAAATGAGACTTTTACCGCTCAAAAGCAAAATGAATTAAGTCATGGGAAGTAGGAAGAAAGGGGAGAAATCATGGTAAACATGAAACCATGTTCCATGATGGTGGTGGGCCTTCTATGAAAGTTAAAATCGATTGAAAATTAGAGAATATTGAAGCACTAATTATTTTATAATTTATAAATTAAATTTTATTTGACACTATATATATTAAAAAAAATTTATATACTATATTATCATTTTATTTGAATCATATTAAATAAGATATGACATATTTATTATTATTAAATAATTATTTATTACATATTTCTTTATCATTTAATTATGATAAATATGTCACATTATTTATATAAAATATAAGTGAGATAGTGAGATAGCGTATAGCATTACTCATACTAAAATGATTATAAATATTAAATTATGAGAGTGGAAACAACAAGTTGCTAGAAAAATTAATGCTGCACATGGATCCAATTAATGCTCAAACTAGATTTGGATTATTCTGCTTTCTTAAGAGATGGTAACGAAATAAATCCAGTTTGGAGCATTGTGGACGCGTGGCAAAATCAGATAGGATCTCTAAACCAGTGCTGTCTGGGTGGCCAAGTTCTGGGTCGGCATTGACGCCATCACCCTCTAACGAGACTAATGTAACGTATAATTATTGAGTGAGTAATTATTGAAGTCGTAAGTTCTGTATATAAATTGATGAAGTTTAAAGTGTAATGTTAATTTGTAAAATTATTTTTACTATAAAAATAAATTTAATATATTATATAAAATCAAATTAATTTATAAATCTATTTTTATAATATTTATTTTATAATTAGAATGTAGAGAACTTACGCACTATAGTTTGTACAAATCAATTTTCTTAATTTTTTTTCCATACTTATGAATCATACTGCACGCACAGGAGGAAAATAAATAACGACAAAAAAGCAAAATTATAATAAAAAGGAAAACACTACTTTCATAGAAAATACTCACCAAAAGTTTGTGACAAATTATTTTTTTATTTTTACTTAATAGTTAAGAAAGTATTTTTTAATGAATTTGTATTTTTTTTTATTTTTTAAAACTTTTTTAGGGGTTTAAAAAATGTTTAATTTTTTTTTTTTTTTTACACAATCAGTAGAAGTTTTCGGTATATTTTTATGTGGCTCTACAGTATTCTAAAAAAAATGACAACTAGCAAGAAAAAATAATGATAAGAAAATTGATATTTACAGTCATTGTTTGGTAAGCGTAGCGCACTTTTTTTGAAAAAAATGAGCAAATATGTGACAATATAAAAAAATTAATTTTTTAATAACGAACTCCACTCTTTTTCAAAACAAAAACTCTACTCGTACAAGGTAGGGAAAACCCCTGCATACCCGTCACTCCACATGTACAAATGAAACGGTGTGTTTCATATACACCAAACGACTGTGTCTTTGCTTTCTCTCTCCCTTCCCTTCGTCTACCCACAGAGTAATACGAAGTCCTTCAAAGCTTCCCTCCCAAACAGAGTCCTTCTTCTTCGCAGCTTCTTCTTCTCATCTTCTTCTTTGCATCATCCAAATAGAGTCCTTCGTCTTCACAGCATCATCCTTGCATTGTCTTCGTAGTGTCATCTTCTTATCATCTTTGCAATTTCGTCTTCTCATCTTCTTCTACCATGTGAGCAAGCTTTGGTTTTCCACTTCGTATTCTCCTTAGTGTTTTCCACTTCATGTTCTCCCTCATATTTCATATTTGCGATTTCATCTCCCTTCGTGGTCTCCTTCTCAGCCTTCCTCAAAACTCTTCATCTTCTCCACGAAACTATAGATACCTCCTACCCCCTTCGTCTTCTCCACGAACCCAATGAAGCTACATAGCCACAAGCACTCCCCCCCCCCCCCCCCCCTCTCTTTCGTCTGCTCCACAAACTTACAAAGCCATAGCCACTCCCTCATTCCTCATTTTATGGTGAAGTCAAATGTTAATCTTCTGCTTTCTAATATTGTCTTCTCATTGTCTAAAAAGTACACATTGACCACTAAGATAGATCTCTTAACATCCTATAAGTAGTAGATTGGTGTGTAAACATATATCAAGAAAGAAATGGAAGTCTAGTTCACATAAATTTGAGGTCAAGCTCTTGTCTGTAAAATTTATCTTCAAAAATTATTAATAGCTTCTTTGACTACATTTTCTTTTCTAAAAATCTTTCTTGGTATAGAGGGATGTTTAAACCACAAGCTGTAAACTTATGTACTATGAATTCTGTCACTTGTTTAGTACTCACAATTTGCTCCCCTATGAAGAGTGAAGGAACATTTACAGATTTAGTGGAAAAAAAATAAAAATAAATAAAAACGAAAAACTAAGCTCAAAGAATGGTATTTTACTAGTAAAATCACCATACTAATTGAATTAATAATAATCTGGGAGGTTCTCACTGATTTAGAGACGCCCCGATCAAATCCCAGAAAACCCAAGAAACAAGTTGAATTCAACTAATATAACCCATTTCCTTGAGCTATGGTACACTCTCTCTCAGAAAATAAAAATAAAAATAAAAATAAAAACTTTCTTTGGCTTGGTTTCTTGAGAGATGCTAGATGTTTTTCTTCTTGGGTGTAGATTCGGCTGGGTTTCCATCTGACTTTGTTTTTTTTTTTAATATATCAGCACGTCAGCCGATTCCCCCAAAGGTCCCCAACCCCAGGTACCTATAGCAGTTTTGTTTTCAAAAATAGTGTATAATACTTATACAACTCATAAATGTATCTAATATTACTCAAATGATATCATTCACTGCATCTATTACATGCAAACAGTTACATGATTCCATATTTTTTGGCCATTTAAGGGACATCATTAATGGATCACAAATAATATTTAACGCCCCAATGGAAGATCCAAATCGCATGGCCTATATTATAAAAGGACTAGTCAATAATACAATTGGAGCCCTATTAGAACATTATAAAGAGCAAGAACTTCTCATTTCCAAGCAATATAGGATTCCATACACCACCTATCCATATCCTTATATGGGATATCACAATTTACCTTCCTTAAATTCTCGACATCCTCGTCAAGCTAGTCCATCTTAGATAGCATGACTCAAGTCCTACATTTCTGGTTGGAATAGGCTCCGATACCATTTCTATCACCCAAATGGAAGGCCAAAACTACATGACCTATACTCTCAAAAGGACTAGTCAATGATACAATTGGAGCCTCATTGGAACATTATAAAGAACAAGAACTTCTCCTTTCCAGGTAATGAGAGATCCCATATACCACCTACCCTTATCCGTTTATAGGGTATCACATAATACAATCTTCTAGGATGACTACAAAAACAATTATAATAAAATGAATAGTTTTCACTAATAATAATCTTCATTCTTGATCATAAGGAAATTTAGTCTTCAAGGTTTTTAATTTTGGTTTGTGAAATGAGATAAGAATCTTGTAGAGTAAGATGAGATGAGAATTTTGTGAATAGTAGTAAGATAGTATATGAATAGTAGTGAGATAGTTTAAATTGAGTATTTTTTGGGTACCGTCTAAAGTAAGGCTGAGAACAGCCTCCAACAAAATATGTCCACCTAGCTCATCCATTACTAAAGGAATGGGACGCCACTGCACCGAAGCATAAACTCTTCTCTCTCTCTCTCCCTCTCTCATCAAATCAATCAGCAGAAACCTTCATCTCTCTCTGGTTTCAAATCCTCATTGCTCGTCTCTCCCTCTCATCAAAGCACCCATCGACGCTAAGTAGAAATACTCCACAGCCCAGAACCAAAGCAGAAACCCTCATCTCTCTCTCTCCCTCTCTCTCTCCCTCTCTCTCTCTCTCTCATCAAATCTGCAGAAACCTTCATCTCTCTCTTATTTCAAATCCACATCCCTCTTTCTCGTCTCTCCCTCTCATCAAATACCCATCGACGCCAAGCAGAAAGATGAGAAAAGAGTCCATATAATAGATTTTGACATCAACCAAAGGAGTCAATACATAACTCTCATACAAACAATTGCCAATCATTAACTTGAAATCCACCCCATTTGAGATTAACTGGAGTTAATGACCCAGGAAAAATTTCAAAAGAATTCTCTAGGAAGAATTTCAAAGAATTTAACAGAGTTCTTTCTGGTTAAACAGGATAGATTGAGTGAATCTTTTTTTTTTTTTCTTATAAATTTTAGTGAGAGATCAAGCTTTTCATTCTTGAAATTGTTAGATGTTAGGAAGTAACTTTTCATCTTGAAATACGTGAAGGGATTTTGAATTGCCAGGCAAATTCATGGATGTGAATGTATATATATGAATGCAATTTTTCATTATTTTGTGTAAACAATTTTTCTTAAATTTGGATGTATACATTTAGATTGTTGTAGTGGGAATGGTTGAGATTATCATGAGTTTAACTAGGTTGGAGAAGCTAGCAAAAGCACTTGGAGTACAACATTCTGTTTATTGTGAATCTGAATGGCGTCGGGCTATGGGTGTGGTTGCTAGCGTGAGGCTGGTGTGGGCAATGATGGTCATTGCTTCTAGCATCGTGGCGTTGGGGTTGAGATGTGGGGCTGCGTCGGGCTGCTGGTTGAGTCTCGTTGGGGTTGAGATGTGCATGGGCAGCAACGGGCTACGGGAGAATGGGTGTGCAGCGATGGTCAAAGCAACAGGAGAAAAGTTGAAGGGAAAGATGGTTTTTTCTCATGTTTTGATATATTCATCTACATTGTCTTATAATGTAACTTACTGACTTGTTCATAAGTCATTAGATGCTGATCTACAAGCCAGAATTGTAATGACCACTCCAAAGTAGTCCTTTACATTTATATACAAATCCTTTAAATATAAATATTAATATATATATGTGTGTGTGTGAGAAGGTCTATTAATGATGTTCTTAATTGAGATATTTTAATCATCCTATGATTATTTTGTGGTTCAAAAACATCAAGCAAGCCATCTCTATCTTGTTGTTTATATAAACAAACATGCTAATAATGCATATGCCTCTTGTGTTAATCATGGCAAGTGTAACAGCCCGCTAGAAATTCAATTGTGAAATTTCTATTAACTTTAAGAATCTAGTGAAAACCCCATAAGTTTTCACGAATCCATTAATCATATAGGTTTTTGTTTAACTACATAGTTAGTGTTATTATTTACTATGGTATCAGAAGTGTGTTTTTGATTATTGAAGATAGTTAGAAGTGTCAAAATGTATTATGGTTTGTGCCATTAGACTCGGAGGGTTATTTAAAGTCTTATGGCGCAATAACATTTTTTTCATATTTTCAGTCAAAACGTCTGTTTAAAACTGTAGATATTATTGGATAAAAAGAAATATCTTGAGGTAATTTTCATGAATATTATTGGGTAAAAATATTTTGAGTTGATTTTTATAGATATTATTAGATAAAAATATCTTAAGTTGATTTTTTGTAGATACTATTGGATAGAATATTATGAGATAATCTTTTATAGATATTTTGGGTAGGAGAAAACTACACTCAACTCTCAACTCCAGCCTCATCTCTTCCATATCTCATCCATAAGTATCTCCAGCCACCTCTCCCCACGAAATTATCTTCATTTACACTTTCCATTCAAAAAATATCAAACACTCTCTCTCGGACAGCTTTTAGGAGGTCTTTTGTACACCCATTTCGAAGCTTTTGTAAGTGTTTTATCATAAAGTCTCCTTCATATAAGTTGTTCCTTTTTTAGTCTAGTTTACATGGATATCTTATTTGCCCCATTTTAAGATCATTTGGTCAGTCAAATATTATGTAAACTATAGAAAGGTCATTCTGGGAGATAAACTGGAGAATATGTTATAGTTTGGAGTTTTTGACCAAGCTAATGGATAGATATTGGTCCGAAATTTTTATGGAGTATTGTTAACATGTATATATGACTATTGGTTGAGGATTTTTGCATGATTAAAGGTTTTGATGAAATATTTTCTTAGATTTAGAAACTTAGAAACTGGAAGAGGAAAAACAGTTTCTGTTTTGAGAAAGTTTAACTCTTTGGTGGTCTAAACCTATTCTAATGACTTTAATAATTTTATTGGAGGATCCTAAGTATCTTATATACATGTTATATTATTATTTTGAATATATTTGATGTTAGTTTCAAAGATATGAAATTTTATGCAAAGAGATATTCAAATAAGCCAAAGTGTGGATATTCTTGGCTAAATTTATGTTTTGGTTAATTTCTAACCATGTGATCTTGAATTAGAAACTTATATATGTTTTAGGACATCTTTTTAAACCATGTAATGGTTTGGTTTGAAGATCATATATTTATAAGTCATAGATCAAGAGATTTATCAAAACTAGTTGAGGAAAAAGTTTCTGTTTTTGGACTAAGTGTAAAACCAAAAACTCTAAATGTTATTTTGTGATTTTGGTGACTTTAGTTTGATGATTTAAAGCATGGTTGATGTTAGGATGATATTATGAATATGTTAGAAGTAAGATTTGATTTTTGAAATTCTTGGAGATGTTTTGATTTAAGGTCAAAACTTGTGATTCAAGTGCTTGGATCTTTTTACAAAAAAGTTTGGTGTTGATTATTAGCTTTTTCTAAATAGATGTTTTAAGTATGGTTTTGAACTTAGGATTGGAAGATGTTTGTTGCAAAATTTTGGTTTAAGCATGAGTTTTGAAGTTGGAAGGAATTGCAACAAAAATAAAAGGAAATGGCCTATGGATGTTTCGACCATAGTGTGTTCTTCATAGTTGTGTTTTGTTTTAAATTTTTCTGAATTGATATTTAAATTTAGGACAAAATTTACATAAGAAATGTAAATTTTGGAAACTTTCGGAGTTAGTATGCAAAATCCTTAAGTTATGGGTAAAACGGTCATTTTCCCACATGTAGAGAGTAAAATAAAAATTTTACTCTTTAAGTTAGTATTTTTCATATTTCAAATTTTTAGTGATTTAGTTCTAACTTTTAGAATCACTAATTACAGTTTCTCGTGATCGCACTTGAAGTTTTATAAGAAACGCGGAGATCGAGGTAAGTTAGCTTTTAACTTACTAGCAGTCTACTGTGTATGTGTGCTAAGTAAAGGAACTACAGTGTATGTATGTATGTTATCATATATGTCATGCCATGCCAAGTTATCACGTAATTATCTATTATACAGAATTTATTCTGTCATCAATTTTTATCTGTTACATAATATATTCTGTCATGTATTACTATACATTACAAGTATGTCATGTTAAATATATTGTCTATTATATGTTATGCCATGTTACGAAATGTTTCTATCTCAAGTTGGTAATGTATTTCAAGTTATGTTCAAATCACGTTATGTTACGTCAGGGTTCCAGTCCTTTCGTTTTCCAGTCACGTTTCATCTTGAATACATTCAGTTTGTGCAGAATACATGGGGCCACAACAACTGTGGAGTATGTATTTACACGTAGAATACATGGGGCCAGAACAACTGTGGAGTATGTATTTTTCATGTTAAGTCAAGTTTGTGTAGAATACATGGGGCCACAACAACTGTGGAGTATGTATTTACACGTAGAATACATGGGGCCACAACAACTGTGGAGTATGTATTTTTCATGTTAAGTCAAGTTTGTGTAGAATACATGGGGCCACAACAACTGTGGAGTATGTATTTACACGTAGAACATGGGGCCACAACAACTGTGGAGTATGTATTTTCATGTTAAGTCAAGTTTGTGTAGAATACATGGGGCCACAACAACTATGGAGTATGTATTTACACGTAGAATACATGGGGCCACAACAACTGTGGAGTATGTATTTTTCATGTTAAGTCAAGTTTCAGATCAAGTTCATGTCAAGTCAAGTTCAGTTCATGTTTCAATATAAGTTATGTCAATTATGCTATGTTGTACGCCAAGTTATGCTTTAATTACTTATGAATTTGATTATGCATTTATGCTTTTACTGTCATGCATGCATCATTAGCTTGTGTGTAAGTTTTTTGTTAACTTACTGAGATTTGTAATCAAATCTCACTTTGGTAGTCCCAACTACCATTCCCCCCGAATGGTAGATCTTGTTACATGACCTGAAGGAGAATCAGGAGCTGATCAACTAGACACAGTTGACTAAGCGATGATGCGACGTCAATGTTAATATAGTAGTTAATATAAATTACTACTTGTACAATGGAGTTGCATCTTTAGTATTTTTTGGATCATAACCATTTTGGACTAGTGTTGTGATCTACTCAATAGGTCTTTATGTATGAAGTATGTTTTAAGCATTTGGGATATTTTCAATTTGGTGCATAGTATTGCTAAAGAAAAAAATTATCCGCTGCGAATATTGCATAATGTTAGATGCATGTTAGGAACATTGCATCTTATATGTCATGAACGGGGGCAGGTAACCTTGTGTTGCATGTCTCGACGCTTCAAATGTTCGTCCGATCCCAAACGGAATTTGGAGGTGTCACAGCAAGTGCTATGTAGGGTCCTCCGTGATGATCATTTATCTAATAGGACATTCTTGTTAGAGTCTTAAAAGCTTTATCAGAAATTATAGTTGCAGTTGCGAGTACACAAGAGCTGTGTAATCAGTTTGAAAAAAGTTAATAAATACAAATCCTGCATGAAAAGAAATTGACTTTTTAATAGTGGATACTACTCTTTTTCAAAGATATAGCACGACACTTACGCACTTCACGATTATATGTAGCATTACTCAAGCCTTATAGTACACACATTTACTAGCATGGATTTAATTATTTTTTTCCTCCTCCAAATAACATAAAACGTGCATTCTCTCTCCTGCCTAAAATTCATTTCAAATTTCCTCCTAACCTTGCTAGTCATCGCTTCTATGGCCAATCCCCTGCCAGCCATCACCTATGCTAAAAGTTCATTATGACATCACGAGTTAGTCTTAGATGCGGTTTAGATGGTGACTTGAGATTAGATGAGTTGAAATGAAAGTTGAATACAATGTTGTTAGAATATTATTTTTTTAAATTATTAATGTTTTGTGATTTGAAAAGGTTGAACTGATTATTATATTTTGTATAAAAATTTAATAAAGTTTTAATGATTAAATAAGAAGAGCTGAGATCATTCTTGTATCCAAACCGAGCAAAGAATTAATTGCAGCTCCCTACCCCTTGCTAGGTCCCTTTTAAATGGCTCCCTATTGGATATATATAGAGTGGGGTGCTAATCTTTAGAGACCGTTTGGATATTTAAAGTATTTTAATATATTTGTAAATAGTTATGAATTATTTTAGATTAATATGTTTGATTGAATTTTGATAAATAAGATAAAAAAAAAAAAAGTGAATAAATTATTATAAAATGAAAAAATTGTTTGAATATAATTTTTTAATATTAGTTTTGTTCTGAAATTTGAAAAAGTAGTATTATATTTTATATTTTATTTGAGAGTTTGAGAAAGTTGTAGTGATTAACTAATAATTAGATGAAAAATGGAAGATTTGAAATTGAAAGTATCTTATATTTAAGTAATATTTGTGAATAGTCAATAGCTAGTCAAGTTGTTCTCAATGACAACTTTTCCACACCTTTATCTCCATTTTCTTTAATTGAGACTCAATATCAATAGCTTTTATAGCTTTTGGTTGTGCTTCATTCACACACCAATCCTAATGAATCCACACCTGACGTTAATGCCGTAGCCTTCACCTTTTCTCAACTCTTCATCATATTTTTTTCTCATAATCCGTTCAATCATACTCATTCTATTTTCTCTTCTACTAAACTTGAGTTTTCTGATCTTGATTTTTTTTTCCTGGATCCTTGATATGAGAGCAACAGATCATATGATTCATTCCGTTGATTTTCTTTCTTCTATCACTGTTATTGTTAGTACCACTATTAAACTTCATGATGTCATTCTATTTCTATAACAAATGTTGGTATGTTCGGATTTCTAAACATCATATTCTTCATGAAGTTCTTTCTGTCCCTTCTTTTACCTTCAAGCTGATTTCTATCAGCAAGCTAACCAAATCACTCGCTTTTTTTTGTTTTTCGCTAACATGTGTTTTATCCAAGATCCAATTCATTGGAAGCTAATTGGAGTGGGTAAGCAAAGAGAGGTATGCACATAATGTAGAAATCAAGCTCTTCTCTTTCCCCTTCACTAAAACGTTTTTGTGTTTCTTCTACTAAATGTTCTAGTTCTAATAATACTTTGCATTCCCATGTTGTTCTACATTTTCCAAGTTCTCATTGTTTGGGCTTTGGCCCAATAGCTTAGGTCATCCTTCTATTTTAAGGATGTATTTTCTAAAAAAATGTCCCTAATTTGGTTGTATATGACTACCCATGTACAATTTGTTCCTTGACCAAACAAAGAAAAATATCATTTCCTAGTGCTATTCATGTTTATGAATTTCCCTTTGATCTTAGTCATTGTGATGTTTGGGGATCATTCTTCATTCCCATTGTTGAAAGTTACAAATTTGTCTTAACTATTATTGATTATTATTCATGTGTTACTTGGATTTACCTCTTAAGTGTAAATAAGAAGTTTTAACTCTCATACAAAACTTTTCATAATGATTAAGACATAATTGAACAGCTTAAATATTGTTGAGATCCTTCAAACTCAAAGATCCTGGGCAGCTTAAATACCTCTGTAACACTCTGCTCCCCAATAAAGCCCTTTTTAAAATTTTCAAGGAATCGGTGTGTTACTAAACTTTAATTTAAAAATTTTTCTTCTTAATGAAGTGCCAGATACAAAAGATCCCACAAATAAATAAATTCAATCTTTATTAAATATTCAAAATCCAAAAGAGAATCCGCAGAAATACTAATTTAAAATCAATAAAGTCTCATGTGCCTATAAAAATAATTTATTAAATGAAATCATAAAACTATCATAACATAAACTATCTAAGTCTATGTCTTGCCTCCCGGGGCCATGTCTTCTCCTACACCTCAATCCTTATAAAAATCCTCAGCTAGGAAGGTTAATATATATATATATATATATAACACATAAAAAAATGAATCAAATACTCGATAAGCAATACATCATAGAGTAAACATAATAAATATAGGGTTTTCTTAAAAATCTGCATTCTCATAAATACATATGTAAATAACATGAACTTATCTTTCACATATCATAGGCCAATACCCATTTTTGACCCTCGTGACTTAGGGTTAGCAAATCTAAATATATTCCGATTCCGCCCGTGACTGCATGTTGTGGAATCCATATGTAAGGAAGATATACTAGGTGCACTACCAACATCATATACAACATGGCAATGCAATGTGCCTATAACATATTATACCGTCTCATATTATAACATAGGTCATTACGTATCTTATTATTCATACTTCATCATAATCTGACTGCATGTTGTGGAATCCATATGTAAGGAAGATATACTAGGTGCACTACCAACATCATATACAACATGGCAAGGCAATATGCCTATAACATATGATACCGTCTCATATCATAACATAGACCATTACGTATCTTATTATTCATACTTCATTATAATCATACTTGCATACTTATCATATCATAGATTCCAAATGAAATCACATTCTTCATAAGATGTTGTGATACATGTTTTCTTACATAAAATCATGATTTTTCATAAATCTTTTAATATATAACTCTCACATAAAATTATGACTTTTCATAAATATTTTGATGCATAATTCCTCAAAATTTTTTTAAACTTTTGAAAGAGGGGGATTTCGAACTCCTAACCTCCATTTTGGAGATTGGAGGTTATGTCAATCAGGCCACAAGCCTTTGATTCATAATTTTGGACATAAAATCATGAATTTTCATAAAACATTTTAATGCATAATTCTTCACATAAAACGATGGATTTTCATAAAATATCTTGATGCATATGTCATTGAAGCTAACATGAAACCTATACATAAAATCATAGATTTTTCATTATTTGGGTATATAAAAAGGGACTTCCATTTGAGGGTGTGCATGCATAATACTTAAAAAAAAAAAAAAATCGCCGTACAAACACGTAAAGGTATAATCATGCTACTTACCTCGTATCGCTAAATCTAAAAGTCTTGTTTCGTAAATCGTTACCTATACGAAATAGGATAAAGCTAGTCTGCCGCCTGAAGGTGACCGCATTTGATGACCGCTCAACGTGAAAAATATATTTTAGTTCTGACGTGGCAAGTGAGAAAAAGACTTTCCCGCTGCTTTGGTTTCTCCCAGTACGTACAGTGTCTCCTCCCATTACACACGTCTCCCTCCTTCCCAAGAGGAAATCAATATCCCATCCATCTACTGGCCCCCAACTTCACAGCACCGACCACCACCAAACTCGGCCCATCTCTGGCGATAGAAAGTCCCACACAGTAGTTCAAAAACCTGGAGGAATCCGAAAGAGGGGACCGAAAAACCCATCCACTCTGTTTCTGATTCAACCCCCCGACAATGCCATTCACTCCACGGCAGGTTCAGGTAAAATGATAGTTCACTGCACATTGAGTGTTGCAAAATTTTCGTTGTAAATGTGTATCAATATCTCATCCATCCACTGATTCCCATCCGTGATTTGCTCTCTGTAAATATTCTGCTATAGCAACTCTGTTTCTTGGGTATAGATTCCGTAAAGGGCCGTTGTTGTATATGTCCTTAAATAGCCACATTTTTGTATTAACGTACGTAAAGGTGCCACCTTTTAGTTTCCAAGTTATCCTTATGAATTAACGTACGTAAAGGTGCCACCTTTTAGTTGAAGTTGTGTAAAAAAATCCGATGCTATATTTCATCTACGTTAAAAAGGTTTGTTTAGGATGTTTTAACTGTAAAAAATTTTAAAACCATGCATCTTGTTTGTCATAAAGACAAAGAAGCTGTACTACGTTATTGGGATGGCAGAAAAAGAAAATCTCAGACTTATTTATAGTAAAAAAAATCTCATTTATTTTTTTGTTTTATTTGTTAGTATGGTGATGTGATTAGTTACCGAGTTCATGGTTTTGAAACAGAATATCAGGTTGATAAAGTAGTAAAAAGTATCTCCTATTCAGTTTCCTTATAGTTCTTTTACGTGCTAATGCAATTTGATTGAAACCAATGAGCATCTAGTTGAAACCAATAGAGGATATTCTACAATTTATACTAGGTCGTCTCCACCTGCTTCTTAGATGGGTAGCTTGTATTAATTAAATAGACATGATATTTAATAGGTCAATTATTATAGTTAATGGTCAAGCACCTACACTTTATGTTTATATGACATAAAATGCAAAATAAATCTTCGGATACTAATATAAATTGTATACTAATATAATGGTATTTATAATTTCTCATGTCAATAATATGAGGGCATATAAAATGATATGCTAATTCAATTATCGATACTAATTGTAGGTTCTCTAAGGCTAAGTTGATATGGCTTTTTTTGTACAGTTGACGGATGATGAGTATGATGAAATAGTGGTTGATGATGGGCCTGATAATAATGATGGTGTCGAAGAACCTAAGGCTGATGATGATGTCGAGGAACCTAATGTTGGAATGACTTTTTCTAGTGAGGAAGAAATCCGGTCTTACTATATGAAATATGCTAAACATAAAGGGTTCAGGGTTCGCAGAAGGAATTCTAGACAAAGCGACGATGGGAGGGTTCGATGGTTTACATTGGTATGTGCGCGGCAAGGCACAACAAAGAGTCAGGCTTCCAATATCCTAAAGCCAAGACAAACAGAGAGGGTACGGTGTAAAGCAAGAGTTAATGCAGTTTTGAATGAGGATGGCGGATATACCTTGTCTAGTGTAATCTTGGATCACACACATTATTGTAGTCCAGGGAAAGCAAGACACTTTAGATGTTTCAAGAAGCTAGATGCTCGTGTGGCTAAGAGGCTTGAAATAAATGATGAAGCCGGAATACGTACATCAAAAAATTTTCAGAGTGTAATTGTTGAAGCGGGGGGGTATGAGAATGTGCCATTTGGGCAAAAGGAATGTCAAAACTACATTGAGAAAGCACGACAACTTCGCCTCGGAGTTGGAGGCGTTGAAGCTCTAACTAACTACTTCCAAGATATGCAGAAAAAAAAATGCAGAATTTTTTTATGCGATCGATGTGGGCCCTGACATGAGGTTGAAGAATGTGTTTTGGGCAGACGCCCGAAGTAGAGCTGCGTATCAATCATTCGGGGATGTTATCACTTTTGATACAACATACCTGACCAACGCTTATAAAATGTCATTTGCGCCATTTGTGGGTGTGAACCATCATGGTCAGTCAATCCTATTCGGGTGTGGATTGATATCCAATGAGGATGCAAATACTTTTGAGTGGTTGTTTGAGTCATGGTTGAAGTGTATGAATGACCGACCACCAAATGCAATCATTACAGACCAAGATAAGGCAATGAAACTTGCAATTGCGAGGGTGTTTCCATCTTCTAGGCATCGCTTTTGTTTGTGGGATATTATGAAGAAGCTTCCGGAGAAGTTTGGGTCACATTCTCGATATGATGAGATCAAAGATAATCTACACAAATGTGTGTATGACTCATTAAGTGAGAATGAGTTTGAAGAACGATGGGCATATTTGATTGAAACCAATGATCTTCGCGATAATGTTTGGTTGGGATCGCTTTATGCTGATAGGCAGTTTTGGGTGCCAGCCTACGTTAAAAATACATTTTGGGCCGGAATGTCAACCACACAACGAAGTGAGAGCATGAATGCATTTTTTGATGACTACGTTCACTCTAGGACCACATTGAAAGAATTTGTTGATCAGTACGATTCAGCCATTCGGAGGAAGGCAGAGAAGGAAGCAATTGCTTACTTCAATTCATTTAATACTGATATTCCTTACATATCTCACTATCCTATCGAGAAGCAATTTCAAGAAATATATACAATTTCCAAGTTTAAGGAAGTCCAAGAAGAATTTTGAGGCTTTTTATATTTGACTATCTCGTATTTAGGTGGTGATGGTGCTGGACATACATTCGTAGTCGGGGATGAGATTAAAGTGAGTGATGGATGCATTAAACGTGTAAACTATTTTGTGTGTGTATATGGAGAAAATCCCCTAGATATTACATGCACCTGCAAATTGTTTGAGTTTAGAGGAATATTATGTCGACATGCTCTTCGTATTCTGGCACAGTTAGACAAGGGTGAAGTTCTACCGAAGTACATTTTGGATCGGTGGAGGAATGATATAAAGAGACACTATGTCAATGTAAAAAGTAGTTATGAGGCGACGGGCAACCCTGAGAGACAAAGGTTTGATCGGATCCAAAATTCTTTCTATAAACTTTGTTCAAATGCCGCAAAGACAGAGAGAAATTGTGTGAAATTAATAGGTCAACTAGAACAGTTGAAGTCCGAGTACCCGGATGACGATCCAAATGTAGGTGCTTCCACAGCTGGTGAGGTTACTCCCATAGATGGCACAACATGCAAAGTTCTTAGTCCATTAGTTGTTCGGAGTAAAGGGAGACCCACAACTAAGAGAAGAACACACCCCGTTGAGAAGGCTCTCAAGAAACCGAGTACTAGAAGGAGACTGTCTACAACTGAGGTTGATTATTGTATTAATATTTTTTACACGTATATTAATTTTTGTGATACTAGTAGTTAGTTCATAATTTCACAACTAGTCTAGTTGAATCATGTATTGTAAGAAGTATTTTATTTTTCCTAGATTGCCTACGTTATTGGAAGTTCCAACTTGATAGTTTAGAAAGGAAACAAAATTTTTTAATCTTAGGCCTAAGATATTATTCTCTATATTTGTTGATATGCATAGAGGAGTAGTCACTTATCAAGAGAAGATAGACGAAATTTCAGTATGAGCGACACACAGCATGAGGTTCCACAAACTCAGGTACTTACATGTTACTTTAGTGATATTTGTGTTTTTGCTAAGTATTATTTTCTAGATACTTATATTTATATATAGAACCCAATAATTGATGTTTGAGCGATTATTTTTTTAGGTATCCTGGCTACATGATCAAGAAAGCCAAGTTTGGACACATGCGCCTGATTTTTTTTGTACTCCCTCAACTGCTCGTCCACATCCAGTACAATTGCAACCAGTGGATCAGTTGAATGCCTCGGATCAGGATGATCTATATCAGCCTAGATGGTGGCAGCCATGATGGTGTTGTATTTATAGTGTGTTGTCTAGCATAAGTGGAAACGAAGTTTTTTGTATTTTGAATCATGGGATGATCATTTTTTTTTGTAAATGAACAACTTTTTGTATATAGGAGGGGCTGTTGCATGTAAATTTAGCCTAGCTTTTGTAATGTGATCATCCTGACTTGTATATGAAATATGTATAACTTGTCGAATATACGATGGCCTCAACTGTCATTGGCTTAAAGAAATCTTTGTGTATATGATAACTCCGTTTTTCATTTCTAGCATCATACCTGCCAGTTGTTTATTTGAATAAGTGGGAAGATTTTGTATTGTAGCTGTATATTATTTCCAGCAACACATTCATTTGTTTAGTTGGTGTGAAATTAGTAGGCTGAGTTATATTCGTATATTGATGGGCATGGTGTTGTATTTATATTGAAATGTATTTATCTTGTATTGTGATATTGTATTTATATTGTTATCCATGTATATTGTGTTGTGATATTGTATTTATATTGTTATCCATGTATATTGTATAGTGATATTGTATTTATATTGCAAGGAAAGAACCAGTTGGATGATATGGTAGAACATCCATATTATAATATTGTTATAATATTTGAATAAATGAAACTTCCAGGTTTTTAATGAAATATTCTGATTTCATTAAATTTATTTCCACTAGGCTTTTTGGTTTGTTGGTTTAGGAGTAGCTGTTTATAACAAGATATAATATCAACTGCCACTTGAATGCATAGATTCAGTCTTCAAGAAAGGGCTAATAACAAACACTTGCAAATACAAACTTCTTTTTCATTAATATCAACAAATACACATCGTTTTCACAAAAGCCTAAGAGCTTCCACAATGATACTGTGTTCCAGCTACAACTTACAACTTTCTAGCAACATCAACACAAGACCTTCCACAAAATACAAAGACCTTCCACATACAAATAGACTTTCCAAACCAAAATACTTCTACAACTATATTAACATTTTCCTTTGAACCAACCACAACTAGATATAAGCAACCCAACAAAAAAAAACCACGAAAATGAAATTGTTAACACGTAGGTAGCCTTCTCCAGTTGCCTCTTGCGCTTCTCGGCCTCTATTTCTAGTCGATGATTCAAACTTTGGATATCCATTGATGCTTGGATCTTCTCAACTTCAACTTTTAATTTATCAATTGAGTGTTGCAGTCGTTTGATAGTTTTTTGGCAATATGATGGTATTTCGGGGTCATACCAGCAGAAGTATCCACAAGACTTCCCAGACTGCAAAAATAAATTTCCATTTAAATTTAGCCAAACAACACTATCAACAGCCATGAAATATGATATGAGGGCAACAAGAGTAAAGTAAATCTCACCGTATAGTTTTGGCATCCAAAAAACCGTCGCCCCTCATTTTCCTCCCCTATGTGCAGTTCTTTGACAAGCTTTAATTCCACAGCAACAAATTGGGTACTGAACTGCTGACTTTCCTGAGCTTGAGCAATTTTCACTACGTGACTCAAGCATTGCTGTTCATATACAAAGAGAATACGAAAAGTAGTTGTCTAGCACTTTAAAAAAAAATAATAACAGCGTTTTGGATTCTTTAATATACTCCTCCTTCTGGTAAGAAAAAGCTTATAAACAAAATGTCTAGTAGAACAGATCGTACGTTCAAATGTGTATTATATTACCTTTTTGCTTACTATTTTTTTATTTTCTCATATGATGATGTTAAACTCGACAACTCCACATTGGTTGCCTATCTACTTCACAGGTTAGAGATGAGATGAAAATATTCGTATTTGGATTCTTATATAGCTAAATATAATTAGTAATGGCCAAAATATGGCATATTCAGGTATTTAGGATTCTTGTTATCAATTTGAGCTTACGGGAACCTAAAGTGTGCAAATTATTCAACCATTATAAGCAGAATTTTGCTTTCTAAACAGTTGTGAACCAGAGTAAAGTAAATTATTGATTCTCATTAGCATTTCCTTAAACTATGTTTCATAAAAACCACTTCACACTAATTAATATAAGTCTTACAAACTAAACAGAATTTTTTTTCCCAAACGTTTTTACAAGAAACACCAAATGAAGGGCCTATAGTTTTTCTAAATCAAGTCCCCTGTTGCCTTTTTCATTCAAGCTAACATACATTTTCTAAACCAAGTACATAGAAATCTCAGACAAAATACTACAACTGGGAAAAACTAACAGTCATTCAATTCAAGTTGATTCTAGACTAAAAATAATTTAACAAACCGAACCCAAGAAGCAAGTCATCCTGTTTTCAGCAAGCACCATTATTGTAATCTTCCTTCCTTTACAAAGAACATGAAAAATGTAAAATTATTCATGCTAGATTAAACAATGGTTTAGTTTTTCTAAACCAAGTCCCCTGTCGCGTATTTCATTCAAGCTAACATACATTTTCAAAACCAAGTACATAGAAATCCCATACAAAATACGTCAAATACGAAAAACTAGCAGTGATTCAAGTTGATTCTAGACTAAAAAAATTAAACAACCCGAACCTACTAACAAGCAAGTCGAAAGCTTTGTATTTTGGGGAAAAACATTCTGCATTATACGCCTACCTATGGAGAGAATATTAGGAAAAATGGGGAGCAGCTCATAGAGTTTACCAGAAATTAAAAAAATAATGAAGAGGGAACCGGCGATAGAAGCTCCGAACAATGGCAGGGACAAAGCTCTGAACCGGCGATGGTATGGTGCAAAGGGGTTTACGGACGACAACTTGATCCCTTTTCTGGGTGACGGTGACGGTGCAGGGACGGCTGGGAGGAGACGGCAACCGTAGGGCTCCTGGGTTTGCATTTTCTGGGTATGCGAATGGCTTCACTCTGGGTTTGTGTTTTCTGAATGTTCGTTCATTTGGTTTTTTTTTTTTTAATATATTTAATGCCACGTGACGTGACACGTCAGGCGGTCAAAAGCTACGGTCACAGTGGAGCGGCACAATAGCGCAACCCCTAAGGAAAATCAGTTTAATAATTAATCAGTTTTTTTGGAGCTTAATAGATACTAAGTCCGTAAGTAAGCCCTTTGTAATGAAATATACCAGCTGACCATTTACAATCTGCTACGTTTACAAAATTAAGGGCAATACCGTAATAATGCTTAAAATTCTACCCTTAGTATTAGAAAAGATACGAGCATAAAAATCTGTACTAGTACTAGTCTACGCACACTTAACAAAAGTTTCTAACAGCATGAAAGCAACTTTAAGGGCGAATTCGTAATAAGGCTAAATTGATCTTATCATGTTTTATTGTCTAAAAGTGACGGCCAACGGATAATCTATTTTATCTGTAATTTTCAATTGGCTACAGTGTTACTTAACTATTCTTAGTTGCAAGTAATTTTTTAATCATTTCTCTCTCAGCTACTGTGTAAAGTTTATATCATTTTTCTTTCATCAGCGAATAAAAAATTAAAAAATAAAATATTTAAATAATATAAAGAAAAAAATAAATTACTTGATGTATAATATATTATAAAAATCAACGTATAAAGTAGAAAAATTAAATTATAATAATATATTTTAAAGGATGGAATAAAAGTACTCAATAAGTATATATGTTTGAAAATAAGATGAGATCTAAAATTTTTATCTCATTATTATAATTTTTTTTAAATTTTTACATAAAATATAATAAATAATTTAATTTTTTTTAAATTTTAATTTAATTTTTTTAAATTTTAAAATAATAATAATATTAAAATATAATATTTTATTTAATTTTTAAATTTTTTTTAAATTAAAAATTCTTATCTCACCGTCTAAAACTACCATAAAAGTTAAGAAAGCAATTAACATTTGAAAACAAACTAACAAACTTTCAGCGGAGAGAGAGAGAGCCCTGATGTAATTACATAAGACAAACCTTCAGGTAAAACATGGAAAGTAAAAAGAATTGAAAGGTACAGAGTTTACGGTTGCGTGTCCAGGCGAGAGGAATTAAAACAATTAAAAACTCGTGCTATTCGGTGACACAGAGAGAAACGGGTGAGAGAAGTCTAGAGAGGGAAGATCTTACCGAGAGGAGAGAGGGGCTTTCGTACGTCATTGACTGGAGGTGTTGCGTGTGTTCTTGGGTAAGCAGAAATTACACTACTTTTTTTTTTTTTTTTGAAAGGAAATTACACTAATTTGAAGAGGAACGAGATGCACGTTAGGAATATGGTATCTAAAAATCTAGAATATGATGGAATCCCAGATTCCTTGATTTGATAATATTTGTGAATTACAGCTTGATTCAAAAGGTTATGTTGGTAGGAGAATATAGATTTTATTATTTATTTTATATTTTTATATGTGAATTAGACTCTTATTTAATAAGTAATCTAACATATCAAATAATTAATTAAATGAGATATAGTTTAAAGTTGGGTTCGAAGTTAAGACATTTGTTATAATATCATGTGAAATTATAATTTATCTCAAAAGTTTAAATTGATGAAAAAAGATAAATTTTATTATTTATTTTATATCTTAAAAATATTTATAGAAATCCTACCAAGAATGAATTTTTCTTCCAAAATTTTTGTATAGTTCTTCATGAAATATATTTTCATCAGTTTTTTTTTTTAATTTCAACAAGTAAATTAATTGTAAGAGTTTTACTATATACAAATAAAGTCACGTACTAATCTGCGTACCAATACTGATTCTTTCATACTTAAAATTTAAATTAATATTGTTTTTAATAAAATTTACTTTTTGACCAATCACAATAAATTAATGTACATATTAGTACACAAGTATGCTTGTAACTAAACTTTTTCTAATTGTAATATAAAATTCTTTGACCAAATAATAGGATCTACATTCTAAGCTAGATATTTAGAAATTAGATATCTAGAAATTCTTTAATTATAAAATAAAAAATATATAAAATTAAATTCATAAATTGATATGATTTGATACAGTATGTTAGATTATAAAATTATTTTTATTATAAAATATATTTAATAAAACACATAATTTTACGTCAATTTATAAATTTATTTTTATATAATATTTTAAGCCAGACTCAACCGGACATTTTTGGAGGCATTCAAACAATTCAAAATTTTGTTGGGCTCCACAACTGCGATTTTTTAATGGGCTTTGAGGTCCCGTTTCCGACTTGACCCAGTACATTTTAACGGGCCATAAACCCAACGAGAGATGGTACCTAATAATCCTAGGGATAATTCTGTCAATTCGCACACCCCATTCGCGAAACCCTAGGATATAGAAGACCTTAAAGCCACAGTCTACCTGTTTGAGCCACTCTCTGATAGCCCCAACCATAGTCGACTCTTCAGACAAACCCTTGCGAAGCCAACCCAACTGCGACGTAAAGAATGCCTCCGAAGTTCGACCCCTCCCAGGTTGTGGACGTTTACGTCCGTGTCACCGGAGGCGAGGTGGGCGCGGCGAGTTCACTCGCCCCGAAGATCGGGCCGCTCGGTCTATCCCCGAAGAAGATCGGAGAGGACATAGCTAAGGAGACGGCTAAGGACTGGAAGGGCCTCCGTGTGACGGTCAAGCTCACTGTCCAGAACCGTCAGGCAAAGGTCTCGGTTGTTCCATCTGCTGCCGCTCTAGTCATCAAGGCCCTGAAGGAGCCCGAGCGCGACCGCAAGAAGACCAAGAACATTAAGCATAATGGCAACATCTCTCTCGACGACGTCATAGAGATCGCCAAGGTCATGCGGCACCGATCCATGGCCAAGGACCTCAGTGGCACCGTCAAGGAGATTCTAGGCACCTGCGTCTCGGTTGGATGTACGGTCGACGGCAAGGACCCCAAGGATCTCCAGCAGGAGATCACCGATGGTGACGTCGAGATACCCCTAGATTGAGAAATATTGTGAGGGTTAATTTTATTAATCAGTTTTGGATTTTGAAGTGAATTCTTATCGGTTTTGTTTCTTTAATCACGTCTCCGAATACTAGGGATTACTTCCGGAGCTTGAGTGATTTCCGTGAACTGCTGTGGATGCTTTATTTGAATGAAATGTTGGAGTTTTTACATTTCTAATAGGCATCATTGAGCTGACATTGCAGTAATTAGATTCAAGAATTCCCTGTTTTAAGTGGGCATTAGTCTGAGTCTTGCGTCACATGAAACGTTTCAATCGTTTATTTGCATTTATGGCTACATAGTATTATGACCCAATTATGGAAAGTCGCTGAGGCACGGACAAATAATCCAAAGGCTGGTTTTGGGTTAACCGTAGACTCAGATATCATAGTTCGATTCTGCACTAGGTTATCCTGGATTAACTGACATACCGTTATGGAATTATTATGAAGGTCTCAGAATACCTGCTATGATTGTGGGTCATTAATAATGAGTGCTTAAGTGAATAGTTTTTATAGCATTGATAAGTAATCCATACTTTCGGAATACCTAATAATTCTTCATTGTTATGGCAATTGTGGTGTGCCCGGGGTTTACCCCAGGGTCGTGGTTAGGTTCCATGGAGCCTCGTAGAGAAATATAATCACTCGTGATTGGAAGAGATGTCATACTTTTACACATCCTTTTAAATGATTGGGTTTGTGTCAGTAGCGTTGCTTATGACTAAATTTGGTGTAGCTGGTGACGTTCAGTTTTAATTTATCGCTTGTAGTTAAATTTGTTGCATTTTTTTATTTTGTTTTACTTGTGGATACTTATTAGTGAGAGCTGTAGGAATGCTATCCGTCACATTTGTTTTATACATTAGGGGCTTCCTTCAACTATCTTAGGATTCTTTAACGGGTGCATTTAAAAATTACTTTCCCATAATTAGAGCTCCCCCCTGATTTTTAATGATATATTAAACATGTTTCGGCGAACCTTTCTAGTGATTTCATTTCATCATTTATTTGAACTTCTCAATCTTTCCTCATTCTTTTATCTCAAACCCTTCTTTCTGAATATATCAGTTTAGTCTGTTCCATAAAGACCACTCGATGATTGATGAAAATGGGAAGAGGATTGTGTAACTAGGGTATCGTAGATGATGCGGCATCACCCAATTCATTATAAGAATTCATGACTTTATGTCAAAGTACCTTATTGTACTTTTTAAAGTTCATGGAAGTTAAATGTAATTATGTCTATACATAGTAAATTTACCCTTCTTAGAATCTAGAGTATTGAGTGATGCACTCAAACAAATATATTCAGTTCGGTTAAATATGTGGTGCTTTTGTTGTTGATTTTGATATGGAGGAAACCTGGCTTTTCCATATGCTTAGGTTATGAGTTGAGCTGGGAGCTGCTATGTTGGCACTGTGTTTCACTAGGTGCCTAAGAAACAGTGGGAACTGTGTGGAATCGGGGGTAGTTGTATGGTGTCTGTTGGATTTGTTTAAAGTTATTGCTTGATTTCAAATTATATTGGGCGTTTATGCTGCATATTCCTAGCATTTGTTGCATACATAGATACATATTCATTTTCTCAGACATAAAAGTTCGCAGGGGCATTGCGAAGAAAGTTATGGGCATGTTTGCTGATTGTAGAGTCCTGAGCAGTCGCATTAATGATATTCCTTCGAAATATTGTGCATTCCCCATGTCATTGGCAACTCAAATCTCTACAATCTTTTGGTTCCTAAGAAATTTGGAGCTAACGTATTTTGTGAATTTGGTCATGTTAAATGGTTGTTGGCATTGCATTTGCATGTCATTGGTATGTTCTCAGTTGGTGTTTTTTACGCAATAGGGAAGTTCTCTGGTATTCTTAGGTAGGTTGTCGCATGGTTTGCCTTTTCAATTGCTGTAGAATGCCCTTGAAGAAGCAGCTCGTTGTGTGGCGTGCGTTCATAATCATGCTTCTTGTGTTGATCTATGGTATAGTTCACTCAATTTGGCAAATAACGAGCACCCTTCCGTAACATTCCTGATGCCTCCCGACAGAAGTTTGAAATTGCTTTACATTTTGGATAAATGTCATCCACTAGCCTTTTAATCATTTTCATCCCATCATCATAAATAGCTTTTTCATGATCTTTTGATGTAAATATCAAATACACTGTAAAATAATTATATCATTGTTTTATAAAATTATCTACACTCACACTATAATTGTAAGATGATGATAGTTGAAAATAATTGTAAGATGATGATAGTTGCAAAGATGACGTTGATTTATAACATAGACAGCTCCTTTTTATATTTTTAGTGTAGAATATTTTATAAAAACGATATAATTATTTTACAATTTATTTTATAACATTATGAGCATTTTTTTTAAAATTACATTAGAAGATGATAATTGAAAAGATGACACGGAATTATAAAACAAAAAGCTCCTTTTACAATTATATTTGAAGTGGAGAATATTTTAAAAAATAAGAAAAAAGTATTTACAATTTATTTTATAAAAAAATCATCTATTTAATACAATTATGAAAAATTATACAAAAGCTACGTCTTAATATTTTTCTATTAAAAATTCATTTTACAGTTTATATATATATATAATGATAAATAAAAGGGTATTCTTGACCTTTGTTTAACGATAGCGTCAAACCAATTTATCAAGGCATTTAGTTTACATCTATTTCAATCAAGGCCGAAAAAGGGTTTCAATTTAGATCCATCATAAACTGAAGTAATTTTAGTATAATTTTTTAATCATTTATCGAATCGTTTCAATCGGTTGATTGAGATCGTTTCAAGGTATTATTTATATTTTGCATTGTATTTAAAAAATGTTTTTTTTTTCTTCTTATACAAACATATAACTTAATATATATATATATATATATTGTAAATATATGAACGTAGTAATTTACATTTCATATATTTGATGGTGTTATAAACTTATTTATATGACCATATTTAACCATCAATTAAGATCATTTAATCATCAATTAAGACCAATCTTTAGACATTAATTAAAACTATTGAGCCATCAATTAAAACCTATTTTTAGCTATCAATTAAGACTTAAGCTATACCTACTCCTTTGTACTCTTATATATATGTGTATCATTCACTTATATATGATCAAGTTTTTACATTGAATAACAACTATTTCTCTTACAATATCCTCTTTCTCTTGTAATATCATTTCTCTTTTAGTTTCATAACAGATGGATGATTATTAGAATTCTTAACCATTCATGTATTCCTATTTCTCATGTTCATGTATCTTCTTGATTTATGTATTGTCATTCCCTAAACTTATGTAAAGGGCTAAATGGCAAGGGGGTCTGCCTAAGAGATTTTGCAAACTTCAACCTAGCCCTCTTAGCTAAGTAAGGATGGAAGCTAATCACCAAATCTGACCCTCTAGTTGCTAAAGTGCTAAAGGAAAAGTACTTCCCTAACAAGACCTTCCTCACAGCAAAAATGGGCCAAAATACCTCATTTGTGTGGCAAAGCTTCCTTGCTGCAAGATCAGTGGTCTCAAAAAGGATGTTATGGAGAATAGGTAATGGTGAGGCAGCTGAAATATGGAAGGACAAATGGCTCTCCAAGCAGAACACTTTCAAGCCACAGAACTCAAATCATATTTCTGCAAGAGGACACTAAAGTATCGATCCTCATAGATAAACCAACCTTTCAGTGGAAAAGGGAACTGGTCTATTCCATGTTCACTAAGGAAGAAGCTGAGTTAATCCTGAAAATTTCCATTAGCCCCTCCTCTAAACCTGGCAAGCAATACTGGAGATGCACCTCTACAGGTCAATTCAGTGTTAAGTTAGCTTACCATCTCATCACCGAATTGGATAATCAAGTTAAAGGGCAATCCTCTAACCCCAATCCCCAACACGCATCATGGACCAGCCTATAGAAACTAAACATCCCAAATGTCACAAAAACTTTCATATGGAGAGCTTGTCTCAAGGCACTTCCCACCCAAGCCAATATAGCTAAAAGGAAGGCAGTAGAGGACCCAGCATGCCCAATATGCCTACAGTCAGTAGAGACCACTGAACATATTCTTTGGGAAGGCCCATCAACAAGGGAAGTTTGGCCACTGAGCAACAGAAAACTCCAAAAGGCTAGCTCTCACTCACCTCACTTTGTAGAGATGTTTGAACACTTTATAGACTCCTTAGGAACAGAAGAAATAGTCATATTTGCAATCACCTCTTGGAACATATGGAAGAGAATGAACAAGGTGGTATTCAAAGGACTCTTTTCACATTCTTCTACTGTGGTCCAACAAACCCAACTTGTTGAAGACCTTCTACAACTTGACCTTAAGAAGAAAACCAAGGGTGCTCTCCAGCTTCTCAACTCACATTGGGAGGCACTCCCTTAAGGCAAAATCAAGGTTAATTGGGATGCATCACTTGACAAAGTCTCAAGTAAGGTGGGAATGAGAGCCATTATCAGAGATTGGGAGAGCAAAGTGCTAGCAACCCTTAGGATGAAGCATGACCTTTTCCCAGATCTGCTAATGGTAGAAGCTTTTGCAGCTTTCTAGGCAGCCACTTTCTGCAAGTCCCTAGGATACTTGGACATCATCATGTAAGGAGACTCTTTGCTAGTAGTCTTAGCCCTCCCATCAAAGATTGAAGACCTCACCTATACAGGCCTGATCATGCATCCTCTCATGTCTACAAAATGGAGTCTTGAGGAATATTTGTGTAAGATACAAAATAAGAAAGTTGAGAGAAATAATATTGAGTTCCCGAAAAACTAGTTTTATATATTGTGATCCTTCAATTCTCTTATTTCTTTTCTTTAGTTTTACAATACATTATCAGCATGAGACTTTAGCCAACCATTATGTTCTTTTGATCTTTGGTAAGATATTTACATAACATTTCTTGAACCACTATAAGTTTCTCTTCAAAAAATATTGATATCTATTTATTGCAATATAAATCATTTTATAAAATTTTGACATGATCTATTTATTTTACAAGTAAAAATCTTGATATGATCTATGTGATATTATATAGACTATAATGTTATCATATTAATGTGATGAATATTTTTGTCTTCTATATGTTAGTTTGATTTTAAATATTTCTTTCTCATTCAATACTATTAAGGAACGGAATGAAGCATTCTTGAAGGACTGCTGTAAATCAATAATTTTATTAAAGATTGAGTATCTCATAATAAAATATCCATTGATTCTATAGCATATTTTAAAGGAGTAATACGTGCTCCAAAAGACCGTGATCCACCCAGAAGCTCATTTTGATTAAATGTACCTGAAGTTGTACATTTGAAATTCTGTAGAGAAACAAAAGCCACTAATGATGATATATTTGAAATGAAACATATAACATATTCTCGCCTCGAATGTGCTCTTATAGAAACAATATCAAGTGCGAATGTGCACTAAATATTTTGAACTAATATTTTGTTTACTAGTGTCTAAACAAAACAACAAGATGTTAATAAAAAAAATTCACAAGTCTTGTCCAACCATTCTACTTTATTCCCTAAAGCAAATGGAATCTCATTTCATCAAAAAAATCAGTGGTTGCAGACATAGACGTAGACGTGAACGTGCTAGAAAAAACTATCGGAATCAACAGGAGTGTACCCAAAGTTTCTCAAATAAAAATGCCCCATAACATCATAAGTGGAACCACACCATGACAAAGCAAGACGAAAATAGAGATTTGCAGAAAAAGTCTATAAAGAAATAAAAAGATAAATATCACAAGTGTGGTATAAAAAGGCATTGGTCATGGACCTGTCATATGTCCAAACATTTGGTGGACCTATATCAAGTATCTATTATCTATGAAGGAAAAAAGAAAAATGGGTCGAAATGAATTTTGCTGGCTATAAGGATCTAGAAGATCATATAACTTATTTTGATAATCTAAATATGATGGTCTTTACTCATATCGATATTTCTAATTTCTTTGTAGTTCCAAACAGATATAATAATATTTTAATTAGTGATGCATATGACCATAATAATTAATTTTATTTCTTTATTATAATTACATTATGTTTGAGTTGTTATATTTAATACAACATGTTAAACTTTCTTTTGCATTAATAAGATTTTATACATATTTTTGTTTATAAGGAGACATGAATTATATTGATATATTGACCAATTCCAAGATGATTGGTGAAAATATATGTTAGCAAACAGTTGTATGACACACAGAATTCTTAAGGATAAGAAATATTTTTAATATTTGACATTATATAGAGCCAACACGTCTATACAATATTTGAGTCATCCAACCTAATTGAAAGCTTCGAAAGAGCTGACATCATATTTCCAAAAGGAACAAAATTTTGTATTGAGGATGCTTTGTATTCTTTAAAGTTTAAAATAAATTTATTGAATTTTAAAGATATTCATCATAATGGTTATTAGGGATGAAAATCAACGCCTTCAAAATGGTTTTTGGACAAAACCGACACTGACCAACATCTAAAAATGAGAGAAGCAACAGACCATAACCTGTTGATCAAGAGGAGGAAAACCGGCCGTATCGACTCTAGCAGTTATCGATCGGTGTTTGGTGTCCCTAGCGACAAGCTTCTTTTGAGAGAAAAAGAGAGAGAGTTGCAGAGGAGTGAATCGGGGAAGAAGCTATAAGGAAGAAGATGACCCCATCTCGAAACGACATTGTTTCACTTAAGTTTAAGTGGAACGGCGACGTTTCATACATTTTTTTTCATACGTTTTGAACAAAACGGCATCGTTTCTATTATGTTTTGTATACTTATAGGTGTAAAACGACGTCGTTTCACTTAAACTCGTATTCATTAGGGTATATTAAAAAATAGGTTTATTTTATTGGCTGGTTTAGTGGTCCGATCAAGCTTCAAACCAAGTTCAAACTGCTAAACGTCAATTGCTTCAAATTTCCACCGCACGCCGACTGGTTCTCCATCGGTTTCGGTCGGTTCTTGACACAGCCAATCGATTCTCGTCAGTGGTGGCCAATTTCGTTAGTTTTTGTTAACCCCTAGTGGTTATTATATTGAAACCACCAATGAAGGTAGTGATGAATACTTTACATTACAACAATAAGTTTGAGCCAGAAGCTCATATTATAAAAACTAACAACTTTCTCTTTTAGTTTATATTATACAACATTGAAAACAATTTAATCATATGTTGTAATGCACCAAAAGTGCTTTGATAAAAAAAATATTTATGTTTTGGCATGATCGTTTTGGTCATCTAGGATCAATTGTGATGCGTCAAAAAAATTGAGAAGTCATATGAACATCCCTTAGAGAATCAGAAGATTTTTTTACCAAGTGATTATCCATGTGTAACATATTCCAAAGAAAAGCTAATTGTCAAACCATTAAACCACCAATGAAGGCAGTGATGAATACTTTACATTACAACAATAAGTTTGAGCCAGAAGCTCATATTATAAAAACTGACAACTTTCTCTTCTAGTTTATATTATACAACATTGAAAACAATTTAATCATATGTTGTAATGCACCAAAAGTGCTTTGATAAAAAAAATATTTATGTTTTGGCATGATCGTTTTGGTCATCTAGGATTAATTGTGATGCGTCAAAAAAATTGAGAAGTCATATGAACATCCCTTAGAGAATCAGAAGATTTTTTTACCAAGTGATTATCCATGTGTAACATATTCCAAAGAAAAGCTAATTGTCAGACCATTAAATTACAAGGTAATTATTGAATCTACATCATTTTTACAAATTATCCATGGAGATATATGTGGACCTATTTATCTACCATGTGGGTCATTTAAATACTTTATGGTTTTAATAGATGTATTAATTAAATGATCACTTGTTTGTATACTTTCTACTCAAAATATTATATTAGCTAGACTTCTTGTACAAATTATTAGATTACAAAGTCATTTTTCTGATTAATCAATTCAATCTATTCAATTAGATAATGTAGAAGAAGTTACATTTGAAACATTTTATACTTATTATATGTTCATTGGGATTAATGGTGAACATCTTATTGCCCATACACATTCTCAAAATGGTTTAGTTGAGTTATTTATTAAATGTCTGCAATTAATTGCTCGACCATTACTTCTTAAAACAAAACTACCTATCTCTGCTTGAGACATGCAATTTTTTCTTTGTTTTTGCGTCTCAACTCAAATTTGTGATTTTTTTAATATATATTCATTTTATAAATCTTTAATTTTTTCATATATATATATATATATATATTCATATACATGATACACGCTTATATATGTATTTATTCTATTAATTGTTAGTTTATATATATATATATATATTTATATATAATACATAACTAATTCTGAAATGGTACCAGTACCGGCATATTTCATCTCAGCTCCTTAACCAAAACGGTATTTAAAACTTTGATTGCACATCTCCAATGCATTAAGATAGGTCCTCAACGTAGATTTGAAATTTATGTTTATTTTTATTTTTCCTCCATTATTAGATACCACGAGCTTTTAACTAGAGATGTCTTTATGGCTCGTTTTAAAGGTTGTCATTTTAATGAAATACTCTTTCCACCATTAGGGGGAGAAAAGTTGCTGGAAGCACAAAAGCAAATAATATAGAACACTTTGATGCTAGCTCATCTTGATCCTCGTATAAATCAATTTAAACTAAAAGTTCAAAAAATTAGGGGTGTAAAAAAAAAAATCGATAAACCGGTAAACCGGATTGAACCAAACTAGTGGCATCGGTCCGGTCCCGATATTGGTTCGGTTTGGTACCGGTTTCAATTTTCTTAAAACCGGTCAAAATCGGTCCGGTTCTAATTTTTCTTTTTCTAAAACCGGATTAGACCAATTTATATATATTTTAATTTTTTATATTGTATATAATATTTATATATAATATATAATTATATATAAAATAGTTTTGTATTATATGATAAATTATTTATTAATATAATATTAAATTTTAAAATCTTATATAATTTTGCTTATTGTATTAATAGTTATATTAATATTATATAGTGGACATTACAACCAGACCGGAAACTAGTAAAACTGAAGTACTGGTTTAGGAGGGTAACCAGTGCGTAATCGGTTGAAAAATGTGAAATTGGTATATACCAGTTCGGTCCTAAATTTTGTCTAAGACCAGACCGAACCGGACTGGTTACACCCCTACAAAAAATCATTCATCTAAACTATTGCAAATCAATTATTGGATGTCTTTACTGACAATAAAAAATAGTGAAGTCTCATGTTTTAGTTGCTAATACTCTAGCAAAGATCGATGTCCTGATAAGACAATCTAATAATGTAACAGTTAATGAGTCTAAAACATGCTTGAAGCATGAAAGACCTATTGGTGCAAAGGATAAAACTTCTCGAAAGAGAAAAATAAAGATAAAAGAAATTAGTACTTCTGAAGAAGTCGTACCCACAAAATAGATAGCAAGAACTATAAATCCATTCAAACTTTCTATATAAAATTCTCTCAAAATAAAATCCCCTAAATAGGATTCTCCTGAAGAGTTATCTCCTAAAGAGGAAAATGTACCTGAAAATAAAGAGAATCTCAATACATTATGTAATTACGAGAGAATTATTTTATAAAAATAAAATTGTTATTGACAACATATTTTCATTTAAAGTTACTCTTGATATCACTAGAAGTGATGATAGAAATGAACAAAAAAAATCGCCGAATAATGTTGACGTAGAAATGACTGGCCAAAATAAAAAGAAGCAATTTAGTAGAATTGATGCCACTAGAAAAGCGTGAAGTATTTGGACTTGTAGTCCAAACACCTAAAGGTGTGATGCCTATTGGATATAAGTGAGTATTTGTGTATGAAAGCGTAAGGAGAAAAATGATTATGAAGAAACTTGGTATTGATTATGAAGAAACGTATTTCCCTATAGTGGATGTAATTACATTCAGATTTTTTATTAACTTACTAGTCACAAAACGTTTGGATATGCATCTAATAGATATTGTTACAGCATATTTATATGGATCACTAGGTAATGATATTTATATAAAAATTATTGAATGATATAAAATGCTTAAAGCATGCAATTCAAAATCCCAAAATATTTATTCTATAAAGCTACAAAGATCTTTATATGAATTAAAGCAATCTGGATGCAAATGGTACAATCTAAGTTAATGTTTAATGAAAGAAGAATTTGAGAATAATCCAATTTATCAAAATGTTTTAATTAAAAATTCAAATTTCAAATTTGCTATTATTGCGGTATATGTAGATAATTAAGTGTTGTTGAAACTCCAAAAGAGCCATAAAAGCAGCAAATTATTTAAAAAATAAGTTTGAAATGAAAGACTATAGAAAAATAAAATTTTGTCTTGGTTTGCAAATTGAGCACTTTTCAAATGGAGTTCTTGTCCATCAATCAATATATACAGAAAAAGTCTTGAAGTATTTTTACATGGACAAATCTCATCCTTTGAGTACTCCAATAGTTATTTGATCACTTGATGTGAAAAAAGACCAATTTTGTACTTAAGAAAATGATGAAGAAATTCTTAGTCCTATAGTATCGTATCTAAGTGTAATTAGTGCTTTGATATATCTTGCACATTGCATATGACCAAATATTACATTTTCAATTAACTTACTAACAAGATATAGTTCTATATCAACTTGAAGGTACTGGAATGGAGTCAAACATATTCTACGCTATCTTCGTGGAACAGTTGGCATGAGATTGTTTTATCCAAAATGATCAAATTTCAATTAGTTGGTTATGCATACTTGGGTTACCTTTCCAATCCATATAATGAAAGATCACAAACAAGATACCTGTTCACCTGTAGAGGTACAACTATTTCATGGAGATCAGTCAAGCAAACATTAGTTGCTACTTCTTTCAACTACTCAAAAATTATTATAATTCATGAACCAAGTTAGGAATGTATTTAGTTAAGATCAATAATTCAACACATTCAAGATAAGTGTGAATTATCCAAAATAGCCAAAGAACAATATATGAAGATAATGTTGTTTGTATCACAAAAATCAAAAGAGGCTATATCAAAAGTGATAGAACAAAACATATTTTGCCAAAATTCTTTTATACACATGAGCTCCAGAAAAACGATAATATTGATGTCAAGTAAATACGATCATGTGACAATTTGGTGGATCTATTAATTAAAACATAACATTTAAAAGTTAGTACACGTCATTGGAATGCGTCAACTAAAAAAATCTTTTATTGTAAACTATTGAAGCTATATACTTTTGAAGGGGAGTAAATGATCATACCGATTGTATATTTTTTCTTTTGCTAAGGTTTTTTCTTATTTATTTTTTCTTGACAAGGTTTTAATAAAACAATTCTAAAGTATTCCAAAGAATACAAGAATATTGTACTCTTTTTTCTTGACTATTAGTTTTTTCTTATTGGATTTTTCCTTGGTATGGTCATCTAAGGAGGAGTGTTGTAAATACATGAATGTAGTAAAATACATTCCATGTTTTTGATGGATGACCATTAAAATTCTTACCCTTTCATGTATTTCTATTTCCAATGTTCCTGTATCCTCTTGATTCATTTATTATTATTCCCTAAGTTCATGTATTTATTTAATATCATACATCCTCCCATGCCTATAACATGGAGTCTTGAGAGGCATTTGTGTAAGACACACAACAAGAAAATTGACAGAAATAATATTGAGTTCCGAAGAACTAGTTTTATATATTGTGACCTTTCAATTTTCTTGTTTCTTTTATTAATTTTACAACATTTTTATCCTTATAAAAAGAGTGGTGGTGCTAAATGTTGGGGCCTAAAAAAGGGAACCGTATACCGATCAGGCCAATTTCTTTCCCTTAATTCGGCCCTTGCCCCAATCTATTCCCTTATGCAAATGATCTCTACCACTATATAAAATTTTGAAAATTCAACTTTTCGTTGTTCCAATAAAATAGAGTTGGAGTTGTGTTCTGACAAACTTTGATTTCTATTTATACATGTGTTATAAAAATATATATTATTTATATATTGATCATATATATTTATATAACGAGTCTAAAATTTATATAGTTGAATTCAATACTATAATAGTATGTGATAATTATTATAAAATAATATACTTATACTATAATATAAATAGACTAATTGTTTAGAGCACGTAAACATCATAGTATTATTGTAGTTTTACCATACACAATCAAGTATAGAAATAAGTTAAATAGTAGTATAATAACGTGTTGTAGTATTAGTCTAAGATAGAAATAAATTAGATACCAGTATACTAACATGTAATTAGAAAACAAATACAATATAAGTTTAAAATATAAATAAGTCTAGTATAACAAGTTAATGACACACAATGTTATAGCATAATAATACGTAATTAGACATTAGGGAATTAATAATCATTAATAATAAATACTAGCAATTAAATTTAGTGTTATAAAAATTATAAATAAACAATTATGGATAAAATAAAGCTTAAGATTAATTTTGAGGTTTCAAAAAATGGTGGTTTAGGGTTTATGAAAAAAGGAAAATGATAACATGACTACCAAATATGTCCACTCTGATATGAAACTAATAAAAAGAGAGAGAGAAAGACAAAGAGAGAGAGAGAAGGAAAGAGAGATAAAAGAATGTGTAGGATTCAATGTTGAAAACTTTGAAAAATACCTATATATATAGAAATACAAATGAGGTCTTGGCCGTCATAATTGACGGCTAAGGATGGTCAATTATGACGGCTATTATAACGACTAAAGGTGGTCATACAAGTCGGTTTATAACACTCCCCCTTTGGATGACCACATATAAAGAATATGTCTCGTTAAAACCTTGCCAAGGAAAAATCCTGTGGGAAAAAAAACTAATGGCGAAGGAAAAAGAGTATAGTATTCATGTGTACCGCCAAGTGCTTTAGAATTGCCTCATTAAAACCTTGCAAAGGAAAACTCAATGGGAAAAAACCTTAGTGAAGGAAAAAGAGTACAATTAGCACTAGTCTTTAAAACATTTATTTCCCCTGAAAAGTGCATTATGATAGGTTTTGAAGTTTTCGCATTCCAATGTTCTGCACAATTTTCTTAAATGTTGCAGTTGGTAATGCCTTAATGAATAAATCTGCCAAATTATCACTTGATCGTATCTGTTTGACATCAATTTCACATTTCTTCTCATGAATTGCAATGATCTCTCTGTGTGAATCTGAAAAATAACCTGCATCTATATATCCAACTAATTGTGGACTTAATCCATGTTGATAAAATAATCTCATATCAATACCATTCTAATGTCTTCAAGTTTGTGCTGAACTATATTTTACAAATAAATTAACTGAAAATGTAATATCAGACATAGTGCAATTTGCAAGATAGTTCAGGACTTCAATCGCACTGAGATAAGGTACTTTAGGATCAAGACTTTCTTCATCGTCTTCACAAAGATGAAATGGGTCTTTCTGCACATCAAGTGATCAAACAACCATTGGAGTACTTAGGAGATGCGTTTTGTCCATATAAAAGTTCTTCAAGACTTTATAGTAAAAGGCCTTTGGTTGATGCATCTCAATATTGTGTACCAACTCTTTAAATGATGCAGTTGGTAATGTTTTTGGTAAATAAATTCATCATATTGATTCAAGATCATTTTAACATTAAATTCACTACTTTTCTGGAGTTGTGCTCTTTTGGAGTTCTTGTAAATAACATAGTTAGTGGAGAAGTCATCAAAATTAAGCTGCCAACCTCCATATTCAACAAAAATGATGACCACCTTTTTAAACTAGACAAGTACTGTAGAATTTTACAGCTCTTCTGTAGTTGTCAGGTGCTGCAGGGCTATGATGTTACATCTCTTGTCTTTTGTAGAGAGATGTTGTGAAGCAATAGAGATGCTTTGTCCTTCCTTTTACTCACCTGATGATGTTACTCTTATGATAGGAGCAGAGATTCATTTTCTGGAAATATTTATTCTGATGTCGTTTCAGGATCAAGATTTCTTAGTGCTCAATATTTTGCCTCTGTTATGACCATGTCTCAAAGGTTATTAGTGAATGAGATTAACCAACTCAATAATCAAATATCTTAATTGCATTAGAAGCTCTTTGCAAAGAGTTGTAAGAACAATAAAATGAAGGAGGAGAATAAGGTGCTAAAACAGTATATCTATGATCTTCAGGATCAACAGCAACGGATATTTGAAGAAATCTAAATACTTAGAGAATAAGGACAAGCTGCATTTAATCTCGCTGTGGATATCTGAAAAAGTCCAACTTCTAAGAGAGTAGGGGCAAGCTGCTTTTAATTTCACGGTCTAGTAAATAATTATAGGATATCTGTGTTTAGCATATCTATCAATATATATAATTTTGTATTGCTTTCATAATTTTCTCTATAAAAGAAATATTCAGCTTATCTTCATTCGCATCTCATCTTCTTCACTCTTCTGTAATTAGTCTGCATTCTTACTCTGTAATCTCTTTCTGCATTCTTACTCACCAATGACCCAACAATCTGCTTTGACCAATATATAAGGTATTCTACACCTCATTTACCAGTTGTTTTTACTTCTATCATAGGTGCTATAATGCAATACAATAATGCTCTCACTAATAAGTTAGATAATGATGCTATCTACAAGCTTGGGAGTCTTGGTACCCGATACTCATAAACCATTATTGCATTTTCTCAGCGACTACAATTCAAAACTTGTGAGGTTGACAAACTCAACGAGAAAATTAATATCCTTTAGCGACTTCTTCTAGAATCCAACATGAATATATGAGCAATAAAATAAGAGAATAGGAATTTAAAATTCTTATTTGACTATTCTTTTCGATTACCTACTTCTTTAGATAGGGATGCCATGCAAATTTATGAGTAGCAAGATCGTTTAAAGAATGAGGCGAAGAGCATCAAATTTATGTAATTTTGTTTCGAGATAATAAAATAATATTCCACAAATATTCGCGTTGTGTTTCTATCTTCTGGTATATGTTTTGTGTACTCCATTTTATTTCTCTTTTAATCATGCACATTTCTTACAAAACCGTAATATGAATCTGAAATACTAATTGCATTTAAGATATTATATTTCAGAATTAATAATTTCATTCATCTCCCCCTCGAACCCGAAAGGGTTTTTGATTTATATTTCAAATACGTATAGTTTTCATGAGCTCTCTTGGAGTCTCAATAACATTTAAATCATTTATATAAACTGCAATAAAAACTAATATAAATACTAAAATATATAGAAAATAGCTGTTCCACATGCGTTTAAATTGTTTTAGATCATATAATAATTTTTGAAACTTGATAGAATAAGTACTTCAAAACTATATGCTTCATGCATTTCATATCTAGTGATCCATATAAATATGCAGTTAATCATGCATATCTAAACCCTCGGTAACTATCAAGCTAATAAAAACCTTAATATAATTGCATTCACTTAAAAAACATATCAATATTATTTCTGTGAAAAACTGACTCGTGATTTATTTATCACATTTTCATTTCCTTTATACAAATACCTACTAATATTTAACATCACATTTTAGGTGTTTGGACTACAAATCCATATATATCACATTTTATTAGTAATATCAATTCTACAGGAATTATTTCTTTCTATTTTGGCTAATATTTTAAGTCGGTATATTTTTCGACGATTCTTGGCTCATTTTCTTCATTATTTCTAGTAATATCAAGTGTCATCTTATATGAAAATACATTATCGACAACGGTTTTATTTCTATTCAGAATTTCTCAAATACTCATAAAATGTATCGACATCTCGTTATTTTCAAGTACATGTCCCTCTTCAAGGGAAGACATTTCATGAAAAACCTCTTCAAGAGGTACTCTTCAATAGTTTCCTCTTCAAGAGGATTATTCTTTAGGAGATACTCTTCAGGAGAATTATACTCTTCATGAGTTTTTATTATGAAAGAATTTTGTACAGAAAGTTTGGATAGATCTTATTGCTTGTTTTGTGGGTACGGCCTCTTCAGGAGTGCCAATTTCTTTTCTTTGTGCTTTTCTCTTTTGGGATGCTTTATTTTTTGT
Source organism: Carya illinoinensis (assembly GCF_018687715.1). Classification (NCBI taxonomy): domain Eukaryota; kingdom Viridiplantae; phylum Streptophyta; class Magnoliopsida; order Fagales; family Juglandaceae; genus Carya; species Carya illinoinensis. The sequence continues at coordinate 34,632,813 of NC_056760.1, forward strand.
ATCAATAGGTTTCCCATTCTTTTAGACATGTCTTATGTTCATTAGACTGCTAAATTTCTTAATTGTCCTACAAGGACTTCAATTCTCGCTGGAATTTTAGCAGCTAGAATATGATAAATTTTTACCTTCTTACATTCATAAATTAATTATCATCTAAACTTCTAATTCACCTATGATAATCAAGATGACGTCGAATTATTTCATTTTATTTGTTTCAAGAAAATTTTTCTTTCCGCTCATTGTGGGAAGACTTTATAGTAAAAGAATCTTCTGTTTCTTTTATAAACATCCATATAAAAATTATTTGACTTATCATAATTGATTTCAGATGATCAAGTTAATCATAAAAAATATACAAATATTTTGAATCATATCATTTTTGATGTATTATAATATTTGATTTAATAGTTGTATAATATCATCTCAAAGAGAAAGCTGATAGTTTTTCCAATACGAGTTTCTGACCTAAAATTATAGAAGTACTTTAAAGATATTTATTACCACATCCAAGCACTTGGTTTCTTTGAAAAAAATGCACTATTCACTTTTGAAGAATGATATAAATCCAATATCATTCAATTCAGGGAATGATGTGGAATTAGTAGGATGTGACTAATGATTTCTTAATAAAAACTCATTATTTTGCTAAGCCACTAGAAGACAAGATATGAGTTTAGAATATCTTGTAAACTTTCGCACTATATATTGCTACTTCAGGAGCAAATTTGAGACATTCATTTTAAACAGATATTCTTTAGTGGCTTTTCTTTACACAATTTCAATTATGCAACTTAAGGTGCATTAATCATAACAAGCTTTTGGAAGGACCCCAATCTTTTGGTATACGTATCACTCTTTTAAACTATCTCACAGAATCAATAGATATTTTATTATAAGATAATCAATAAAATTATTGGTTTAAGGCGATCCTCCAGGGATGCTCTATTTCTATTCAAAGATGAATCTTATCATCAATAATTCATAACAAGTATAACAAATAAATAAAACTTATATATAAACTATGTGAATAAAAATTGATCATAGATATAACTGAAATGTAAATTATGAAACTTTTAATTTACGATAAATATAACTAAAATGTAAACTATGTAAATAAATATAGAATTTTATCAAGTAATAATAAGGAATATAATCTTTAATACTCACCTTAGGGATTGCAAATAATATATTGAAAAACTTACTTGAAATAGAAGACTACTAGCTTCAAAATCAACAGAACCTCGTGCTAATAACGTGTTATGAAACTAATGAAAAGAGAGTGAGAGAAATACAAAGAGAGAGAAGGAAAGACATATGAAAGAATGCGTAGGATTCAATGTTGAAAACCTTGAAGATATCCATATATATAAGAGTACAAATGAGATCTTAGCCGTCATAATTGACGGTCAATTATGACTACTACTGGCAGTTATAATTAACAATTAAGGACGGTCAATTATGACGGTTATTATGACGACTAAAGGTGGTCATACAAGTCGGTTTATAACACACTCATATATTTTTATTTTTTTATTTATTCTTAATGGTTAAGTAAGTGACGATTAATAAATTTATATATTTTTTAATTTTTTTTCTTAGTGGTTAAGGATGTTTAAAAAATGATTAAAGAAAATAAAAGAAAAATTTTTAAAAATTCATTTGTACTAGTGTGCAGATTTGGTGAGCATATTTAGTAGTCATTTTAGCATTGTTCATGAAAATAAAGCCTGAAAGAAGGGTTAGGGAAAAAAATGAGGGTTAGAGAACTGACATTGGCTATCAAATGCCAGTGCCTAGTCAAATTTTAGCTAACTTTTATTAAAATGGTTTACATTGGAGTAGTCAAAACTTCATTGCTCCACTTTTGAGCTATAGTAAAGTTAAACAATTCTCCAAGTTTGGCCAACTACTGTTCATCTCAAAAATAATATATTTTTCTAAAAATGTATTTGTTTGATAATTAGGTTAGAGAAAAAAAACAGTTGGGAAACAATAATTTTAAGTAAAAATTATATTATTAATTAATATATAAAGTGTATTTACAAAATATAAAAAAAATTAAAAAATTATTATTAAGATATATAATATTATATTATTATTTTGATTTTGGGATGAATGGTCCAATGTGGATTAATATCTCAAATAGCTTTTAGCCAAAACCTCAACTTTTAATAAAATATTAGCCTTGGCAATGGCTAGACCATTGCCAATGCTATTAGACAGTGGATCACTAGCCCTGCAGCTAGTGATGTTTGGCTAGAAACTTTGAATGTAGTTCAGAAATGGAAAACTAAAAAGGATGATTTGTTGGCTTTTTGAGAAAAGTTTATGATGAAACTGAGCATGCCAGAAATGGAAGTTCCAGAGTTCTAGCCAAATGATCAGAACAGCAAGGGGTGGACTTAAAGATTTTCAATTGGCTTAACAAACTTCAATGAAGAGTCAAGGCAGTAATGTAGAAAGGAGGAACCTGAAGTGGAAAAAGCCAAGGGAGAACTATGTAAAGACCAATTGGGATGCAACTTTAGACAAAAAAAAAAAAGGAAGGTGGGGGTAGGGGTAATTCTCATAGATGAGGAAGGGGAAGTATTGCTTGCAATATATAGACAAAGAAGTAATGTAGATCACGTAGCTGTTGCAGAAAATCATGCCTTATGGAGAGTAATGGTAATTTGCAGGGATCTCAACTTTAACAAGGTAATTTTCGAAGGTGATGCTCAAGTTATTGTTAATGTAGTAAATGATGAGTAAGAAGATCTCTCTTTTTATGGGAGGGTTATAGAAGATGCAAAGAAGTTGCCAAATAGAAGGAGTTGGTGGAATGTTTAGTTTTTGTACAAAACTACAAATGAGGTAGCACACTTGTTAGCAAATGAAACTTTACACTTACATTCTGAGTTAGTCTGGATAGAAGAAGTACCATATTGTATAAGAAACAATGTGGAGAAAGAAAGATTATGTATTGAGTGATATTGCTTATAATGAATATAAAGGCTTGATTAAAAAAAGGATAATGATAGGCTTGCTACCCTCATACTATTCATTTACTATTCTATAGTATATTTGAATTTTTTATTATTTTCTTTTAAGTATTTTTTTAACATCCTTAATTGTTAAGAAAAAATTAAAAAAATTATACAACTTCACTAATATTCAATTCGTTAAGTATTAAGTAAAACAATTTAAAAAAAATAAAGGGAGTAGTAAATGACTAGTAAGAGATAATAAACCTATCATTATCCTTTTAAAAAAGAGAGCTGCTAAAGATATAAAGGGATTCCATAAAGGAATCCCACACATTGATGTGGCAAACTAATAGTGTGTCATGTCACCTTTTTTTCCATCTCTCTCTCTCTCTCTCTCTCTCTCCCCACCGACCATCACACTCAAAATAGAGACCATTTGGTAGAGCAGGGTACGATAGAGTTGTGGATTGGTGACGAATAGCATGTGACAGTGGATCGTAGTGGTGTGGCAACACTATTGCCGATCTGAGCCGCTGAGCACGGGATTGAGAGAGAGTGATGAGAGAGAAAGAGAGATTGGAGAGAGGCGACAGAGTAGGGCATGGTGGAGCTATGGAGCATGTGACAACAAGCATGCGATAGCAGAACTACCTAGCCACAGGATGATGCACGAGCGCGGCAATGGCCGTTAATTCCTCGGCCTAGTCACGCAGAGGCGCAACAGGGGTGTCAGCAGCCACCATGTGGACCATTAGCATTTTCTGTTCTCGGAGTAATGCCCCTGAGTACTGTGGCACAAGGGGGGCAATGGTGGTCTTCATGGCCGGTGCGGGAGATAAGGTAGAGGTAGGAGGGGAGAAAAGAGAAAAAAAATTGAAAGGAGAGAAAGGAAGAGGAAGAAAAATAGCGGAAGACGTGGCACACTTGCCACGTCAGTGTGTATAATCCATTTGTATCTATAATATTTTCCTTTAAAAAAAGGATAATGAATAATTAGAAGCATATGCAGCCAATGGATAATCACAATGGTGTCGTTTTTATAGGAGAAAACGGCGTCGTTAAGATTGGTTAGAACTTAGGGTCCCTAAACTCCGTCCCAAGCTTCGGCGATCTCATTAGACACTCAACTCTCAATCTCACTCTCTCAAGCCTGTGGGGGAGAAAACTAAAGACCCTTGGGCCGTTGCTTCTCTCTCCCTTTCTTCTCCCATCATGCCCCAGCCACTTTCCCTAGTTGTCGGCCACTCCTATTCCTCGCCGCCGATTCCTTCTCCTCCAGGCATCCTCGGCGTCTCCCCTCTCGGTATTTTTTCAAAATCTTAATTTTTTTTTTAATATCTTAGATCTATTGTACCCCAGAGTCCAAGCCAAGTATCATTTGTTGATCTTTTTTTTTTTTTTTTCCTATGCATCATTGAGATAATGTTTGTACATTGTTTTGTATGATTTGGCAGGGAATGATCAATAGCTAAAACAAATCTGACTTTGCACCGACTTGGAGTCGGAATTCAAATTCGGAAAAATTTAAATTTTGGAGTCAGAGTCAGATTCTGGTGCTCAGAAAGGATATAAAAATTTAGAAGATAAAACATGAAATCATTTACTCTACTTATTCGAATATAAGACATTAAGAGAGACATTAATATTTTATATTCAAAGTAGTGATTGTATACAAAATATTTTGATATTTATCTTCTTCTTAGACTGGAATGTTTGAGACAAAAATGTTGATAATTGAGTTCAGATAAATCAATTACATGTTTATTGGAACTATTTAGATTCATATAATATTCTCATCAAAACTAGTCAATGAGTTCATATTGTAAAATCTTTTTTACATAATTTTAACTGCTTAAAACGCATTATGTATATTTTTTAATTTTTCTTATTAATATTGTAATAACCATTTAAAATCTATCATGAATGCTCGGTTCAATCAATCTGTCATTCTTCGATTTGGAGCCTGATTTCAATTTTTTGAACTTTTGATTTCTTTATTATTAAATTTAAAATAGTAATACTTTTTCATTATAAATTTATAATTTCTAGATTAGCTCTCAGGGATTGATACAATGTACTTCAAATGAAGTTTTATACAAATTATTTGAGTAAAATATCAATTAAAAATAAAATAATTATGAATATATTTATTTTTACAATTTTATAATTTTTTTAAATTCTTATATAAAATATAATAAATAATTTAATTTTTTCGAATCTCAATATAAAATTAATATTAAAAAAATTATATTATAATAATATTTTATTTATTATTATTTAAAATATCTCATCTCATTTTATCTCATTTGTATAACTAAATAGGATCAAGTGTGAAGTTCGAACCCTTTCTTAAATGTATAAAAAAAAAAAAATTCGTTAGTTTAATTTATAATTTTTTTTCTATTCAATATTTCCCATGACTCCGTGGTAAATTGTTACACTGCGGCGCAGCGTATAACTTGCACCACGCCCGCCACCACTGTTTCCCTTGTTGCCCACACGCAAACCTCCAGCATCGTCCACGGATTCATGTGGGCTTCTCTGACTACCGCCAGCAGCATCCGATTTCTATGGTACTGCCGTATTTTCCTGCCACCTGTACCCGTAACTGCTTTCTCTCTGCGCAATCGGAGTCCTGCCCTAGGTTTCATGGAAAAGACAAATGCCACCAGCTCTAATTTTGCTACTTTTGCCCATTCCAGTAGAAGGTGATTGTTTCCCTCAATCCCCGTATGTTTGGTTTCCGTGAAGACCGAGAGAAAGAGAAGGAAAAATGAATTCTAGGATGGAAACTTTATTAGACAAGTCAGATATATTACTATTTTTGCTCTTTATTTATTTTCTATTGCTTTTAAAATGATGGATAACTAATAATCAAGTGGGAAAATCTTTATCGGCAGCCAAACTGATAATCATCAGTGTTTGTATGTGTGTAATTGATTTACTTATGATTTTGTTGCTGTGAATTTTATTTCTTCAACTAAAAATTGGGCAGCGGTGGAAGAGGAAGGGGTATGGAGATGAGAAATGATAGAGAGAAATCAAGAGGGCGTGGGGGTGGTGGCTCTGGCAAAGATAAGATTGATGCTCTTGGAAGGCTATTGTAAGCACTACTTCTTGACCCATTGCTTGTAATGCTTGTCTTCTCATCATGCTATCTTTAAAAGATGCAGCTTTATAATTTTTCTGTAAATTTGAGGATGAAACACCAAATGCTCATCCAAAACTAGAACTAATCCTCCTTTGAAGGCTTTCATTGCTTTTTTCTTCTCGTGTACAGGACACGTATTTTACGCCATATGGCCTCTGAGTTGAATTTGAATTTGCGGAGTGATGGTTACGTGAAGGTTCAAGATCTTTTAAAGCTGAATATTAAGACTTTCGCTAATATTCAGTTAAAATTACACACCATTGATGATATTAGGGAGGTCTGTTTCTGAATATCAATCTCGTTTTCATATGTTTCTTTTTTTCACTTCGTCCCGTTAAACTTTCTGCTTCGCTGTTGGCCTGGAGTACCATGATATTGAGTACTAACGCACTTTCACCATCTTTTTTAAATGCTAATTTATTTCTATAACTACTATGGAAGATACCAGAAACCGTTCTCTGGCTGTACTGGTGAAATATGGCGTGCAACTTGTTAGGGGCTAATTGTATGTTGAAGTGCTTTTTTTTTTTATGTAAAAATATTTTCTACTTGAATTAATGTGTGATATGTTTGCGGAAAGATAATCTTTTTCAAAACCATATATTATGTACACCTTGACTTGGCTGGTTGGCCCTTACAATCAATGTTGAAGTGGTTGGGGTTTAGGCGGTTGTGGCTACTACGGATTAATCTCACTTGATTAAGTGTGAAGTTTCTATGTTAATGTATAGTTGATCATGGAAATGTTACCAATGCAGTTTTTTAAAGGTCTATTCTTCCTTGAAACCTTGGTCTATTGACTCTTTCTCAGACATTGCCTAACCATCATGTAGTTACAACTTACATCGGTCTAGTGCTGTTAAGGTTACTTTATTCCAAGACCAGAATTGGACCACAAAAAATAATCCCTGTTTTGCTTGCAAAGTTTACCTCTACACACTTGCTTTAAAATGTTACGACCTTGTAACATGTTCAATATATAGAACAAATGATGTTAACACTTTTTATTAATCATTTTATCATATTTCCCGTGCATTGCGTACATGGTACTGGATTCTGTCTTATATCTTTTCCTTAAAATGCTAGTGCTGAAAATTCTTTAACAAACACATATTTCTCTTGAGATTGCATTGTTTAGGCTGTCAGAAAGGATAATAAGCAGCGTTTCAGCCTCTTGGAAGAAAATGGGGAGCTTTGGATACGTGCAAACCAAGGCCACTCAATAACGGTGAAGTATCAGTTTTTTTCTTCAATGAAGATGTGTACATGTTCTAATTCTAATTACCAGTCTGTGAGAATCATTGTATCCGGCTGAATATAACCTCTAAATGCTCCTTTTAGCGTTTAATAACTCACTGGGATTATGTTGCCTCAAATGTATCTGCTTGTGTTCCTTCAGTATGTGGTCAAAATTATTGAATAAATGTATCAACTCTGGGAATTCTCTCTGAATGATAGAGACCCTTGTATGTAAACAGATGCTAACTCCAATATAATTCTCTTTAAACTATGGAGATCTGTGGTACAAATTGTTTGCCATTGCTCAACTGGTATATCATGTTACAAAGCTATGCTTTATTACAAGGTTTTTGATCACTTGCATTAGCTAAAATCGTGAATGGTATATATATATTTTTTTGGAATATGTATATAGGTTTCTTATACACACTTTCATGTCTCAAGGAACATAAATGCTTGAATTTTTTTACTTTTTATTTTGAGGGATTGGATCAGGTATGGATAGAGGAGGGAGGATCTGTATGTTATTGTATGGATGAAGGAGGGCAGAAAACCCTCCCAGCCCATGGCCCACAAAAAGCCCAAAAGTGGGATGATTGGAGGAGGGAGATTTAGCTCTGCTGCAAAATTTTATGAAAGTTCCACTGTCTTGAGTGAAACCACAAATAAGTGCATGACGCTAAAAATATGTGCTCTCTCGCTAATTTTCTTCCTACTGAAAAAGATGAGGGGGAGGTTAACTCTCATTACTTTTCAGCCTATCCCTTCTCTATTACTTCTATCGCACCAACTGTAGTATTAAGTTGCCGCTGTTTCCCTTAAGCAGATATGTTTCTCAAAGTTTGTTTAATTGTCTACCCTTAAATCAAAATCATTTTGACTCTTTTTATAGATTGTTTGTATCACTTTTCACAATGCTTGATACTGATACTGTTATTGGATTTTGTTTTCTACTAGAAGTTTCAAATTCTCTGTTTTTCATTTTATTGTAGTACCAGCCTATGAGAGCCTCCTAATGTTCCTTTCCCATCATTATGATTTTGCAATCATTTGAGTGTCAACTGATCATGCATAGATTTTTTAAACTATTTCTTATTTGGTTTAATTGGCAGACAGTTGAGTCGGAAAGCTTGTTGAAACCAATCCTTTTAGCTGAAGAAGTTCCAGGTAAATATATGTTTGTGATTTTAAAACAAAAGTCATAACTGTTTCTTATCCTATTCTGCCTTTTTTGTTTGCTTCACTGCTTTTTTTCCTGACAATATGCAGTGTGCGTACACGGAACCTATGTGAAGAATTTGGAATTGATTCTGGAGTCCGGTCTGAAACGCATGAAAAGATTGCATGTTCACTTTTCATGCGGTTTGCCAACAGATGGGGAAGTAATAAGTGGTAATGTGTCAGTTTTAGTTCCTTTTCCATCTAGAATTTATGATGCATGACATTGTACCCTCCAAACCCCCCAAGCCCGCCTGCAAAACTCCTATGATAAAGACTCCAGTATGTCTTGTGCTTTCCAAGACCTTCTCCCTCTAGGTCTGATAGATGGGTCATACAATAATTTGGCCCCAAGTACCAGGCAGGGGGAAGACAAGATTTTTTATTTTGATATGTGCATATGGCCAATGTGAAAGTCCCTGGACCTGAAAAGTTTAATTGCATTTCATACAACAATTGTTTTTTGGTAAGTGTATTTCATACAGGAGGAAATTTCTAGAAACTACACCCCCATCCTACTCCGATCCCACTATGTTGAGGTGGCATAGCCCATCAACCTTTGAATTTTAAAGAAAATATGCAGGAAGATCCAATGGTGATAAAAGTGCCGCATTTTACATAGTTGGATAAAAGTGGGATAGGAGTGTGCCTTGTAGCATTACTCTACAACAAATTGGCCACTGACTAAGCCAAAATAATGTCAGAGGTTCTGGTGTTTATTTTGGTACTCACCAATTATTGGATATGCTCATCAAATGTAATTTAGGCTTGTTTTAGCAACATCATTTGTTTTCTGGATTTTTTATGCTCTTTGAGATGTGAGTGTTGGGAGCGTCTGCCAAAATACAAGGTCTCAAATCACCGGACAGTTGTTGCCATCATGGAGCCTTATGCATCTTTTGCGGCATATACATGTACTTTTCCACCATGTGAACTTGTCTTCATCAGAAGTCTATGGCAGTGCTGCCCATTATTTATGTTACGCCCATGCATCTAACTTGCCATTCTTTATGGACCCTTTTGGCATTAATGCCTTGTTCTACCAGGCCTCAACATTGTTTTGGAGCACTAATTTTGAACAGGACACGACATAACTCTTTTAGGGGGTTGTGTTGGCTGTCATCTAGAACTACAGTACTTCATGATCATACAGTATCCAAACAATGCATTCATCTGAATCCAATATTACGCTGACTTTGATCATTTTCCTGGTTCGTAATTTTTCCAGGTATGAGGCGGGATGTCAATGTGTTGATCTTCCTTGATGTCAGAAAAGCTTTGGAAGGCAAGTTTGGCAAATTTTTTCCCCTTCCAGAAAGTGTCTTGAATTTTGTTCATCGTCATCCAAGCATCTATGATATATATATTTTCTACTCTTGTTTCTAATGTGGTGCTTTGCAACTTTTATTGCAGAGGGAATGAAGCTTTACATTTCAGATAACAATGTTATTTTAACTGAAGGTTTCGATGGGATTGTGCCAGTCAAGTACTTTGAAAAGATAGAATCATGGCCAGACAGGAAACCCATCCTCTTCTGAACCTGTATCAGATTAGGAGTCTATTTTCCTTCACACATGTCCATTCAATGAGATATGTAGTGGTTTTCATTTGGTCAATTACCTTATCTGTTCCAAATTTGTTAATTACTTGATCAATAAAAATCTTGGTTTGTATAAAGGTGAGTGCAGGTTGTTGTTTGGGTATCCCTTTGTTGCTACTTATGGTGCGTTTAAAATTGCTTGGTTATATTGGTGTGACAAAGATTCAAGGATAGGAGGTGGGAATCTCAACATGTTGATGCAAGTACTAATGTTGAGCAGGCTTCAACACCCTGGCTCGGTTTGATCGAATCGGGTTTGGTTTAAACCAACACAAGAGTTTGGTCGAACATTCCTTTCCTGAAAGGCCTCAAACTATATCGCTGGCTAAGACATTCAAGACAGAAATCGAATGAAGGATTTAACGTGACACTTGTAATTTCTGCTTGAGCCAGGGTTCAAGATTTTATGCAGTCCCTATCTTCTGGGGGAAAGCAAAACAACAAATCTTTTTAAGATGATGGTTTGATAGAGTATAAAAAAGTGGTGGGACTGATTATAACAATATATATGGATGTGAGGAATTTTCAGCTAGAATTTATAAAATGATTTAAAAAATAATTTTAAAATTTTTCTTAGTTGTTATTTATTTATTTATTTATTTGAGTTTGGGATCTTTGAGAAAATTTTGAAGTGTTAACCCCGTATGTTAAATATTTGGGAATAAAGTCATTTTTTACTTCAAAACTATCTCCAACTTTAGAGACAATTCGGTTACTAAGCAAGGCCTACTTTAGTCAGGTCATATAGTATCAATTTGTGTTGAGCCATAAGTTTAAAAGGTAAGTTTTCAGAAGATACTGAGATAGTTTTCCAGATCAAACTATTTGAGTGATCAGATCTTACGTTATCATGAGATGATTTGATCTGGCCGCTCTACAGCGGTGATGTAAAAGCGTAAACTTTTCTTGATCATTTCTTTTTATCTTTTGAAAGATGGGGTTTTTGAATTCTTCTTATAAAAAATTATAATGTTAACATTTTAAAATTAATTTCATCTCTATATTAAATAAATAAATTTTCTACACGACAATCTACAGAGATGAAGACGGAAAACTAATGAACTAATATGTTAACTCTTGATTTATTTATGCTCAAAAAACAGAACTTTGATTGAAGACATCGAAGAACAAAATGATCACACGGCTCTCATTCCTTCAGGTTGTTAGGACAGAATGTTCTAGAGCTTTGGACAGCTGGTGTGCTGTCCTCTTGTGTGCTAGTTATTTGCTGCTGTGATGCTGGAAGCAGAGTAGCCTCAATAGCCCCCCTCGAGTCAAGCGGCACCGGAGAGATGGTGAGGCTTGATCAAAGTAAGTTGAACCTAGCTGTTGACAAAGGCTTGGTGAAGATGTCCGCAAGTTGATCCTTGCTTGAAACAAATGAGACTTTCAAGGTCTTGGCAGCAACTCGATCTCGCACAAAATAATAGTCAAGTTCAATGTATTTGGTGCGTGAGTGCATTACGAGATTAACAGATAAGTAGGTTGCCCCAAGGTTATCACACCAAAGAGTTGGTGGTGTGGATAAAAAAATGCCAAGTTCTCCAAGAAGGGATTGCAGCCAAATTAATTCACATGTGGTGTTGGCTATTGCCTTATACTCGGCCTCAGTAGAGGATCGAGCGATGGTTGGTTGTTTCTTGGATACCCAAGAGACAAGATGAGAACCAAAGAAAATACAAAAACCACCGGTAGATTTGCGGTCATCAGGGCAACCGGCCCAGTCAACATCAGAAAAGGCAGCTAAAGAAAACTGAGAGGAGGCTGAAAAGTGAAGACCAAAATGAGGGGTTAGGCGAAGATAATGCAGAATGCGTTTAACTGCCTGCCAATGAGTAGTGCGAGGGTAATGCATGAATTGGCAGACCTTGTTAACAGCAAAGGAGATATCGGGATGGGTGAAGGAAAGATACCGCAAACTCCCAACAACACTGCGATAGAGTTGAGGATCTTCAAACGAATGTCCCTCCAAAGCCGTGAGTTTGGTTGCAGTGGACATGGGTGAGAACACGGGTTTTGAATGATGCATGTTAGTGCGTGAGAGTAAATCATAAACATATTTTGATTGAGACAAAAAAAAGACCCTGACTGTTTCAAGACACCTCAATTCCTAAAAAATAATGGAGTGAGCCGAGATCTTTCACTGGAAATGAAGTGCGAAGTGAACTAATAAACTCAGAAATGAACGATGCACTTGAACCAGTGACTATAATGTCATCGACATAGACTAAGACATAAACCGAAATAGAGGAATTATGATAAATAAACAGGGAAGAGTCAGATTTAGAAGCATGAAAATCAAGAGCTAATAATTTCGAATTTAACTTAGAGAACCAAGCCCGAGGGGCTTGTTTGAGTCCATAGAGAGACTTACGTAGCTTGCAGATATGAGATGGATAGTCAGGATTTGCAAACCCCGGCGGTTGATGCATATAGACAGTCTCCTCCAAGTCACCGTGTAGGAAAGCATTTTGTATGTCCAACTGATGCAAAGGCCAACCAGAAGAGACAGCAATGGAGAGGAGTAGACGTATTGTGACTGGTTTTACAACCAGGCTGTAGGTTTCAGAGAAGTCGACTCCAGCTTGTTGATGAAAACCCTTGGCTACAAGGCGTGCCTTGCGCCGCTCAAGGGAGCCATCGGCTCGCCGCTTAGTTTTAAGGACCCACTTCGAGCCGAGAATGTTAAAGGAGGAAGAGTACGGGACTAAATCCCAAGTCCGATTATGAAGCAGAGCCTCGAATTCGGAGGCCATGGCGTTGCGCCATTCAGGATACTTGGAAGCTTTTGTGAAGGAAGTGGATTCTTCAGGCACGAAAGAGGAAACCGAGGAGGTGAGATGAAGAGTGGGTTTCGGAGGTGGCCACGGAACAGTTTCGTCTGTGCGATGAAGAGTTTGATGAATGTGATTTTTGGATCTGGTTACCATGGGATGAATAGACACGACGTTGTTATGCTGAGAAGAGGAGGGTAGTGAGGGGGGCGGCGGCGTAGGAAAATTAGCAGAGGAAAGATGAGAGGGTGACCTAATCGAAGGAGAAGAAACATTCGGACTTGAGGTAGGTGGACTCTGGGCTGAGACTCTGTGAATTTCTGAAGATGAGGTAGGACGGGAAGGAGATGAGGAAATGGGCTGAGGTCGAGGGAGGGGCCCAGTGGAGGAAGAAGAGGTCAACGAATTAAAAGGAATTGAGAGAGGGATAACTGAAGTAGGCTGGGGCCCATGACGTAAGGAAGAGGCAGGGTCTTGATTAGGAGGTGAAGCAGAGTTGACTGAAGAAAAGGGGAAAACTAACTCGTGAAATAGAACATCTCGTGAAGTATAGACACGGCCTGTAGGTAGATGAAGACACAAATAGCCTTTGTGGTCAGGGCTATAGCTGACAAATATACATGGCTTGGATCGGTAATCCATTTTATGACGGTTAAAGGGTCGCAAATTAAGCCAACAGAGACAGCCAAAGGTGCGAAGAAAATTATAATCAGGAGGCTTGTGAAACAATTTCTCAAAGGGAGACTTATTTCTGAGAAGTGATGTGGGCATTCGATTGATGAGGAAAACAGAGGTTAAAAAGGCTTCAGCCCAGAATTTTTGAGGAACCGATGCATGAGCCATTAGTGATAACCCAGTTTCCACGATGTGGCGATGTCGGCGTTCGACAGTACCGTTTTGAGCATGGGAGTAGGGACAAGTTAACCGAGACTGAATGCCAAGATGTTGAAACAATTTATGAAGCGGCTTAAATTCCCCACCGCCATCAATTTGTACTGAAAGAATACGAGAAGAAAAGAAATTCTGTACAAATTTAAGGAAAGCAGAAAAAATAGTGATAACGTCGGATTTAGCTTGAAGAGGAAATAACCATGTGTATTTAGTATGGTCATCTACGATAGACAAGTAAAAACGACAACCAGTAGAGGAAGGCACAGGCGCCGGTCCCCACACATCAAGAAATAACAAAGAAAAAGGTGTATTGGACCTAGAAGAAGAGAGATGGTGGGGAAGAGAATGAGATTTAGCCTGAGGACAGGAGCTACAAATAAACTGACGACTATTATTATCAATTGGAAGATGAAACTGGTTGATGGTGAAGGAGGTGGTACGTGGATTGGGATGGCCAAGCCGTGAGTGCCATACTTGAGGAGATGTTCTTTCACCGAGCAAAGCTTGAGGAGAAGGTGGAGTGGTTGATACATCAGCTGGCAGTACGTAAAGGCCGTTCCTAACGCTGCCCCGAAGAAGATCCGCCCCGGTGTGTAAATCCTTCACAAGAAAAAAATCAGAGTGAAATTCAAAGTTAACGGAGTTGTCAAGACAAAACTGGCGGACTGAAAGTAAATTGCGTGTAATTAAAGGGACGTGAAGCAGTTTGTGAAGAAGAAAATTGGAAGAGGGAGAATGCAAGGTGGCTGAACCAATATTGTGGATGGGGAGATTGGAGCCATCGCCGATGCTAACTTGATCGGAGCCCTGATAACTTGTTGAATCCAAGTTTAAGTTGGCGAGGTCTGCTGTGAAATGATTGGTAGCCTCTGTGTCTGGGAACCAGGCGCTATTGTTGAAGTTAGGAGAAGGCAAGGCAGTATAATGGGCAGCAAAGAAACCAGGAGCAGGGGACTGGAAGGCATGATCAAAGCGGTGATAACACGCTGTGACGAGATGACCAGGCTTCTGACAGAGCTGACAAATAGGTCGTGGTTGAGACTGTGGGAAACCACCTCGGCGACCGCCTCGTCCACGTCTGCCACGAATAAAACCACCACGACCTCGATTGGAGAAGGAGCTTTGATTGCCTGGAGAGAGTTGTCGAGTGGTCGTATTGGCCGAAAGTGGAGAACCTGCAAGAAGTGAGTTAGTTTGATGTGCAAGTCGAGACTCGTGATTTAAGAGGTAGCTGTAAACTTGTGGTGTGGTGAGAGGCTCAGGTCGAGTAGTGAGAGAAGTGACGAGAGACTCATAGTCATTGCCCAAACCAGCAAGGAGATAGATAATGAGTTCGGAGGAAGAAAGAGGCTGGCCAGCGTTGTTCAAAATAGAGGCAAGGGAGGTGGCTTTGTGGAAATAAGAGGTGATAGAGTCGGAGCCTTTTTTTAACGTAGCAAGTTGAAATTTAGTTTGCATTATGTGTGCTGAGCTCTGGGCGGAGAAGAGACTTTGAATGGTAGTCCAAACTTCATGAGAAGTTTTACAGGACAATACTTGAGCAAGAACCGTATCAGTGAGGGATGAATTAATAGAGGAGATAAGGAGCTGATCTTGTAAAATCTAGGTAGAGTGTTCGGGGTTGGGACGATTATTAACTGTGAGAGGAGGCATTGAGTGAGAGCCATCCACGAAACCAAAGAGTCGATGTCCTTTAAGAAACGGCACGATCTGTGCTTTCCACAACAGGTAATTGTCCATGGATAGTTTTACTGTGATAAACTGAGCGGAAGTATTGAGTAGAGTAGGATTGGATATGGGTGGTGGAGGAGATGAAGCAGGTAGAGGAGAAGGTGGAGGAGATGATGGAGGAGAGGAAACGTATGAAGATTCTGGAGCCATGAGGATCGAAAGATAGAGAAAAAAATAAAATAAAATAAAAATAAAAATGTATGGACGTTAGTTCTGTGGGGCGACTGATACCATAAAGAATAAAGCAGAAATGTAAAACTGCACACTTTATATACTTGACAGAATGTCAGAAAGAAGAAGAAGTTTTCGTTTCATATTTCTAGTATATTTCTTCACACCTTTCCTTTGTACAACTATATCCGTATTTATAGGGATATTTCTCATAACAGAAATCCATCACAAAATGATCACACGGCTCTCATTCCTTCAGGTTGTTAGGACAGAATGTTCTAGAGCTTTGGATAGCTGGCGTGCCGTCCTCTTGTGTGCTGGTTATTTGCTGCTGTGATGCTGGAAGCAGAGTAGCCTCAATACCCATGACGAGGGATGACAGAGTGGACCCCTACAAAATATAATAAAAAAGATGAAAATCAATATTCTACGACTCTTCCTTGGTGCATCTGCAGGATTCGAGAATTTCTTCGCTGTGTGTCTTTCTCGGTATGTCGATGTCTCTCTCCGTCTGCGTCACACTTTTCTCTTGTTACTCCCTTTTCATTTCTTATACATTTCTAGCAACTTAACTTGGCTACCCTGAAAATGATTTTTACTTCTGCAATTATGCTATGTACCCATCCCCTTCAGATCTTAGACAAAAAAATGTGTACACAAAATCTAACACCCAGAAATTGGTTCTTAACGATATGCTCAAGAAAACTTCTAGGAAGAAAGAAATGCTTTTCTTCACTTGAATATTAAAACCCAATGTGCATGTCTCAACGTACTATAATCTCATCCTAATGTACTACTTTGGAGTCATCTTCTTCGTTTGCTAAGAAATCGAGGAGAGGCCGGTTAATATTTAGGCTTTTTTAGTTGGCGACATCCATTAACTTGATCTGCTGCTCCATGAGTCCGTTTTGGCTTCTTTGAGTAGAGGCTTTCATTTGATTTGGAACAAACCTTTTGCTTCTGGGTTACTGTAAAACTCATACGAATGGTTGCATTATGGGATTATCAGGAAAAAGATAATGAAGTTGCAGTTTATGGAGGGGGATTCTGTTGAACTTACAACCTGGCAATTTGCTCATACAACTTGTTCCACCTCACCTTTAACAATATCATTCTTTTTTTCATTTCTAATATTATGTTGTTATGAAATTGCTCTGGTTATCAGCGATTCAGCGGGGTTATTAATATAAGCTTTTCTTTTGTTTTAATTTTTACATTAATCGTGAGTTCTTAATAAAGCAGGGTCATAGGTGTAACAATCGGATACCTCATGTTACAGATCTTTGAGGCAGCAGGTCTCTAGAGAGGTTTGTTAGCCATGAGGATATGCAGTGGGTGGCGTCGTTTTCTCTTCTGTCTTCCTCTCTTTTTCTTCCTTTCTCATTAGCTTTCTGGTGATTGTTCCTGCTTCTACCTTCTACCCCTTTTTCTATCCTTCTTTTTCTTGGGTTTATTAGTTAACACAGGCTTAAGAGTGAATTTTTTGGCTGCATATATATATATATATATACATATTTTGATATGGAATTGCATCAGAAGAAAATTAGCAACAAATATGATCATCTGGTTCTTGGGCCTGCTGCTGGACAAGGCTTGCCCAATCGCTTGCAATGCGAGGGTTCTTGCAGTCAGTCTTTATTATATGTTGTTTGTGATTTGCTTTTATGAATTGCATTAATTAATATGAATAATTATGAAGCAGTATCTTTTGAATGGTTCAGTAGTAAATATCTATCGGTTTTTATTTGCACTTGAGCTATTATTTTTTGAGATTGTTCAATCAACTCATTGTCGATGGTCCTCTTTAGAACACGCTCTCTTCATAGCCCCAATACTATCTTGAGGTCTTATAAACCTGCTAATGCTTGGACTTTGATCTGCCTTGTTGCAGGTTTAAATGACTTATAATCATTAGCTGTTCTGCTTACATTTGAAAATGTTCTTTTGGGCATGCACACAGCACTAAGTGGTTAATTTCAATGTTTTTTTTTCCTGGGTGGATTTGGTTGTAAGGGGTTGGGAGATTATCGAAATAGGAACACACAAAGCGTGAGGGGAGAGTGAGACTCTGGGCTATACTTGAGAGCGTGGGAGAATTCCTACCTTTTATCTAACCTATGCTATTATCATTTGGTTATTTTCAATCTTAATAATCTTGAAAACATAACTTATGGGCCCTTGTAATTAGCCCTGCAATCCAGTCCGTCCAAGGAATTTTTTAGGTCGACCTGGCACAACCTGACGCTCGAATGAATTGGCCCAACTCAACAAATTCGGGTTGGATAAAATTTTGGGTTTTATTTTATTTTTTTAAAATTTTTTATATATACATAATAATAATTAAGGCACCACTTCATCTTATGAACGAAATCAACTTTATTGTATATATTGCCTCCAAAACATCATATAAAGAGAACCTGTCTAACATTCAAAACATCAATTTTACAGTTTCTCTTTCTTATTTTCTTTGTTTTAAGTTTAAAACATTCAAAACATTCATCCTGTTGACAAGTTTTCACGATAGGTTGAGCCCAAAGCCTTCTTGTGTTGTCCTCTAGTTTCTTCCTTTAAACATATCTTGGATAACATTAGAAGGAAGGCCTTGCCCAGGGTGTGTCATTCTACATGCATAAGAAATAAATTTTTAGTCTGCATATATCTAATATTTTTTAAGTGATTACGATCAAAATTATAAGAAAAAGATGTGTATGTGGGGTATGTTGAATTTCCATTGATGCCAATCAGACCATCTCCAGACTGAACATGTGAAAAAGAAAAAAAAAAACTAAGGGTTGGTTTGGGTGGTGAAGTATTCTCTTCACTAATATTTATTATTTTATTATTACTTTTTACTATTTATACTACTATTCAACACTTTTTTATTACTATTTCACTACTATTTACAGAGTATCTAAGATCACCTTACTACTCAAACATAGTCTAAATCTTGCATAAGAACACGAAAGATCATTGAGAACAACAACTTATTCGCAGAAGCTAACATTAGAATTCAACCCCACAACTAAATAAACAATTCAAACTCTAACAAAAAAGTGAAAATGAAAATCATACCATCATGGAGATTGCGGACTGTACCTATAAAAAAAAATGTAGATTGCGGACCATAAGCCTTAAGTCACTCCTTGTCAACATAAATAAAGTTTAGATCAAACTCTAAAAAATAACATGATTATTAAATGATATAAAAATAAACATTATGAAAATTTTTAATTAAATATGTAAATAAGAAATATGTTCATTACCCGATTTTGCCTCAAAACTTTCAACATTGTCCAAGGAGGCACAGAGATCAATTGATATTGGATCTTTTAACCAATTTTGAATACAAACGAGTGTCTCAACTGTTCTTAGAGATAATGAATAACGAAATGGGTCAAGCACATGACCCCTTATACTGAAAGTTGACGCAAAAGAAACAAAGGAAACGGGAATGGCCATCACATCCCATGCAACTCTCTCCAAAATAGGATACTTTATTTCATTGATCTTCCATCAATCCAAAATATCAAAAAATTGGAACTCGTGCCTCACAACCATGTTCCAGGTATTGATCGATCTCCGATTTGTTCCTCAAATTAGATTCAATAATTTGTTGCTCATACTGAACCCAAAAACTCTGTTGAGGATTAAAATCAATCATACTAGGATCAACTGAGAAATGAGGCTTAGAGTTTGAAACTCCACCATACATAACACTATACTCCCTATATATGTCAATCATCAATTGTTTCACTTTTGCAATATCATTTCTTCAACTAAATTACCACCATATGTTTTCTTGAACAAAAAATGCAAAAGACTAAATTTGCATCTTGGATCAAGAACAACAAAAATGAATATCATCAAGTTAGTCTTTTCAATTGATCCCCAATATTTGTCATACTTACTCTTTCATGCTCGTAGCCATACATCTCAACACTAGATCATTACTTTGACTTATTTTTTTATAAATATAATTAGATGGCACAAAGCTCCTGGAAATATTCATTAAATGTGACATATGAAGAGCCAGAAAGACTCATAGTAGCATAATAATAAATCTTCAAAAATTTTACCATTACTCTTAACACTCACCCAAATACTAGAGTTTGGGGGGGATCAAGCTCACACTACGACAACAGCAAGAAAAATAATCATCATCATTCTCCAATCTTAAAAATGGTTTTTCAAATGTTTCTGCAACTTCTAGCATGAGATAAGTGGAGTTTCATTTGGTGGAAACATCAAGGCACATCAATTTTGAACAACTGATTTTCTCTTTTTCTATACACTTTTGAATTTTTCTATTCTTGCAAGAGATAATCTAACATACTTAACCGCATTACACACCCTTGTGATTAAATCATCACAATTTTTTAACCCATCATTCCTAATAAGGTTCATAATATGGGCGCAACACCTTATGTGAATATACTTCCCCTCCAACAAATGACCTCCCACAAACCTTTTTAAGTAATCGATAGCAACATCGTTTAAGAAAGCATTGTCAAATGTGACAGTAAAGATCTTGTCAATACCTCAATCCTATAGACATGACTCTACATGCTTTCCAATAGTGTCTCTTTTGTGATTAGGATTCAAACAAAAGTTTATAATTTTTTGTGTAATTTCCATTTACAATCAATAAAAGTGCACCGTAAGACACATAATTTAAGTTTTGAATGGACGTCCCAGTGTCAATAGTTAAACTAACTTGCCCAGCTGCCTTAAATACTTCCTCAACTTTTCCTTCTCTTTTTTTAAATATTCTAATATAGTCTCTCGTTGCAGTGGTTCGAGATGGTACTTGGAATCTTGGTTCTAGTGATTTACGTATTTTCCTAAATCCTTGTGCATCCACCACCCTAAATAGAACCTTATCACAAATTATCATCTCTGCAATTGCCATTCGTACCTCTTTTGGATCAAACTTATGTGTAGTTTCCATGTCACTCATATTGTTATCTGCCTCAAGACTCATAGTCTGATCCATGGGTCTAAGTCTATTAAGATTTTTCCTACAAACACCGACATGATACAGCATACTTGATGTACCATGTTTTTTGGGGTGACAAGCATAAGTCTCGTGGCCCATGGGGTAACAAGCAGGTATCCTAATCCTCCTGCCTTTAAATACAATTCAACGCTTCATATATTTTTACATATATGCTAGAGATTAATAGAGCATAAAACACGTCTATATTATATTAGGTGGATGAAGATCAATCCGACCATGATATAGATGTAAGTATAGGAAAATATATAATATCTCAATACAGATGTTGGTAGGGGCTCATAAATTGAAGTGACATTCCTACAAATTTAAGACAAGATGAGATTACTATTCCTTTAGGTTCAAACATTAACTTGTCTAGTTGTAGTAACACCAGTCTCCATCCCAAAAGGAATGTAAGTAAGGACCCCTCAAAGATGTGGGAACACTTCACAAAAATATATGGATGTTCATCAATTGACCCAAAAGTGGGGTGTACTTACTGCCACAAGACTTATGCTCGTCACCCCAAAAAATATGGAACATTAAATATGTTGCATCATGTTGGTGTTTGTAGGAAAAACCCAAATAGCAAACTCATGAATCAAACTACGAGTCATGAGGGAGATAACAATATGAGTGACATGGCAACTACATGTGAGTTTGATCCAAAAGAAGTACGAATGGCAACTACAGAGATGATAATTTGTGATGCGGTTCTGTTTAGGGTGGTGGAAGCACAAGGATTTAGGAAGGTATATAAATCACTAGAACCAAGATTCCAAGTGCTATCTCGACCCATTGTAGTGGGAGACTGTATTAAACTATTTAAAAACGAGAAGCAGAAGTTAAAGAAAGTATTAAAGGCAGTTAGGCGGGTTAGTTTAACTACTGACATTTGGACGTCCATTCAAAACTTAAATTATAGGTGTCTTACTGCACACTTTATTAATTGTGAATGGAAATTACACAAAAAATTATAAACTTTGTTTGATTCCTAATCACGAAGGAGAAACTATTGGAAAGCGTGTAGATTCATGTCTACAGGATTCAAGTATTAATAAAATCTTTACTGTCACAGTTGATAATGCTTTCTCAAATGATGTTGCCATCGATTACTTAAAAGGGTTATGGGAGGTCAT
Source organism: Carya illinoinensis (assembly GCF_018687715.1). Lineage (NCBI taxonomy): Eukaryota > Viridiplantae > Streptophyta > Magnoliopsida > Fagales > Juglandaceae > Carya > Carya illinoinensis. The sequence goes on from NC_056760.1 coordinate 34,654,689, forward strand.
TTGTTGGAGGGGAAACATATTCAAATAAGGTGTTGCGTCCATATTATGAACTTTATTGTGAATGATGGGTTAAAAGATTGTGATGATTCAATCACAAGGGTATGCAATGCGATTAAGTATGTTAGATCATCTCTTGTAAGAATGGAAAAATTCAAAGTGTAGAGAGACAGAAAATCAACTGTTCAAAATTGGTATGCCTTGATAGTTGTAACAACCCGCTAGAAATTCAATTGTGAAATTTCTTTTGACCTTAAGAACCTCGTGAAAATTCCGTAAGTTTACACGAATCGACTAATCGCATAGGTTTTAGCCTGTCAACATAGTTAGTGTTATCACTCACTATGGTGCCAGAAATGCGATTTTAATTATTTGAGATAGTTAGAAGTGTCAGAATACATTATAGTCTACACCACTAGGCTTAATTGAATATTTATGATTTTTCAGTACTAAGTTTATTACGTTTATTTTTGGAGTAAATAGTAATCTCGGTAAACGTACTAAACGCAGTGTTTTCAAAATCACGGTGTGAAATGTCCAAATTAGGTTAGCGAAATTTTATTTGGATACTTGGCAAGATCTTAACCACACATAATGAATAGTATTAGATACTTAGCACAAAGAGAAACCATTAGATGGAATTGTGAAGGAAATCAAGGTGTGAGATCATGACACCTAAGCAAAATACACATTTGGAAAATATCTTAAGAACATAGATTTAAAATACACATGGAAAGATTTTAACCACCTTACTCTTCCAAGTCTACTCCACATTTAGAAAATATTTTAAGCTAATTTCCTGGATATTATTGGGTAAAAATATTTTGAGTTGATTTTTGTAGATATTATTAGGTAAGAGAGTCCTACACTCCACTCTCACTCCGGTAAGAGAGTCCTACACTTAACTCTCACTTCGGGTAAGAGAGTCGTACACTTAACTCTCACTCCAGCCTCATCTCTTCCATATCTTATCCACAAGTATCTCCAGCTACCCCTCCCCACGAAATTATCTTCATTTATGCTTTCCATTGAAAGAATACCAAACACTCTCTCTCGGACAGCTTTTAGGAGTTCTTTTGCACACCCATTTCGAAACTTTTGTAAGTGTTTTATCATAAAGTCTCCTTCATATAAGTTGTTCCTCTTTGAGTCTAGTTTCCGTAGATGTATTTTTCGTATCATTCCATGGTCATTTGGTCGGTCAAAAGTATTTTTAACCATGGAAAGGTCATTCTGGGCGTGAATCTGGAGAGTATGTTATAGTTTGGAGTTTTTGACCAAGCTAATGGATAGATATTGGTCCGAAATTTTTATGGAGTATTGTTAACATGTATATATGACTAATGGTTGAGGATTTTTGCATGATTAAAGGTTTTGATGAAAGATTTTCTTAGATTTAGAAACTTAGAAACTGGAAGAGGAAAAACAGTTTCTGTTTTGAGAAAGTTTAACTCTTTGGTGGTCTAAACCTATTCTAATGACTTTAATAATTTTATTGGAGGATACTAAGTATCTTATATACATGTTATATTATTATTTTGAAGATATTTGATATTAGTTTCAAAGATATGAAATTTTATGCAAAGAGATATTCAAATAAGCCAAAGTGTGGATATTCTTGGCTAAATTTATGTTTTGGTTAATTTCTAACCATGTGATCTTGAATTAGAAGCTTATATATGTTTTAGGACATCTTTTTAAACCATGTGATGGTTTGGTTTGAAGATCATATAATTATAAGTCATAGATCAAGAGATTTATCAAAACTAGTTGAGGAAAAAGTTTATGTTTTTGGACTAAGTGTAAAACCAAAAACTCCAAATGTTATTTTGTGATTTTGGTGACTTTAGTTCAATGATTTAAAGCATGGTTGATGTTAGGATGATATTATTAATATGTTAGAAGTAGGATTTGATTTTTGAAATTCTTGGAGATGTTTTGATTTAAGGTCAAAACTTGTGATTCAAGTGCTTGAATCTTTTTACAAAAAAGTTTGGTGTTAATTATTAGCTTTTTCTAAATGGATGTTTTAAGTATGGTTTTGAACTTAGAATTGGAAGATGTTTGTTGTAAAATTTTGGTTTAAGCATGAGTTTTGAAGTTGGAAGGAATTGCAACAAAAATCAAGGGAAATGGCCTATGGATGTTTCGGCCATAGTGTGTTTTCCATAGTTGTGTTTTGTTTTAAATTTTTCTGAGTTGATATTTAAGTTTAGAACAAAATTTACATGAGGAATGTAAATTTTGGAAACTTTTGGAATTAGTATACAAAATCCTTAAGTTATGGGTAAAACAGTCAGTTTCCCACATGTAGAGAGTAAAATGAAAATTTTACTCTTTAAGTTAGTATTTTCCATATTTCAAATTATTAGTGATTTAGTTCTAACTTTTATAATCACTAATTACAGTTCCTCGTGATCGCACTTGAAGTTTTATAAGAAACGCGGAGATCGAGGTAAGTTAGCTTTTAACTTACTAGCAGTCTACTGTGTATGTATGCTAAGTAAAAGAACTACAGTGTATGTATGTATGTTATCATATGTGTCATGCCATGTCAAGTTATCATGTAATTGTCTATTATACAGAATTTATTCTGTCATCAATTTTTATCTGTTACATAATATATTCTGTTATGTATTACTGTACATTACAAGTACGTCATGCTAAGTATGTCATCTATTACATGTAAGTCAAGTCATGTAATATTCACTGTTGCAAGTATGTCATGTTAAATATGTTGTCTATTATATGTTATGCCATGTTACGAAATGTTTCTATCTCAAGTTGGTCATGTATTCTAAGTTATGTTCAAGTCACGTTATGTTACGTCAGGACTTCAGTCCTTTCGTATTCCAGTCACATTTCATCTTGAGTACATTATGATGTGTAGAATACATGGGGCCACAACAACTGTGGAGTATGTATTTAACTACAATTGTGATGCGTAAAATACATGGGGCCACAACAACTGTGGAGTATGTATTTTTCATATTAAGTCAAGTTTGTGTAGAATACATGGGGCCACAACAACTGTGGAGTATGTATTTTTAATGTTAAGTCAAGTTTGTGTAGAATACATGGGGCCACAACAACTGTGGAGTATGTATTTACACGTAGAATACATGGGGCCACAACAACTGTGGAGTATGTATTTTTCATGTTAATTCAAGTTTCAGAGCAAGTTCATGCTAAGTCAAGTTTCAGATCAAATTCATGCCAAGTCAAGTTCAGTTCATGTTTCAATTTAAGTTATGTCAATTATGCTATGTTGTACGCTAAGTTATTCTTTAATTACTTATGAATTTGATTATGCATTTATGCTTTTACTGTCATCCATGCATCATTAGTCTGTGTGGAAGTTTTTTGTTAACTTACTGAGATTTGTAATCAAATCTCACTGTGGTAGTCCCAACTACCATTCCTCCCGAATGGTAGATCTTGTTACAGGACCTGAAGGAGGATCAGGAGCTGACCAACTAGACACAGTCGACTGAACGACGGTGCGTCGTTAATGTTAATATAGTAGTTAAATTACTACTTGTACGATGGAGTTGCATCTCCAGTACTTTTGGATCATAACTATTTTGGAATAGTGCTGTGATTTTAGTTATTCAATGGATCTTTATATATGAAGTATGTTTTAAGTATTGGGATATTTTCAGTTTGGTGCATAGTATTGCTAAAGAAAAAAATTATCCGCTGCGAATATTGCATAATGTTATATGCATGTTAGGATTATTGCATCTTATATGTCATGAACGGGGGAAGGTAACCTTGTGTTGCATGTCTCGACGCTTCAAATGTCCGTCCGATCCCAAACGGAATTTGGGGACGTCACAATAGTCCCACCAAATGGAACTCCACTTATTTCATACTAGAAGTTGTAGAAACATTTGTAAAGCCATTTTTGAGATTGGAGAACGATGATGATCATTTTTCTTGCTATTGTCGTAGTGTGAGTTTGAGCCCCCAAACTCTAGTGATTGGGTGAGAGTTAGAGTAATGGTAAAATTTTTGAAAATTTTTTATGATGCTACTTTGAGACTTTCTGGCTCTTCGTATGTCACATCTAATGCATATTTCTAGGAGTTTTGTGGCATCCAATCACATTTATAAAAAATGAGTCAAAATAATGTTCTAGTGTTAAGATGTATGGCTGCAAGCTTGAAGAGTAAGTATGAAAAATATTAGGGATTAATTGAAAAGACTAACTTGATGATATTCATTGTCGTTGTTCTTGAACCAAGATGCAAATTTAGTTTTTTGTATTTTTGGCTCAAGAAAACTTATGGTGGTAATTTAGTCGAAGAAACGATTTCAAAAGTGAAACAATTGATGACTTATATGTATGGGGAGTATAGTGCTATATATGGGAGTTCAAGTGGAGTTTCAAATTCTGAGCCCCTTCCTTAGTTGATCCTAGTATGATTGATTCTGATTCTCAACAAAGTTTTTTGGGTTGGGTATAAGCAAGAAATTATTGAATCTAATCAAATGAACAAATCGGAGATTGATCAATACTTGGAACATGGTTGTGAGGCACGGGTTTCAAATTTTGATATTTTGGATTGGTGGAATATCAATGAAATAAAGTATCATATTTTGGAGAGAGTTGCACAGGATTTGATGATCATTCCCATTTCCTTTCTTTTGAGTCAGTCTTCAGTGCGGGGGTCGTGTGCTTGACCCATTTTGTTGTTCATTATCTCCAAGAACAGTTGAGGCACTCGTTTGTACTCAAAATTGATAAGATCCAATGCCAATTGATTTCCTTGCCTCCTTGGACAATGTTGAAAGTTTTGAGGCAGAATCGGGTAATGAACATATTTCATATTTATATATTTATTAAACTTTTTAATGTTTATTTTTATATAGTATATTAATCATGTTTTTTTGAGTTTAATTTGAAATCAAGCTTTATTTATGTTGATGAAGAGTGCCTCAAGGCCTATGGTCCATAGTCTACATGATGGTATGATTTTCATTTTCACTTCTTTGTTAGAGTTTGAATTGTTTACTTACTTGACGGTTGTTGGGTTGAATTCTAATGTTAGCTTCTGCTAATAAGTTGTTGTTCTCCATGATCTTTCGTATTCTGATGCAAGATTTAGTTTTTTTTTTTTTTTTTTTCACATGTTCAGTCTAGAGATGGTCCGATAGGACATCAATGGAAACTCAACACACCCCACACACACATCTTTTCCTTATAATTTTGATCATAATCACTTAAAAAAGAAATAAGATACATGCAGACTAAAAATTTATTTCTTGTGCATGTAGAATGACATACCCTGGGCAAGACCTTCCTTTTGCTCTTATCCAAGATATGTTTAAAGGAGAAAACCAGTGGACAACACAGGAAGGCTTTGGGCTCAACCTGTCTCTGGAACTTCTCAGCAGAATGAATGTTTTGAACTTAAAACGAAGAAAATATTTGAACTTAAAACGAAGAAAATAAGAAAGGGAAACTGTATGATGTTTTGAATGTTGGACAAGTTTTCTTTGTATGATGTGTTGGTGGCAATATATACAATAAAATTGATTTCATTCATAAGAGGAAGTGGTTCCTTAATTGTTATATATAAGATGAAGTGTTACTTATATATATATATGTGTGTGTGTGTGTGTGTAAACCGAAATTTTACCTAACCCAAATGTGTCGGGTTGGGTCAGGCCAATTTTGAACTGTGCGGACGTCAGGTTGTGCTGGGTTGACCAAAAAAAGTCCTTGTAAGGGCTGGGTTGCAGGGCTATTTCTAACCATTAGAAAATGTTGCTTTCAATTCCTATATGATGGTCATTTCTCTACTGTTGTAATGTCTTACATGTTGCGTACATGATGTATGTTACAGGCGTTAAAGCTCTGAACAAGACCCACTTTTCAACCTCCCACCTATCCGGAGGCAGAGAAACTATTGCCTTTGTCACTGTTTTTGCCATTTATAATCCTCCCCTGAATAGTCTTGCTGATGATAGATCATCAAACTTGATTACTGTCGGGAATTCTTCATATGGTAAGGTGGAGAGGTCTATGGCCCTGTTGAACATCTTCATTAACGTCATTCAGGTAATTTCTGGTAAAATCTGAGCTATTTCAACATATGCACATATTGTAGACACTGCCAAGAAACTTCACAAAATTTTAGTTCAAGTCCTGGTATCTAAATTTGTTTTGAGGTCCTCTTATGTGTTGTATCTTCAGGTGACAATGCCCCAAAGCAACATTGTTATTCTTACCGAGCTAGTATCTGACCTTCGCATGCGCCGAAATAGGGTCACCGTTCATCCAGTTCAAGGTGAATATTCACGAGATAAGTTGATGCTTCAAAGAATCAGGTCTTATATTGTAAGAACACATTGCATTTACAATAGGTTGAAGAATTCTGTTGTTGGTCAATGGCTATGCTTCTTGAGCAATGTTCCAATAGTTTAAAAAATCCTGAACTTTCTATGTTTATTTCCCCTATGATTGAGCGATCTATATGCTCTCTGTCTCTACATCCATATTTATGATCATTTTGTGACTCCAATGAATTTTTGCTTTCTGTCACAATTTTATTGTAAGTTTCATAAAATTTTCCCTCTCATTTCCACAAGGGTAGGGAGTGCTTGAGGTCCCTATTTATATTGTAGTCTCATTCTGTTGTTGGCTGTAACTGTTTTTATTACACTTGAGACCCAATTAAGGAAGTCCGTGTTTATGTGAAACAATGTCAAATTAAAAGAGATTAATGTTTATGTACCCAAGGTTTTAGTTATACGTTCTTTTTAATCAGGCTTATCCAGAAACAAGGCTTGGGGAGCTTTCTCATAAGGAGCATGTCACTCATTACATCTTCACTGACTCAGATATAGCAGTGGTTGATGATCTAGGACAGATATTTCCGGATTATTCAAGTTTCAACCGGCTCTCACTTCTGGAACAACAAAGCACAGCCTTTAAATTCAGGATTCATGGCAGTGAGGGGTACCACTGATGGGATTGTGAGGTACACTAAGGAATTATCTTTGTTTTCTTTCTTTTATTCCTTGTATGATCAGTTTGGCTGCAACTAAATGGCGAAAAATGTATAGATAGGAAGCTGAAATCTGGAACTTGATAAACAGCACGAGTCAGTTGCATAAATGATCATATCAATTAATCTGGGAAATTCTGGGGTAGGAAGGTTTCAATCAATTTTTTTCTGTCAAGTGGACGAATACCTACGATTTGGAGAGGATTGATGACACATACTCTGTTCATTGTCCAGTAGTGCTCTTCATATGGGAGGACTACCTTTGCATTTCGCGTTTAGCAGCTGCAACATTACTTTGGAGATCATAGCCAGTACCACCTTCAGCCTTACCATTGATGGCAATTGTTATTATTTTTTCATTTATTGCCTTTTACCCTCCAGCGAACAACTGATTTCCTCTTTTCTTTTATTTCTCTTCATTCTTCTTCTATTGTTCTCCTTACCTTTCTTGGAAACAGGAGGAAAGAATAAGATGTGAGGTTGGATGCAGGGCAAAGCTTTTTTTTACAAGTACTGAGAGTTTACAGTTCAAAGTACATGAGTGACTCTTGAATGCTCGGAGATCAGTTAGCACTTGCATGGATTGTAAAGTCTGACCCTTCCTTTGACACAAGAAAATTTACCAAACAGCAAGTTTTTCTAGAGAAAATTGGTGGTGTCTTAGTAATATTTTTACCATGTGCCATATACAATTGGACGCCACCAAAAGGTGCAGGTCAATTTCACGGCGTGCCCTTGGATGTCAAGGTATATATTGTAATATAACCACCAATGTCCAAGATCACCAGGTAAATATTCATCATACTTGAGTTTCAGTCTCGTAAGAAGAGAAGTAAGACATGATTTTATCATCTTATACTGTCTTTTACGTCCTGAATTCAGGTTCTTCATTTTAAAAAATCAAGGAAACGCCTAATCTTCAAGTCTTGGAACTTCTTCCGTTCGTCTGCCAACTTATCGGATATGTTATGCCTCATCTTAAGTAGTTGGAGAACAAAGTATGATTTTTGAATTAGTTTTTATGATTTTTATTGGTGGGATAACCAATTTCACTTGAGTCAGAAACTGGCATAGATTCAGTTTTTTCTGGCAGCATATGGAACTTTAAACATATGGGAGTTCCACTATGGTTTTTGATTTGTTGGAAACAACATAGGAACCTATGCTTCTCCTCGCTTCTTCTCTTGTAATAACCTTTTTAAGTGTCTGTTCTCTAGGTTTTTTCAAAGGGAGAGGGAGGTGGTGATGGAATGTGAAGGTACCATTGATTTCAGGCAACGCTACCTTTCTTAAATGTTATAATGTGTTCTTTCTCGTCGCAATGCCATCTGGTGCATGATTGAGCTCCAATTTTTTTTTTTTTTTTTGCTTAAGTTGTAGGAACTCGTTGGCTAAGGTGGTAAGGGTAAGGGTCTTGGTCTTCACGACCCTTGAGTGCAAATAATTTTAGGCCCCGTGTATCATTTTGAGAAAGTGATTATTTATCTAATTCATGTGATGCAGATACACTAAACGAATTCAGGGTTTAATCAGATGAAAGATATGTTGTGTTTATATGGTTTCTGAGATATCTCGTAATCAAAGATGTCCTAGGAACTAGAAATTGATTCGACAAAGTAGCATTATGAATTGGAAGGCATATATTTAGATGAACAGTTTGCATCGTTTGACACCTTGTTATATGTTTAATGCCTTAATGGGCTTGCATTGTGAACGGAGTCTACCAGGCTAAACTGGTACTCAAATCATGGAAGCCATGACTATTAAGTATTCTCTACCTGCCTGTAATGTACCTTTGGGATTACCTATTACTCTCTTGTATAAAGAGGTTTAGTTTCTGTTATGTATTTCCAACATCTGCATTTATAGGAAGTCTGATCAGAGTTCGTTTCAAGGCTTTAGGCCTATTTACCTGTACATATAACTCAGCTGCATGAAATATCCATCAGGAAATGTAACTAAGCGTAATGGTTTTCTTTGAGATTCTGAGCACCACCACCAAAAGTCAGGGCATTGATTTTCTTACCTATTTCTCTTTCCCTCATCTTTCAATTCAAAAGCCAAACATCTAATTTCATTAAACAGGACAACCAAGCCGAATAAAAATATGGGACTCGAACGATCAACTGAAACAGTGAAACTCATCAAACATTAATGTTCAAGTCTGCCACCACTTCAAGATTGCTTGTAGCAGGACTCTGTTGCAATAATTGTTTGGGACTGAGGTTAAAGGGGCTCTTCCATAGGGAAGAACACCCTCCAAAAATTGGCGTATGCCGCTATCTGCGGCGAGCACACGGTATTCTTTAGTAAAAGGCGAAAGAATAGTTCGCTCTGTGCTCACCGCGCGGCTGCGTGGTTTGTGGAGTTGAGTTGGTTCCATTTTATTGTAATCTGCTTGCTGGGATTTCACTGCATCGTTCCAGTGTGGGACTCGGTGATGAAACAAGATAGCACTTCAGAGTTTGCAGCTGTGCACGTGTACAATGAAACCATAATCCAACGGCTGCAGTTGTGTTGAATGATATCAATCACATAGACGTTCACATGAATTAAACGGGTGGTTTTGGTTTTGTACTGATTTATTTTTTTAAAAACTAGTCCAAATCGATTAGGTTCTTATAAATAGTTAAAATCTAAATATTTGAAATATTTTGACTTTGAACTACACTAACTCGCAGACAAGAGGCATATTTAGCTAATCACTGTAGCTCAGCAATATGATTATTTTATGAAAAATTTTATTTACAAGCACAATTGCGTAATAATATGTGCACAAATATAATGTGATTAGTAAAAAAATAAATTTTATTAAAAATATTGCTAAAAAACTTTTTCCGTTGTTTGTGGTTTGTGTGGTCTCTTATGTTTCGTTCACTTCCTCCATTCATTTTTTGTGGAATGGGTTTTGGGATTTTTACAGTGAAGCAAAGAAAATTCATGCAATTTCTGACCTAGCCAGAAACTGATTGGGAATGGTGAGGCTTCAGTATAAGCCTTATAGAGAAGGGGAGAGGAGCACTGGCTAGGCTTTTGGTGCTGCTCTTTCCTGTGTTCTTGCACAGTTTGTTTAGCCCTTTAGGCCATTCTTCGCCTTCCATATTCTTGGTAATATTCAAATTATTTGCTTGGAATAATTTTCCTTCCTATTTCACTAAATGGGTCAATGGATGTTACCTAGAAAAAGGCTTTTTTTATTTTTATTTTTTTTTTTAATCTTGAGCTTTTTAAAAAGTTTTGCTTGTAAAAAAATGAGATCTAATTTTCTAGGTTTTCTTTGGTCATCTTGGGTAATTTGTAATGGTTTGGGTCATTAATTCATCAATTTTGTAAATAGTTTTGTATAAAGACAAACATGAAATAAGACAATCAACCAACTTGCCATTATCCGGGCCACCATCATTCTTAGGTTTGATTTATTTGTTCTATAATAATCTCTGTGTTGGCCATGGTCCTGAGATTCCGTCTCTGGTTTGCTTCTATTGTCAAGGACAAAGAGTTGTAGTGTTTCTTTGCCAATGGGTGTCTGCTTCTTCACATTTTCATGGTTGTTCTATGGCAGGTTGTTGGGCATATTGCATTGGCACCTCCATGGGTGTTTTTCCTTGTATACTCATGGAGGGAGAATTAATATGATTAGTTTCTAAATGCCTTTGTTTTTTCTTGTTTTATTTTATTTTTCAAAAATCAATGTTTAAAAATATGATTTTTAAATATTAATTTAATTAGAGTATAATTATTAATTAACATATAATTAATTGAATGCAAAATGTGATAAAAATCAATTAAATAAAGAAATTATTAAATTAATAATATTTTATTATTATATAGAGAGTAAATGGATAATCCAATGTGGGGATTGGATTTGAATGGAATAGACAAATACAAACTTATGTGATATTAGCTAAAATTTGAGTTCGTATTTGACTATTCCAATGAGAGTGCTCTATTACTGGACTGGATTGGACCGATTCATATATATATTTTCTATTTTTTTATATTATATATAATTTATATATATAATATATAATTATATATAAAATAATTTTATATTATATGCTAACTTGCTAATTAATATAACATTGGATTTTAAAATCATTTTATTCATGTATAATAATAATCGAATAACATAAAACTAATATTATATAGAATTAATCTTATAAATCTTAATCTAACATTTGATATAACATAAAAATTTTAATCTTAAACATACATTTGATCATATATGTTATTATTATAAACTATATATATTAAGGATAAAAACATTTTATAGCATAATAAATTATAATATATATTCTTTTTGATAAATACATTTATATACATTTGATCATATACACTCATATAAAAAGTGTATGTAACCATTATATTATCACCAACATATATAATCAAATATATAAATATATATATATATATATATATATATATAAATAAGTTAGATACTAACATATTATCACTAACATACATAATCAAATACTATATCACTATACGTTACTATTATATATATACATAAACTAATACTAATACTATTAGTAATCCACTATATATAAATAAATATATATTATCATTGTAGTCTATAGTATTAATAGTTATATTAATACTATATCACTATATATATATTATAATATACTATAATATATCACTATATTATTATATAGATATAATAAATATACCGGATTGGAATCGGTAAAACCGGAAGTACCTGTTTAGAGGTGTAACTGGTGTAATATCACTTCTTCAAATCTCAAAACCGGTGTATATTAGTTCCATTATGAAATATGTTTAAAACCAGACTTATTACACCCCTATTTTTGAGAAAATCAATAAATTTTGATCAATATTTGTAATCAATATCTATAAAGCCACATCAAATTTTCCTCAAGATATATATATATATATATATTTGAGAAAGAGACTGTTTTATTGATCATATCCTTCATAAAAAGGAAATAATGCATGAAGGGCAATCCTCCATGTCCACAATTACCTCATAAATATATAAGACATTTTTTTGCTAAAGTATATCCACTTAGGGAAATTCTTGAGCTTTTGCTTAATGTCACATATCACCATCCCCGCACCAGTCCAACCTTCCTCTTCCTTTTTAAAAGCCTGAATCACCTGTAGTGAATCCCCTTCTAGTATAATTCTTGTTAGCCTAAACCAAGAGCAAAAATAATAGCTTGGAGAATCCTAGAGGCTTCTGCAATGAGAGGGTTAGGGAATAAACTTTTGTTCATTCTCATTGTGGCCATTACTTTTCCTTCCCAATCATGTGCAATGACTCCAATTCCTTTTTTGCAATGAAGTTTATCAATAGCAGCATCCCAATTTATCCTTTATAGTATTCTGAGGTGGAGGATCCCATGTATGAGATGTGCTACTAACTGAAACTAATCTGCTTATTCTCTGGGAATTTGTTTTTTTCAAGTTCTGTAACATATCTTTTGTTTGTTTCACTCTACCAGGTTTTGATGAGTGAATTCATCTTGGAAAACAAATGTATTTCTTCTCGGCCAAATCCTTCTTGACCTGCAAACTTCTTGGCCTCCAAGAGGCAAGAGTTACTGAAATGAATCCTTACTGAAATGACTTTTCTGAATTTTCTTGGAACATTGGCTCCATATATCTTGTGATCTCCATAAGGCATGAGCTACTGATTCTTCCTCTTTTACACATATTGGGCAGTTTGGATTCTCTAAAACTTTCTTTTTATAGAGATTTAAGTTTGTTGGGATAGCTTCATGACATGCTTTCCACACAAGCACTTTATCTGCCTGAGGTATCTTCAATTTCTAAATGGCTGACCAGAGATTCCTCAAGACTTCTTATATCATATCAAAACCCATTTATATCCTAGCTAAATCGACAGTGTGACTTCATAAAAAATACTGAACTTGTACTGTCTTTTATGTCCTGGATTCAGGTTGTTCATTTTAAAGGATCAAGGAAACGCCTAATGTTCGAGTCTTGGAACTTCTTCCGTTGGTCTGCCAACTTATCGGATATATTATGCCCTCATCTTAAAGAAGTGGGAGAACAAAGTATGATTTTTGAATTAGTATATATGATTTTTATTGGTGGAATAACCAATTTCACTCGAGTAAGAAACTGGGCTGGTGCTCTGCCATTTAACCTTCTTCATCCATTCCTTGGCATAGATTCAGTTTTTCTGGCAGCATAAGGAACTTTAAAGATATGGGAGTTCCACTATGGTTTTTGATTCGTTGGAAACAACATAGGAACCTATGCTTCTCTTCACTTCTTCTCTTGTAACAACATAGGAACCATTGATTTTAGGCAACACTACCTCTCTTAAATGTTATAATGTGTTCTTTGTCGTAGCAGTGCCATCTGGTGCATGATTTAGCTCCCCCCCCCCTTCTTTTTTTTTCCGCTTAAGTTGTAGGAACTCGTTGGCTGAAGGGTGAGAGGTCGTCGTCTTCTTGACCTGCAAACAATTCATTTTGAGAAACTGATTATTTATCTAATTCATGTGATGCAGATACACTAAACGAATTCAGGGTTTAATCTGATGAAAGACATTTTGTGTTTATGCGGTTTCTGAGATTTCTTGTCATCAAAGATGTAGGAACTAGAAATTGATTTAACAAAGTAGCATTATGATTCTCTGAACCAGCAAGGCATATATTTGGATGAACAGTTTGCATCGTTTGAACACCTTGCTATATGTACAATACCTTAATAGGCTTGCATTGTGAACGGAGTCTACCAGGCTAAACTGGTACTCGAATCATGTAAGCCATGAGTATTCTCTACCTGCCTGTAATGTACCCTTGGGATTACCGATCACTCTTGTATAAACAGGTTTAGTTTCTGTTATGTATTTCCAACATCTGCATTTACATGAAGTCTTACCAGGGTTGGTTTCAAGGCTTTTGGCCTATTTGCCTGTACAACTCAATTAGCTGCATGAAATATCCATTAGGAAATGCAACAAACGAAGTGTAATGGTTTTCTTTGAGATTCTGAGCACCACCTCCAACAGTCAGGACATTGATTTTCTTACCTGTTTCTCTTTCCCTCATCTTTCAGTTCAAACACGAATAACTAATCTCATGAAACAGGACTGTTACACAACTGACCTGCTCCGAACAACCAAGCCGAAAGACAATATGGGATTCGGACGATTCAACTGAAACTCATCAACATTCAAGCAAATTGACATAATGTTCCAGTCTGCCACCATTTTAAGACTGCTTGTAGCAGGACTCCGTTGCAACACTAGAAACAATAATAGCTTAAGACTGAGATTAAAGGGGCTCCTCCATAGGGAAGAACACCCTCCAAAAATTGGCGTATGCCGCTATCTGCGGCGAGCACACGGTATTCTTTAGTAAAAGGCGAAAGAATAGTTCGCTCTGTGCTCACCGCGCGGCTGCGTGGTTTGTAGAATAGAGTTGGTTCCATTTTATGGTCATATGCTTTGTGGGGTTCCAGTGCATCTTTCCAGTGTGGGACTGGGTGATGAAACAGATAGCCCTTTGCAGTTTGCAGCTGTGCACGTGTACAAAGAAACCATAATCAACGGCTGCAGTTGTGTGTGAATGATATCAGTCATATATATTCTGACGCTCACATATAGATTCGTAAGAAAATCAATATCTGTAAAGCCACATCAAATTTTCGTAAGACTTTTTGACAGTAATCTCAGGTAGGGTCTCAATTGAAAACAAAGTTATGAATCAGAGAATCAAAATGACAAATTTTAAAGATCAAGCAGAAAAAAGATAATGGTGCAAACCGAAAGTCTGATTTTGTACTTACCAATAATATATATATATATATATATATATATATATATATATATATATATATCCATTCTATTAAAATAAGTGCCTATCTAGTTGCTACAGTAACTTTTTATTTTTACATTAATTTTTTTTATTTTTGTTAACTTTTAATTTTTCATTATTGCTACTTATTATTGGTCCTATTTATTTTATTTGTAATAAATCAAGATTGTTTGTTGCATTGGAAGAAGAGAAAGATGAATTTATGCACATGGTTAAAGTTGAGAAAAAATATTTCTTCAATCGAATTTCTTTTGTTTGATGGCGAATGGGTAATAAAAAATAATAACAAAATCTCTATAGATCTCATGAACACGTTCTCCTGTACGCCGGGTCTGCATGCTTTGTGAACATACAAGTCTTTCTTTCTAATCATCATTTTTTTAATTAAATATGCTACTATTTTTTCAAAATTATAATTTTCAGATAAAGGCATTTGCTAGATAGGTAAGTCATAGGTGTACTATATGTAGTTTTTTCTTTCAAAGTTAATTAACGTGTGTGTTGAATGCATGATACATAAAAGAGGTAGGTAATAACATAGACAAGAGTGAAAGCTGACCCACTCTATCTACACTACTCATCAATAATACTCATGAAGTTGACAACAATTTATCTCATAATTAAACAAACACTTCCACTAATTAAGGAATTAATTTGAATAAAAAACTTTTTAAAGAATTAATCACATTTTTTATGTCTGTAATATAGTGTACAGTTGTGATCTCTTAAAAATATATTAGTTTGGAATAATTGAAATAATCTAGTAAGTAAGAGAAATAATATATAGTCTATTCAACTTTTAATCAAATGGAAAAGTTAAAATATAAATAATATTTTTGCGATTAAAAGTCATTTGATTTATTGAAGTTGAATAGACTAGCTTATATATACGATAAATTTTTTCTAGAACTTCGTGAAATATTATTTATTTTATTGGATTCCAAGGTTTTGTGATTTTTCCATAAATTCATAAACATAATTAATGTCAAAATTGATTAGTTTTCGCATTCAATAGAAATCAATATGTAATTCATGTACGTGCATGACACTCATTCTGTCATTCATAATGTGTACATGATTCAACTTGGTGCATTAGTTAATTTTTTGTAAAAAATCATATTATTTTTATTAAAAATCTTGTCTCACCCAACTAGACAAACGTATTTTGCTAATTACCCCGACCTAACATATATATATATAAACACATGATATTATATATACATATAATTTATTAGAAAATACAACTCAAAAACATATTGTCAATACAAACAACATATAAAATGTTGATACAGTTTTCGATCCCAATAAGAAAATCGTTCTCTATTCTATTGCCTCCAACATCCAAAAGCTTACCTGGGCCAATCCAGCTTCAAACACTCCAAAAATTAATTCAGAACTCTTGGAACCAACGAAAATGAGTGCATCAAAGAGAGTAGATAGACTTCCAACCCCTATTATCTTGGTTTGGTACTTATAGGCGACCCAATAGGGGTGTGAACTAGGGGGAATTATCTCCAACATTGCCTTACATTAAGGAGATCACATTTAGATTCATGAGAAAATTAATATCCGTAATCAATATCTGCAAAGCGACACCATCAACTATCCCACTAGAGAGCTAGAGAGTTTTAACAATACTCTATTAACAAAGCAGCGTTGGAGAGTGTTGACAAGTCCTCAATCCTTTGTAGCAATGGTTTTGAAGGATAAATACCTCGGACATTCAGAACTTTTAGAGGCTAAGCTAGTCCATAGACCCTCGATGATAAGGAAAAGTTTATGGAACTCTTTGGAGTTATTCAAGGAGGGACTTGTGTGGAGAGTAGGCAATGGGTATAATATAAAGATATGGGGAGGCAAGTGGATTCTATGACCTTCATCTTTTGTGGAGTCCAGAAAGAAGATCTGTTTAATTTTTAATTTTTAATTTTTTTTGAAAAAGGAAGCTGAGATAGTCTACCGCCTTCCTATAAGTTAAACTAGTCTATCAGACAAACAAATATGGGCTCCAACAAAGAGTCGGTTATTTAATGTTAAAATTGCTTACCATCTTGACATGTGTAGGAATAGAAGGGATAAATGGGAGTCCTCAGAGGGGACTAAAAATGGCTTGAAGATGTTATGAAATTTGAATGTACCACGTGTAGTGAAAATATTTTTATGGAAAGCTCTAAATGGCAATCTACCAACAAGGAAGAATCTGGCTCGTAGAAAGGTTGTGGAAAACCCTTGCTGCCCTGTGTGTGAGTTAGAAAAAGAATCTACTTGTCATGCATTATGCAGTTGTAGAGGAGCTACAGATATGTGGGCAAAGGAGTTAAGTTCTTTACAGAAGTGAGGTGGAGTTATATTAGATTTGGGACAGGTTGGTGTTCAGATTATCTAAGCCAGAATTGGAGTTGGTGGCAGTACTGATGAGAAAGATATGGTTGAGAAGAAATGTTTTTTCTCTTTAAAAAGAAGTTTGTGGGACCGGATGTGATATTTAAACAAGCAGAAGGGAGTCTTGTAGAGTTCCAGTATGCACAAAACAAACCTACGAGGGAGATAGTGGGTAGTGCAGGAGCAAGAATGGCGGTAGATGGAGGCACCAATTGAGCGCCATGTAAAAGTAAACTGTGATGCAACATTAAATTCAAAGGAAGGAAGGATGGGGATCAGAGTAGTTATCAAAGATGCTCATGGTGAAATCCTGGTTTCCTGATGTAGCTCAAAGGGGAGGATTAGCAGTCCTGTTATAGTCGAGCTTTATGCATTATGGAGAGCTTTGAAGTTATGTGCAGAGTTAAACTTTGAGAAAGTAGTCTTTGAGGGTGATGCATTGGTAGTTATAAAGGCTATAAATAGTGAAGAGGTAAGTTGGGAGTGGTTTGGATAGATGATAGAAGATAAAAGGGGTTACTCATAATCAACTAGATTGGATAGTACAACATACATATGGAGAATATAATAAATTAGCTCACACACTTGCAAAAATTTCTCTTACTATAGATGAGGAAAGGGTCTGGATAGAAAGTAGTCCAGCAGGGATATATAGCTTTGTTAAACAGGATAAATTGTGTATTGTTGATTCGTAAGTAATACAAAAAGTATGTTTTTTTAAAAAAAAAAACAAAAAAAAAAACAAAACTATGCCACTATATATAGATAGTATTGTTATTAGATAGATGTATAAAGTAACACAATCTCCTCCCCATTTGTGTTCTTATCATATAAAGATTACATACTGTATCATTTAGCTAAATTTTTGAATTAATATTATTCAAGAAATAGTTTTTTTTTCTCTTTATTTTTTTATGTCTTGAGATTTTTTGCTCTTATATATTTATATAAATTAAAATTTTTGTATTGTTTATGAGGCATCACATATTATGTGTATGTTTGAGATTGTGGTAAAAAAATATATCTTATAGTTTTATGTCTGGTAACCATATCTTATAACTTAAGTAATAAATTATATTCAAATAAAAAATGTAATAAATTCTACTATTAAAAATTTATTTACTGTCTGGTAACTATATGCTTAAACTACCTTCAAAAATATTAAAAAAAGCTTTTTTTGAGGTATAAATAACAACTATTTGATTTTTAAAAAAAAGTTACGACCATATCCTTAAAATTTTGAGAGTTGTAAGTGTATTTTTGCCCATTGAGAATTTCTTTAAAATTTGAATTACATTCTAGATTATTCGTAAAAGTACGATTTGAGAAAAATCATTAAAATGATGCTTTCCTTTTAACTTCTTTGAGATTAAAAAGTACTTTAATAAGTAATACCTAAATAATCTAATTTTTTCAGTAAAACTCTTAACGCAGCCTCAAACTGATCTTACGTGTCTGTCCATACCCGACATGATGTGAAATCATTACATGTCCCAAAAGTTTAAGCTGGTGGAAAAAGTTAGATTTTATTATTTATTTTATATCTTAAAACTTTCATTCACATGTGAGCTAGAATTTTCCTTAATAGATGGTTCAATACGTGGAATATTTAATTAAATAGGATAAAATGTAGAGTTAGGGTTCGAACTTAGGACCTCTACTCTGATACCATGTCAAATCATCACTTATTCTAAAAACTGAAACTGATAGGAAGAAATAGATTTTATTATTTATTTTATATCTTAATACATGATATATCAAAATTTCATCGATTTTTTGATAGAAATAGGAGGTAGGGTCTCATGAATTGAAAAAAAGTTATAAATCTGAGAATCAAAATGACAAATCTAATTGAATCCTCACATTTGGCCACAAGTGATTTTACGAACCTCAAGAGCGATGAGCTAATGTAGGTGGAATTTGAATCGAGTTGAATTTGAACAAGGGTACTTGAGCTCGATTAATATGTTTACTCGCTCGAACTTGTCTCGAATTCGAATAAAACTTGAATATCCTTGCTCGAACTTGGTTCATTAGCCATTAATGTTGTTTGAATTCGACTCGAGCTCGACTAAAAATAAACAAACGACTTGAGCTCGAGTTACTCAAGTTCAAACTCGATTTTTTATTTTGAAATTTCTAATCTTATCTTTTGATTAATAAAAAAAATTTAAATTTAACAAAAAAAAAAACTCAAACTTTTAACTATTCAACCAAATAATTTTCATTCAGGTACTGTTTGGCCACATGAAATTCTTATTTTAAACATAAAATTTTCATCTCATCATTACAACTTTTTCAAATCCTCATACAAAATATAATAAAAAATTCAACTTTTTTTTGACTTTTTAAAATCTCAATACAATAATAATATTAAAATATAATATTTTAATATTTAATTTTAAAAATCAAAATTCTCATCTGAAAAATCTTAGTGGTCAAGCAAAACCGCTCAAAGTTCTTATGGTATAACTTTTTTTAACTTTTTTTTTATAAGAATAACTTATAGTTATAAATCAAAAGAATAATACACAAGATAAATTTAATAAACTAAACTATTTAATACATATAGATAATATAATAAATCAATAGTTGTAGTTGTATGATATATTATTATATAAATTATCTTATACATATTTTGGGAACATAACATATATATATATATATATATTAAATAAGGTAAATTATAAATAAATTATTAATATATAATTAAATATATAAAATATAACTAACATGTAATTTATATAACACATACATATATAAAACATATTATGAGCTTTAAAACGAGCTCAAATGAGTCAAGTTTAGCTTATACGAGTTTTGTTCACAAGTCTAAACCGAATCGAATCGACTTTATATGAGTTATAGTTGTTTAATATTCAAACATATATTAATGTTTACAAACATCTCATTTATTAAATGAATTGAGTTTAAATCGAGTATATAAGAGCTGAGCTCAAGCTATTCACGAACTACTTTGTTCATTTGCAACCCTAGCAAGCATTAATAAATGAGTGCTCCCCATCAAACACTTGTTGGCAAAAATTCTCTAGTGGATACAGTTTGGCAATAACTCATTAGCATGTACATTTTGGTGGGGTACTTATAACAAGCACTCCCGGGCGAAAACTTATTAATGAGTGTTCCCAAAATGCAAATAATTGACTTGTGTTGTAAAACTAAATAAATATAACAAGAATGTTCAAGATAAAATTGACTCTTCAGGAGCTCAATATTATTCACTACTAATATTTAATTTTTCTCTTATAATACATATACACATATTTGTGAAGAGTCCCTATAGGAACTTTCAGCTCTTTCTCTATTTTCCTCTTCTCTTTCATCTGTTGAAGCTCTCAATGAGAGCCTCATTTATAGGAAATTAGATTAGAGAGAGAGAGAGAGAGAGAGAGAGAGAGAGAGAGAGAGAGAGAGATATCTAAGGGGGATAGAATTATGAGAGTGAGTTGGAGGGGGGGGGGGGGGCAGGGAACCCCCCTGACCCACTCCTCCTAGGTATGAATAAGGGGGAGAAAGATGAGGGAAAGGAGGAGGGGAGGGTGGTAGTAGGAAGCCCCTTTCACCTACTCCCCCTCGTTACTTTCGGTGGAGAGAAGGTCACCCTCTTCTGCTCCCCTTCTTTTATTTATATCGGTGGCAGAGATTTAACATTCTGCTTACAAACCAGGCTTCACATTTAACCCAACATAATATAATAGAGTCTTCATAGTCATCTGTCAAATGCATATATTTATAACAGTCTCTCTTGGATGATCATACACAAAGAATATGATTCGGTTTGGTAGTAAGATGTGAATTTTGAGTTTTAAGATGAAATATTAAAATTTTATATTTTAATATTATTATTATTTTAGAATTTTAAAAAATTAAGAAAAAGTTAAATTACTTATTATATTTTATATGGAGATTTGAGAAAGCTGTAATGATGAGATGATAATTTTAAATTTGAAATGAAAATTTTGAAATGCCAAACCGAACCATGTCTCATTAAAACCTTGCCAAAGAAAACCTAGTGGAAAAAACTTGTGGTGAAGAAAAAAGAGTACAACATTCTTATGCGTCTTTGAATGCTTTAGGAATGTTTCATTAAAACTTTGCAATGGAAAGTCCAGTGAGATAAAACCTTAATGAAGGAAAAAGAGAATAATCCGTATGATGATTTTCTCCCCCTCAAATGTATGTAGAGTTTCAATGTCTTTATAGTGAAAGGTTCTTTTGTTGATGCATCTCAATATTATGTATCAACTCTTTAAATGATGTAATTGGTAATGTTTTAGTGAATAGATTTGCCATATTAATTTAAAATCATTTTAACATTAAATTCACTACTCTTTTGGAGTTGTGTTCTTCCTAAGTTCTCATGTGTAACATAGTTTTGGCAAAATATTCATTGCTCTTCTGGAGCTGTTTAAGCCAGACAAGCACCGCAGGATATTCACTACTTTTATGGAGCTGTTAAGGCCAAACAAGCACACAGAGGTATGACGCTACCTCTATTGTTTCTTATAGAGAGATTCAAATGTGTTGTAGGCCTATGAGGCTAGCTCTCTTGTCTCTTATAGAGAGATTCAAATTCGTCTGTTGGAGACGTTATGTGATGCCCCCAAATTCTGTTTGGGATCGGACGGACATTTGAAGCGTCGAGATATGTAACACAAGGTTACCTGCCTCCGTTCATGACATATAAGATGCAATATTCCTAACATGTATCTAACATTATGCAATATTCATAGCGGATAAATTTTTTTTTTTAGCAATACTGTGCACCAAACTGAAAATATCCTCAATACTTAAAACATACTTCATATATAAAGATCCATTGAATAACTAAGATCACAGCACTAGTCCCAAAATAGTTATGATCCAAAAAGTACTGGAGATGCAACTCCATCGTACAAGTAGTAATTTAACTACTATATTAACATTAACGACGCACCGTCGTTCAGTCGACTGTGTCTAGTTGGTTAGCTCCTGATCCTCCTTCAGGTCCTGTAACAAGATCTACCATTTGGGAGAATGGTAGTTGGGACTATCACAGTGAGATTTGATTACAAATCTCAGTAAGTTAACAAAACAAACTTCCACACAGGCTAATGATGCATGTATGACAGTAAAAGCATGAATGCCTAATCAAATTCATAAGTAATTGAAGCATAACTTGACGTACAATATAGCATAATTGACATAACTTAAATTGAAACGTGAACTGAACTTGACTTGACATGAACTTGATCTGAAACTTGACTTCACATGAAAAATACATACTCCACAGTTGTTGTGACCCCATGTATTCTACGTGTAAATACATACTCTACAGTTGTTGTGGCCTCATGTATTCTACACGTCATAATGCAGTTAAATACATACTCCACAGTTGTTGTGGCCCAATGTATTTTATGTGTCACAATACAGTTAAATACATATTCCACAGTTGTTGTGGCCCCGTGTATTCTACGTGTCACAATTGCTGTGTCTCACGTAGTGTATGAGTTACAATTGCTGTGACCCCATACTTCGTGTGCCACAGTTGTTGTGGACCCCACGAAATTGAATGTAACTCAAGATGAAACATGACTGGAATACGAAAGGACTGAAGCCCTAACGTAATATAACGTGACTTGAACATAACTTGAAAGACATAACCAACTTGAGATAGAAACATTTCGTAACATGACATATAATAAACAACATATTTAATATGACATACTTGCAACAATGAATATTACATGACTTGACATACATGTAATAGATGGCATACTTAACATGACATACTTGTAATGTATAGCAATACATGACAGAATATATTATGTAACAGATAAAAACTGATGACAGAATAAATTCTATATAACAGACAATTATGTTATAACTTGGCATGGTATGACATATATGATAATACACATATATATACACTGTAATTCCTTTACTTAGCATACATACATAGTAGACTGTTTGTAAGTTAAAAGTTAACTTACCTCGATCTCCGCGTTTCTTATATAACCTTAAGCGCGATCACGAGAAACTGTAATTAGTGATTCTAAAAGTTAGCACTAAATCACTAATAAATTGAAATATGAAAATTACTAACTTAAAGAGTAAAATTTCCATTTTACTCTCTGCATGTAGGAAAATGACCGTTTTACCCATAACTTAAGGATTTTGCATACTAACTCCAAAAGTCACCAAAATTTACATGTCTCATGTAAATTTTATTCTCAATTAAAATATCAATTTAAAAAAATTTAAAACTAATCACAACTATTAAAACTCCATAGGGCCGAAATTCTCATATGCTATTTCTAATGATTTTTGTTTCCAACTTGTTTTGATCAACCTTTTGATCTATGACTTATAAATATGTGATCTTCAAACCAAACCATCAAATGGTTTAAAAAGATGTCTTAAAACATATATAAGCTTCTAATTCAAGATCACATGGTTAGAAATTAACCAAAACATAAATTTAGCCAAGAACATCCACACTTTGGCTTGTCTGAATATCTTTTTGCATAAAATTTCATATCTTTGAAACTAACATCAAATATCTTCAAAATAATAATATAACATGTATATAAGATACTTAGGATCCTTCAATAAAATTATCAAAGTCATTGGAATAGGTTTAGACCACCAAAGAGTTAAACTTTCTCAAAACAGAAACTGTTTTTCCTCTTCCAGTTTCTAAGTTTCTAAATCTAAGAAAATATTTTATAAAAACCTTTAATCATGCCAAAATTCTCAATCAATAGTCATATATACATGTTAACAATACTCCATAAAAATTTCGGATCAATATCTATCCATTAGCTTGGTCAAAAACTCCAAACTATAACATATTCTCCATTTTATCTTCTAGAATGACCTTTTTATAGTTTACATAATATTTGACTAACCAAATGATCTTCAAATGGGACAAATAAGATATCCACGTAAACTAGACTAAAAAAATAACAACTTATATGAAGGAGACTTTATGATAAAACACTTACAAAAGCTTCGAAATAGGCGTGCAAAAGAACTCCTAAAAGCTGTCCGAGAGAGAGTGTTTGATATTCTTTTAAAAGAACATGTAAATAAAGATAAGTTCATGGGTGGTGGCTGGAGATACTTATGGACGAGATATGGAAGATGATAAGGCTGGAGTTGAGAGTTGAGTGTAGGTTTTTCCTACCCAAAATATCTATAAAAGATCATCTCAAGATATTTCTATCCAATAATATCTACAAAAATCAACTTAAGATATTTTTATCTAATAATATCTATAAAAATAAGTTCAAGATATTTTTACCCAATAATATTCACGAAAATTAGTTCAAGATATTTCTTTTTTTTTTTATCCAATAATATCCACAAAATCAGCTTAGGATATTTTTCCAAAAGTAGAGAGTATACTTGGAAGAGTAAGGTGGCTAAAATCTTTCCATGTGTCCTATTAAAACTTTCTAACTATCTCCAATAATCAAAAACATACTTCTGATACCACAATGAGTTATAACATCAACTATACGATTAATAGATTAGTGAAAACTTATCGGGTCTTCACGAGATTCCTAAAGCCAATAGAAATTTCACCGTTAAATTTCTAGTGGGCTGTTACACGTTATGTCAATAGAGACGCTGTAAAGATTTTGAAAAACTCTGGATTTCTATTTAAAGGATTATCCTTTCTCATCAGAAACTCACGAGAGAAGGATATTCACAAGAGAAGAAATTTTCACATTGTTTCTTGATATTGTCTTTGTTAATCGATATCAATATTGTGGCTAGAAGGTTTCCTTTTGCCAATGTTTCAAATTTGAATCAGGAACCATTCGTGCCTTAACTTCTCATTTATTCTTTTGAGGAAGTTAATCTTATGATAGAAGCAGAAATTCATTTATCTGGAAGGACTGATTTTGATGTTATTGTAGAATCAAGATTTCATTGTGCTCAATATGCTACCTCTGTTACAATCATATGTTAGAGGTTATTAGTGAGAGTGAATGAGGTCAACCAACTCAATAATTAAATATCTAAATTACGTCAAAAGCTCTCTATGAAGAGCCATAAGAACAAGAAGTTAAAGTAGGAGAATAAAGAGCTAAAATAGTTTGTAGAATGGTATGCCCGTGATCTTCAACCACGTATAGAGGATCTGAAAAGAGATAGGGCTCAAATATAGGATTAGCAGAGGCGGATATTTGAAAAAATTCAACGTCTTAGAGAGTAAGGACAAACTACATTTAATTTCGCCATGGATATCTAAAGAAGTCCAAAACCGCATTTGATTTCACCGGCCTAGGAAATAACTACAAGCTATTTGTGTTTAGCATATCCTTTATCAAGATATGTAATTTTGTTTTGCTTTCATGATTTTCTCTATAAAATGAGTATTCAGCTCATCTTCATTCGCATCTTATCTTCTTCACTTTGCTGGAATCAGTTTGCATTTATACTTTGCAATTTCTCTCTACATTCTTACTCTACAATTTCTTTTACAACTGCCCGACAATCTTCTCGTGATCAATATAAGAGGTATTCTTTACCTCAGTCACCAGTTGTTTATGCATCTGTCATAGATGCTATAATGCAATACGAAAATGATCTGACTGATAAGTTAGATGATGATGCTATCTATTAGTTTGTGAGTCTCGGTACGTGATACTCATAGGCTATTGTCGATTTTTTTCAACTATTACAATCCAAAGCTCGTGAGGTTGACAAACTCAATGAGAAAATATTTATCATTCAACGACTTCTTTATAAGTCCAATAAAAGTAGGAGCAATAAAGTAAGAGAATAAAAATTTAAAATCCTTACTTGACTCTTCTTTCTAGTTGCCTACCCCTTTAGATAAGGATGACATGCAAATCTATGAAGTGCAAAATTGTTTAAAGAATGAGGCGAAGAGCCTCAAATTTTTGTAATTTTATTTTGGTATAATAAAATAATATTTCACAAATATTCATATTTTGTTTTTATTTTCTGGTAGATGTTCTTTGTACTCTCATCTAATTTTCTTTTAATCATGTACATTTCTTACAAAACTATAAGATGAGTCTAAAATACTAATTGCATTTAAGAAATAGTATTTCATAATTAATAATTTCATTAATCTCCATCTCGAAGCTAAAAAGGTTTTTTATTTAGATTTCAAATATGTGCAATTTTCATGAACTCTTTTGAAGTCTTAATGATATTTAAATCATCTACATATACTGCAATAAAAGGCTAATCCAGATATTGAAAATACATGAACAAATTGAATTATTCTCAAATAGTTTGTTCTAGCTACATGTGTTTGGATTGCTTTAGATCAAATAAGGATTTTTGAAACTTGATAGAATAAATATTTCAAGACTATATGCTTCATGCATTTCATATCTAGTTATCCATATAAATATACAGTTAATCATGCATACCCAAATTCTCTGTAACTATCAAGCTAATAAAATCTTAGGCTGTGTTTGAATGTAAAACTGCGTTGAGTTGAGTTAAGTTTTGTATGAATAGTAGTGAGTTGAGATAATTGAATGAGTTTTATGGGGTCCACTTAAAACGAGTTTAAATGTGTTTAGATGTTAAGATGAGTTTAGATATATTTATAAGAAATTGTAAAAATAAATGGATCCCATCATTGAAATCAACTATTCACCTAACATTCATTCAAGTTGCCTATGCCAAAAGACAAAAACATTTTGTACAAACTGCTCTGTGCCAGAATGTGAAAATAATAAACTACAACCTAAAGTAATAAACAAGTATGCAGCAATATGACAGTATACGCCAACCATGTGGGCTCCATGAGAAAGATGAAAAACCATGTTAAGTGCAATTAATATTTGTTAGTTACTGGGTCCTATGATGAACTCAATTTTGAACTAGATTCAAATGGTATGAATCATGTGTTTGGATGTTGAGAGCAGTTTAAAGATGAATTGCATTGAGTGCAGTCAAGGAACCAAATGGAGCCTCAATGTAATTTTATCCACTTCAAGGGCATATCAATATATATTTTCTGTGAGAAACCGAGTCGGAATTTATATATTACATTTTCATTGCCTTTTTACAAATACCCACTAATATTTACCAAGCATCACCCTTTAGGTATTTGGATTACAGGTCCATATATTTCATATTCTACTAGTGATATCAATTCTGCAAGAATTGTTTCTTTCTATTTTGGCTAATATTTTCTACGTCGGTATTTTTCGACGGGTTTTTTTTGTTTATTTTTCATCATCACTTCTAGTGACATCTAATTAAAATATGTTATCGATAACAATTTTATTTCTATCAAATCATTCTCCTGTATTTACATATTGTATCGAGATTTCATTATTTTAAGTACCTTTTACTCTTCAGGAGATAACTCTTTAGGAGATACTCTTAAGGAGTTTTCTCTTCAAGAGTCTCCTTTTCAGGAGCTTTTATTCTGGAAGAATTTGTACAGAAAGTTTGGATCGATCTTATAGTTCCTATTGCCTATTTTGTGGATATGACCTCTTCTGGAGCACCAATTTCTTTTCTTTATGCTTTTCTCTTTCGGGATATTTTATCATTTGTATCAATAGGTCTCCCAAACTTTCAAGTGTGTCATGCTCATGTTAAATTTCTTAATTGTCCTATAGGGACATCAATCCTTGTTAGGATATTAGTAATTAGAATATGAGACATTTTTATTTTCTTTCATCTTTCAATTAATTTATAATGAATGATAATCTGAACCTCTAGTTTACATAAATTTATATAATAATTAAGATAAAGTCGAATTGTTTCGTCTTATTTGTTTTGATGTTTTAGGTAATTTTTCTCTCCCTCATGGTGGGAAGACTTTATAGTAAAAGAATCTTCTAGGTTTTTAATGGATGTCTATATGAAAGTTATTCGACTTATTATAATTGATTTCGGATGATCAAGTTAATTATAAAAAAATATAAAAATATTTTGAATCATAATACTCCTGACGCATCGCAATATTTGATTCAATAGTTATATAACATAATCTCGAAAAGAAAACTGACAGTTTTTCTAATATGAGTTTCTGACCCAAATTTATGGATATTCATCATTGCCTTCTATGATGGTTTCAATATTATAACAATTATGATGAATATCTTCAAATAAATACTTAAAATTTATCAACAATATTTAAAATGAAGCATTTACGCAAAAATATCATTAATGCAAAAGAGAGACTTAAAACAATATTAAAATATAATAACTCAATTATAATTTAAATGATCTTCTAGATTATTGTGGTTGGCAAAATTTATTTCAACCCATTTCATTTGTGGATACTTAAATCCACTAAATATTTAGATGTATCATACGTTCCTTTTGATCCTTGTAGTTCTTTATACCAAGTTCTCGGCCATAATTAGTTTTTTTTTTTTAATTATCATAAAGAGAGGTTCCATTCGTTTTAGGGAATGAGGTAGAACCAATTGGATAAGACTGGTGAAAAAATTCACAATTTTGTTCAGCCATTAATATATTAAACCATGATATCTTGTGAATTTAGCACACTTGATATTGTTACTGCAAAAGCATATTTAAGGTATGAGTATGTTGTATATTTTCATTTCAAAACATTACTCCTTTTAGTTGCCTTTTTCTCTACACAATTTTTGATCCATCAATCTCCTCACAATTTTAATTGTTCAACCTTAGGTGTATTAGTCTTTTCATAATCTCAATTGTGTAATTTCAAGTGCATCAATTATAATGAACTTTTAGGAGATTATGGTTTTTTGATACATATATCTCTCTTTTAAATAATCCCATAAAATCAATAGATTTTATTGTGAGGTACTTTTGATAAAATTATGCTTTTGTGGTAATACTTCAGATATAGAGTATGAAAAATATTCTTTGTATTCCTTATATTTCTTTATACGTACGTATGCTAGCTTATATAGACTGTGAGAAATCAAAGTAAAGGTCCCAGTATGCCACATCTAGGACTTGACTTGATAGCCACGTGCAATACTTGACTTGATGGCCTTAAGTAGGCTTGTGAGAAAAATATGCTTTATATTTTTTTTTTCAAGATTTATTCATCAATATAAATCTTATCATTACTAATTTATAACTAGTATAAAATATAAATATAAACAAAACCTGTATATAAATTATGGGAATAAAAATTTACTATAGGTCTAAAACTACTTGGCCTTTGAGTGAACCAATTTGCGGGCAGGTTTGGATAGAGGGTTGAGTTGGGATGAGTTGAGATAAAAGTTTAAAATATTATTTTTTAATATTATTATTATTTTAAGATTTAAAAAAGTTGAATTGAGATTTAAAAAAAAATTAAATTATTTATTATATTTTATTTTAAAAATTAAAAAAATTGAAATGATTAGATGAGATAAGTTGAATTGAATTGACTAACCAAACACAGCCGGGCTGGCGCTGTCCAAGGGTTACCACTTTGGTGGCCACCCACAATCATCCCTCATGGGTATCTCTCATGTGTTATCAGTTTTATTTTTATTTTTCTTTGTTTTGAAGAATTAGTTAGTTTTTGAATTATTATATCTTACTTTGATTTTTTTTTTTTTTAGTTTTGTCTATATACTTAATAAAGATTTTAACATAATGTTTTTCCTTATCTTTTTCATAATTTTAAGAGTTAAAAAGAAATTTAATTTTATTATTCATATTTTTTTCTAATTTAGCTGGGATTTAAAAAAATTGTAATTTTGTTTTTTTTAATATTTATTTAGTTTTTCAAATGAGTCGATAGATGTTTTTAATCTTATGGGCTCTTTAAAAAAAAAAAAGTAATGTTTTTTCTATTTTTATATGTTTTTATTTTTTCTTTTGTTGATTTTATAACTTGATTTGACTTTTCAATTTATTTCAATTTTTTTATTGTACATACGGATGTAGCATGTTGGCTGTATATTTTTAAAAAAATTTAAATGCGAATGACACCATCGTCTCCTGATTTGTCATGACATGGTGATCGACATGGGCTGCGCCACAATTTTCAGTTGAAAAAGTCTTTTCACCGTATCTATTTTTATCATCTTTTTATTAACCCATGATGCAATATTTGATTATAAGTTTACAAATAAAACATAAGACAACTTGACAAACATACCAAGGTCGAAATACACATAAGCTCTATTTCTAATTAATTTTTGTTGCAATTTTATCAAACTTTATTTCTTATGTTTAAATCAAAATATTGCAACATAAAAAATTATAACCTATGTACAAATGGCATACTAAAACAACCAATAAAAATCTCTTTCACTAAATTACAAAACTTTTTAATAAAAGTTTTAAGTTTTTTCACTAAACCACAACTCCTGATTCTCAAGGTTTTGCCTTGTTTTAAAATATCTCTAAAAACTCCAAAAGTTCAACAAATTTATTCCAATATGTTCATAAGACTCCTAAGAACATACTTTGAATCATCAAGCAAAAACCACAAAAACTCATTTATAAACTTTTGGCTTCAACACTTTCTCACAAACCGATTTTCTCAAGGTCTGGTTTTAATCAAACTACTTGATCTAAAACATTTCATAAAAATAATCATAATCCAACAACATCATATGATTTAATCATGTCCTAGATTAGATCCAAGTATTAAACTCAAAATCACATGACTAAAATTAGATCAAAATATAGATCTATTCAAAAACATCAAATATGTGATCTATTTGATCCTTTTTATTATAAAAAATTATATCTTCAAAACAAAAATACCAAAAATCCTTAAAATAACATTCTAACATATAAATAAAATTCTTAGGATCATCATATAAAAATATCAAAGCCATTGGATTATGTTTTCTCATAAAAAAAATTTAAATTTACACAAAACAGAAACTGTTTTACTTCTTCCAGTTTTCAACGTTTTTTATCTAAGTAAAAATTTCATCAAAAGCTTATAACATGAAATGAATCCTCATCAAACTTTCATATAAGCTTGTTAAATATACTCCATAAAAGAATCAGACCAAGAGCTTACCAATAAGTTGGTCAAAATTATCAAAATAGCATACACTATCCAATTTATTACCCAAACTGATTTTTCTATGCTTAAACCCACTTTTAAACAAATAAATGACTGCTAAAATCAACATAAAACATATCCATAGAAGTTATGCTCAAAGATAAACAACTTTCGTGATGAGTCACTATGAGAAAATGCTTACAACTGCTTCAAAAGTGTCGCACAAAGTGAGCCAGAAACTCAGCTTGATAGTCTCTCTGAAATTAGAAAGTAATGAAATGAAGTGGTAAGGGTCTTAGACACCTTTTACACTTTTGGAGGGTGATGGGAGGATGTGAATAACACTTGAAATGATGGTTGTATTAGCCAAACCAAAGGGCAAAACCAGCCCATGGTTTTTTGCCTTGGACTGCCGCATGAGAGGGAAGAGTGAGGTGGCTTTTGACCTCCACATTATGTACTATTTAGGGCTGGCTTGGGTAGTGTTTAGTCAGCCATGACAAGGGAAACTTCCTCCACAAACCTTGCCGAGGTGACTCAATTTTGTGGACTTTAACCGAATGGGTCCCATTTAGGATTTTAATAGGGTTTGGTTGAGGTTTGGGTTTCTATTAAACTCAAATCTGATTTTTCTTGACCAAATAAAATTTTTAAAATTTAAAAGGATAAATAATGATGTCATAACTTGAATTTGAGTAATTAATAACATGTAAAAATGATTTAATCAAGCGATTAATTACTAAGCTAAAATTAGGTTTATTGATGGTTTGGAGGCAAACTTTGGAGTTTGGGAAACCGTTTAGAGCATTGGTGTATCCAAATGCAAATACAAAATCACATGTTTTGAAGGTTGCCTTTGCAGTTCAAGAAAGACTCACACGTTGGATTATATATCTTTTATTATTTTTAATTTTTATTTTTGTAAAATTAATATGTTATATATTTTACAATTAAAACTCATTATATAAGATCTACAAATATACACCAATTGTGTTGTCTAAAAATTAAACATCAACATGTAACTCAATTAGCTGCAAGAAATATCCATTAGGAAATATAACGAAGTGTAATGGCTTTCTTGGAGATTCTGAGCACCACCTCCAATAGTCAGGGCGTTGATTTTCTTCCCTTCTTACATATTTCTCTTCCCCTCATCTTTCAATTCAAACACAAACAACTAATTTCATGAGACAGGACTGTTACACACACCGGCACATACCAACCAAGCCGAAAGAAAATCTGGGACTCGGAACGATTCAACTGAAACTCATCAACATTCAAGAAAAGTGACTTTTAATGTTCCAGTCTGCCACCATTTCAAGATTGCTTGTAGCATGACTCTGTGGCAACACAAAAATCAATTATATATAGTTTGGGACTGAGGTTAAAGGGACTCTTCCATAGGGAAGAACACCCTCCAAAAATTGGCGTATGCCGCTATCTGCGGCGAGCACACGGTATTCTTTAGTAAAAGGCGAAAGAATAGTTCGCTCTGTGCTCACCGTTCGGCTGCGTGGTTTGTGGAGTTGAGTTGGTTCCATTTTATTGTAATCTGCTTGCTGGGATTTCCCTGCATCGTTCCAGTGTGGGACTCGGTGATGAAACAAGACAGCACTTCGGAGTTTGCAGCTGTGCCATCTGGTGCATGATTTAGCTCCCCCCTCTTTTTTTCCGCTTAAGTTGTAGGAACTCGTTCGCTGAAGGGTGAGAGGTCTTCGTCTTCTTGACCTGCAAACAATTCATTTTGAGAAACTGATTATTTATCTAATTCATGTGATGCAGATACACTAAACGAATTCAGGGTTTAATCTGATGAAAGACATTTTGTATTTATGCGGTTTCTGAGATTTCTCGTCATCAAAGATGTAGGAACTAGAAATTGATTTAACAAAGTAGCATTATGATTCTCTGAACCAGCAAGGCATATATTTGGATGAACAGTTTGCATCGTTTGAACACCTTGCTATATGTACAATACCTTAATAGGCTTGCATTGTGAACGGAGTCTACCAGGCTAAACTGGTACTCGAATCATGTAAGCCATGAGTATTCTCTACCTGCCTGTAATGTGCCCTTGGGATTACCGATCACTCTTGTATAAACAGGTTTAGTTTCTGTTATGTATTTCCAACATCTGCATTTACATGAAGTCTTACCAGGGTTGGTTTCAAGGCTTTTGGCCTATTAGCCTATACAACTCAATTAGCTGCATGAAATATCCATTAGGAAATGCAACAAACGAAGTGTAATGGTTTTCTTTGAGATTCTGAGCACCACCTCCAACAGTCAGGACATTGATTTTCTTACCTGTTTCTCTTTCCCTCATCTTTCAGTTCAAACACGAATAACTAATCTCTTGAAGCAGGACTGTTACACACCTGACCTGCTCAGAACAACCAAGCCGTAAGACAATATGGGATTCGAACGATTCAACTGAAACTCATTAACATCCAAGCAAATTGACATAATGTCCCAGTCTGCCACCATTTTAAGACTGCTTCTGCTTGTAGCAGGACTCCGTTGCTACACTAGAAACAATAATAGTTTAAGACTGAGATTACAGGGGCTCCTCCATAGGGAAGAACACCCTCCAAAAATTGGCGTATGCCGCTATCTGCGGCGAGCACACGGTATTCTTTAGTAAAAGGCGAAAGAATAGTTCGCTCTGTGCTCACCGCGCGGCTGCGTGGTTCGAAGAGTTGAGTTGGTTCCATTTTATGGTCATATGCTTGTGGCGATTCCAGTGCATCTTTCCAGTGTGGGACTTGGTGATGAAACAAGATATATAGCACTTTGCAGTTTAAAGCTGTGCACGTGTACATAGAAATTAACCATAACGGTGCAAACATCGGGTTTTCAAAAAAAAATAAAATAATGGTGCAAACCGAAAGTCTGATTTTGTACTTATCCTTATCAATAATATATATATATATATATATATACACATACATACATGATATTATATATAATATTTTATTAGAAAACACAACACAAACACATCTTTTCTATACAAACAGCATATAAAATATTGTTGTCTTGGGTATTTGTAGGGCTTGGATAGAAATCAAGAAATTGGCCAATTTTTTTTTTTTTTTTTTTTTTACCACTTTTGAATTGTGGTTGTTATATTGGAGTATTTGTTGGGGAACCCCACCCTTTCAGCCGGTATCATTTTTTATTTTAATAAAATCTTCTTGATTAGGAAAAAAAAAAGCATATAAAATGTTGATACAATTTTCATACCCTAGCAAGAAAACCGATCCCTATTCTATTGCCTCCAACATCCAAAAGCTCAGCTGGGCCGATTCAGTTCGAAACACTCTAAAAGTTAAGTTAGAACTCTTGGAAACAATGAAAATGAGTGCATCAGAGAGATAGTAGGCTGAGCAAAAATTTGAAAATCTGAAAATTTGAATATGGCCCTACTTTGATTTCGATAAAACGGTGTTAGAGTCGGGTTTTTTTTTTTTTAATTATTTAGTTAGAGTTGGAGGTGTCGTTGGTCTGACTTCAATCCTGAATCCAACTCCGATATTATACATATGTTATTAAAATATGTATTTATATATACATATATATATTTATCATATATACTAATATAGTTCTATAGTTATATAACTAGAATTTATATAGCTAAATTCAATAATATTAATGGGAGCTAATTATTATAAAATAATATATTTATACTATAATGTAAATAGACTAATGATATTTTAGTATATGTAAACATCATAATATTACTACCATATATAATCAAATATAGAAATAAGTTAGACACTAGTATTTAAATAACTTTAGTTTAATAAGTTAATTAATAACACATATATAAATTTACTAAAGTATAATAAAATGTAATTAGACACTAGAAAGTTTAGTATATAATTAAGTATAATAAGTTAACAACACATAATACAAATTTACTAAAGTATTATAACATGTAATTAGACACTAGAAATAAGTTATAAATAACATTACTCACTATCAATATCTAGAATCCGACAAAGCCTTAACAGTCCTAGTGAGAGAACCTCTACCTTCTTTCTAGAAAACAAATCCGGAGCAAACGTTTGAGGGAGGTGGGAGCCTCGGCTCCTCCCTCCCTCCTCTCTTCTCTTTATTTCAGTTTTGTGTTGGGTTTCTTTTTCAGTGTTTTTATTGTGTTTAGTTTTGAGAATAAAAGCTGGTGGCCAATCTCAGGGGAGTCGAGTTTCTCAACCATAAATCACAATGTTGGGTGGGGAGTTTTCACGATGAAGGTGGAGGACCTCGGTTTCGTCTGGTCGTGGTTTGGGTGGCTGAAAATCAAAGATCTAGTCCGGTGTTCCCGCCTGTTTGGCGGAGAGGTGTATAAAATCAAAGACCTAGTCTCTTACGTATAAAATGAAGTTAGGGGTGCTTGAGAGGTGTACGTGAGGTTGCCTGGATGAATGGTCTGCTGAGGGGATGCGTTGGATGTTTTACGGCGTGAACGGGGTCAAGGCAGCTTGTTCCAGGAGGCGATGTTTTCTGTGGGGTCGGGGTGTTTTCTGTGGGGTTATGGTACTCTGTTTTATCCATGGAAAACAGAGGAGTTGTTCAGGAGGCAGGCCAATGCACATGAGGGGGATAAGGTGTCTCTTCTGGGGCAGAGCTTGGCCGTAACTCACGGTGTTTCCTCACGGATGATGGTCGGAAAAGGGGGTAGGCGATAGTGCTAGTTTTTTCTTTTTTGGTTTCTATTTTATATGTTACAGTTTAATCTGAGTTTGTCGTTATCTTTCTTTGTTTGTTTAGTCAGGTTTTATTCAGTTTTTCCAGTTGTAATAAAGGTTATGGTGGCCACAGAGGGGGGCAGTTTTCCTGTGATTCCTTATATGGTTTTTCACCTCTGGGGTCCTTTGGAGTGAGGGGCCGGGTGGTGGCTCTTGTGGTCGTTTTGGCAGTTTGTTCTGGTGCTGCTGGAACGTGGGGAGGTACCGCCGGGGCTGTCCTCTAAACCTGTTTTGATGAGAGCAGTGCAGGGCTGGGCAGGAGCCGAGCGGGAGAAGGTGCAGAGGCTGGAAGGGATGAAGAGGGGCGGAGGGCAGAGTGTTGTGATAAAATCCTAAAGGGTTGGGCCCCATGTACCTACAGGCTGGGCCTTTAGATCAGGCTGGGCCCATTCGCTTTAAAGCCCTTTATCAGTTTTTGTATTTGTAGGTAGTTTGTTTTAGTTTTATAATTAATAAAAATAGGCTAGTGTCTCATTCCTCTTTTGGAGGAAGGTGGGCTTTTGTCCTACTCCTCTTTTGGAGGAAGTTGGGTGTTTAGTCCTCTTCCTCCTTGAGAGGAGAGAGTGTGGGTATACTTCTCCTCCTGGGGAGGATGGAGCGTGAGTGTAGCTCTCTTCTTCGAAAGAAAGGTTGTGTTAGCTTTGGTTTGACAGAGCGCTTTCTCTTTTGACTGCTGTCAGGAGAGAGGGTGTAGAAGTTTAGACAATATCCGTCACAAAAAAATTTGTTGGCAGGGAAGCTCCTGAGCAGTTACGTTAGTTGACTTATAGTCTGGTTCTCCTGTATTGATAAGTCACAATTGTAACTTAATGCAATGAAGCATATTTCCATAAAAAAAAAAGTTATAAATAAGTTAAACACTAGCATAATATAACAACATGTAATACTATAATATAATAATATGTAATTAGATACTAAAAATAATATGTATTAATACTATAGTATGATAACATATGATTAGATACTATATTATAAATCTAGTATAAAAATAAATTAGTAGTGAATGCTTTAGTTTTTAATTATTTCGAGAAATTGGTATTTGAAAGCCCACAAAAAATTATTTTTGAAATGGGTTAATATGAAATTAAAAAATAGAAGTCTAAATCTGATTCTTCTCTAACTCTGCTCCAATAAGTTGGAGTCGGAATTTAGATTTTTAAAGTCGGAGGAGACTTTATGTCTTGGCTTTTACCTTGTAGGTTGTGGTATTTATGTGGACCAGTCTGCTTCTTGGTCAAAACCTAATTGTATCCTCACCTATGGCCATGAGTAACTTTACAAACCTCAAGAGCGGCGAGCACTTGTTAACACATTCTTCCAAGTAGGCACTTGTTGGCGGGCATTCCCTGGCGGATACTTTCTGGCAAACACTCATTAGCGAGCACCTTCCGGCAAGGCAATCACTTATTAGAGTGTTTCCAGACGCAAGGAACCTGGTAGCCTGTAGGCTGTGGGGGAATGACGGAAGTCTTCCATGGGCCCTATTTGTAGGCTTTATCTAGGGTGTGCATCCCTCTGTCATTGGCCCCAAAGGTTGGGCCCTTTATTATTTGGACCTCTATCAAAAGATTGTACCCAAAACATATAATATTAGTTTATTAAAAAATAATATTTACAGTCATAGAATATATAAATATTATAATTTTTTAAAAATAAATAAATATAAAAACCATATCAAAAATAATTTTTTTAAAAAAATACTTAATACTTATATAATCCATAACTATATTTAACATTATCGTTATTCTTACACATAATAATTATTTGGTTGAGATAAAGAGTTTTGCTACATATGAGCACAGTCGTTCACTAATCTGTATATCAATACTAATTTATTCATACTTAAAATTTAAATTAACACTGTTTTCAATAAAATTTACTTTTTGACCAATCACATCATATTAATGCACAGATTAGTGCATAATTGTACTTGTAACTATATTTTTCCAGAGATAAATAGTGTTGGGGTCCATGAGTTTTCACTTTTTCAAAACTAATATCAGTTAAAAAAGTTTTGTACTAACACTTGAGAGTGGGGTTTAGATGTCAAAATGGTTCCTCCGAGTCACAAAAATCTTCAAAACTAAACTAAATTAAAAGTAAAACACATTAAATTTTTTAAACCAAAGATACTCATTTTGAAAAAATGCAACCACAAAGATCAAAATAGTAATTTTTCAAATACTAGAAAATGCTACGTACATAGTACATTATTATTGTATCTCTTTTTCCATTATGATAAGTTGTCATTGCTTATTATATTAACCTTTGATTTTGTTTTTGGAAAGAAAGAGACCGTCCAAATGGAAAAGAAAATATCTCATCTACAAAATACGATGAAAGTAAAATAAAAATGTGACGTATAACTTTATTTATTAAAATTTATTAAAGTAAAAATTCTAAAACCGGGAGAGATAGAGAGAGGGTGGAGGAAGAACAGTGATATAAAAGGAACGACAATGCTAGGGGTGGCCTAGCATGTACAACTCAGCGTGTCCTTTAGTGCATTTACAAATTTTGTTTTCGTTTTTGCTTTCAAATATTTTTTAAATATATTTAAATATATAAAAAAAACATATTTATTAGTAGTTATTTTCTTAATCATTGAAAAAATATTAAAAAAATTACAACACACGAATAATCAAATTGAAGGGAGAAAAACTAGGAGTTTAATTTGTATAAAATAGATTAAGATACGTTTAATTTTTTTTATAAAAAATTAAAAAAGTAGTGAGTCTCATCAATAATTAATTTGTGATGAGTTGAATTTGATTAACAATCAAACATAGTCTTAGATTTTTTATTGACTAAAATAAGGTTTTGTTTGCCGACGTTTCCAGGCATATCCAAACATAAAATTAATTCATTAAAGATGTCTACAAAACCATATGATAGCAAAACAAACGGAGGGCCTTAATGAATATGGTTGTATATTCAAATCGGCAGATAATTAAAAAGATTGTATTCGATTCGTTAGATATTCTAAATTTGTTCGAAGACTACTATAAACAACTCAGTCCACTAACTAAAGAGAAGAAACAGCAAGCTCTAAGTTGGAAGATTTCATCTCATGAAGTTGATATATATGCTAGCTTGTTTTACAATTGAAATATTAAAATTATAATTTATGTAAATACAAGATGTGCAAGCTCTACGTAAGCTGTTCAAAAAAAAAAGTTGGACTCATGTAAAAAAATTTCTTTTTTCAAAAAACTTGAATGAAAGTTGCACATACTAGCTAGGCATGTATGTAGCATTACTCATTATTATAAAGAGGGATTGCCTATAACAGGCACACCTCCTTCCTCATGAGGTACTAATGCCTATGCAATGATCAATTACTGGTCAAAGATAAATCTTGGTTATTGATATTGATACAATTATTTTATGAAAAATTCTACTCATTATTTTTACACTACACATGATTTTTTTTATCTTTTTATTTTTATTTTTTAACGAGTATGTAGTGTAGGACTATGAGTAGAAGAACTCAATTAATTTAGCAAGAATAAAATAAAATAATAAAACAAGTATAGTGTGTGGCATAATGAGTGGCAAAACTCTTATTTTATAATTCATTTTATATCCTAGCCGATGCGATAGTGTGATTTCATAAAAAATACTAAAGCTTTTTTTTTTTTTGGTAATTTAAATCTCAAATTTTACTATTTGCCTTCCATTCAAACATGATTAGAGTTGTAAAGTAGTTATAAAATAATTGTAAGTGAATCATTTTCCAATGAGTTAGCCATTTAATGCAAAATGACTAACAAAATGTTAAAATAAGGTCTCCATCGTCAGTTTATGCAATACAGCACAAGCTTATTAATACTTCTCTATATTAATTGGCAAGCACCATCCATTTATATATATAAAGAAAAATGATATTTGCAGTCTTAGAATGTGCAAGTTTCGTGTATTTCTTTTAAAAAAAGTATGTAAATATAAAATCCACATAAAAAAAATTATTTTTAAAAGGTAGATCTTACTTTTAAAAAAAAAAAAATACACAGAGCTTACATAAACTAGGACTGCAATTAGCAATGAAGTTTAAAAAATAAGGCTGAAAATCTAGGTCACACCTAAAGCACAAGTAGGTCGGCCATTTTGTGTTTTTTACCTTTTAATTGATTCTAGAAAAGGAGAAGTCGAGATTGGGCAGTTTGAATTGGTTGGACTTTTCGGAGATATTTGAGGGATCTCTTATAAAATTTTTCGGGTAGGTTCATGTCTTTGACTCTGTTTTTGTGCGGTCCAAGCATTTTCCTCGCAAATCTCGTGATATGTTCGGTCTCTCGTCAATTTATAAGACTGTTAAGAAGCCATTTTCAGCATGTACGTTCATGTGATCCACATGAATGCGCGGATTACCGATCAAGTGGCAGTATCTGATAACTACTTCAATCCTTCTGATATTGATCTCTTTTGCATGCATGTGATCTCAGTCCCTCCTCCCTCTTCCTATATATATAATTGCCTCGAATATTCACATGTGAATCATCTCGGATAACAAAAGTCTCTTGAAAAGATCTTGAAAGAACTCCATCCCCGGTCATCTCTCTCTTCTTGGATTTGAAAGGTGAGTCGAAAGAGATCCGAACGTACATGATCTATGGCTAAGGAGATCAGGAATATGATCACTTCTTGGATTGAGGTAGCTCCTGCCCTCATTGTTTATCCCCACAAGCCTTCTAACTCACCGAGTCTTGAGCCTATCGCCGAAGAGGATGACGAGGAATTCGATCAGGATGATTCACAGTCTTAGCTAATTTAATGCATTTGATCCCAATGAAGAGTTGTTGAATCCCAAATGCATGTAAACCATTCATGTTGTTCTTCATTCTAGATGGCGTACAGAAGAACAATAATAGTTCAGATGATGGGTGTTTTGCTGAAGGTGATTATATTGTAGTAGGAACAACTGCAGGAACATATATATATTTATATATATATATATATATTATAAAAACATCATGTTCTGAAAGTTTGTATATTGCAGTGTAAATTGAATCTCTTTATAAGGAATATGAAATTCCTGTTTGTCTTACTTCTTTTTCTTTGTAAACCAGTTCAGCTATTTCAGCCACGAGCTCTAAACGAATCATGTTAAGATTTAGCTAGCTAGGTTCCAATTAGGTCAAAAACCAACAAGATTTTATCTAACTTCGAAATTTCTTATGATCTAGATGTGACTCCAAAATATAATATTTGTCATTTTATAACAATTTTGTAATGATTACAAAATACACCAATATTTATAAATAAATAACAAAAATTTGATAGTGGACTTTCATTTGATTCAAGTATATACTTGGATTTCGATGAATGAAAAATACAATTTATTTATATTCCAATAATATTCATTTAGAAGGGGAACCTTGATGCTGTTCACATGGTTATCGAAGGCGCGCAAGTGAATATATAACCTACTAAAAGCGGTCTAGTCCAACCAATCTTGCTTGCACAATGGAATGATTCGCGTTCATGAGCTAGCCCACTCTAAGGGTGCGTTTGGAATATAAGTATTCTTAAGTATTCTCAAAATATTTCTTTCACAAACATCAATCAAGTACAAAATACTTTCAATTTCAATTATTTAACTTTTTTATTTAATCATTACAAAATTTTCAAATTTCAAAATAAAATACAAAAAATATTACAACCTTTTTAAATTTGAAAACAAAAATTATATTCAAATAATTTTTTAACTTTATAATATTTGTATTTTATTTTTGCTCGCTCATTTGCTTGTTGGACTATTAATAGTAATGAGATTCCCAAATATCATGCTAAGAATAGCTAGGATATTTGGAAGAAGATGTTATTCTTTGTTGAGAAGTAAAAAGTAGTATAAAAATCTAGTGGCGGAAAGTGAAGCAACTACTTTTGAAGTAATTGAAAGAAAAGATACCACTGGGGTGGGAGAGTGGGAGAGCGAGAGTCTAGACAGGATTCGTCACGTTTTTCTCTCATTCAAAATTATTCGAGATGAAGGACTTCGAGAAAAAGAGAGGTTTAGAAATAGAAGAAATCACATCATGAGGGTGAGAAAAATACACCAACCTAATAGTTCACCTGACTCTCGCTAAACACTCACTGATGCTCGGTCATATGAGAGTAGCAATTCAAGTTTACTAAATGTGTGGCAGACCACGAGAGCTGTAATTTTAGTTTGCTACTATATAAAGCATAATACGTAGTAGCGTATAAAGTCTAAATAGAAAGAGGGACAAACATTTACATAGTTCGGCATTTGAGGTGTAAGTTTATCGGTCCGAAACGGAAAACTTGACCAGACTGATAAGTATATTGGTCAGTTTTGGTCCCTATAGCCTTAAAAAAATTTTCGATCCAGTCCCAAGGTGTGATTTTTTTAGACTAGACCGAACATATCGAAATATATATATATGTATAGTTTTCAAAATGTTATATATATATATATATATATTATTTTATATAGTAGTTTTATAAGTTAATAATTATGTAATTTTTCATCTAACTTATCACCATTAACCATATTGCATTTTTCAATTTCATTTTCTTTATTTTTTATTTTTAACTTTATTATTATGTAATGTGCAAATAAAGTTAGATAGTTGATATTCAAAAATGTAAAAATTGTGCGATTTTTTGTATAGTTGGACCAAAAATACACATTAGAAGTGATTTTAGGTTTTTCATATGTTTGGTCCATTTTTACACTAGTCCAGACCAAATTGGATTGAATGGACAAATCGGACTGATAGCTAACGATCTTATATTGTCTATAAGGGTAACTCATTTGGTCTCGATCCGGAAAAGGATGTACCAAAATTTTTGATCCGGTTCAAAAATCTCCTTATGGACCAACTAGACTAGAACAAACCAATTACACCCCTATTTGGCACAAAAGTTTACGTTCACGTGTCGTTTCAAGGCAAAATTCATTATACTTGATGATTATATAATTCCTTATGGCCACACATAACTTTCAATACAATGGAGAAAATAAGGTTGTGGAGAGGTTGGTGAAGATGCCTTCCTTCTGAACAGAGAGTCCTCTAAGAGGTTGTGGAGAGGTTGTTAAAATCTTTTTCTCTAAACATAATTGATTCTTGACCATCTGTTTCTCACGGGTGTAAATTAAAGGACAACGTACGTACATACTTCTAAATGGAAAATCTCAAGTTATATACCCTTCCTTAATTATCCATGGAAATCTTAAAATACATAGATATGTCAAAGCAATACAAAAGCCCCACATCGTTGAAGTGTGAGACTTGTATTGCCAACACAACCTATAAAAGGAACACCCTACTATACTACAACTTATACAAAATATACACTACCAAATTTAAAAACTATATGAACTTTAAATTATAGTCATGTTTACACATTTAAATTTACCATTTGGCTCCAAAAATGTATTTTTTTTTTTTTTTTTATCGCATTTGGACTCAAGAATAATTTTTGGGTCTAATGGCCTATTTG
Organism: Carya illinoinensis; assembly: GCF_018687715.1. Lineage (NCBI taxonomy): Eukaryota > Viridiplantae > Streptophyta > Magnoliopsida > Fagales > Juglandaceae > Carya > Carya illinoinensis. The sequence goes on from NC_056760.1 coordinate 34,698,091, forward strand.
ATTATTGAAGTGGATGTGGGAGGTGGGGTGGATGAGGGATATTCGCTCCTTCCCATCGGCACTGGGTTGGGGTACCTTGCCCCCGGGATGCAGGGAAGGGGGTGAAAACCCCACCCCCCCCCCCCCCCCCCGGCCCATACAAGATGGGGGAGGGTAGGGGGCTATCCTACCCTGTAGGGTGCATGTAGCACCTATAGCTGGAACTAACTTTCTTGTGTTCTTTCTGCATTCAGTTTAAGTGAGGGTGTTGTCACTCTTTTCTAGCTTTATTTTTTGGGTCCCACGTTTTTTATTTGTTTAAATAGTACTCATTCTAGGCACTTCACTTCTACTTGGGGTTTAAGGCAAGAGATCTGTTGTCCCCTATGCTTTTCATTCTTAGTGAAGAATCTCTCAGTAGTGATATTCATCAGCTCATAGTGGATAGTCATATCACCACCTATTCGGCCCCTATGGTTGTGGCCGTCTCTCTCTTATTCTTTTTATTGATGACCTCTTAATTTTCACTAATGGCTCTAAGAAGAGCCTTACTAACCTTATGGGCTTCTTCTCTCACTGTGAAAACATGTATGGGAAGAAGATTAATCAAACACAAAAGTGTCCCTAGATCTCGTAGGTACATCATTGCAACTATTGGGGGCTTTAAGGAAGGCTGCTTTCCTACCATTTGGGCCCTTCTTTCTTTTCTCTTTTAGGAAGATCCACATTTTGCCTATGATGCCATTCTCTCCAAGATTAAAAAAAAAAAAAAAAAAAAGTTGTTGGGTGGAAAGATAATCCCTTATCTATTAGAGGTAAACCTACTCTTAATAAATCTATCTTATCCTCCATCTTGATTCATATCCTCTCTATTATTAATCCCTTCAAGGTCATTGATTCCATTCACAAAGGTTTGCTAATTTTTTATTGGAGAAACAAAGGCACAGTACTCCAAGAAAAATAAATTTTTTGGAATCATATTTCTTGGCCTCTCTCAAAAGGTGGTTTGGGTTGGTTGGATCCCTAATAATCTCTTAAGCATTGGTGGCAGCTCTTTACTGTAGGAATTTAGGAACTCCCTTGTGATCCTTAAACCAAGTTATGATACTAATGTTTGGAAGCAAACTCGACATGGAAACTTCACCTCAAAATTTGCTTGGAACCCTTTTAGAGACCACTCCTCTTTTTTGTCTTTTATTTAGTATCATGGGATCTCCACCAAGATCTTTGTCTTCTTATGGTGTCGCCCTCGATGACATGGTCCAACAGTGTGGAATCCCCCTTATCAATTCTTCTTGCTTTGATGGCGCCATGGAGATTGCCAACAATGTCTTTGCTGATTGTTCCTTTTTTAAGAATGTGTGGGTTCATTTTGCCTCTATTTTTGGACATACGCATATTGCCTCTAGGAGTTGGAAGAATAACACTATTCAATGGTGGTCCTCTTTTTGTGGCTTCTATCGATTCCATTTGATCGCCCACTTGTTACCTTCTCTTATTCTTTGGGAGGTTTGGTTAATTAGGAACAAGACTAGATTTGAAGATAGCCACACTAATGTCAGTACTATCATTTACAAGATCAACAAATGGCTACATGATCTCAACCCCTTGCTAAAGCCTAAGTCCTTATTTTCTCATTCCAATGCTTCGGTCTTCGATTCTCTTCATATTTTCAGTACCACCATTAGAACTAAGAGGCACTTCCTTGTGATGTGGATCTCTCCCGCTGTGGGAACTCTCAAGCTCAACGTTGATGGTGCTTCTAAAGATAACCTTGGTTCTACTAATTTTGGGGGCATGGCCATTAATCGCTCTATTATTGCTAGGTTTTCTTGGTTTTTGGGCACTGGCACTAGCACTTTTGCCGAGCTTTCAACTTCAAAAATTGGCTCTCTTTTATGCTTCCAAATGGATGTTTTCAGACCTTATTTTGGAATCAGACTCTTAAGGTTTTGGTTAATTAGTTTAATATAATTTAGAATGACGTTTTGCATCCTGAAACCTATTTCTCTTTTAGAATCTGTCATGTTTATAGGGAAGGTAATGCTTTAGCCATATGTCTTGACTCATTCGGTGCGCATCATAAAAGAGTAAGTTTCTCTTCTCTTAACTTCCTAAACATATGGCTGGTCATGTTGCTTTAGATTGTTCAAGTATTCCCAACCTCAGGCATTAGTTGTTCCTTCTTTTTTATAGATGCTTATTGGTGAACATTTTATTGTTTTTAATAATTTCCATATAGTTTTTAGGAGTTTAGTTTTAAAGTTCTGGATGTAACCCTCAAGCGTCCTCTTGTACAAGGTATTCATTCGCTATAAATGAGGGTAATTAATAAAATTGGGATACTGTATACTTCTTTGACCAAAAAAACAAAAAACAAAAACCTTACTGGCATTTGACAAATTAATTTTAAGTACAGAGATTAATGTTTGAGAGATTATTAAAATGCGTGCTCAAATTTATAGGATTCAGAGCATCCGCATCTGGATGCCTAAAGCCTCAAATTCTCTAAATTTTAGCACAAAAAGTGACAAAAACTGTTCATCTTATTCCTTATTTTAAGGAAATATTTTGGGATGTGAACAGTAACTCCCTAAATATGGGGAGCCACTTGTCATCCCTAAATCATTTTTTATAAATATTTTGTTTTAATAAATAACACAAATTCTTCTTCCAATTATCTACACTTTCTCTTATGCTCATATATGTTATAGTTTTAAATAAAAATTTTAAAAATAATTTAAATAATTATGAAAATTTCAAAAAAAATTAAGAATATTATTGTACCTGCAAAAAATAAAATAAATTTTTGTTTAGAATATTATTCACTAGAGAGTAATAATTTAAAACATAAGAAAAAAAAATATAAACTAGTGAGTAGTTAAGTTTATAAATGGAAGTGAGAGAAAAATAAGAATAAAGAAATACTAAAAAAATATTATTTTAATATAATAAAAAAATAATATAGAATAATATGTAAGTGATTTTTAAAAAATGAGTAAAATTGTAAGTAGTGTGTATTTTAGTCAAATTTTAGATAAATTTATAAGGAACCAATAAAAATGCTCTACTTTATTGTACACCGCACTGAACACGTGGATATGAAAGTTTAAGCACGTGAATCTATCACAGATCTATATGTTTGCTACTAAAGTTAGGTATCTATTTTATTTATTTTTAAAAAAATATAATTACAAGTATAATTGTGCATCAATCTGTATATCAATATGATGTGATTGGGTAAAAATTAAATTTTATTAAAAATAGTATTAATTTAAATTTAAAGTATAAATGAATCAGTATTAATATACAGATTAGTATATAATTGTGCTTGTCTATAGCAAAACTCTTTATTTTTACATCCTTACATATAATATAATATATATATATAAAGGAAAATGATAGGATCCCGCGTTCATTTGTCCCACTCTATTTTTTTTAAGGTTTTTTATTGTAGTGATTAAAAAATTATTTTTTAATAATATTGTAATTTTTTATTTTTTAAAAATATTTAAAGGTGTTAAAAAAATAATTTGAAAAAAATATTTAAATTTTTTTTTTCATATCATTTTTTAATACTTTTAAATATTTTTTAAAAAAGAATAAAATTCACAACAGTATTAAGCAATATTTTCTTAATTACTATGTAAAAAAAACTTTAAAAAATTTTTTACAAAAAAAAAAAAAAAAAAAATGAACGGGATCCCAGCAGATCCCTAGCATTGCCCATATATAAAAGAATTGTCAAATTCGTTCACTGCTAATACCAAATACTGCTAACATTACACTTCCTTTCAATACAATTATGAATGATTACTGTACGAAATGTTCGTTATATACAAAAATATACAACTCATTATTATACTGTCTTCTCTCTTTATTTACCTTTATGGCTATACACCATGAACATGGAGGAAAAAAACAGAAAAACAGAGGCTCAAGACTGATGAAAATCAACACAGTGGAGGGGCAACAAAGGGGTAGGCTGACTATTAAGATCAATTAAATAAAAATGAGAATAAAAAAAAATGAGTAATGCTATATACAGTACTCGTAAGATATGTAAGTGTCGTGCAGCCGTTTTGAAAAAGAGTAGAGTTTATTATTAAAAAATTAATTTTCTTTTTATGTGAATATCTTATTTATTCATTTTTTTTAAAATGATTGTGTGGCACTTGTAAACTCATAACTGGAATTATTATTTCTCTAAAAAGATTTACAACAAATTAACACGAGAAGAACATTGTCCGCAAGCTAGCAGCCATCAATATGCTTTTGTTTTCTGTATTTTGTTTTTACCAGTGTTCTCTATGTTCTATGCATATTTCTCTACCAGTGTTCTCTATGTTCTATGCATATTTTTCACATGTAACTCTTTGATTCTGTGTATAGAGCTTTTATTTATTAACTTCTGCAACTTTTTTGGTACCGCGTCCTTTCTCTTTTTCTTGTTGTTTAAGCTTTTTAACACTTATAAAAAGACCATAACTCACCTACCTTTACTCTCAACCTCACCCTCCACCCCTAATATCTTCTATAAACTTGGCTTTTTGATAGCGGAAGAGTAGATAGCAAGATAGCAAGACAAAGCGTTTCTCGTACTGCAAATGGCAAAGGAGACCAGATACCTGAGTTTCTGGATTGAGGTTGCTCCAGCCCTTCTCATTTCAAAGACCAAGGTGGTTCCCATTTCTACTGTCCTGGAGACAATTACTGAAGAGGAGGAGACTGAGGTATACGACCAAGACTTGTAAAATGTTTTGCCGTTTATTGTGCAGATCATGATCGGCCTTTGAATGAGTGATTATTTGAAAGTTTTGCAGCTCATCCAAACAAAAGTTAGTGATGTTTAGTACAAGGACATGATTTTCTATCATTCCAATTTCATCTTGTGTTTTCTTCCTATGTAAAGCAATTATTTCTCCTGCTCCATACTTGATAATTGTAGCAATATTATGCAAAGTTGAAGCCTCTCATATTGAAATCGTAGCATTATCTGGAATTTGACAGTATAATTAATTAAATTATGCAATTAAAAACGACCTCTATTCAAATATTGTGGTAGATGAGTGTATTAATTAATTGAATTCCATAAATGCTAGCCAAGCTAAATCTAAACGTTTTTGGGGTCCTTACAACGAGCTGATTATATGAAGATTTTCAATTGAGCACCGCGGGAGAAGTTCATAGCAGCCTATTACGAGCAAACATAGTAATCAGGATACTGATATTATAAGTGTCAATTCATTTGGCACGAGGCTCCGAAAGTTTTCAAATTTGAAGACCATAAACTGTTAAAATAAGAATTTGTTAACTAAAAGAAGTTGTTGGGAATTGCTCAGAAGATCATGGACACTGCGATTATTAAGAGTATGCAGAGCATGCGTTGCTACCATCTAGTTAGCAGTAATGAGTTTTATCATCATCATCCTTATTTGTGACGTGGAACGGTGGGAGTTAGGATTTCTTTGATTGCACGTAAAGGCATTTAATTGTAACTTTTTTAATGGTGGGTCGTTGCATGGGGGCTTATTGGGTGTTTTTTTTTTGATGAAAAGATCTCATTCTCATATATTCATTCTCAGAATTACATTTTTCTCCAGTTGGATACATTCATTCATCCACTCTGGAATGTCCTCTAACCAAACTAACTCATTATCACATTGAAGAGCAAACTAAGCCAGTTTATGTGCAGCTAAGTTACATTCTCTTGGAGCATATTGTATTATCCATCTCTACCTAGTATTGTATATTTACTTAATATCTTCAATAATTTGGCCATACCAAGCAAAGTTCTGGTCAGTTTGTTGCACTTCACTAATAATGTTCCTTGCATCACCTTCAAACACTGCATTGGTTATTCCAATTTCCTCACATAAAACAACAGCTCTTCATAGGGCATTAGCTTCTGCTACACTTGGATCACTCACTGGAGTAAGAGGCATGCTTAAGGCTGCTATGACTTCTCCCTCAAAATTCCTTATGATTATACCTGCTCCCATTTTTGAGGTAGAGGTTTTGAAACCAGCATCCCAATTGACTTTGTATCTGGTTTCATCAGGAGGTTGCCACTTGACATCTCTTCTAATAGGTTGATGAATAAGTAGAGATCTGGTTCCCATATCATCCTTGGCCTCAATGAAATTGTTCCATTCTATCATTGCTGCTGTCCACACTTTTGTAGGACTTTTAAATACTTTCTCAAACACCCATTTGTTTCTTCTCTGCCATATTTGTTTAAAGGTAAAAGCCATATATTCTAGTTCCTGTTTTTGCACCTTGTTTATCAGATATTGCCAAGTCTCCATAAAGGTTTCTTCTCTGCAAATTAGCTTCTGCACTTTGCTATCTTTCTTAGCCCATACATCTGAGCTTGCATTACAGCTCCATAAGGCATGCCCACTGTTTTCCTTGTTTAGCAAACATATAGGACATAGACTTTCTTTTGTGATTTTTCTTTTTTCCAAGTTTTCTTTAGTTGGCAAGCAGTTTGTGAGTGCTCTCCACAAGAAAACCTTGAGATAATTCGAGATGTTAAGCTTCCACATCTGGCCCCATATCTGATTTTTTTCTGCATAAACAGATTGTTCTCCCTTTTGTTGTCTCTCCAACTCTTGAGCCAAGTAATAAGCACTTTTCACTGAAAAGTGTCCAGATTTGTTGGGACCCCAATAGATCTTATCTTCAAGTCCCATTCTACTTGTAGGGATAGCTAATATCGCCTTGACTTCCTCTTCTTTAAAATTTTCTTCCACCATTTGTTGGTTCCAATTTCCGCTGTCCACTTCAATTAAAGCATCTACTGTTGCTTCCTTTCCAAGGTTTGATACAGGGGATTGAACTTCGAATGATGATGGGGTAGGCAACCATTTGTCTTTCCATATCTTTATTTTTTTTCCATTGCCCACTCTGTGTCTAATGCCTGCTCTGATTAGATCTCTGACACCCCAGAAACTTCTCCATATGTATGATGGTCCATACCCAAGATTTGCTTTCAAAACAGAAGTCTTTCTGAAATACTTTTCTTTCATCACTTTGGCTGCTAAAGAATTAGTGTTAGTGATCATTCTCCATAGTTGTTTAGCTAGCATTGCTCTATTGAAGTTTTCAATATTTCTGAACCCCAATCCCCCTTGATTTTTTGAGCTGCTCATGTCACTCCATTTTTTCCAATGGATTTTACTATCATTTTTCAAGTGGCTCCACCAGAAGTTGGCTGTCATAGTAGATATATCTTTGCATAATTTTTTGGGAATCTTAAAAACACTTATTGCATAGCTAGGAATAGCTTGCAACACTGATTTTATCAATACTTCCTTCCTTGCCTGTGTTAGAAAACTATTTTTCCAGTTGTTGATTTTTGACCACATCCTTTCTTTAATAACTTGAAAGGATTTTTGTTTTGATCTACCTATAACACTAGGTAGACCCAAGTATTTTTCAAAATCTGCACTGGACTTGCCTCCTATCTTTCTGATCAGACTGTTTCTCATCATCTGAGGAGTGTTTGAGCTAAAATAAATCACAGTTTTCTGTTTGTTCAGTTGCTGACCTGTTGCAGCTTCATACCAGGTTAAGATGGTCTCTAGTTTCCTCCATTCTTCTAATGTTGACTTACAAAAAAATATACAATCGTCAGCATACATGAGATGGCTGATTGGAGTACCACTCTTTGCCACTTTAATGCCCTTCATAGCAACTGTTTTCTCAGCATTGTTTATCATTGCATTTAGACTTTCAGCACATAACAAGAATAGGTAAGGAGATAAAGGGTCTCCTTGCCTAATTCCTCTAGTAGGAGTTATGAGATTTCCTGGTTGACCATTTATGAGCACTGAGTACTGGACAGAAGTCACACAATTCATCACAAGGCTGGTCCATTTTTCACAGAATCCCATTTTCAGCATTACAACCCTTAGAAAGCCCCACTCCACTCTATCATAGGCTTTGGACATTTCTACTTTAATTTCCATACTTCCAAACTTATCCCTTTGTCTAGTTTTCATGGTATGAAGAGCTTTATATGCTATAATTACATTATCTGAAATTAACCTCCCAGCTATAGAAGCACTTTGGTTTTGGGATATAATGTCATTCAACACATGTTTCATTCTATTGGCAATAGTTTTGGCAATAAGTTTGTAAAACACATTACAAAGACTTATTGGTCGAAACTCACTAACCTTTTCAGGACTCTTCACCTTTGGAATAAGTACTAAGAAAGTAAAGTTAGTGGTTCTGTCCATCACACCTCCATTTAGTATCCTCAAGGCTTCTTCCACTACTTTGTTCCCCACTATATCCCAGTGATCTTTATAGAATGCAGCACAAAAACCATCAGGTCCTGGTGATTTGAGGGGTGCCATGTCATGAAGGACTCCTTCTATCTCCTCTCGAGTGAATGAGAGCACCAATCTGGTATTCATTTCAGAGGAAACTTTTTGTTGCACATTTTGCACCCCTTTTTGTATAGCATCTTCAGTGGACAGTTTGGAAGTATACATTTCTTGAAAATAAGAGTGAAAAGCATCTTTGATATCTTGTTGATCTTCTCTTAAAACTGACTGGCTATCTTTTATCATTGAGATCTTATTTCTTTGCTGTCTTTGTGTTGCACAAGCATGAAAATAGTGAGTATTTCTGTCCCCTTGAGTATACCAGTTCCTTTTTGCTCTTTGTCTCCACTTTATGTCTTCTTCTTCCATAAGGATTCCCACTTCTTTTTGTAGAGCTCGAATACTGTTACTGTTGTCTCCACTGTTGCCATCTTGGAGGTTTTTTAATAGAGCTAATTTCTGTTTTAGTAAAAGACCCTTCTGTCTATGAAAGTTTTTGCTCCATTGTTGCAATGAATTACTACAATGGGTCAATACTTGCTGGACTGAGTTTCTTTCCGTGGTGTCCTGTAACCAATTGTTTGTTATGACTTCTTTACATTCTTCCTCCTTACTCCACCATGCTTCATATCTAAATAATCTTTGTTTTACTGGAGTAACTACAGCATATTTACTGGTACAGAGAAGAATTGGGTTGTGGTCTGAACTCCTAGCCACCAGGTTCTCTATTGAAACTTTTTGATAGATCTGTCTCCATCTCTGATTTGCAAAGCATCTGTTAAGTCTCACTTTGGTGAAGTTTCCTTCTTCCTGGTTATTGCTCCAAGTATAAGCTACCCCCTTGTGGCCCAAATCAGTCAGATTATTTTGATCCACAGCATTTCTAAAAGAAATCATTTGGTTTTCTGGTCTTGCTCTACCTCCGCTTTTCTCATGTTGGAAGAGGATTTCATTAAAGTCACCAATTATGCACCAAGGTTCTGTTCCATCATTAATGGTTTTCAGTAGCTCCCATGAAAGGTGTTTCTGACTAACCTCTGAATATCCATAAAAGCCTGTCAACTTCCATTTACCTCTGATTTCTTCATCATATAACCACCCACTAATGTGTCTTTGTGAATAGTTTATTAACTCAAAATCAGTAGAGGACTTCCACAAAATAACTAAACCTCCACTTCTCCCTATAGGATTCACACCAAAACAACCTTCAAACCCTATCTTTCTTCTAATATTATCCAACCTATTTACATCTAAGTAGGTTTCCATCAAAAATATTACTTTCGGGCACTTATCCTTTACCATCAGGTACAGGTCTTGAACTGTCCGAGGATTCCCAAACCCTCGGCAGTTCCAGCTCAACACAATCATTATTCTCGGCAGGGCTGGTTGACAGCCCCTGCCGAAATCATTTGATCTGTTTCTTTTAGTTTCTTGCTATTCTCCTGTTTATCTGCTTCTGTATTATGGGACAAGAAGGTTCTTTTACATTTCCCTGTCAAGCTGTTAGAATTAGCTTTGGGAGTTGATTTCATTCGAGCTTGTCTCTTCCATCTTCCCCTTGTCTCTGTAGGTTTACAGTTGTCATCAATCTATTCATTATCAATCAGCTGCAGTGATTTCTCATGATTGGCATGGCTAGTAGCTGGGATGGACTGGCCTTCACTCAAGTTCTCTGTCCCTTCCAAACTTAGTTTGTGTTTTTCCTCTTTTTGGTATTCCATTGCTTTGTTGAGTGTAGTGTCAGATTTTTCTATAGCTTCAATAAACTGTTCTGGTCTTTCCTTCCTCCAATGATCTCCATTTTCTAAGGCCTTTGATGAGGTATCTTGTTGGTCATTTTGTCTATTTTCTGCTATTGATGGTCTCTGATGTCTTTCCAACAGCCATTCATCTGTATCTGTTGATGGCTTAAAACCTTTATTCCTTTTGTTTGTTTCAGCTCTCAACCATGTGCCATATTGACTTTCTTCTTTATTAAACCTGTAATTTTCAGTTCATTGTGTGCATCCAAGTTTACCATGGTAGAACAAACCACAACTAAGGCAGATTCTGGGTAGCTTTTCATATCTGATGGGTATCCACATGCTTTTTGAGTCAACATTAATAGTTCTTCCTCGAGCCACTGTTTTATTCAAATCTATGTTAACTCTAACCCTTAGGTATTTTCCCCATCCTATATCCCCTGTAGGTACATCCACATCTATAACTTCCCCAACAGTACTGCCTATTAATAATCCATACTTTCGGTTCATACAGCAAAAGGGTAAATCATGTAATTGTATCCAGAATAGTTCAGATTTGAACTCCATAGCATGAGGTTGCAGGTGAGTATTAAATTTTTTCAATACAAACAGACTTGTATCAAAAAGCCATGGCCTTCCAGCCATAACTCTATTACAATCAGTTTCATTCACAAACGAGATAACAAAAGTATTTGCTCTTAATTCTACAAATTCCACATCCTTATTAATCTTCCATATTTTGAGCATAGTTGAACGCACAACCTCTTTATTCAAATATCTATCCGAGAGGATTTTTCCTATTATACTTCTATTTTCTTTTTCAACCATACCTTTGCAATTTTCCTCCTGTATATTGATCTCCGGGGCTTATTGGGTTTTACTTTACTGAATACTGGCCCAACATATAACTATTGTAAAATTCTATAAACTTCATTTTCATTCCACTCTCATCCTATATGATGAGGAAATATTATTCATCAACCTTTAAATTTCTTCTTTATAAAAGTAAACTATGATCTAAAGTTGATAAAAGTGTCACATTCTATATAATAAGATGAGAGTGAATAATGATTGTAATTTATAGCATTACTCAACTATTTTCTTCTGGAATGAGTTTGTCTTATTGCCGTCAGACTCAATTAACATAAGCTCCCTTCAAATTGTTAGTTTCATAACTACTCGTGCCTCAATATGTGTGTATGGGATAAATATTCTAGGCCCAAGCTCATTAGACTCAACCAACCAAAGGGCCATCACCAGGATGTAAGAAATGAAGAGACAATGAGGGAACAAGATAAGAGGAAAAGTCAAACACTCAAGAGAAAAAGTATGGGAAAAAAATGAGAAAATAGAGGAATGGCGGTTAGACACGAAAACTAGATGATGAGGTGACATAAGGCTGGTGTTCTCCATTCCCAACAATGATATAAAAGGGATATGAGATCTAAGAAAGATGATCAGCTTCTTCTTTAACAATAGGAGGCGAGATGCCATTTTTATTTGCTTTGGGCTATAGGGTTCTTGGTCCCACTATAGTGCGAGATATGATAGACAATAATTACTTATTTTATAGTGGATTTGCCCTCCAAACAACATGTGGATGTAGGATCTATACTAAACCACGTAAATATGTGTGCCTTACTCTCTATTTACATTTGTAGTATTTACTTTCTATTCACAACTGTGGATGTACCTATGGATACTGTCCCATTGCTCCAGACCACCATCGTGGGCTTCAGACGACACTGATCAAGGCCTGAGATGCTACCACGAGACAAGGATGACTCTTTCTCTCGTTACGGCCTATGGACCAACTTTTGATCTTAACAGTTGGCTCTATCTATGAGCTTGATTTATTTTCTACACTGAAAGTGGGAGAAAGACAATTTTCCAAATTACGAAATCATCTATGAACGAGCGGATAAACTTCCTCTCAAAGAAGTGTTCTCAACTTTCTATCTCTTATTTTTATTAATATTGCTACTTGGAAGACAATGAGGCGAGAACCTAGTACCTAGATGTACATTGTGCACTTAGATTACTGTTCAACTATGCATGACATGCATAGTGTGCGATGGCCACATGCCGGTCGTGCATTGTGCACTTAAGGTGCAAAGTGCATGTAAAGCAAGTCCCGATTGCGCATGGCATGCACAATGTGTAATGGGTGCACAACACCATGCACCCATGACACTCACCACGGCTAGCCATGAGCCCGATAAAGGTGCCAGCAACCACTATGTGGACTGCTGGCATTTTCTATCCTCATCGTGCCGATCCCTGATCATAGAGGACATGCACAATGTGAATAGTGGGAATTTTCCGTTGATGCCATGGTGATCCCTGACCATGGAGGTGGTGAACACCATGCACACTGCGTACAAAAGATATGCACACGACTGGCTACCACTTCCCCAATAGGCCACAAGCTGGTGAGGCAACTGGTGGCCACCACCGCAACAGTCAACAACTTTTGTCTCTGATGTGGTACCCCCAATCCCAAGGAAAGTCCAGGAACATAGTGTGTGCTAGATCGTGTAGAACATGCCACTCGATGGAAGGCATGCTGCACTCCACCATATGGCTCTCCTTGCCACCATGCAGTGCACCTCAGTCCGTGTGGTGTTCTTGTTAACACGATGGCATTCCATGGCACAGAAGCTGCCACGGGCTAAGTCCCACCCAGGGCAGCAGATGTAAAGGCTCAAAGGTGCATGTCAATGTGCTCCTAATAGCCACGCATTCTTACAACCTCTTGCCCACCTCATCCCGCACAGTGTTGCACTGCCTATGTACAACATGCACCACACATGCACGTAAAGATGCACCCACCATGCATGTATCATGCACACACAATGTCTAGGGGGCAAATCGGACATTTCACATGCAAGAGCCTTGGCCACGACAAAGTTGCTTGCCACAGTCCCTTTACTTGGACTAAAAAAATAGAAATAATGACTAAATTGCTCTAGTTTATTTTTCTCAAAATTTCTATTTGAATTTCATTTTTACTAAAAAGTTTGGATTTTGGAGGTTCTCTTTTAAAAACACTTCGACGTTACACGAGAGTCCCAGTGGCTACACGCCTCAAGAACATACTTTACTGGAAACCACTCGTGTAGCATGAAACATCGACTACAAAATCCCTTTCAAGCACTACTTTAGTTTGTCTTCATCATGATAGATCGCTTGGTACTACGGGCACCCCGAATCATCATCATTGCAAAGGCATAGTTGCTGACGAGCCTCACCTATACACCTTAGGCCTTCACCTCATTCTAGCAAAATGGTTGAGGTTCACAAATCTCAACTTATGCTTAGTTTTCTTTTATTTGCTATTATTTATGTACTAAGTTGCAGATTTAAAGTTTGCATGATAAGTCCTTTTGGTGTGATGAGTTAAGCTTAATTATGGTTATTGTCATTTTTTTTATGGTTTTTATTTTGCTTGAGGACAAGCAAACATTCAAGTTTGGGGGTATTTGATATGAGAATTTATTTAACACATTTTCTTAGTTCTAATTGTTTTGATTCATAATATTTTGTATGTTTCTTAACTCGTTTGTTTAGAATTTTATGTCTTTACATTGATTTAATTATTGAAAATTCTTTATATTTTGCAGGTGTTTAATTATTGAATTAGGTTGGAATTTGGATGATGTGAAGAGGCAGAAATCAAGCTAGGCTTAGAGAGCAAATCCTAGTTGGTCTGGTCTAGTCAAACCAGAATACTGTTTAGTTTTTGGGTTTTAACTAAAGCTACATACCTCAGTTTTAGGTTTTGTTTGGCTTGTTGGAAAGCTAAGACGTTGATCTAAAACTTTTATGAAGAGCTCAAAATCCAGTTCTACCAAAGCAAGCTTAGGTGCATTAGAAATATGAGAACGAGATTTAAAACATTAATGAAGAGTCCAGCTCAAAAATATGTCATTATGATGCTCTAAATCTAGGTAGAAGTCGGGAAGTTAAGAATTTCGAATTTTTAGCAGCTTATATGGGGAATATCTTTTGTTTTAAAATTTGAAAAGAGATTTGATTTTGAATGGATTGGATGCCTGAAGATATGAAACGAGGGTTAAAAAAAAAGGAAGAAAAAAAAATCACAGAAGGAATCCACAAGAAATTTAAATTCGAAATGCACTAGGAGACACTCTGGACATACTTTAATATTTTAACCTTAACTTCCTACCCATATATCCAATTGATTTGATTCTTGATGGGTTGGAAAGCTATCATAAAGGGCTAAAAATTTGTCTCTAATAATAATTTCAAATTTTGAATTTCTGAAGCCCGTACACGAGTGTCAGATTAAGTCCAAAAAGCCAGACGATTTTTTTAAGGAAAATTAGGAAAACCTTAGGGTTTCTTTTCTACCATATATAAGCATATTATTGACACGAAAAGTAGAGAGTTTGCTTCACTAGAGAAAAGGATTAGGGGAGCCGAATTCAAAAAGAAAAATAGGAGAATGAAACTGGTTACCAAGTCTCAATGAAGAGAGATCTTCAACAATCTTGAATGCTTCAGCAACCTATTTCAAGCAAAAGAGTTTTATTCTCTTCTCTTTTAATTTTCTTTTGATGTATTCCAATAAGAACATGGTTAATTTCAGATCTTTCATGAACTAATTTTATTTTTGTAGGACTTTGATGTAGTCTAGCTTTGAACACAATTTATATTCTAAGTTATTTTATTTTCAATATCTCTATGATTGATTGTTTATTCATTATTTTTAATACTTGCAATTTTCTAGCCAATTATTATTTGATCTATTGAATTACAATGAAACCAAGAGGTGATTTATGATTAAAGCTCTAGGTTTAAGCACCATTAGTTGAGCAAAAGTAGAAATACTTTATCACGATTAGTGTGACTTTCAAGAAAATTCCAATGAACTTAATGAGTCTCTAATTAGTTAAATTTACATAGAGATATGATGAGTTATTAGTTAGAGATATTTTTAATATTATTCAAGAGAAGATTTTGAATAATTAAGGGATTTCTATCATCAACTTGGGACATTTGGAGTTTCATAACGAGGAAGAATAAATTGTGTGGGATTTGCTAGATGAAATCAAAAGCTCTAGACCTATTCTTATTATATTTAAAATCTTAGATTGTATGCTATTTTATTCTTAAATTTATTTTTTTGTCAAGTATTATAATTTAATTTAAATAGAAGAATCTTTCTATTTTTGATTTTTCAAATAGTAATTAATTTAATAAATTTCAATACTTAATAATAAAAATTAATGTAAGTTTTAGGCACGGTTTCTAGGTAAAACCGACGCCGACCAACGAGATAAAATATACCGTAGCAACCAACCGTAACCAGTCGATAGAGAGGAGGAAAACCGTCCGTATTGACTCCAGCAGTTCTCTAGAAGTTTACGATTGATTCTCAGTTTTCCTAGTGACGTCGTTTGGTTTTAAGTCCAACGGTGTCGTTCTACTTCTTCTTTTTTTTTTCTTTTTTTTTTTTCGTTTCTTATAGATCAATTGACACCGACATTGTTTAGATGTGTTTAAAATAACTGCATGAATAAAACGATCCCGTTGCACTTAAACTTAAGTAGAACGACGTTATTTTAAATAGATGTAAATTAAAAAAAAAAAAAAAGAATATATATAGTCGGTTGGTTCGGCGATTTGAGCCGATCTCAAATTGTGACCGAACCGACGTCTGTAAGTTTTGTTAAAGTTATGCTGCCTGTCGACTAGTTTCTTAAAGATTTCGATCTGTTTCAATCTCTGACGGTCGGTCGTGACCGAGTTTTCAGTTTCTTGTACACTCTAGTAAGTTTGACATCCGTTTTTTTTTAAATAAAAAAAAAACACTTTATTTATTTATTTTTTGAAATGACAAAAAAAACACTTTATTATTTATTACGATAATGTGCATTAAAGATATTTTCACGCAATCAGTTCGAGGACCTCCCTGTCAACTTGAAGGAGCTGTTAGAGATAAAGCTAAAGCTGTCCAGACTTGATCTCAAAATCAGTCTTTCTTGGCACTACCTTTGCAGTTGCAGAGACCTTAATAAAGTCTCCAACAGATGTCTTAGAGCCCAGATAACATTTGAGATCTCAGATCTGGATATGCAGTACCCAACTCTTGTTTGGATTTATATATATAATTTTATCTCATCATCGTTTGCAATTCAATGCATCTTATTAACTGCTGCAATTGTAAATATGAAGGAATATTTCCGTTCAAAATGCAAAAATTGAGGACAAAACCTGTTGCTTTCTTGAAATTCAGGGGCTTTTTGGAAAATAATAAAAAATCAAATTGAAATGGTCCACCAAATTCGCATTAAAAATAAAATAAAAAATAAAACTAACCGACAAAACATTACAAACCGGAAAACAATAATTTCAAAGTAATTGCACACGTGAGTATATCACAGCTGCCGCAGGCCAAACATATGGTTGCATGCCCACGGACGGTAAATTGCCCAAGAAGACTGAGGTGGCATGGACCATCTTCTTGTAAGTGCGTGACACGTGGCATCATTTCAGCCAAGAATGTCTTTTGTTGAATTTTCTTCGTCTTGGTCTTGGCCAGACAAGGCCGAGAGTTTCTGTATGGTAGGATGGCGATGATTGCCGAATAAAATAAATTGATGTATGGATGTGATTCTTTATGATTTTTTTATATCATCTCTTATTTTAAAATAAATGAAATAGGATTGAGAATTTGTATTATCGTGCGGAATTTTTAGTAAAACTTTATAATATTAGACGCACTTAAACATATTTATTTAATTAAAAACACAGTATTTTTTTTTTTCATTTTGATTTTGAGGTCACGCTAAAAATATCAATTCTAAATATTCAACATTTTTCTTATAATGAAATTATATAAATATAAAAAAAACATTGATTGGTGGAGCTGGTAATTATAGAAAACGTGGCTGGACATGAGTGGTTGGTTGGCTGAAGAAAGAAAAAGGAAAATGATGTATGTTGAGGTCGGTGGCGGTGACGGAGACGGAGGGAATGAATGAGAAATAGTCGGTTGAGTCACGCCACGCCATAATAAGTCACACTACTCATGTGATTATGACGACTGTCTCGCCGACAATCTCTTTATTGAATGCTGGCTGGGTCCCTCCCCCATTATTTCCACGCGTGTCATCTTATTCTCCACCATATTGGTTGAATATATATATATATATATATTTAATTTTGAGAAATGCAAGCAGTGCATGTATACTTGTATAGTATATTTAAAAAATAAAAATAAAAAATGACATGAAATATCATTTCTTATTTATTTATTTTATTTTCTTTAATATTATAATAAAGATATACATTTTGAGTGCAAAAATTAATAAAGAAAATCTTATTTTCAAAGAAAAAGAAAGGCTAGCTCGTGTACAATAGCTATCCTAAAATTAGATGCATCTTAAAGATAATGGCTATTTTACATTAAAAAAAAAAAAACTCAAAATTACGTCGTTTATCAAAATCTTAACCTACCATTAAATGGCGGAAAATGTTGGGACCGATGAATTTGGCCATCAAATTGATCGATATTTTGTTTTTTTTTTAAATAAAATTATTGATTAAAGAAGTGTTTATAATAAATTTGTATTTTTTGAAAAAAAATATATATTTAAAACTATAAAAAATATTTTTTTAAAAAAATGAGAAAAAAATTGCACTTTTTATAGATACAGATAGTAGAATCCTTAAATGGATGTGTAAGAGCATTGATGAGTCTAAAATTTTAAAGCTGAAAATTATTTCTCTATGCATTAGATTAGCCATACATAAAAGGTTTGATATTTCACCTACAGTAAATTTCAACACCTCATCATGTCTGACGAATTCCTGTATAAAGATCAAAATTATATCTTATTATTATATCTTAACTCCCACACTCACGGTTCGTGTACAAAGACCACAATAAATATATGCAGGGAGGGATACTTCTAAACTTTTTTATAATTTTCTAATATAACAGAAATATATTTATTATAAAAATCTGGATATTCCATGAAATAGAAAGAAATTTCATAACTTTGTTTTCATGAAAAATAGTTGAAAAATAATAATTTTATTTTTTAATAAAGTTATTAATTAATATATGAGATATATTTATAAAATATTAAAAAAATATCAAATATTATTAAAATATATAATATTATATTATTATTTAAAGTTTAAAATAATTAATCTAATATAAATTAATCTAATTATAAATTTATTTATAACTAAAAGATTATATTAAAGTTTTATTTTACAAAAGGTTAGGTGCTTTAATGATAAAGATTTATTGGGAGGGTTAAGTTATGATTCAAAACCTATTTTCAATCATAATATTATATATTATCTTTTCTTATATTTAATAAGAAATCAAATGATTGGACAAATAAGTAATAGACGAAAAATAAAGTCTCAATAAATTGACAAGACATTAGAAGAAAGATAAAACAATATAATTATTAAGATGATGAATACATTGAATAGTGTCCAACTATTAGGCAGCCAATCAACCAAAAAGATAATTAGTTAGGGAATAGTCACCCAAGTCTTTTATGGTATTCAACAACTTATCCCATAGGAACCCGAAGAAACTCGTTTTTGGAAAGAAAACAGACGAAAATGAATCAAGAAAAAACCCAACTAAAAGTGTGACATGATATATATATATATATAATATCTATTTATTGATAATATATATTTTATTAAGAAAATACGAGAGATTCTTGGAACTTACTTGAGTCATGAGTTGACACAAGGGCGAATCAGAAGAGGCCAGAGGAGGAAGGCACTTACCAATTTGTGGGGCCACAGAAAGTGGAAGAAACCAAGCATGGTGAGGTGGGGGCGGCAAAGTTGAGTTTATTAATTAGCAACCTTACACTATTCCCAACACTCCTCTTGCTCCTCCTCCTTGCATAAATACCCCTTCAGCCTTTCTGCATTTTCTCATCGATCACCCTATCACTCTCTCTCTCTCTCTCTCTCTCTCTCTCTCTCAGAGCTCTCTTCCACTTTGATTACTCAGCTTCCTCACGAGTGATATACTATGGCCAAGGACATGGAAGCTGGCGGTCATGGTGGGTTCTCCGCCAAGGACTACCACGACCCGCCGCCTGCGCCATTCATCGATCCTGAAGAGTTCATCCAGTGGTCCTTCTACAGGGCTATCATTGCCGAGTTCATTGCCACGCTTTTGTTCTTGTACATCACTGTTTTGACCGTGATTGGATACAAGAGCCAGATCGACCCGACCAAGGGCGGCGACGATTGTGGTGGCGTTGGGATTCTCGGTATAGCTTGGGCCTTTGGTGGCATGATCTTCGTCCTCGTTTACTGCACAGCCGGCATTTCAGGTGGGTAACTGGGTTCTTTCAGGATTGTTTCTCTGTTTAGAATTTGTTGAAAAATGGCTCGGAGATCAACTAAAACCAAGCTGTGCAGGAGGACACATTAACCCGGCGGTGACATTTGGGCTGTTTCTTGCGAGGAAGGTGTCGCTGGTCCGAGCGGTTTTGTATATGGCAGCACAATGCTTGGGAGCCGTGTGCGGATGTGGGCTGGTGAAGGCATTCCAGAAAGCTTACTACAGCAAATACGGTGGTGGAGCAAACGAGCTTGCTGATGGGTACAGCAAGGGCACTGGATTGGCCGCGGAGATCATCGGCACTTTTGTCCTTGTCTACACCGTCTTCTCTGCCACTGATCCCAAGAGAAATGCCAGAGATTCCCATGTACCTGTAAGTACAGCTCCATCTCCGATCTTTGCTTAATTTGTCATGGCAATTTTGTTAAAAGAGTTTTGATATATATAAGTAAATTTACTAATCTTCATATTAATACTTATTTTTTTTACTAAAAATTTAAATTAATATTATTTTAAATAAAATTTATTTTTTATCAATCACAATAAATTTATATATATATTAATACATAAATATGTTTGTAATTAGACTTTTTCTCCTTAAGAAGAATTGGCCACTTAGACAGGTTTAGTAAGGAAGGTGAAAGTTTTGAATTTACGATGAATTTAAAATATTAATTTTAAGTATTATTATTTTTTTAACATTAAAAAAATTGAATTAAAATTTTAAAAATTAAATTATTTATTATATTTTATATGTAAATTTAAAATAATTATAACTATGATATGAAGTTTTCGAATTAAAATCGATCTTTGAAATCTAACTTAGATTTTTCATTTTAAACATAAAATTTTTATTTTATTATTATAAATTTTTTAAAATTTTGTATAAAATATAATAAATAATTTAATTTTTTAATATTTTTAAATAATAATAATATTTTAATCTTTCATCTAAAATTTAAAATTCTTATCTCAAGATTCTTATGTGGATAAACGAATTTATATATCATATTTTAAATGGGCTTATAAGTCGATTACATAAAATAAAAAAATATTTATAATGTTAATGGTTTAGCTGAAAATTAAGCTTATTTTAAACTAATTTGAAGGAATCTTATTTCTATGTATTCAAATTATAGGTCTTGGCACCACTTCCAATCGGGTTTGCTGTGTTTATGGTTCATCTGGCTACCATTCCAATCACCGGAACTGGTATCAATCCTGCTCGAAGCTTCGGAGCTGCTGTCATGTACGGCAAGGACAAGGCATGGGATGACCAAGTATGCACCTAGACCCATCTATATTTTCTCTCTTGAATTATAGATCGAATATCGTTGCTAACTTAAATGTGGGGTTTTTTTTTTGTTTTTTATTTTTTTTGTTTTTTGGTAATCTTCAGTGGATTTTCTGGGTCGGACCATTCATTGGTGCTGCTATTGCTGCAATCTATCATGTACTTATCTTGAGAGCTGGCGCTGCTAAAGCTCTAGGATCCTACAGAAGCTCTGGCACCATATAAATTTGAAAGGAAAAAAAAAAAAAAAAAAAAAGGAAAAGTAAAGTGTCTCTCCTCACCACTTTCTGGAAAGAGAAGCAGCATGAGTTTTATGTGGCTTGGGAGTGTTCAGAACGGTACTGGAATTTGTACAATATTATGTTTAGAGCATGAAGGATGTCCTCGATCTTTTTCTTCTTATGTTCTAGGCACTCGTTTTAATGGTGTGCCCTGATGTCCCATTTTACTATGTAATTTTTGTCTTCTCCTTCTGTTCACTGTGTGCTCGTGATGTCATGGGTGAATTTGTCGGCAAAGACTAAAGTGATCTGTACTACAGACTCTTATGGTTTGACATTTGCGCTCATTTGCCCTAATGAACCTTGGAATTTTCACACTAAAAAGTTCTGTCTCAACAACCATCCCTATCAACCAGGCTTGAGAATTTTCGTTGGTCCATGAACCAGTCTCTACGGTATGAGTGAGCCATGAAGGGACGCTTGTGGTTAATAATTAAGATCATTATTTATATATATATTAACATATATTGTGACAAGGAATCAACGGAGTGGTATTGATTCCACGTACTCCAACGTAATAGCTTCTTTGGATGTAGCTATGCGGCGATTTATAATAAGAAAAAAGCGACACAAAATCGGTTGGATTTATTTGTGGGCCAGTCTCTTGTCACCTTTTTCATTACCAACTCCCTCTTGGTTTTACGTCGGGTTGAATCTTCGTTTATTTTATTATTATATATATTTTTTAATTTTTTATATATAATATAATAAATAATTTAATTTTGTTAATATTAAAATAATAAAAATATTAAAAAATAATATTTTATTAAAATTTTATCTCAACATATTTTATTGTTATATGAACACAGATGGAAAGAAAACACAATTGATTAACTTACATCGACCTTGCGATGAATGAGGAAGTGATCAAGATGTTTTATTAATAAGGATAATGGTAGGCGGCCGGCGAGCATGTACCACTAGCATGTCCCTATTATATTTGAATTTTTTTATTTATTTTTTATTTTTGAGTACTTTTTCAATATTCTTAATTATTAAAAAATATATAATTTTATTGATAATTATTTTTTTAATTATTAAAAAAATTAAAATATCCAAACATTAACTTTGAACTGTAATTTTGAGGAGACCCAAGTATTACTTTTCTATTAATAGTTCTTACATAAGAAAAAAAAAATGTATATGGCATGTCACCCCATTGGTCTTATTACCTTTGAATTAGGAGTAATTATTTAGTACGATTATGTGGTCTACTCATCTTAGCATATGATGCTCTGATAATTAAAAATGATGCTTACTATTATATACAGAAAAATTATATACAGTAGCTTCACACTTTTTTACATAATTAAAAAATATGATTTTATTATTTTATCTTCTTTTATTTTATATTTAAAAAATGATGATGTGTTTAGTGTGAAACTGTTGTGTAGCATGCCTTTATATATATATATATATATATATGCAATTTTAATTTACATGACATGTAATGATACAATGAAATACGTACATACCACGTCATCTAATTCTATAATTATTTAATAATTTTCAACTCAAGAGTTTATTGGAAAATATGAATAAAAATATAAATAACACTATCCTTTAATTTTATCACATCCAACACTTCATTTAGATTTTATTTTTTTTTTATTTTTTGCTTGTACAAATTATATCTAGAAATTTTAGATCTTTTGAATTGGGAAGAAATATACATATAAAGGGGGTTGCACAACATTTGTTGAGCATTTGCACGGTCTGAAAATTCATTCGGGAAACAATAAGGAACCCAAATTCTATAATAACAGTATAATAATTGGAATAATGTAATTCATTATCTATTTTAATTACCGTCATTCTCTTATCATCCTATGTCATGATATGAAATGATTAGATATTATTTATGAAAAATTATATTTACAGTCCCCTAGTGGAAACATGTACAAGCCTTTTATTAAAAAAAAAAAAAACATTATTTTAAGAAATATATTTTAATAATTTAAAAAATTTTAAACATAAAATTGTTTATGCCTATATTGCAGTCCCCAATGAGAATTATACGTAGTATTGCTCTTTATTTATTACTTTTTACTTGCTAACCTATCATATTATGCCAAGTCAAGAAATGTTGAAGGCTAATGATAAATAGATTTTTCCTAATAACTGGGCTAAATCATATGATCAATCTAATAAGTTTCTATGATATACGTTTGAATTATTTAGGTTTGAAAATACAAAATCTTATCAATACATCCCTTTCGGAAGAACCTAATTCAAAGACAAAACCCACACGTAACTTCAAAGACAAAACTCACATGCTATATTCATTTATTTGGAATGGAGAATTGTACAACTTTGTGAATTTACAAAATTAAGGAACATTTTAAATGGAAAAAAGTCTATTATTTAGTCGAAGCTCTGGCTGTTTATTTTATGTTCATGCAATGTTTAATTAATATTTGAAATCTTTCTACTTGGGATTGTTTTATCTTAGTAAAGTGTGATCGATCATTAATTTTTTTAGAGATATGTAGCGATCATAATTTGCAAACCAATCTGAATGTATTTATAAATTTTATGAAACATAATGTTGCTAACAATTAATATATATATATATATATATATATATATACATACATACATATATATATACTAGGTGGGAGTAACGTGCAAAGCACGTTTATCTAATTTTATGAAATGATTATTTGTAAAAAATAATATATATTTTATAAAAATTATTGATGTCACTTAATAATTTAAGGCATATTGGAGAAAATAAAAAAAATTAGTTTAAAGTATCATATAATCCAATACATGTTTATAACATCTATAATTTTAGCAAAGATGTATACGAAAAATTTAATAAAAGTCTAACACAAATGATAGTTCAAAATATGTGTCGTTTGATGTTTGTATTACAATTCATCAATTTATGTCATCCTGTAGACAATCAATAGAGACAACATTGAAATTCTTATTTTGCTGTTGGTTGAGTCAATCAGGGACAACATAAAGTTAAAACATAATCTTTTTATAAAATTTGTGGTATAATATTTTCTATATATAGCATATATATAAATCATAAAATATATTTTGAAATTGTTGGCCGAATTTACTCTTTCTTGATTAGCTCAAGGATCACGGCCTTTGTCACGTGCCTATCATAGCAAGCCCACGTATGGAATATGATTTAGTGGAAGCTACGTCCTACAACCATAGGGAAAAAAATACTTTGATTAAACACACTTGTATTATATATTATATGAGATTTTTAAATTTGGAATACTCAATAATCTGAGTTAATGAAACGTATAATACACGTATATTATATTTAGGGATTCACGTCTTATGCACCTAATACACGTTTATATGTTAAGGAGAAAGAGAAAAATATAATAACTAATCTTTAATTACTTATTATTATATAAACTATTAAGTATTATAATTATTGAGATTAATAAATCATATAACAACATTGAATGCTATCTCTCTCAATATTTATATCTTCATTTTATGTGTCAAACCGTTAAAACAAACGGTGTTAACTTTAACGGAAAAACAAGAAAAACCGTTAAAACAAGATTTTCCGTTTCATACACACTTTTTATATATAGAAGATATATATAAATATATATGCTTCCATATTTTTATTTCTCAAATAATAATATAATTAAAAACTATGAAAATTAGTGCTGTTGCTAGCTTGTGTACGTAAGTTGGTTTGAATTATTGATAGAAAAATGATGAACACATAATTTTTTACAAAATTTTATACAAAAATGTTTTAAAAAAGGAATATTTTTGTAAACTACCTTATGAAACTAACATTATTTTATAAAAATATCCTTATTTTTTTAATATGTGTTGTAAAATATATTGTATGAATATCATTTCTCTTACTGATATATAGTAATCAATAGCGACATTTAGAAAGATGTTATTGGGTTTTATGTTTTTAAGGATGTTATTGGGCTTTAAATTGGAGGGCAAGTAGGAGGCATTGATGTTGTCGCAAAACAAAGGGATAGGTGCTGGGTGTGGAAAGGAAAAGGTGAAGTTCTCAAGAAGGGACAAAAACCTTAGTAATTCGGCAATGACATTGGCAAGAGATTTGCATTAAACTGCATGTGCTTTATTTGGAGACAATGAACAACTTTTTTGAGTTCCATGATAGTAGATTATGACCAAGGAATACATAGTAAGTAGCTTAGAGATCATTGATTTCTTGTCAATTGGCTGGACAATTTGCCTAATCTAAATCGGAGTATCCAAAGAGCTTATGTGGAGGCCGTGTATAATGGTGCATTTCAAGTAGTAAAAAATGTGCTTCAAAGCAAGACCAGCTCAATACATTTTGCCTTTTGGGGCGCTAAAATTTTGAATGACGCTTTTTTTTTTTTTTTTTTTTTATTAATTTTAAAAAATAAAATTAAAAAAATTTATTTTTATTTTTACATTACATTTTTATTAAAAAATAACACCTATAGTTTTGCAAAATAAAATTACTGATTAAGATTTTATACCACATTTTCAACAGATAACTAATTTTATTAGAAAATTTTTTATTTAAAGAAAATTTTATCAAATCTAGTTTTACAATATGTGTTTTAGACTCTTAGGGCCTGTTAAGGGAATATAACTATTCTTAGATATTCTCAAATTTAACTTTTTTTCTCTCATTTTACAAAATCTAATAAAAAATCTTAATTCAAACTATTTCACTACTATTTACAGATAGTTTGAGATATTTTTGGTATCTAAACAAGCCTTAAAAGTAATTATAATAATTATTGTCAATAAAGTTCTATAAATAACCTATATATTTGGGAAAAAGTGGCCCCTTGCCTCTTCAAAGGATTTTACAAAAAGTTTTATGAAAACTCAAAAATTAGATTTTGCTATTTATAATTTTTACATTATATATTAAATTACTATTGACAAAAAGAGAAGTACATTCTTAGAATAAAAGTACCTAAAATAATTATTATGTGTAATACTTTTAAAACTAATAATAACATAATATCTATTTAATATTTTTGATGTTAACTCATTGAGTTAATTAATTTTTTTAATTAGATATTTTTTTTCTTTTTAAAAAATTATATTAATTTTTTTTTTACCTTCTTCCACTAGAGGCCTTAGGCAATTGCCTAACTTGCCTAATGGAAGAGCTGGCCTCCTTGATAGTAGTTGGAATATTTTGGAAGCTTTGTTGATTGCATAGGCAGTGTCTAGTTGTGTAGGTACTGACATGTATTGAATGAAACTGGTTTTAAAAATCTGGAACCAGATTTTTGGGTTGTATCCGGTATTTTTTTTTTTTTAATCAAAATAAGTCATTTCATTTGTATACAAATAACAAATCATACAAAAAAAAAAAAAAAAATGGTTGAGGCTATTCTCGTTCTTGTTTATGCTTTCCTTCTGGCTTCCCTATTGGATCTCCCCCTTACGATGAGAATTAATTTATTCATGTTAACCCCTTCATTTTTTTAATATTTGCTCCGTGCTTATATATATATATATATACACACACACACATATGTATTCAAAAGCACCTATGAATTATTTGTACGCTTTAGATTAACCAGTTGTACTAGATCTATTTTTCTATTTGATGCCTGAAAATAGCTCAACTCATCGAGCATTGAACCGCTGGGCTGGTTTTCATGAGATTAACTTCTTCTAAAATGTCTACTTTTTATAAAATTTTCATGAGTTATTGTCCTTGGATGCTTGACTTATTCTAAAATGCCATCCGTTCCCACGGGAATAATGCATTAAACAAAAAACGGAGGTTATTGTCCACGTGAATATTGGTTTTGAGTTTCTCCATTTACTTGCTAGAAAGGAAACAAAAAATATAAAAATAAAATAAAATCAAAACATTTAAACCAAGAAAAAAAACAAAGACCAGATACCAGGTTGCCAGATACCAGGTGTACCCGAGTTTTTCTATATTGGCTCGGATTTCTTCCAGACTGGAATTCGTAATTGGAACATGGTTATCCAAGTTTTGGACCAGTCGGGAGGATGAACCTGCCTATTTGGAAGATGCCTAAAATGCTACGATATGCGATAGAATTGTAGGAGGAGCAAATTTGAGAGGCCGATTTATTGCAAGAGATTGCAGGAAGTTTGAAGGAGGATAACGCATGACGAACTATGTTGATGAAAGCAACACTAAAGGAGACGGGGAGAGAAAGACTAGGGCTTGGATTAAAAAATCATTACATCTTATCATTATAATTTTTTTAAATTTTTACGTAAAATATAATAAATAATTCAATTTTTTCAAATCTCAATTTAATATTTTTAAATTTTAAAATAATAATAATATTAAAAAAATAATATTTTAATAATATTTTATTTAACTTTTAATCTTCATCTAAAACCATATCATCTCATTTCACTATTTAAACAATCCCTAAAGATAGAGGCCACGTCCTTGCAGCAACAAAGTTCCCGTGTGAAGGTCCTTGACACAAAAAAAGCTGGATGAAATTCAAAGAAGATTTGGTTATCTCAAGTAAATTAATTAATATGCTTAAAGTTTATGATTTTCCACAAATTGTTTTGATAGATTTTAATATAAATTGCTCAGTTATGATTTAGAAGAATAGATAAATTATTTGAATTTAAAATAATAATAGTAGTATTTGTTTTATTACATAACAGAATAGTTATTAAAAGTTATTATTCTCTACTTTATGAGTTTAATTATCAAATGGAATGTCATGATACGATTCCTAGGATTTTTAATAATGTATAGTATTTCTTTTAGGTAATGAGTTACGAAGAGAATATTTAGAATCGGTGTTTTGAAATAAGTAATTTGATTATAAATTAGGATTAACAAATATTTAGATTATTATTATTAAAGCTTATTTCTTGATAGCCACTTTTATGTATCATGTATGTCATGAGTTATGCAAGCATGTCATTCTTCATAGTTCATGATTAAAGGTGAGCTCGGTTCACATGAGGTTTTGTGGACCGGACCGGACCGAACCGAACTCACATAAAGACCAGTTCGGTTAATCCGTTCGGTCCAACCCTATTCCAAATGGGCCAATGGCCCAATCTTTATATCTTATATTTTTCGGCCCAACAGTGAAAGTTGACTAATAATTTATCCAATTTTAATCCAAAAATATCAAAAAGGAACTTGAAAGAAAAATAAAAATAATCATAAAAGAAAAATTGTCTATATACAATAAATTTGAATAAAAGATTTTACTAAAAAAAAAAATTTCAATATCCATCCAAACAATTTAAACAAGATTATCGATTATAGTATTTATCATGTAGCAAACTAGCAACTTAGTTGCAACTTTCACCAAAAAGCTTTTTAAAAGATTTTCCATCCTATGTCGTCATGTAAGTAACATACTAACACAAAATCAAATTTGTCTTCTAAAAAAAAAAAAAAAAAAAACCATTCCCAAGCTTAGATAATGAAAACTCAAAATTATACAAATCTAAAAAACCAAGAATTAAAGGTCTAAAAAAATAACAGTAGAAGACCAAAAATCATATTTAGTAATTTACATAAAAAAATCTAAAAAAAAAAAAAACATAGCTTTCAGATATGAAATTCAAATAACACTATAACAGTAGCATAAAACATTGATATCAATACAAATTATACAATTATCCTCCTTGGTTGGCAGCTCTTACATATTTTGATTTGGCATATTTTTCAATTTTCACAATATTGTAAACAAAAGAATTATTACCAAAAGTTCTCATCACCAAACACAGCTCAAGTGTTCAAGTCAAACCACATATTCCAAGAATAAGCACCGTACAATCCAACTATGATCAACACTGCCCCAATGATCATGTATATATTACACCTATAAAATTAACGTGTATGTCCATGGCAAATTAAGGTGGCTGACTCTAAGAACTTTTTACCGTTTTACCCTTTTTTCTCTCTACGTGAGAATTAGGGTTCTCGTTTGCTACCTTCATTTGGACCATCAGTGAGTTGCATGGCCGCTGCTGATGGTGGCACCGGTCGGCCCTCCTTTGCTGACTTGGTGGCCACTGTCTCCCACCCTATTCCGGAGACTTCTCTTCCGTTTAGAGCCCATAAGCTGCTGGACAGTGAAGTTTACTTCCAGTTCTCGCGTGAGGAAATTTCAAACTCTGCAGAGCCTTTCCGTTACTCAGTTATCTTGAAGTTCTTGAAACAGAGACCATCCCTTGATGCTGTACGTTCGTTTATTCATAACCGATGGGGTCTCTTAACCTCGCCCGTTGTCTCCTCCATGCGACGGCCGAGGAATGTGTTTGTTAAGATGGCAAATGATGCAGATTTCACTAAGGCACTATCTAGAGATGTTTGTGAGATAAACGGTATTCCTTACCATGTGTTCAGGTGGACTCCGGATTTCATAGAGGATGAAGAGCCTTCAAAAGTTCTAGTTTGGATATCTCTTCCAGGTCTCCCTCCTAATTTTTATTGTGAATTGTTCTTGAATATCTTAATGGCCCCGATTGGCATTTTCATTTGTCGGGATAATCCAACGCGGTGTGCTACTAGAACCGACAGGACTAGACTTTGTGTTGAGGTCGATGCTACCAAGGAACTGCTTGGCCATTTTTGGATTGGAGCCCTAGGGTTATCGTCTAGTAGGAAGCAAGAAGTGGTGTATGAAACACTTCCTGCCTACTGCTGTAAATGCCGCATGTAGGGACACAACTTACGTACCTGTCGGGCTGAACAAATCGCTCACAAGAACAAGGCACAGGTAGAGGTGACAGGGCAGAAAGGCATGAAGACTCATGAGGATCCTGTTGATGTTCATGGGATGAAAGAAAATTCTGGAGCGGTGTCTGTTATAAACCATGGTGCAGTGGGTGCAATCAGGGGGGGCATGAGGAACCGGTTGCAGTTCTTGAGAAGGAACCGAATGTAGTGGGTGTAGGGGAGGTCTTGGAGATAAATGCAAAAGTTGTTCTTGATAATAATTTAGATTCAGTTGGTGCAGTTGGGTTGAATGACGATCCAATGGGTGTCGCTGGGGGGAATAAGGAGCTGGGTGTTGTGCTGGAGGTGGAACCGAGCGTAGAACAAACGAACATTTCACTGACAGAGAATGGAGTGGAAGTTGATGCTACAGCAGAGGAACTTCTTCCTATAGGGGTGCTTCCGAATGGTGTTGGGCTTGTGAAGAGTGGTGGAGAATATGTGGCTGGTTCTCAGGTGGATGCTTTTCCTGTTTTTTCTGACCCTATAAATGCTTTCACTCTTGCAGGGGATGGGACTTCTGATTCTACTGTGCATGTTTTGATTGCGCAAGAGAGTGAGTTAGTTGATCCTGTTGTTGCTCATGAGATGGAGGTGGTTGTGGGTGCATCGGAAGGTGGAACTGATGGGGCTAATTTGTTTCTTGAAGACACAGTTTCTGAACCGGACCCATAATTGCATCCGGAAGTTTTATCTCAAGAGAAAGAATACTTGACTGAATTTGAAAGTAAAGAAGGCAGAAGAAAATATAAGAAAAGGAGTTTTGTTAAAATGCGAAGTTCTTCTCGGTTTCTTGCTCGAGTCTCTAATCCAGCTCAATGATTGATCCAATTTTAGTTTGAAACATTAGGGGTGTTGGGACCTCAAAAGGTAGACTAAAAAGGTTGATTAGTAAGTAGGGGCCGAAAATTGTTGCTTTGTTGGAACCTTTTCAAAATATTGATGTTGCTAAGCATTTGGGTCGTGGTTTGAGGTTTGATAATTTTATTTCAAATGAGGATGAGGGGGGTAAAATGTGAATTTTCTGGGATAGTATTATTGAGGTGAGGTTGGTTCGAATGGGAAGGCAATTTATCTCTCTCAAAGTGGGCGAAGGTGTTGAAATCTTTTTGCTTATGATCATTTATGCTAAATGTACCATGGTGGAACGGCGTAGTTTATGGGATGCTCTGAGTTTTCAAAATCTGGATTCTAACCCTTGTATCTTTGTGGGTGACTTCAATATTATTTGGAATGATTCCGAGCGTCGAAGAGGTAGATCTCAATCTATTCAAGCCATGGAAGATTTTAATAATTGGATTCAACAGGGGGGTTTGATTGAAATGACTGTGAAGGGGAATATGTTTTCCTGGTGTAATGGCCAATATGGTCTTGCTCGCTCTTGGGCAAGGTTGGATCGTGCTCTGATGAATGCCTCTTTTCTCTTGGTATTTTCTAATGCTATATGTTCTTATTTGCCTCGATCTACTTCAGATCATGCTCCTATGATTATAGAGTTGAAGAAAGACCCTTGTTCTTATGGTCCTTCCCCTTTTCATTTTCAACAAATGTGGGTTGATCATGATAATTTTTTGGATTGTGTTTGGCAAACTTGGTCCATTCGGGTTGATGGAACGGCTATTCAGAATTTAGTTATCAAGTTGAAACAGACTAAAGTAGCTTTGCGGACTTGAAATAGACGGGTGTTTGGTTACACTTTGGAACGGATTTCTACACTTGAAAATCAGATTGAGGAGCTTGAACTTCAGTCTCAATTAAATTGGGATGATAATCTTGATAATGATTTACAGATGACCAATGCTGATTCGGCAATGTGGTGTCGTCAAGAAGAAATCCGTTTAAGACAAATGGAAAAAATAAAATGGGCAACGGAGGGTGACCAAAATACTAGGTTCTTTCATGCTTGTCTTGCCTTAAAGAGAAGTAAGCGGGTTCTTAGTATGTGGTCGAATGATGCAGTGTTTGAGTCTTTAGAGAGCATCCACCAAGGTGTAGTTGATTTTTTTTCTTCTTTTTTACAAGGTGAGCCGACTTCTGATCACCCTAATTTTGATGGTCTTTGTAACAGCCCGCTAGAAATTTAACGGTGAAATTTCTATTGGTTTTAAGAATCTCGTGAAGACCCGATAAGTTTTCACTAATCTATTAATCGTATAGTTGATGTTATTACTCACTGTGGTATCAGAAGTATATTTTTGATTATTGGAGATAGTTAGAAAGTTTTAATAGGACAAATGGAAAGATTTTAGCCACCTTACTCTTCCAAGTATACTCTCCACTTTTGGAAAATAGCCTAAGCTGATTTTGTAGATATTATTGGATAAAAAAAAAATATATCTTGAGGTAATTTTCATGAATATTATTGAGTAAAAATATCTTGAGTTGATTTTTATAGATATTATTAGATAAAAATATCTTAAGTTGATTTTTGTAGATATTATTGGATAGAAATATCTTGAGATGATCTTTTAAAAAACCTATACTCAACTCTCAACTCCAGCCTTATCATCTTTCTTATCTCGTCCATAACTATCTCCAGCCATCACCCACAAACTTATCTTCATTTACACGTTCCTTTAAAAGAATATCAAACACTTTCTCTCGGATAGATTTTAGGAGTTCTTTTGCACACCCATTTAGAAGCTTTTGTAAGTGTTTTATCATAAAGTCTCATTCATATAAGTTTTTCCTTTTTGAGTCTAGTTTACATGGATATCTTATTTGTTCCATTTGAAGATCATTTGGTCAGTAAAATATTATGTAAACTATAGAAAGGTCATTCTGGGAGATAAACTGGAGAATATATTATAGTTTGGAGTTTTTGACCAAGCTAATGGATAGATATTGGTCCGAAATTTTTATGGAGTATTGTTAACATGTATATATGACTATTGGTTGAGGATTTTTGCATGATTAAAGGTTTTGATGAAATATTTTCTTAGATTTAGAAACTTAGAAACTGGAAGAGGAAAAACAGTTTCTGTTTTGAGAAAGTTTAACTCTTTGGTGGTCTAAACCTATTCCAATTACTTTGATAATTTTATTGGAGGATTCTAAGCATATTATATACATGTTATATTATTATTTTGAAGATATTTGATGTTAGTTTCAAAGATATAAAATTTTATGCAAAGAGATATTCAGATAAGCCAAAGTGTGGATGTTCTTGGCTAAATTTATGTTTTGATTAATTTCTAACCATGTGATCTTGAATTAGAAGCTTATATATGTTTTAGGACATCTTTTTAAACTATGTGATGGTTTGGTTTGAAGATCACATATTTATAAGTCATAGATCAAAAGGTTGATCAAAACAAGTTAGAAACAAAAATCAATGGAAATAGCATATGAGAATTTCGGCCCTATGGAGTTTTAATAGTTGTGATTAGTTTTAAATTTTTCTAAATTGATATTTGAATTGAGGATAAAATTTACATGAGGTATGTAAATTTTGGTGACTTTTAGAGTTAGTATGCAAAATCTTAAGTTATGGGTAAAACGGTCATTTTCCTACATGCAGAGAGTAAAATGGAAATTTTGCTCTTTAAGTTAGTATTTGTCATATTTTAATTTATTAGTGATTTAATGCTAACTTTTAGAATCACTAATTACAGTTCCTCGTGATCGCGCTTAAGGTTTTATAAGAAACGCGGAGATCGAGGTAAGTTAGTTTTTAACTTACTAGCAGTCTACTATGTATATGTGTTAAGTAAAGGAACTACAGTGTATATATATGTGTGTTATCATATATGTTATATCATGTCATGCCAAGTTATAACATAATTGTCTGTTATATAGAATTTATTCTGTCATCGGTTGTTATTTGTTACATAATATATTATGTCATGTATATGAAAAATGTTACATAATATATTCTGTCATGTATTGCTATACATTACAAGTATGTCATGTTAAGTATGCCATCTATTACATGTATGTCAAGTCATGTAATATTCACTGTTGCAAGTATGTCAAGTCTATTATATGTCATGTTACGAAATGTTTCTATCTCAAGTTGGTCATGTCTTTCAAGTTATGTTCAAGTCACATTATGTTACGTTAGGACTTCAGTCCTTTCGTATTCCACTCATATTTCATCTTGAGTTACATTCAATTTCGTGGGGTCTACAACAACTGTGGCACACGAAGTATGGGGTCACAGCAATTGTGACGCATACACTACGTGAGACACAGCAATTGTGACACGTGGAATACATGGGGCCATAACAACTGTGGAGTATGTATTTAACTGTATTGTGACACGTAGAATACATGGGGCCACAACAACTGTGAAGTATGTATTTAACTGCATTATGACGTGTAGAATACATGGGGCCACAACAACTGTGGAGTATGTATTTATACATAGAATACATAGGGCCACAACAACTGTGGAGTATGTATTTTTCATGTTAAGTCAAGTTTCAAATCAAGTTCATGTCAAGTCAAGTTCAGTTCACATTTCAATTTAAGTTATGTCAATTATGCTATATTGTAAGTCAAGATATTTTTCAATTACTTATGAATTTAATTATGCATTCATGCTTTTACTGTCATCCATGCATCATTAGCCTGTGTGGAAGTTTGTTTTATTAACTTACTGAGATTTGTAATCAAATCTCACTGTGGTAGTCCCAACTACCATTCTCCCAAATGGTAGATCTTGTTACAGGACCTGAAGGAGGATCAGGAGCTGACCAACTAGACACAGTCGACTGAACGACGGTGCGTCATTAATGTTAATATAGTAGTTAAATTACTACTTGTACGATGGAGTTGCATCTCTAGTACTTTTGGATCATAACTATTTTGGACTAGTGATGTGATCTTAGTTATTCAATGGATCTTTATATATGAAGTATGTTTTAAGTATTTGGGATATTTTCAGTTTGGTGCATAGTATTGCTAAAGAAAATAAAATTATCCACTGCGAATATTGCATAATATTAGATGCATGTTAGGAATATTGCATCTTATATGTCATGAACGGGGGCAGGTAACCTTGTGTTGCATGTCTCGACGCTTCAAATGTCCGTTTGATCCCAAATGGAATTTGGGGGCGTCACAGGGTGGTATCAGAGCAATACATCTCTGGGTAGTAAATCCACATGCCCTTAGGAAATGCACCAAACATTAGGCTTGGATTTCTTAAAAGTATGAAAGGTAGTCTGTGGTTGTAATACGTATACTCGTGTGTTTTAGGAAGGGACAAAAATGACTCGTGGTAGAATACCTCAAAATCCTGAGGAATACTTCAGTCAGGAGAATCATAATTCCTCGATGGATGGAGGATTAGCTGAAGCTGTGCGTAAGCTGACTGACGTTCTTAGACATCAGCAACAGCAACAAGTGCACGTACCTAGGCCCGAAGTTAGGAGTTGTCCATATGATAATTTTTTGATTTACCGTTACCCGAATTTTTTTAGTAATGAAAGGCCACTGAAAGCCGAGAAATGGATTATAGATCTCGAGAGAACGTATGAGATTTGTGGATGTCTTGAGGACCAAAAAGTTCTATATGCTGGATACCTATTCCAAGGAGAAGCTGGAATATGGTGGGATACACGTAGGCAGCTTCTAGTTAGGGAACTAGGAAGTATGGCTGCATTGTCATGAGAGAGGTTTAAGGAAGAGTTTGACAACAGATTCTTTCCAGACTCTGTCAAATAACAGAAGGCCCAGGAGTTCGCGTCCTTAACACAAGGTAGTTTGACTGTGGAGCAGTATGCCGCTAAGTTCATGGCATTAGGAAGGTTTGCACCCCACTTGATTTCAACTCAAAAGATGCAAGCACAAAAGTTTCAAGCAGGACTTCTGCCAAGAATCCGAAGTCAAGTAGCTTGCCTCAGAATAGAGAATTACCAAAAGTTGGTAAATGTAACGGCGATAGCAGAGGCTGAGCAGAAGGAATTGGCAATCCAGAATCTTACCGATCGAAAGAGGGCCATGCCATTTGCTGCCAGTAGTAGTGCTGAGAAAATGAGGTCTTTTTCTAGTCCGGAGAAAGTTAAGGGAATAATGACAGGAGGACAGAAGCCGTCCTTTTATTCACCATGCTCTAAGTGTGGTAAGCGTCATCCTGGAGAATGTCATAGGGGATATGGAGTCTGTTATCGATGCGGGAAATCTGGACATATAATTAGAGATTGTCCCAACACCATGCAAGGCAGTGGAGCTGGTGATCGCAAGCCAAGGGCCCACATCCCAGCACGCGTATATGCAGTAACACCAGGTAATTTTGATGTTGACGCACCTAAAACTGATGAAGTTGGCGTCATGACTGGTATTTTTTTTCCTTTCCTTTTAGTAGTTATCATGTTGCAGGTATTATGAACGTGTTAGAATTAGTATTAATATTGGTGTATATTTTTTTTTAGGAAGGGTCAATTTGTTCAGGTTCTCGGCTTGTGCACTATTCGATTCAGGTGCATCGCAGTCCTTTGTGTCTGCAGCATTTGCACTAATTTGTAGTTTACAGACAGAGCTTTTACCACGACAGATTGTAGTATTAATTCCCGACGGGAATACAGTATCTTGTACCCATTTAGTTAAGAATGGTCAGTTAGAGCTAGAAGTTAGGACACTGAAGGCTAACTTGTTAGTATTCGGTCAGATGGAATTCAACCTGATTTTGGGGATGGACTGGCTTTTTAAGCACTACGCTAAGATAGACTATCAGAAACGAGAGGTTGTGTTTGAACCTCCAACTGAAGACAGGATGAGTTACGCAGGAACATCAGTTAAGGCCACCCCACCTTTGATCTCGGCGTTGCAAGCTAGGAAGTGTATCGATGATGGAGCCTCAACATTTCTATTGATAATTGTAGAGGAGACAACCAAAACTATAGGAATCCAAGGGATACCTGTGGTTGAAGACTTTCTTGAAGTTTTCGTTGATGAGTTACCTGGTTTACCACCGGATAGAGAAGTAAAATTCCAAATAGAGTTGTAGCCGGCAACAACTCCGACTCACAAGGCGCCATATCATATGGCCCCTACCGAATTGAAGGAGCTCAAGCTACAATTGGAGGAACTGTTGGAAAAGGGTTTTATCCGCCCCAGTTCTTCGTCGTGAGAAGCACCTGTGTTATTCGTGAAGAAAAAAGATGGATCTATGAGGATGTGTATAGACTATAGAGAGTTGAATAAGGTGACGATTAAGAATAGATACCCATTACCCAGAATCGATGATTTGTTGGATCAATTACAAGGAGCAGCAGTATTTTCAAAGATTGACCTGAGATCCGGGTATCATCAGTTAAAAGTCAAGGATCAGGATGTGCTGAAAACTGCCTTTAGGACAAGATATGGCCACTTCGAGTTTTTGGTGATGCCTTTTGGATTAACCAATGCTCCAGCTACATTCATGGATATGATGAACAAAATATTCAGACCTTATTTGGATAATTTTGTTGTCGTATTTATCAATGATATCTTAATCTACTCTAAGAGCAAGGAAGAACACAGAAATCATCTAAGTATGGCTTTATCTATACTTAAGGATCAGAAACTTTATGCCAAACTTAGTAAGTGCGAGTTCTGGCTGGAAGAAGTAAAATTTCTAGGTCATGTGATCTCTAGTAGAGGAGTAGCAGTAGACTCGAGTAAGATTGAAGCCGTAACAAACTGGCAGAGACCGACCAGTGTGCATGAGATCCGAAGTTTCTTAGGACTGGCTGGTTACTATAGGAGATTTGTGGAAGGATTCTCCCAGTTGTTTGGATCACTC
Source organism: Carya illinoinensis (assembly GCF_018687715.1). NCBI lineage: Eukaryota > Viridiplantae > Streptophyta > Magnoliopsida > Fagales > Juglandaceae > Carya > Carya illinoinensis. The sequence continues at coordinate 34,735,526 of NC_056760.1, forward strand.
ACTGCCCTGACTAAGAAAAATGTGAAATTTACTTGGAATGACAAGTGTGAAACAAATTTTCTTGAGTTGAAGAAAAGACTCACAACCGCACTGGTACTTACACTGCCGGAACCTCTTAAACCTTTTATGGTATTTATTGATACATCTAAGGCAGGATTCGAATGTGTGCTAATGCAAGAAGGGAAAGTGGTTGCTTATGCTTCACGACAACTGAAGGATCACGAGCAGAATTATCCTACTCATGATTTGGAATTAACTGCAGTAGTTTTTCTCTTAAGATTTGGAGACATTATTTGTATGGCGAGAAGTGTGAAGTTTTCACGGATCACAAAAGCCTAAAGTACCTATTTGAGCAGAAGAATCTTAATATGAGGCAAAGAAGATGGCTGAAATTAATCAGCGACTATCAGTGCGACATCAAGTATCATCCTGGAAAGGCCAATGTGGTAGCTGATGCTTTAAGCCGCAAGAGCAAACAAGAAGCTTCATCAGTTCCTTCATCAGAAGTAAATTCCCTCTTATGTAGTATGAGAAAACTGTGGATTAGAGACCGTAGTCAGGACACCATGTTGACTACAATCCAAAATTCATTCCATTGGACTGGGAAGGATTGAAAGACCGTCAAAAGAAGGACAGTAAACTTGCGGAAGTTATAAAAAAGATCGAAAAGTCAAAAGGACCAGTGGAATTTAGCCTCAGAGAGGATGAGACTCTGTATTACAAGGACCGAAGAGTCATTCCAGCAGACGAAGAGTTAAAGGAAAAAGTACTAAAGGAAGCTCATAACACACCTTACATTGCTCATCTTGGTAGTACAAGAATGTATCAGGATTTGAAACAGTCTTTTTGGTGGGAATGAATGAAGAAGGACATAGCAGAGTTTGTAAACAAGTGTTCAGTCTGTAGATTAGTAAAAACAGAGCACCAAAAGCCAGCCGGTAAATTGCAGTCATTGCCAATCCCAGAATGGAAATGGGAGGATATTTCCATGGATTTTATAGTAGGCTTTCCAAGGACCTCAGCTGGAAATAATACTATCTGGGTAATAGTTGATCGTTTGACAAAAAGTGCTCACTTCATACCCATCAAGAATACAGAATCTCTAGAAAGATTGACGAGAATTTACATAGCAGAGATTGTCAGATTGCATGGAGTGCCTAAGACGATCGTATCAGATAGAGACCCTCGTTTTACGTCACATTTTTGGAAAAGTTTACAAGAATCGATGGGCTCTAGTCTAAGGTTTAGTAGTGCATACCACCCACAAACAGATGGACAGACAGAAAGGACAATTCAAACTTTGGAAGATATGCTAAGAGTCTGTGTTTTGGATTACGAAGGGAGTTGGGAGAAATAATTACCTTTGGTAGAATTTGCTTATAACAATAGTTTCCAGGCCACTATTCAAATGGCACCATATGAAGCCTTGTATGGTAGAAAGTGTAGATCACCTCTATATTGGAATGAAGTAGGGGAAAGCAAAGTAGTTGGACCAGAAGTCTTACAAGAGATAAAGGACCAAGTACACTTGATTAAAGAAAGAATGAAAACAGCACAGAGTCAACAGAAGATAATCGAAGGAGGAGCATAGATTTTAAAGTTGGAGATTAGGTCTATGTGAAGGTATCTCCTATGAGAGGAGTAAGTCGTTTCGGAGTGAAAAACAAGTTAAGTCCGTGATATGTGGGACCCTATGAGATAATGGAGAAAGTGGGAGTAGTTGCATATCGTTTGGAATAGCCAACTGAGTTCCATGGAATTTATAATATTTTCCACGTGGAACCCTAGTTTTGGAGTTTTCCCCAACCTCATCTTCGTTGAAGAAGAGTTTTGGGAATCAGACACCAATGATAGTGGATCCCGATAGCATACCTTTACAATCCAACTTGACTTATGAAGAGAAGCCAATGCAAATTCTTGACTGGAAAGATAAAGAGTTGCGAAACCGTAAGATCCCATTAGTTAAAGTACTTTGGCAAAATCATAATATTCAAGAGGCGACTTGGGAGAAGGAAGTTGATATGCGAGCCAAGTACACCCAGTTATTTGATATCTAAATTCAATCTTGTAGAGTTATGTTGGGCTTTTGCTTAATTGATACTTTGTGGTTCGCTTGTACGGGACTGACAATATCAGATGTTGTACCTCTTTGTTCGGATATCAATAAATATATGTATTTCCTTAACTCTTGAATTGTTAATTATGTCGATTTTGAGGACGAATTTTATTTTTTTTGGGACGTTGTAACAACCCGCTAAAAATTTAACGGTGAAATTTTTATTGGCTTTAGGAATCTCGTGAAGACCCGATAAGTTTTCACTAATCTATTAATCGTATAGTTGATGTTATTACTCACTGTGGTATCAGAAGTATGTTTTTGATTATTGGAGATAGTTAGAAAATTTTAATAGGACACATGGAAAGATTTTAGCCACCTTACTCTTACAATTATACTCTCCACTTTTGGAAAATAGCTTAAGCTGATTTTGTGGATATTATTGGATAAAAAAAAAAGAAATATCTTGAGGTAATTTTCGTGAATATTATTGAGTAAAAATAACTTGAGTTGATTTTTATAGATATTATTAGATAAAAATATCTTAAGTTGATTTTTGTAGATATTATTGGATAGAAATATCTTGACATGATCTTTTATAGATATTTTGGGTAGGAAAAACCTACACTCAACTCTCAACTCCAGCCTTATCATCTTCCTTATCTCATCCATAAGTATCTCCAACCATCACCCACGAACTTATCTTCATTTACACGTTCCTTTAAAAGAATATCAAACACTTTCTTTCGGATAGCTTTTAGGAGTTCTTTGGACACCCATTTCGAAGCTTTTGTAAGTGTTTTATCATAAAGTCTCCTTGAAATAAGTTGTTCCTTTTTGAGTCTAGTTTACATGGATATCTTATTTGTTCCATTTGAAGATCATTTGGTCAGTCAAATATTATGTAAACTATAGAAAAGTCATTCTGGTAGATAAACTGGAGAATATGTTATAGTTTGGAGTTTTTGACCAAGCTAATGGATAGATATTGGTCTGAAATTTTTATGGAGTATTGTTAACATGTATATATGACTATTGGTTGAGTATTTTTGCATGATTAAAGGTTTTGATGAAAGCTTTTCTTAGATTTAGAAACTTAGAAACTGGAAGAGGAAAAACAGTTTCTGTTTTGAGAAAGTTTAACTCTTTGGTGGTCTAAACCTATTCCAATGACTTTGATAATTTTATTGGAGGATTCTAAGCATCTTATATACATTTTATATTATTATTTTGAATATATTTGATGTTAGTTTCAAAGATATGAAATTTTATGCAAAGAGATATTCAGATAAGCTAAAGTGTGGATGTTCTTGGCTAAATTTATGTTTTGATTAATTTCTAACCATGTGATCTTGAATTAGAAGTTTATATATGTTTTAGGACATTTTTTTAAACCATGTGATGGTTTGGTTTGGAGATCACATATTTATAAGTCATAAATCAAAAGGTTGATCAAAACAAGTTAGAAACAAAACTCAATGGAAATAGCATATGAGAATTTCGGCCCAATGGAGTTTTAATATTTGTGATTAGTTTTAAATTTTTCTAAATTGATATTTGAATTGAAGATAAAATTTACATGAGGTATGTAAATTTTGGTGACTTTTGGAGTTAGTATGCAAAATCCTTAACTAATGGGTAAAACGGTCATTTTCCTACATGCAGAGAGTAAAATGGAAATTTTACTCTTTAAGTTAGTATTTTTCATATTTTAATTTATTAGTGATTTAATGCTAACTTTTAGAATCATTAATTACAGTTCCTCGTGATCGCGCTTAAGATTTTATAAGAAACGCGGAGATCGAGGTAAGTTAGCTTTTAACTTACTAGCAGTCTACTATGTATGTGTGTTAAGTAAAGGAACTACAGTGTATATATATGTGTGTTATCATATATGTCATGCCATGCCAAGTTATAACATAACTGTCTGTTATATAGAATTTATTCTGTCATCGGTTGTTATCTGTTACATAATATATTCTGTCATGTATTTGAAAAATGTTACATAATATATTCTGTCATGTATTTGAAAAATATTACATAATATATTCTGTCATGTATTGCTATACATTACAAGTATGTCATGTTAAGTATGCCATCTATTACATTTATGTCAAGTCATGTAATATTCACTGTTGCAAGTATGTCATATTAAATATGTTGTCTATTATATGTCATGTTACGAAATGTTTCTATCTCAAGTTGGTCATGTCTTTCAAGTTATGTTCAAGCCACATTATGTTACGTTAGGGCTTCAGTCCTTTCGTATTCCAGTCATGTTTCATCTTGAGTTACATTCAGTTTCATGGGGTCTACAACAACTGTGGCACACGAAGTATAGGGTCACAGTAATTATGACGCATACACTACGTGAGACACAGCAATTGTGACATGTAGAATACATGGGGCCACAACAACTGTGGAGTATGTATTTAACTGTATTGTGACACGTAGAATACATGGGGCCACAACAACTGTGGAGTATGTATTTAACTGCATTATGACGTGTAAAATACATGGGGCCACAACAACTGTGAAGTATGTATTTATACGTAAAATACATGGGGCCATAACAACTGTGGAGTATGTATTTTTCATGTTAAGTCAAATTTCAGATTAAGTTCATGTCAAGTCAAATTCAGTTCACGTTTCAATTTAAATTATGTCAATTATGCTAAATTGTACGTCAAGATATGCTTCAATTACTTATGAATTTGATTATGCATTCATGTTTTTACTGTCATCCATACATCATTAGCCTGTGTGGAAGTTTGTTTTGTTAACTTACTGAGATTTATAATCAAATCTCACTGTGGTAGTCCCAACTACCATTCTCCCAAATGGTAGATCTTGTTACAGGACTTGAAGGAGGATCAGGAGCTGACCAACTAGACACAGTCGACTGAACGACGGTACGTCGTTAATGTTAATATAGTAGTTAAATTACTACTTGTACGATGGAGTTGCATCTCCAGTACTTTTGGACCATAACTATTTGGACTAGTGTTGTGATCTTAGTTATTCAATGGATCTTTATATATGAAGTATGTTTTAAGTATTTGGGATATTTTTAGTTTGGTGCATAGTATTGCTAAAGAAAAAAAAAATTATCCGCTGCGAATATTGCATAATGTTAGATGCATGTTAGGAATATTGCATCTTATATGTCATGAACGAGGGCAGGTAACCTTGTGTTGCATGTCTCGACGCTTAAAATGTCCGTTTGATCCCGAATGGAATTTGGGGGCGTCATAATCTTATTGATCCGGTTATTTCTGATGAGGATAATGCCTCTTTGCTTTGTGTTTCTTCATTGGAGGAAGTTTATGTTACTTTGTTATCTATTCCGGTTAACAGTGCTCCGGGTCCTGATGGTTTTGGGTCTGGTTTTTATAAAAGTTGCTGGGAGGTGGTTAAAAATGATTTGTGGAAAGCAGTGTTGGAATTCTTTGACTCTAAGTCCCTTCTGAAGTTTTTTACTGATTCATTTTTGGTGCTAATCCCAAAGTGGACTCTCCAACAGGTTTTGATAAGTTCCATCCCATCAGTCTTTGTTCGGTTTTTTATAAACTTTGTTCCAAAATTATTTTCAACCGGTTAACTGGCCTTCTGTCTCGTCTGGTCTCAATGGAACAAGGAGCCTTTATTCCAGGTAGAAGTATTTTTAGAACATTAGGCTCACTCAGGAAATAGTTCTCTCTATTAATAAGAGGAATCATGGTGGCAATATTTTGCTAAAAGTAGATATGGCAAAAGCTTCTGATCGTGTGAATTGGAATTTCTTGATAAAGGTCATGTTATGGTTTGGTTTTTTGTCTCAGTTTTGTGATTTGATATATTTTTGCATATCTAGTCCCTAGTATTCAGTTATGATGAATGGGACAACAAAAGGTTTCTTTCCAGGAGGTCGTGGCATAAGACAAGGTGATCCCTTATCTCCTTGTCTGTTTATAATTTAACAGGAGATCCTTACTTGGATGATTCATCGTAGTGTGGCTGAGCATAGATTTGGGCAATTTGAGCAGGGTAGAGGTATGCCTATTATTTCTCATTTGATGTATGCTGATGATGTGGTTATTTTCTCTAATGGGAGCTAAAGATCGGTTCGGGAGCTTCTAAGTATTCTGGGACAATATGAAAGATGGTCGGGACAAGCTATCAATGAACAAAAGTCTGCTATATTTTGTTCTAGTAAAATTTTCCATTCACGGAAGAGACGTCTTCTTCGCACCACTGGTTTTGTAGAGGGTCATTTACCTCTCAAATATCTTGGAGTGCCCATTATACTGGGTCGTCTTAAGCAAGTACATTTTAAAGATATGATGAATAAAATAAGGAAGAAACTAAGTGGTTGGAAAATGCGACTGCTTTCTTCTAGAGGGAAACTGATTTTATTACGCCATGTTATTTCTAGCATGGCTCTTCATCTTTTTACTATTTTGCAGATTCCTCAAGTTGTCATAAATAAGATTCATCAATTAATGATGAGTTTGTTCTTTTTGGGCAAGTTAAATGGGAAGGATAAGAAGAAATGGGTAGCCTAGAAACATATGGGTATGCCTGTGGCAGAAGGCGGTATTGGGGTGAGGCTTCTCCATGAGGCTCAAACAGCCTTGCACATAAGGTTTGCCTGGAATCTTCTACGAGGTAACTCTCTATGGGCCAATTTTTTCAAAACTAAATATGTGGGATCGAAACCTTGGTTATTAATAGATGATGCTAAAGGTTCAAGATTCTAGAGAATGACTGCTCGCTGTATTACTTTGGTTTTGAATAGTTCTAAATGGAGAGTTAAAGAAGGAGATATTTATTTTTGGTATGATAAATGGCGGGATAATGGTCCTTTGATAAATGAATTGCCTCTTGTGGGTCAACCTTTGATGAAAATTAAAGAATGCCGTTTGGCTGATGGATGGGATGTGAACTTGCTTGAAAATTTAGTGGGATTAGAGAATGTTGATGATATCCTTGTCTCTTTATCTGGGCCTAATTCGGGTAAGGATGTTCTTGTCTAGACCCAATCAGAGGAAGGGTTGTTTTTAGTTTAGTCTGCATGGCAGTGTATTAGAGTCAGAGGCACTTCTTTGGTATGGCATTCTTGGATTTGGCATAATAGTCTTCGTTTGAAAATGTCTATTCATTTCTGGAAGGCTTGGCACAGGGCTTTGAGTGTGGATGATAGGCTGCGTCGAATTGGTTTTCCTATTGTTTCCAAATGTGATTGTTGCTGTGTTGGTCACTATAAAGACATAAATCATGTTCTCTTCGAGGGTGATTTTCCAAGAAAAATTTGCTTAACGTTCTCTAATCTATTTGGGTTACCAATGGGTAGAAATTGGGAACAACATGTTTCCTCTTGGTTCCGGTGTGCTAAGTCATCTTCTCAGGTGGGAGTTATTGTGGGCCTCATGCCTGTCATTATTACCTGGAGACTTTGGAGGTGAAGATGTCTAGCACGAATGAAGGGTTCTTTAGAATCATATGATATGGTTATTAAGTCAATATCTTTTTGGGTTCGGTCGCTTGGTCTTATGGGTGATAAGTATTATACTTTGTCTCGTTTTGATGGCATGATTCTGGAGGCTTTACGCATTAGACCAATTTCTTTAAAAAAAAGGACTTGTAAAGTGGTGCAGTGGCATAAACCTCCATCAGGATGGTTTAAATTGAACACAGATGGAAGTAGTCTTGGGAACCCGGGCTTTTGTGGTACCGGTGGTGTTATTCGCAATGATACTGGACAGCTAGTGAAAGCCTTTGTCTCTCCTAGTAGCATGGGTTCTAATAATAAAGCAGAACTCCTTGCACTTTTATATGGCTTGCGAGTGTGCATTTCCCTCCATCTTTCTAATGTAGTTGTAGAGGTTAACTCAATGGTGATTATTTCTTGGTGGAATAGAGGTCGTTGTAGGGTTTAGTATTTGGAGGATTATTGGGATAAAATTGTCGTTTTAGCTCATTCCATTAATTGTAAATTCCAGCATGTCCTATGGGAAGGTAACAAAGTAGTGGACTGGTTGGCTAAAGCTGGCGCGGCTGGTGTCTCTTCAGATTATTCTAATATTTCTTCCATGCCTCGGGTCCTTGGAGGCTTGATTCGGTTAGATTTATTAGGGATACCTTCGATACGTTGTTGTTAAGGTTTGCAGTGATGATCCTTGTGTTTTTTTTTGGTTAGTGTTTCTTTCTTGTTTTGTTTGGAAGTTTTATTTTGTTACCACGGTTTTCCTCCACTATAAGTGAGGGTTTTATTAATAAATTTGGGTGGGCATCACTATTGGACAGGTGATTGCTCACTCTTATTTAAAAAAAAAAAAAAAAAAAAAAAGAAAGCAAAGCATGATGTTCTGATATTTCTATTTAGTATATGTTTGGGGAAGTTTGGCCACGGAGTATGAAGTTTAAGATCTGTGAAATATCAGCTATAAACAGAAATGAAGGGGCATTTTCAGTTTGTTTTTGTTGTGAAAAGTTTTCAGTGGTTGAATTACTTTTTAGAAGAGAATTCAAGAGGAATAAGCATTCGAGTGCACTTGTTAATACAAAGACTTTCCATGGTCTTCAGTCTATTTATTGACCAAGCTGCATGCCAGAACTTTGGCCATTTGGTCATTACCCCCACACCTTTTTTGGTCATTTGTGTTTGTCAAAGATAAGGTATAAGTAGTCTAAACATTCCCAATTCAAAACTTCCTATATATTTTGTATGTGCAATCCTAAATATCTTTTAAAAAAATAATAATAATAAATAAATAAAATAAAAAAAGCCAAAACCAACATTGGAATGGTAAACTGTATAGTCAATCAACAATTATATGTAGTTAAAATTGAAAACTAAAACACATGACTGAAAATTAACAAAGAATTTACAGAAACTGAAAACTAACATAGAATTTACAGAAACTAAAAACTAACAACTAACAAGCTAAAACAAAAATTGAAAACTAAATCACAGGACTGAAAAATTTGTGCTCACTAATCTTCTCACCTTTTTAATCTCCACAGAATCAGTAAAGTCTCCAATAAGTTTTATCCATAAAAATTTAAAACAAAACAAGTCAAATAAAGTTACATAACATAAAAGATGAAACAAAATAAACTACAAAAGATATCAAAAGTAAATTTATTACATACATATATCTAGCTTTTTCTCGAATTCCTCCACTTCATCCATTAAAGTCCTAAGGCTTATTGGAGTAAATAAAAAACGAAGCCAATTTTGTATACATATGAGACTCTCAACCATCATCGGATTTAAACTATTTTAGAAATGGTCAAGTACACGACCCGCAGTGCTAAATGTAGATTCAGAGGTCACAATAGATACTAATATTGCAAATACATCATGTGCAACCTTTGAAAGTGCGTGATATCTAATTAAATTCACCTTCCACCAATTTAAAAGGTTAAAACTATCATCTTGATCATCACATCTTTCAGCTAGATATCTATCAACTTTTGACTTGCTTTCTAAAGAATTTTTTGACTATAACTGTTGCTTAAATTGGGCCAATAATTGTGCCTTTCTTGATGCAGACTTATCAACTGAAAGACTTACATTTTCATGTGGGGAACTTGTGCACTGAGGAGAACTCCCTAATTCATTTTATATGTATGCCTCATATATGCGGATAAATGCATTTTTCACCATCCAACTCAAATCGATGGTTTTTGCATGATCATGTGCATACATTTTTCCCAACCCAAAGTCAAGACATTGTATCTTGTAACAAGAATCAAGAAAGGATCCAAACATACAGCAATATATTTTGATTATCCAAGTTCTCCAAATACTTTTCAGATTATCTCTTTATATTTGTGGCCATTAATCCCACTACGGGACTTCCTTCTTCATACTCCATGTTAATGGCATCTTTAATAGTAACCAACTCAGGAAAAAAATATTACAAGTTAAATATCACCCCCCGAGAAGCGTAAAGTTGCATTACGAAATAATTGAAGAAACCTCACAATCAACTGTACCTTCTCCCAATCAGATGCATTGGGAGGCCCTAACTTCTTTGATTTTCTCATATTCACCAGATCATCTTCATCATTGTCATCTCCAATACTACTAAGGAAGCCTGGATCTTCTTCCTCCAACTGATCAAAAGCCTTTCTAAATTTAAAGCCCTTTCCAATATAAGATAGGTGGAGTTCCACTAGTCGATACATCTAGGCAAACATGACTTTTGGATTGAATTTCTTCAAACCCCACACATTTCTTAAAATGTACTTCACCTTTGAGGGGGAGATTTAACATATTTCACAACACCCCTTACCTTCGCAATAGACTCCTTATATTCTTTCAACCTCTCATAGATGATTAAGTTCAAAATGTGGGCATAACATCGAACATGCAAAAACTCATGTTCTAAGACCATATCCTTCCTATACTTGTATTGTTTTTTAAAAATAAGAAACAATGTGCATTATTAAGAGTGAGTGCAAGTATTTTCAGTCGCACCTAATTATGCAAACACATCTCTAAGCCCTTACCAAGTGTATCACCCTTGTGATTTTCAACCAAATAAAAGGAAAGAATCCTCGTGTAGCTTCCAGTCATTATCAATAAAGTGTGCTATGAGACACATATAATTAAGATTTTGCACGGATGTCCATGTATACATGGAGAGGGAAATTCGTTGCCCTCGAAGAGCACTTCTCAAGTTATTTATTTTCCCTCAAAAACAGATTAAAGCATTCCTTGGCAACCGTCATACGGGATAGAATCCCTACCCACTTAAGGCAAACTGCAAGCATAAACTTCTTCAAACCCTCCCCTTTATCAAACATAAAGAGCAACTCATAAAAAATGATCATATCTGCTAAGGCTTATGTTGAACCCAAGGTTTTAAGTTTTGTGTAATTATATATCTACACATGAATTTTGATGATAACAAATGAATTCAAAGAATAAAGAAGTCTCAATCTACACAATGGAATCAAGCACATCAAGGAAATAAGCATGAGCAAGAAGGGAACAAGTTCACATTAAATTTATAGAGTAATGTTGTAAATCTTTTCAAAATTCGAAATTAGGATTAATGCTCAAAATTAATATTTTATCATAAAGCATTAAAATACATTTTCCACATGTGCATGAATATTTTTGAAAATTTTGAAAGATGATTGATTGTCATCTTTTACATGTGCGCGCCTTAATTAAAGGGTTGAACTTTGAAAATATTAAAGATGATTGATTGTCATTTTTAACATGGCATGTTTTATTTGAATATTTTCAAAAGTGATTTATGCTTTTTTTGACTTATGCAAAAGGTAGATGATTTTGTTTGAAATATTTGAAAAGTAAAGTGTGCTCATTTTGTCATATGCAAAAATTAAAAGATTATGTTTGAATTTTTTGAAAAGTAAAGCGTGCTCCTTTTGTCATATGCAAAAACTAAAAGATTAGGTTTGAATTTTTTGAAAAGTAAAGTGTGCTCCATTTGTCATATGCCAAAAGTAAAATATTAGGTTTGAAATTTTTGAAAAATAAATGATGTTGTCTTTGACAATTGAAAAAGAAGAACCTTTTATTTGAATTTTTTGAAAAAGTGAATGATGTTGTCTTTGACATATGAATCTTTTTTAATTTGAATATGAAGTCTTATATGCCTATAAATAGATCATTTGAGAGCTTTACATTCACAACATTCAGAGCATACAACATTCATTCAAAACTTTCATTCTCTCTTCTCTAAACATTGAGCCTTAATTCTTGTTCATTTTGAAAGATACAGTTTGCACTGTATTATTCTTATTTCACTCATTGAAGAGTGTTTTCTGATAACCTACCCACTATTAGCTTTTGTATCAGAAAAAGAGTGTGTATAATTTTTGTGCGTGTAGAAAGTGTTGTACAAGGGGAATAGTTGAATCACCACGTGTAAGGTGATTGCAAGTGTAGAGGGTGTTCTACACAGATCATTTGTAGCGGTGTTGTTCAAAGGTGTAATAGATCTCTATCTCCACCTAAAGGAGGTTGAATAGTGAATTTAGGGATCTCAATGGGTAGCTTGAGGCGAGGACGTAGGCACTGGGGCCGAACCTCGTTAATATACTGAGTTTGCTTCTCTCTTACCCTTACTCTTTATATTTATTACTGTTTCGTATTTTGTTTATATTTTATATTGTATATTTGATTTATAATTGTTATTTTTTTAAAATATAATTCAATTCACCCCCTCTTGTATTAGTCATCTGGGCAACAATTGGTATCAGAGCCAAGAGCTCTATTATAAAATTAACTATCTTTTGAGTTAAGATCTTATGGCTAAGATTGCAGCTTCATTTGGTGAAAGTTAATCTAGCAGTTGGCCTCCACTTTTTTGTGGAGATAATTACTCATTCTGGAAAGTTAGAATGAGAATATTCCTTCAGCCTCAAGGTCGAGAAATCTAGAAATGTATTGTAAATGAACCTTATATTCCAACAAAAATGGTTGATAGAGTAAAAGTCAAAAAGGAAGAGGAAAAATTTGATTGTGAAGATGATAGACTTTATACTTTGAATTTAACTACTATGAATTTATTATTTAATGCTCTCAATGGAAATGAGTTTAATAGAATAATGACTTATGCTACGGCAAAAACAATTTGAGATAATTTAGAAGTTACTTATAAAGGAACTTCGCAAGTCAAGGAATCAAAAATTTATATTCTTACTCATGAATATGAAATGTTTAAGATGAATGATGATGAATCTATTTCTAGTATGCATACTCGTTTTACTAACATCATAAATAGTTTGACAACTCTTGGCAAAGTTTATTCGAAGGTGGAGATAGTAAGAAAGATTCTCAACTCTCTACCAAAACGCTGGGAATCAAAAGTGACAGCGATTCTTGAAGCTAAAGACCTCAAGAAGCTCGAAATGAATGAACTCATCGGGTCACTTATTACCCATGAATACACATTGAAAAGAGGAGAAGAAGAAGGAAAGCCAAAGAAGAGCTTGACACTTAAAGTTGTTCCTCATGAAAGTGAAAATGATGAAGATGAGGAAAATGAAGACAAAGATGAAGAAGCTGCGATGATAACAAAAAGCATTTAGAGATTCTTAAAGAAAAATAAAACTCCTCCGAGGAAATCCTTCAAAAAGTTTTCTAAGAAAGATTTAGGTAAAAATGACACTTTAATTTGTTATAAATGCAATAAGTCTGGTCATATCAAACCAGATTGTCATTTACTAAAGAAAAATCTAAACAAGGGCAAGAAAGCAATGAAAGCTACATGGGATAATGATTCAAGTAGTTCATATAGTGAAGCAAGCAATGGAGAATCAACAAATCTTTGTCTTATGGCTAAAGATGACATTGAGGTAACAAATCTTGATAATATTGAAGATCTTTCATATGAAAAATTACAAAATGTTTTAGAAGAGATATATGAGGAATTTGAAAAATTGGGTATCAAATATACTACATTGAAAAAGAAAATTCTTCTTTAACAAACGAAATTGATATTTTAAGAAAAGAAAGTATCATTTTGAAAGATGAAAATCTTAAATTGAATAAGAAGAAAACCGATTTAGAAAATATTGTTGAAAACTTTACGAATGGACAAAGAAATTTTGAAAAGCTTCTTGGCAGTCAAAGATGTATTTTTGATAAAGCAGGTTTGGGATATATGCCAAAACAAAAATACAAACCCTATAAAAATTTCTTTGATAATCTTTCTACATCAAAGACTAATATTCAAAATTCTTTTCATAAAAATAATTTTGTCAAAAAAAGATATTATTATAATCATTCAAGTTTTTCATATATGTCACATGCTATTTGCAATTTTTGTACTAGAAATAGTCATAATTATCATACTTGTCCAATTAGAAGAAATCATACAATGACTATTAGGGCCATATGGGTACCTAAAAATCTTGTTTCTTCTAATACTAATAAATAAAGGACCCAAAGAACTTGGGTACCATGAAAAATCATTTTAATTATTTTTATAGGTATGCATGAAGTCACCCACAAGCAAAAACAAGTGGTTTTTAGATAGTGGATGTTCAAGACACATGACGGGAAATAAGACTAAGTTCTTTGATCTTAGATCTAAAGAAGAAGGACACGTGACATTTGGAGACAACTCGAAATTAAAGATCGTGGGAATAGGTAAAATTGGTAATGAATCTTCTCTCATAATTGAAGATGTTCTACTTGTTGAAGGTTTAAAACATAATCTTTTAAGTATAAGTCAATTATGTGATAAAGGATTTACAGTTACTTCCAAAATGGATAAGTGGATTATTTTGAATGATCATGATTGTAATATTTGTTTTATTGCTTTTAGAAGTAATAATGTTTATACAATCAATTTTGAAGAAATTACTTCATAAGATGCTATTTGCTTTTCAGTTCAAAATGAAACTAGTTGGCTATGGCATAGAATATTAGGTCATGCCAACATGAAACTTATTTCCAAACTTTCAAAAAATGATCTTGTGAGAAGTTTACCAAAAACAAATTTTCTTAAAGATAAAATTTGTGATGCATGCCAATTTGGTAAACAAACAAAAACTTCTTTTAAAACCAAGAGATATATTTTCACTACTAGACCATTGCAACTGATACACATGGATCTTTGTGGACTAAATAGAGTTGCAAGTCTATGAAGAAAATATTACGCATTTGTTATTGTTGATGATTTCTCTAGATATACTTGGGTCATCTTTTTTGCTCATAAAGATGAGGCACATAATGTCTTTACCAAGTTATGCAAGAGAATTCAAAATGAAAATGGCTATATTATTTCAAGTATCCGAAGTGATAGGGAAAAAGAGTTTGTTAATAAAAATATTGAAACATTTTGGGATGAAAATGGTTTTGTACATACTTTTTCTGCTCCTCGAACTCCTCAACAAAATGGGATAGTAGAGAGAAAAAATAGATCTCTTCAAGAGATGACAAGAACAATGCTTAATGAGAACAACTTGCCTAGTTATTTTTGGGCCAAAGCGGTAAGTACTGCATGTTATGTTATAAATAGAGTTATGCTAAGGTCTAAATTAGATAAAACCCCATATGAGCTTTGGAATGAGAAAAAGCTCAACATTGGTTACTTTCATGTATTTGGATGCAAATGTTTTATTTTGAATGACAGAGATAATTTAGACAAGTTTGATGCAAAATCTGATGAAGGTATTTTTTTCGGGTATTCTACTAATAGTAAAGCTTATAAAGTATTCAATAAAAAGACTTTAACTGTACAAGAATCTATGCATGTAGTATTTGATGAATCTAATTCTCCACTCTCTAAGAAATCTATTAATGAAGAAACAGGAGGTATAAATAACACGGAAAGTCTCAATCTCAACAAAGAGAACACAATAGAAGAAGTTCAACATGGAACTATCAGGAAAGATCATCAAAATTTAATACAAGATGCAACCAAACAGTAGAAATTTGTGAAAGATCATCCAGTCAAACAAATTTTGGGAGAACCTTCACGAGGTGTAAGTACTCGATCATTTCTTAGAAATATTTGCAATCATACTGCTTTTCTATCTCAGATTGAACTCAAAAATATTGATGACACACTTCTTGATGAATCTTGGATTCTAGTTATGCAAGAAGAGTTGAATCAATTTGGAAGAAATGATGTTTGGACACTTGTTCCTAGACCCAAAAATCATACTATTATTGGAACAAAATGGGTTTTTAGAAATAAGAAAGATGAGTCCGGAGTCATTACTAGAAATAAGGCTCGGCTTGTAGTCTAAGGTTTTAATCAAGAAGAAGGAATCGATTATGATGAGACATATGCACCAGTCTCAAGATTAGAAGCTATTCGAATACTACTTGCATATGCTTGTTATAAAGATTCCAAACCTTTTCAAATGGATGTTAAAAGTGCTTTCTTAAATGGTTTTATAAATAAAGAGGTATATGTTGAGCAACCTCCAGGTTTTGAAAATCATATTTCCCCAAATCATGTTTTCAAACTCACAAAAGAACTATATGGACTTAAACAATCTCCTAGAGCTTGGTACAAGAGACTCAATGGTTTCTTGATTGAAAAAGGTTTTTTAAGAGGAAAAATCGACACAACTCTTTTTATAAAATATGAAAATGATGATATTCTTTTAATTTAAATTTATGTTGATGATATAATATTTGGTTCTACTAATGAAAATATGTGTCAAGTTTTTGCTAAGATTATGCAGGAAGAATTTGAGATGAGCATGATGGGAGAGCTTACATTTTTTCTCGGATTGCAAATTAAGCAAGCAAAAAGTGAGACATTTATCTATCAATCAAAATATATTAAGGAATTACTGAAAAAGTGTGGGATAGAAAGTGCTAAGGAAATTGGAACACCAATGAGCCCATCAACTAAACTTGATAAAGATGAATCCGGTAAGCCAGTTGACTCGAAAATATACTGAGGTATGATTGGTAGCTTCTTATATTTAACAGCCAGTAGACCAGATATTTTGTTTAGTGTGTGCTTATGTGCGCACTTTCAATCATGTCCAAAAGAATCACATTTAATTGCAGTTAATTCTTAGATATCTTATTTGTACAATTAACCTAGGGTTATGGTACCCTAAGTACACATTTTTCGATCTAATCAACTACACAGATGCAGATTATGCTGGCTATAAAATAGATCGAAAAAGCACTAGTGGAGCATGCCATTTCTTAGGTCATGCACTAGTTTCCTGGTTTAGTAAAAAATAAAATTCTGTTGCACTATCTACTGCTGAGGTAGAATATGTTGCTGCGGGTAGTTGTTGTGCTCAAATTCTCTAGATGAAGTAACAACTTGAAGATTTCAAACTCATGTATAATCACATTCTAATTAAATGTGTTAATACAAGTGCTATAAATCTTTCAAAGAACCCAATACAACATTCTAGAACTAAGCATATTGAAATAAGATATCATTTTCTTCGAGATCATATACAGAAATGCGATATAATACTAGAGTTCACAAACACACACGATCAGTTAGCAGATATTTTCACAAAACCTTTACCAGAAGATAGATTATGTATGATCAGAAAAGAAATAGGTATGATGCATGCTATGAATATCTCTTAAAATATAGACCAGAGTCAATAAAAATAGAGATAGATTTTTTTAAATACTTTTACATAAACTTGAGATTCTTAGCCTCATGTTTGAGACGCTCATTCTCTTCATATAATATCATGTCATTCTTATTCATGGAAACCGGCAAGCGGAATGAAGAATCTAATAAAGATTTCAACTGTTTATTCTTCTGCCAAATAATTTCTTCCATTGTGTGAGACTCTTGAACAATTCATTGAAGTACAATAATTTGTTCTTTAAGCTTTTCAACTTCATGATTTTTTGCTTGTAACCGCTGGAAAAAAGCAACAATAGAGGAAGAGTAGCGAGTCCCAAGACTCACCAAGTCATAGATAGCATTATAATCTGACTTATTAGCCAAAGTATTATTTTCTTACTGCAACATGGCACCAATGGAAGCTGCAGAAAGGATAGGAGGTTGAGGTACAGAATGCCTCGTGGATAAATCTAGAGAAATGTTAAAAGAATGAGCTATTGAGAAAAGAATAGAGAGCTTAAAACGATAATGTTGAAGGAATGCAGATGAGTTATAGAGATGAGAAGAAAACTTGATGCGGATTGGATGAACTTTAAGACTGATTTTATAGAGATAGCATAAAGAACCAGACGAGCTATCATCCAAGTCAAAGAGCAATGTGATTTTTTTTTCCCGATTGGTGAAAATGACATTTTTTAGAAACTCGAAGCCTTCAATCTCGTTTGTCAACAACATCAGGCGATTTTTTCAAATCTCGAGCCACACTTGTCAGGTCACGGATGGATCAAATTTATTTTTTATTTTTTCAACTATCTACAGTATCTATTAACACACCGTTTTCTTCAGATCCATTTACTTGTTGCGGATCTTTTTTAATGATGCCAAAAGGGGGAGAAGTGTTAGATTAGAACACTAACATTGTTTGAATTGATAAACTTATTATATATGCTTGGAATTATATTTATACTTTTACTTGAAAAACTAACGCACATTCTCAGGAGGAGCTTAAGTATCAATACAGACTTCAGGTTCTATCAAGTATTTGTCATCATCAAAAAGGGGGAGATTGTTGAACCCAAGGTTTCAAGTTTTGTATAATTATATATCTACACATGAATTTTGATGATAACAAATGAATTCAAAGAATAAAGAAATCTCAAGCTCAAGTTGTCTACACAATAGAGTCAAGCACATCAAGGAAACAAGTATGAGCAAGAAGGGAACAAGTTCACATTAAAGTTATAGAGTAATGTTGTAAATCTCTTCAAAATTCAAAATTAGGATTAATGCTCAAAATTAATATTTTATCATAAAGCATTAAAATACATATTCCACATGTGCATGAATATTTTTGAAAATTAAATTTGAAAATTTTGAAAGATAATTGATTGTCATCTTTTACATGTGCATGCCTTGATTAAAGGGTTGAATTTTGAAAATATTAAAAATGATTGATTGTCATCTTTCATATGTGCATGTTTTATTTGAATATTTTCAAAAGTGATTGCTTTTTTTTTTTACTTATGCAAAAGGTAGATGATTTTGTTTGAAATATTTGAAAAGTAAAGTATGCTCCTTTTGTCATATGCAAAAAGTAAAAAATTAGGTTTGAATTTTTTGAAAAGTAAAGTGTGCTCTTTTTGTCATATGCCAAAAGTAAAATATTAGGTTTGAAATTTTTGAAAAAATGAATGATGTTGTCTTTGACAATTGAAAAAGAAGAACGTTTTATTTAAATTTTTTGAAAAAGTAAATGATGTTGTTTTTGACATGTGAATCTTTTTTAATTTAAATATGAAGTCTCATATCCCTATAAATAGATCATTTGAGAGCTTCACATTCACAACATCCAGAGCATACAACATTCATTCAAAACTTTCATTCTCTCTTCTCTAAGCATTGAGCTTTAATCTTTGTTCATTTTGAGAGATAGAGTTTGCGCTGTATTGTTCTTATTTCACTCATTGAGGAGTGTTTTCTGATAACATACCCACTATTAGCTCTTGTATCAGAAAAAGGGTGTGTATAACCCTTGTGCATGTAGAAAGTGTTCTACATGGGGAATAGTTGAATTACCACGTGTAAGGTGATTGCAAGTGTAGAAGGTGTTCTACACGGATCCTTTGTAGCGGTGTTGTTCAAAGGTGTAATAGGTTTCTATCTCTACTTGAAGGAGGTTGAATAGTGAATTTGGAAATCCTCAAGGGGTAGCTTGAGGCGAGGACGTAGGCAGTGGGGCCGAACCTTGTTAACATACTGAGTTTGCTTCTCTCTTACCCTTACTCTTTATATTTATTACTGTTTCGTATTTTGTTTATATTTTATATTGTATATTTGATTTATAATTTTTATTTTTTTTAAATATAACTCAACTCACCCCCCTCTTGTGTTAGTCATCTGGGCAATAGCTTATCGGCAAGCCTCAACACTAAATGCAATGGCACAAGTCCTCAACTACCACTTCCTCCCTCCACCTTCCAACCTAGAGTTGTCTGGGATTTATCCGTGTTTTAAACGGACATTTCTTACATTGTTTCTAAATGTGATACTTTATGGATTTCATACCGTTGGTCTTTATATCACATGCATACGAAGCACCACAATAATTACATGTAACTCTAGGTTTAGTTGGATCACCTTTTGGTATTCTTGTAAAGTGATCTCAAACCATTTACCTAACTCTACCACTTTGTGACCCACCAACTGACTATTTATTACTTACATTGGATGGGAGTGAGGGTGGAGGCATATCTCGATTTTGTATTGACTCATACACATCATTTATAGAAGACTCCATCTAGAAAAATAAACACACAACAATTATAGAATATCTAATTTCTATAATTATTACATACCCATAATGTTGGCCAAACAGAAGGCAAAGGGAGAGAGGTTGGCCTTGTTACAGGCTGTGATCTCTCAGTTACAAGCAATATATAGTGGTGAAAGACTGGAAGTCCTAACGTGTTTAGAAGATAGAAAAAGTGATCATGTTTACTTTATATTTTGGATAAAACAGAAAGTGATTATCTTGATGCAAGAAAAGATAAGATATTGAAAAACTTTTTTGTGACATTTATGGACAATAAGAAATCATGTGGTGAAGCTAATTTAGGAGAGAAAGCAAAAATTATAAGCCAAAACAATATGGTTTTAAAACCGTCTTCATGCATTTAATTTTAGTAGCCTTGAGATGTTATGTATGCAAATTGATAGCAAATTGACAATAGGACAAAAGCCGAGGGATCATGATGATGGTTTGTTTGGATTTTGTTAAAGTTTTAATACGTAAGGGAGCATAGAGAAGTACAAGAGATCATGTTAGAAAACCAACTTATATCAATAAATGAACCCAAATCCTTTCCCCAAAAATACCCAAAGTCTTTTCCATTTTTTTCCGTAGCTGAAGAGGCCATCCCTCTCTTTTATTTCACCCCCCTTCCCATGTTCATCAGACAGTGACGCAGATAGACAAATTTAATTCTAGATACAGACTAAACATAGAATAGATCAAAGATATTGTATTAAAATAGTAGTCAAAATAGATCATCAAAACCACTGAAAAGATTGAAGAGTTAAATGTTGATGGAAGATATTTTTCAAATCAAACCTCAGGATTAAACAAATTCAACTACATACAGAGATTTACCTTCAGATTGATGGAATGAACTGACGGAGGGGTTGGAGAGGGCAAGGGCTTTAAGAGGTGACGAAGGGGTGGGTTTGTGGGAGGGGATGTGACAGAGGGGCTAGAGAAGTTAGGGGCTGCTTTGGAGGGGTTAGGGTTTGGAGGGATGCGATAGAGGGGCTAGAGACGACAACCTAGCAGTGACGAAGGGACTAGGGTTTCGAATCACTTGACGACTTGAGAAATTGAGAGAGGTCAAAAGAGAATGGGATTATGGGAGGGAATCGGGGGGCAAGGGTGCTTTAGAATGACTAAGCACCATTGAAACAATGCCGTTTGGAATTAAAATAATTCGAAATGGTGTTGTTTCAATAGACTATAAATGTGAAAAAAAAAAAACTAGGTTGCGCAATCCACTTTTAAATTCCCTCAACTACTAGACTGTCCAATTTTACAATAAATGGCGCCATTTTCTCTAAACATTAAGATTTGATTTTCAATTCTAAGATATAGTTGGCAATCGGCACATAAATTAATAGAAAAATTATTTAAGTTAGTAAAATTAAAATTAAGTAAACTATTTAATGTGGATTATTTAATTCATTCATTAAAAAATAACTAATTAAAACTATATTAATGATGTTAATTGCTACTTTGTTACTAAGTTAGAGTATATCAATGTATAATGAGTATTTTGTCAAAGGGCATTTTTTTGGCCTGCTTCATTTTTCTTTTTAATCCAAGGGCATTTTGTTTAATAATTTCGTAATTATGTTGTGATATATTAAATTATTAATAATATATACATATAGTATACTATGATATATATATATTAGTAATACACTAATACTATTAGTCTATTAGTATATAATAATAGTTATTAACTTAGTTACTATAACTAATAAATTAATAATACACTAGTACTAATACTATAACTAATAACTATAATAGTAGTATTATTAATATACTATAAGTCTATATGTTAGTGATAAATTGGTAATACTATATTAAATAATAGTAATACTCTTATTACTAATACTCTATATAGTTATAGTGATTTAATACTAATATATTAAGTTAACAACTATACTAGCTAATACTATTGTAAATTTATACATACATAATAATTTATACTATAACTCTTATAATATGTTAATATATTAATATATACTAATACTATATATTATAGTTATACATTAAAGAATATAATAATACATTTATATTAAATATATATGGTTATAGACTTACAGTGATTTAATTATTATGATTAGTGTAACTATATAATAGTATTAGTAATAGGCTATTAGTATAGCTATATATTAGTAATATTAGTTATGGTGAATCAGTGATTTAGTATAACTATATCCTATATTACTACATTAGAGACTAGAGTATTAGTATTAATATAAATATTAGTATTAGTTATAACTATATAGCCAATATTAGAATTTAGACTATATAATAGATTTATAGTATTACTGTATTAATACAACTATATAAGTATACTGTATAGTTATATATTAGTATTAATTATAGTGATTAGTATAACTATATAATAGTATTAATAGTAGGCTATTAGTATAGCTATATATTAGTATTAGCTATAGTGATTTAGTATAAATATATTAGAGTATTAAGTATAACTATAGTCCATATTAGACTATTAGTATTTTTTTATACCATATATAATTATATAATTAATTATATACAATTATTATATAAATAATATATATATATATATAAATGATAAAATATATTTTTTTTTTATTTTCATTCGAACTGGGATCGGACTGAAAATATTCTGTCCTATAAAATTTGGATCGAGACCGACTGAACCTAGTCCCAGGCTAGTTTGGTCCAGTCCAAACTGAAATGGCTGATCCAGTTGGTTTCTCATGTCCAAACCGGCCAAATCTCAACCCTATCCATGATCATGTTAAATTCCACCTCAAGTTTTGAATGGAGTTTAATCCTCTTTCGGGAGTCTGTTGGGTCGTATCATGAGCTTGGGCCGGAGCACAACCCGATAACCTAGTTAATTTGGGGCCCAGTACACTCCAAGCATATAATAGCTACCACCAAAGGAATAACTGCAAGAGAACTTCAGGAGAAGGGCTATCAGCTTATTCAAGATAAGCTAAGCCCTAATATCCCGAAGGGCTTGAATTTCCAATAATGTGTGAGATAGTTATCACGCAACAACAAAAAGCATCGTGAGCTCTATTTATATCACCCAGGTAAGACCATGAAACTCATTTGAATGAATTGCTAAAGAAATCACCATTATCTTTACTAACTTAGTTATTAGAGGCGTTCCCTCAAACCCCCAAGCCTCATTCCTCTTTAGTTGCAAGTGATAAGTTGTGAGGAAACTCACCACTGAAGTAGAATCATTGAGGAAGGAGAATGATACCCTCAAAGCAAAGAATGAACCATCAAGGGAGGACACAACACCAAGCTTGGCCGATAGGATCAAGATGGAAGCACATAGCGCGGGAGAAAGCAAATCTCCCCAAGAAAATGAAGAGGTGAAAAAGATGCACCACGACTTATGCAATTTGATGGACAAATACAAGGAAATGGCTAAGAGGATAGGGATGTCATCCTCGATTGATCAGTTGTTGACTAGCACCAATATGCCGTACATCATAGAAATCTTGGTAAGGGTTACCACCAAAATTCAAAGTAACTACGATAGACATGTACGATGGATCAAAAGATCCAGTGGAATGTTTAGAGACCTTTAAAGCTCACATGACGCTTCATGGGTTTCCCAATGAAATCACATGTAGGGTCTTCCCTTTGACTTTGAAGGAAATAGATAGAGAATGGTTTGGGGTGCTACAACCAGGTTCCAAGTTTTGAGGAACTGGGCAGACAATCCTTAACCTAGTTTATGGTTAGTTGGAGGTGAAGAAGACCAACAGCATACCTATTGACCATAAAACAAGGAGAAGAAGAGCGTTTGAAGGTGTATTTGGCATGGTTCAACAGGGAAAGAAAGACAACCCGTACTCAAGATGAAAAGAACATGTTGCTTGCTTTACTCAAGGGTATTTGGCAAAGAAGCCCCTTTATGGCCGAGTTGGCAAGGAAAACCCCTTCCACTCTATGAGAATTCATGGAGAGAGCAGACGACTTCATCAATGTCGAGGATATGCTACTTGCCTTAATTGCTAGATCGAACGAAAGGAGTAGATGATAAAGGGGGGGGGGGGGGGAGGGTTCAAAATAAGATCAAGAAAGAGAAAAAAAGGTGAGGAGAGGCCAACACGAAGGAAGACAAGACGCTCACACAGGGTGACACAGCAGTAATCATGTACACTATTCTATTGTGCATAATCAAGATAAGGCCAAAAGGGCTAGGCGTGTCGAGGATTAGGGGCGACAAGCCCAGAAGTATTGCACGTACCACAATGCAAGTGAGCATAGAACCAAAGTTCAACATGTTAATCGACTAGGGAATAAAGTAGCACATAGGCTTGCTCGTTATGCTTTGAATGTTGAAAACATTGAGATGTGATGGGATACTGTTTCGGTTGATATATCCCAAGCCTTGTGCATGGTTGGACCAAAACACTTTGTAATGTTTTCTTTAATATTTAGTTTGAATTATTTAGGTTTGAAAATACAAAATCTTATCAATACATCCCTTTCAATCAAGAACCTTCAACGACAAAACCCACACGTACCTTCGAAGACAAAACTCACACACCATATTCATTTATTTGGAACGAAGAATTGTACAACTTTGTCAATTTACAAAATTAAAGAACATTTTAAATGAGAAAAAGTCTATTATTAGTTTAAGCTCTAACTATTCATGGGAGTTGGGTTAGTCTTATCTTATTTTATGTTCATGCAATGTTTTAATATTTGAAATCTTTCTACTTGTGTTTGTGTGATCATTTTTTTATATATATACATTTGGAGAGGGGGTTTCGAACCCTAGACCTCCATCTACAAAAAGTGTTGATCATTAATTTTTTTAGAGATTTGTAGCGATCATAATTTGCAAACCAATCTGAATGTATTTATAAATTTTATGAAACATAATGTTACTAAAAATTAATAAATGCTTTTTATAAAATATAACTTTTTTTTAAAAGAGCAAGAAATCACTTGTCCATGAGTGGCTCCCTCTCGAATTTATTAATAAACCCCTCACTTATGGTGGAAGAAAACTGTGAAAACAAATAAGGCCCACGAGAAAAGAACTCACAAGGCCAAAAACCAAAAAAATCACTAGACAAGCCTATGAACATAATCATGAACATGAAAGCCAAAAACAATACAAAGACCATTGACACCTTAAGGATGGAAGACCAGATAAATCCAAACGGAGCAAACCTCTAAGGGCCTGAGGCATGATAGAATTATTAGTATAGACCAAATCAACACCGGTGGCACCATCCTTGGCCAACCAATCTGCTACCTTATTTCCTTCATGGAAAATATGCTAAAAATGATAATTAAGAATATGAGTCAAACCAACGAGCTTTTTCCAATAATCCTCCAGGTACCAAACACCACAATGCCCTCTATTCCAGCAAGAAATAATCACTATCAAGTCAACCTCAACAATCACATTTAAAATATTAAGAGAATTGCAAAGCTGTAGGCCATTACGAAGCACAAGAAACCCTGCTTTATTATTTGAACCAAAACCAATAGGAGAGGCGAATGCTTGCACAACCCGTCCTAGATCATTGTGAATAACTCCACCAATATCACAAGAACTCAGGTTATCAAAGTTACTACTATCTGTATTCAACTTGAGCCACCCAGACAGAGGTTTATGCCACTTAACCACTTTGCACCGCCTGTCTTTAAAGGAGCAGGTTTGATCCACAAGGCCTCAAGTATCATGCCATCAAGCTGGGACAAGCTGTAAGAATTATTAATCGCTTGACAAAGAGAACTGATCCACACACAAATAGATTGGACAACAGCTTCATGAGATTCCAATTTGCCCTCCATTCGAGCTAGACATCTTCTTCTCAAAGTCTCTAACTAACAATGATAGGCATAAGACCAATTATAACACCCACCTGGGAGGAGGAACTCGCTTGCCAGAACCAAGAGGAGACATGATACTTCCAAGACCTACCAAGAGGAATTCCAATGAGGTTGCCAAAAAATGAGCATACTTTTTTAGGAAAAGCACTCTCAAAGAGAACATGATTAATATCTTCATAATGGCCTGCAATACAGCAATCACATTTGGAAACTGTGGGAATACCAATACGGTGCAATCTACCAATGTTTTGAATACCGTACCGGATGTCATACAGGTTAAGGCACTGGAATGAAATATTTCGATATCAGTACCGTTTCGGAATAGTCGATATATAAATAAATTATATATATTATATTTCAAAATAATAGTCTATATATGAATAAATTATACATGAATACATATATATATATATATATATAAATTATAAATAGTCTGGTCTGAATTGGGGGTAAAAAAATGAGATTACAGTTTAAAAAAATGAAAAAAAGAAGAAGGTAAAGGCATAAATACCGGCCAGAATAGGCCGATACGTAGGCTGGTACAGGCCAAAATATAGGCCGGTACGAAACAAGAACAATACCTGTTCTGTACCAGCCGGTATGATACGGTATTAAAAACAATGCAAGCAACCATCAACACTCAAAGGCCTGTGCCAAGCCTTTCAAAACTGAATAGACATTTTTAAAGAAAGATTTTTATACCAAACCCAAGAATACCAATCAAGAGAGGAGCCTCTGATCCTACTACAATGCCATGCAGATTTGGTAGAGAACATACATGTCTCTATCTGAGTCCAAACCAGAATATCCTCACCCAAATTATGCCCAGATAAAGAGACTAAAATATCATCTACATTCTCCGGGCCAACTAAGTTCTCAAGAAGATTCACATCCCAACTATCCAACATCCGACACTCTTTTAACTTTCACCAAAGACTGACCCACTACTGGCAAGTCATTACTCAAGGAACCATTATCCCTCCATTTGTCATACCAGAAAAAAAACTCATTCTCTAATCCATATTTAGAATTATTCAACAGCAAAGGGATACAATTAACAACCATTCTCCAAAATCTCGAACCTTTAGCAACATCTATTAAGAACTAAGGTTTCGATCCCACATATTTAGCCTTGAAAAAATTTGTCCAGAGGGAGTTACCTTGTAGAAGGTTCCAAGTAAGCCTCATATGCAAGGCTGTTTGTGTGTCTTGGAGATGCCTCAACCCGAGTCCCCCTTCAGCCACAGGACTGCAAATATGTTTCCAACCCACCCATTTCTTTTTATCTTTCCCATTGGACTCACCCCAGAAGAAGGAGCTCATCATTTTATGGATCTTATTGATAGTTGCTTGAGAGACCAGTAAAATAGCAAATAGGTAAAGGGTTATACCAGATATAATATGACGTAGCAGAACCAGTTTCCCCCCAGAAGACAAGAGCCAAATCTTCCAACTACTAATTTTTTATCTCACTTTATTCACCATGCCTTCAAGATATGATTACTTAAGATGACCTACGATAATGGGCACCCCAAGGTACTGAAAAGGAAACTGCCCCTCCATGAAACTGGTGCTACGTAAAAGACGCTGCTTACAAGTAGGAGAAATTTTATTCTTACAATACAAAGCAGACTTTTGTTTTTTGATTGCCTAGCTTGACCAACTTCCATATTGACACGGAATTCTTAGAAGCACCCGAACCGACCTTTGACTCCCATTAGCAAAAATAACCACATCATCAGTATATATTAAATGAGAAATAATAAGTGTACTTTGGGCATAATAAAAATGCCCAAATCTATTCTTAGCTATAATCTGATGAATCATCCTGGAAAGGACCTCCTGCTGGATAATAAACAAATAAAGAGATAGAGAATCACTTTGGCGAATATTAGGGCCTCCCAAGAAGAAGCCCTTAATTGTCCCATTCACCATAACCAAATACCAAGGACTTGAAATACGAAAAATTTCAATCCACACGATTATATGCTTTTGTCATATCTACTTTTAACATAATGTTGCCGCCATGATTCATTTTTTTAATAGAATGAACCATTTCCTAAATGAGGCTAATATTTTCAAAGATATTTCTATTAGGAATAAAGCCTCCTTGCTCCAAAGAAACTAGGCGAGGCAAGAGACCAATTAAATGACTCACAATTATCTTGGAGCAAATTTTATAAAAAATCGAGCAGAGGCTGATGGGATGAAACTTATCAAAACCTATTGGAGAATCTACCTATGGAATTAAAACCAAATATGAAGCCGTAAAAAACTTTGGCAGATGCTTGGATGCAAATAATTCCAACACTGCATTCCACAAATCAATTTTAACCACTTCTTAGTAGCTATTATAAAATTCAGAACTAAAGCCATTAGGACCAGGAGCGCTATTAACTGGAATTGAGGACAAAGCAGCAAAAACTTCCTCTAATAAAGGTGCACTAACAAGGGAATTAAATATTCTCATTCTTAGAAATAACCGGATCAATAAGAACCTCAAGATTAGGTTGCTCAATCGGCGGATTCCCCTGGAGAAAAGATGAGAAAAAATCCACTGCACCTTGGTGAATGCTCTCCAATGACTTAAAGCCCACATCATTCGAGTGCATTTCCAACACATGCTTACGCCTTTTAATGGCTAAGCAAGCATGAAAAAATTTGAAATTTCGGTCACCATCCACCTGGCACTTTTCCTTAGCCATTTGAGCCAAAGGAGTCTCTTCCGAACGCCTCCAAATTGCAACATTTAGCCCTCTATCTAAATCTTCCTCCCAGTTTAATTGAGCTATTGTTCAAGCTCCTCAACTTGATTTTCAAGAGCAGCAATATGGCCTAAAGTATGACCAAAGACCCTTTTATTCCAATCCTGCAATGCCATCTTAGTCTGTTTTAATTTCATAACCAAATTTTGAATGGCTGAACTGACAACCTAAGATGCCCAAGAAGTCTGAACACAATCCAAAAAGTTATGGTGATCCACCCACATCTGTTGGAAATGAAAATGGGCTGGAGCATGATTCGAAGTAGATCATGGCAAGTATGAACAAATAGTATTAGGAAATAACGAAAGGAAAGGAGCATCCATAAGAAAATGGTCTAACCATGCCCAAGAACAAGCAAGGCCAGATTGCCCATTGCACCAAGAATAAGCACTCCCCTGCAATGCCATTTCAATCAAACCCCCTATTAAATCCAGTTATTAAAATCCTCCATAGCTCTAATAGGGTGAGGCCTACTTCTTCTTCTTTCTGAATCATTACGGATAATATTAAAATCACCAACAAAAATAAAAAGGTCTAAACCCAAATTCTGAGTATTTAGATCATCCCACAATACACATCATTCAACCATAGTACATTTTGCATAAATCACTGTAAGCAAAAACTTCTCAGCGCCTTCGCCTACTTTGAGATAAACAAGTTGCCCTCCTATTTGAACCAAACTCACCTCAAGAATACTATCCCAAAAAAATCATATCCCCCCCCCTTCAACCTCATTTGAAATGAAGTTATCAAATTTCAAAACACGTGCCAATCTTCAAGCAGCATCAAGATTTTTAAAAAGTTCCAAAACAGCAATAGTTTTCAGCTTCAACTTACCAAGCAACTGTCTTAATCTACCTTTAGAGGTCCCAACCCCCCTAATATTCCATACAAAAATGGGATCAGTCATTGAGAGGATTTGAGAATCAGACAAGAACCTGAGAAGAACTTCTCGTTTTAACGAACGTCTTTTTCTTATATTTCCTTTTACCTTCATTGGTCTCAATTTTGTCAAATAATCTTTATCATGTGGGAAGACTTCGGGATGTAAATCTAGCTCCAAATATGAAACAATAGCATCCAAAATTGGCGGCTCCTCAATGGGTTCATCATCCGGTTCCTTGTCACTCAACTCAACCTCCGGGACTACAAATGGAACAACAAATGTAGACTCCCTCCACTGGCCATAATCACTGAGTCATGAACTACCATAGGAGATTTTCCCATCACAATTCCTGTAACCAAATTCATAGCACAAACTGGAACACTTGGTTCTGCATTATTATCTCTAGTGACCTCAGTTTCAGAAATAATCGGAACCTTTCCGACAGGATCTAACTGCACCATAGATGTTTCCAAAATAGGCATCGAAGCACATTCTTTTTGTGATATACCACCCGTGGGATCGAACGGAGGATCATCCACAACTACAATCGGATTCATCACAAGAACTGCAACAGGTTCCACGTTCTCGTCCATTAGTTTAAGCCCTTTCTTCCATGCCCTATCCTTCCCCATCTTCTCAATTTTATCTACCCGACAGGTTTACGAATTATGGCCTTGCATTTGACACTTAAAACAATAGTTAGGGAGAGTTTCATACATAATCTCTTGTTTCCTACTAGAAGGTTAACCCAGTGTCTAATCCAGAAATGAGACAAAGGTTCTTTTGCAGCATCAACCTCTACATACAACCTTGCACCATCTATTCTCATGGCGCAACAAATTGGGTTATCCCAGCGTATGAATGTACCAATAGGAGCCTTGAGAATATTCAAAAAAGCTTCACTATAATAATTGGGAGGAAGTCTCGAAAGAGAAATCCATATCGGTACCTGAGAGGGTTTGTCATCCTTCGTGAATTCTGATGTCCAACGAAATGCTTGATAGAAAATCCCATTGATCTCATAAACATCCCTCGACAAAGCTTTTGTGAAATCGGCCTCATTAGCCCTACGTACAAACTCGTTCATCGGCCTTCGCATAAAAGAAACAAACGGAGTGGCCAAAAGACCCTAGAGATTAGGGTTGTACAAGAACCAAAGAAACCGGCTGGGAATCAACCAGACCGGCCGCCAGAGCTAGGAACCAGCAGAAACTGGCAGAAAACCGATCGGCTGGTGGTACGATTTAAGTCAAACTGACGTCGACTGGTTCGGTCTTGGTTCGCTCCCTGGAAAAACTGCTAAACCGACCAACGTCTTTTCATTATTTTTTTTCATATATATAGGCTCATAATGACGTCTTTTCACTTATTTAAGTGAAACAATGCGTTTAGATCTAGCAATTTTAAACAAACACTAAGTAAACGGTGTTGTTTGGTATGTTGATACCAAACGGCGTCATTTTGGCTAGGGTTATTTCAATCAACCCCACCTTTCTTTCTTTTTCGACTCCAGTCTCCTCTCCGCCGTTACTCACCCAGGAGGCCATGTGCACACAGAGCTCTCTCTCGACTCTCACCTCTGTGCTCTCTCACCATCGTCATGGACTCACGTCCTCCTCAACTCCTCCTCTTCGATGTCACTCGCCGCTGCTAGCCACCATCTCCTCCACTCTCGCCGACCAATATCACTTCTAATGTAAGCCTTTATAACGCCATCTCCTCCACCTTTCATAACGCCACACACAGACTCCCTCTCATCTCTTGATTGAAATTTTTTTGATCCGATCAATTTTTTTTGTTGAACTTTTTTGTTAAATGTTGCGATCCAATAGAATGCCGATGAACCGACGGCAACCGGCCGAAACTATGCCGGCCGTTTTTCCCACCCTTTATCGATTGGTTTCGGTTGAGATTTTACCTTGAAAATCATGTTGGTTAGGTTTCAGTTTGGAACTAAAACCGAACCGTGGTGATCGGTTTTCACCCCTACTAGAGATTGTGGATAAATGCATGCATGGACTGCATCCAAAGACAGACGTTGATTCAAGAACTTGAGGATCATCGAATAGCGCAAAGGCTCTGCCAATCTAGCAGTCTCTTCAAGGGAGAACTGGAAATAAACTTCACCATCCACCACCTTCAAAAGACAAGGCGCAAGCACCATCACCAGGATGGGTTATGGGACAACAACCACTAGATTGGCAAAGGAAGGCTGACCAATGCCATCATCTGCGACTACCATGCATCCTACCATGAAGGCCCACGCAAAAGGCAACCAAAAACCCTAAAACTCACGTAGAGAGAAAAATGGTAGAAACTGAAATTTTCAAAGGAAAAAATTGAAGATTTATCATGTCGAGTACCTAATAAAATAAAATATAATTTTATTAGCAATCAATATATAATATATGCTTCCAAATTTTTATTTCTCGAATAATTATGTAATTAGAAATTGTGAAAATTAGTTATGTTGCTAGCTTGTGTATGTAAATTGGTTTGAATTACTGATAGAAAAATGATAAACACATATAATTTTTCACAACATTTTATACAAGAATGTTTTAAAAGAGGGGTATTTTTGTAAACTACCTTATAAAACTAACATCATTTTACAAAAATACCCTTATTTTAGAATATGTGTTCTGAAATATATTGTGAAATGTGTTGTATGAATATCATTACTCTTAATGTCCTATAGCAACATTTAGAAAGATGTTATCTGGCTTTATGTTTTTAAAGATGTTATTGGGCTTCAAATCGGAGGACAATTAGGAGGCACCGATGTTGTTGCAAAAAAGAAGGGTGCTACATGTGGGAAAGAAAAGGCCAAGTTCTTAGAGAAGGGACAACAACCTTAGTAATTCAGCAGTGGCATTGGCAAGGGATTTGTATTAAACTTATGTGCTTTATTTGGAGACAATGAGCTACTTTGTTTTAGCTCCATGATAGTAGATTATGACCAAGGAATACATAGTAAGTAGCTAGAGATCATTGGTTTCTTGTCAACTAGGTAGTTTGCCTAGTCCACCTCGAAGTATGCATAGAACCGAAGATTGCCACACACTAAAACAAAAATTGAAGAGATAAGGGGCAATGGCAAGCTAGAGCGCATTGTTGCTTGGAACGTTGCTCTACCTCAGAGTTTGGGCGATGGGAAATAGGAACGCAAGCTCCAACAAAGCAAGAGCCCAAGAAGGAGAGGATAACCAAAAAGATGGAGGAGATCACAAGAATCGCGAGATCGACATCCTAGGTAGGACACAGATTGAAAATCTCCACCCATAGGAGAGATACGAACTATTGTCAAGGGATATGTCAGGTGTGGCCCAACTTCCTCTAGGAGGTAGCATATGCTAGGTGGACCAGGTACGAGAAGGTATATAGTGTAGAAAGATCGGTGAAACAACCTCGGATATAGGTATATAGTTGGGCTTGTTTTTTATTGATCAATTGGATTGCATCTAAGCTAATATTTAACCATGTCAAGAAAAGTAATTTTTCTTCCTCTTGGGTGAAGTTGGCATCCCTTTGTATTTTTTTATGGTAAGAAACTCTACTTGAGGTGGGGGTGGAGAGTCTTCCACCAACACTAGATTGTATTGAGTTTGACCCAAGAAAGTATTGTCAATGTTAGGGTCCTTATTTAGGAGGATTCCTAAGAACATATTTGTGCATTCTCATTTGTCACTTTTGGGGTTGATATGCACGTACTATCGTAGGGGCTGAATTTATTGGTTCATAGGCTGTATTTGTTGAGATTTTGAGTGGGTATGCAATGGGACTTGGCCCTTGTTGGTTGATGTGGGGCCCCCCATCAACCCTTGTTAGCAACAACTTTTTTGGTTCCTATTACCTTTTCTTTACGTTGTTGTGCCTTATAATCTATTTTGTGACATGTTTTGTGCTTTATTAGTGCAAGGGGGCTTGGCCCATGTCGTTAATCTCGATTGTTTTGTGCTTTGACATGTTGTGCTTTGTTGGCTTGCTAGGTTTTGTTTCCCATTTGGCTGTGATGATGTCAAACTTGAGTGGGGATAAGAGAAATGGGCACAAAATCCATGGCAGGATAACTCAAATGTGCAATATATGTGTGAAGATTCAGAATATTGGTAATCGATTGTTGTAGCCATAAATTATTGTCCATTTCTCTATGTCACCATTCTTTTCCTGAGTCATTTTACAAAATACTTTCACCATTGATATTTGGTATCTAACATGTCTAGCTTACTTTGTTTTCTATAGTTTTATAGAGATGGACTCAAAAGAGAACAAAGTAGTCAACAATAAAGTGACTGCCATAAATCACAAAGCACAAATCTCAGAAATCAAAAAACACAAAGCACAAACCAAAAATCACAACCTATTATTACAAACCACAAAGAATGGATCTCAGAAATCATAACGAACCAACAATCAAGATCAGCACATTACACAAAGAACAAATCACAGAATCCGTAAAATGGAAATCAAAGACAATGAAAATCTGTCAAAGTCCAAAAACAGGAGCATAGAAGTTGTACAAATCAAAGATATAATAATTGAATCAAAATCCAATAAAGTAGAAATCACAACCAGTTATCACAAACCACAAGGCACAAATCTCAAAAATTATGGCCAACCAACGACCAAGATCAGCACATGACACAAAGCACAAATCATACAATCTGTACAATGGAAATCAAAGATAATGAAAATTTTTCAAAGCCCGAAAATAGGAGAATAGAACCTGCACAAATGATAGATGGAATAATCAAATCAAAGACCCAATGGTACAAATCAAAGCCCTAATGCTACCACAATAGAATGGTAACAAATGGAATAATAGAGCAATGAACCAATACAAGTTCCAATACAATGGGCCTAGAGCACTCCCATGAGAGTGAGAGGGAGAGAAATACAGAGACAGAGAGTGTACGTGTTTGTGTGTCTGTTCGCACGCATGCGCGTGTGTGCTAGTCGAAGGGGTAGACAATTACCAGAGAGGATGATTGGAGGGGCTACTAAATGGGGGGAGGGGATGCGAAGGAGACTCGGTAGCAAGTAGGACGTGAAGAGAGAAAATAAGTAGGAGTGAGGAACTAAAATAAGGAAATGGGTTGTATAGTGGCTCCCCAAATATGGGGATCCACTATAGCATCCCCTAATCCAAACCCTATTTCGGGGTGTTGGATGGAGGATATACTCCAGTAAGGAACCAAGGTTCCACAGTAGTATCCTTTACTTGAACCAGGGCATGTATATGTGACTTAGAAAAGTTTAGAACAAAAATTTGGATATGTTTTTTCCAAAATAAGGCAATACCTCCACTCTTTTTATCACTGCTAACAATTATGCACCCATCAAAGCCAAACCTAAACTTCAATCTTTCCATGCCTTTAGCATGCAATCGTGTTTCTTGCAGAAGCATGACTGTGGGATCTTCCCTTCTAACCAAGTCACGAATGACTCGATATCCTCGTGGGTTCCCAAGCCCACGAGAATTCCAAAAGGATCATGCATCCTAGCAAGGTTGATCACCAACCTCTACCGATCTCAAAGTGTGCAAATCAACCCTCCCTTCCTCAACTTCCTGCAAGTCACTTGTATCAAACATAAACTTCTTATTAACCTTACATCTATTAGTGTTCTGACTTATTAAAAACTCCCTACTACTCTCCTCCATAGTTCTCTTCCTTCCACTAATCTTAGTGAAGGGTTCAACACATAGACCTAGATTACGGGCACACTTCTTCCTTGAATGTATTTTTTGTCTTGTCTACTGGGCCTTTGAAAGTTGATGGGTTGAAATCTCTCGTGATTGGGTTCGATTGTTGATAACAGGCCCATTAAGAGGATGCTCCTTCCCTCTTTAACTCACTTTGATTGCATCACTATCTGTTACAATTTCAGTATTTAAATTGAGGATTACATCACTCCCCCGAGCCTCCTTAGCAACCATATCTTCCTCATTTGGCAATGTAGCCATTCCCTGTGAATCATGCTCTTCTCTAATTATCTCTGTTGAACTCAAGATTTCAAGTTTCATGTGATTATAAATCTACACATGGATTTTGATGATAACAAATGAATTCAAAGAATAAAGAAGTCTCAAGCTCAAGTTGTCTACACAATGGAGTCAAGCACATCAAGGAAACAAGCATGAGCAAGAAGGGAACAAGTTCACATTAAAATTATAGAGTAATGTTGTAAATCTCTTCAAAATTCGAAATTAGGATTAATGCTCAAAATTAATATTTTATCATAAAGCATTAAAATACATTTTCCACATGTGCATGAATATTTTTGAAAATTAAATTTGAAAATTTTGAAAGATGATTGATTGTCATCTTTTGCATGTGCATGCCTTGATTAAAGGGTTGAACTTTGAAAATATTAAAGATGATTGATTGTCATCTTTCACATGTGCATGTTTTATTTGAATATTTTCAAAAGTGATTGATGCTTTTTTAGACTTATACAAAAAGTAAAAGATTAGGTTTGAATTTTTTGAAAATGAAAGTGTGCTCATTTTGTCATATGCCAAAAGTAAAAGATTAGGTTTGATTTTTTTGAAAAAGTGAATGATGTTGTCTTTGACAATTGAGAAAGAAGAACCTTTTATTTGAATTCTTTGAAAAAGTGAATGATGTTGTCTTTGACAATTGAAAAAGAAGAACCTTTTATTTGAATTCTTTGAAAAAGTGAATGATGTTGTCTTTGACATGTGAATCTTTTTAAATTTGAATATGAAGTCTCATATGCCTATAAATAGATCATTTGAGAGCTTCACATTTACAACACCAAGAGCATACAACATTCATTCAAAGCTTTCATTCTCTCCTCTAAACATTGAGCCTTAATCCTTGTTCATTTTGAGAGATATAGCTTGCGCTGTATTGTTCTTATTTCACTCGTTGAGGAGTGTTTTCTGATAACCTACCCACTATCAGCTTTTGTATCAGAAAAAGGGTGTGTATAACCCTTGTGTGTGTAGAAAGTATTCTACACAGGGAATAGTTGAATCACCACGTGTAAGGTGATTGCAAGTGTAGAGGGTGTTCTACACGGATCCTTTGTAGCGGTGTTGTTCAAAGGTGTAATAGGTTTCTATCTCCACCTGAAGGAGGTTGAATAGTGAATTTGGGAATCCTCAAGGGGTAGCTTGAGGCGAGGACGTAGGCAGTGGGGCCGAACCTCGTTAACATACTGAGTTTGCTTCTCTCTTACCCTTACTCTTTATATTTATTGTTATTTCATATTTTGTTTATATTTTATATTATATATTTGATTTATAATTGTTATTTTTTTTAATACAACTCAATTCACCCCCCCTCTTGTGTTAGTCATCTGGGCAACAATTGGTATCAGAGCTAAGAGCTCTATTATAAGATTAACTATCTTTTGAGTTAAGATCTTATGGCTAACATTGCAGCTTCATTTGGTGAAGGTCAATCTAGTAGTCGGCCTCCACTCTTTTGTGGAGATAATTACTCATTCTGGAAAGTTAGAATGAGAATATTTCTTCAAGCTCAAGGTAGAGAAATATGGAAATGTATTGTAAATGGACCTTATATTCCAACAAAAGTGGTTGGTGGAGTAAAGGTCAAAAAGGAAGAAGAAGAGTTTGATCGTGAAGACGATAGACTTTATACTTTAAATTTAACTGCTATGAATTTATTATATAATGCTCTTAATGGAAATGAGTTTAATAGAATAATGAATTGCGCTACGGCAAAGGAAATTTGGGATAACTTGGAAGTAACCTATGAAGGAACTTCGCAAGTCAAGGAATCAAAAATTTATATTCTAACTCATGAATATGAAATGTTTAAGATGAATGATGATGAATCTATTTCTAGTATGCACACTCGTTTTACTAACATCATAAACAGCTTGACAGCTCTTGGCAAAGTTTATTCCAAGGTGGAGATAGTAAGAAAAATTCTCAACTCTTTACCAAAACGTTGGGAATCAAAAGTTACAGCGATTCTTGAAGCTAGAGACCTCAAGAAGCTCGAAGTCAATGAACTCATCGGGTCACTTATCACCCATGAGTACACATTGAAAAGAGGAGAAGAAGAAGGAAAACCAAAGAAGAGCTTAGCACTTAAAGCTGTTCCTCATGAAAGTGAAAGTGATGAAGATGAGGACAATGACGATAAAGATGAAGAAGTTGCGATGATAACAAGAAGAATTCAGAGGTTCTTGAAGAAAAATAGAACTCCTCCGAGGAAATCTTTCAAAAAGTTTTCCAAGAAAGATTCAGGTAAAAACGACACTTTAATTTGTTATAAATGCAATAAACCTGGTCATATCAAGCCAGATTGTCCTCTGCTAAAGAAAGATCGAAACAAGGGCAAGAAAGCAATGAAAGCTACATGGGATGATGATTCAAGTAGCTCAGATAGTGAAGCAAGCAATGAAGAATCAGCAAATCTTTGTCTTATGGCTAAAGATGACATTGAGGTAACAAATCTTGATAATATTGAAAATCCTTCATATGAAGAATTGCAAAATGTTTTAGAAGAGATTTATGAGGAATTTGAAAAATTGGGTATCAAGTATACTGCTTTGAAAAAGAAAAATTCTTCTTTAACAAACGAAATTGAAATTTTAAGAAAAGAAAGTATCATTTTGAAAGATGAAAATCTTGAATTGAATAAGAAGAAAACCGATTTAGAAAATATTATTGAAAACTTTACGAATGGAAAAAGAAATTTTGAAAAACTTCTTGGTAGTCAAAGATGTGTTTTTGACAAGGCAGGTTTGGGATATATGCCAAAACAAAAATACAAACCTTATAAAAATTTCTTTGATAATCATTCTACCTCAAAGACTAATATTCAAAATTCTTTTCATAAAAATAATTTTGTCAAAAAAGGATATTATTATAATCATTCAAGTTTTTTATATATGTCACATGCTATTTGTAATTTTTGTAATAGAAATGGTCATAATTATCATACTTGTCCTATTAGAAGAAATCATACAATGACTATTAGGGCCATATGGGTACCTAAAAATCTTGTTTCTTCTAATACTAATAAATAAAGGACCCAAAGAACTTGGGTACCAAGAAAAATCATTTTAATTGTTTTTATAGATATGCATGAAGTCATCCACAAGCAAAAATAAGTGGTTTTTAGATAGTGGATGTTCAAGACACATGACGGGAGACAAGACTAAGTTCTTTGATCTTAGATCTAAAGAAGAAGGACACGTGACATTTGGAGACAACTCGAAAGGAAAGATCGTGGGAATAGGTAAAATTGGTAATGAATCTTCTCTCATAATTGAAGATGTTCTACTTGTTGAAGGTTTAAAACATAATCTTTTGAGCATAAGTCAATTATGTGATAAAGGATTTACAGTTACTTTTAAAATGGATAAATGCATTATTTTGAATGATCATGATTGTAATATTTGTTTTATTGCTTTTAGAAACAATAATGTTTATACAATTGATTTTGAAGAAATTACCTCACAAGATGCTATTTGCTTGTCAGCTCAAAATGAAACTAGTTGGTTATGGCATAGAAGATTAGGTCATGCCAACATGGAACTTATTTCCAAACTTTCAAAAAATGATCTTGTGAGAGGTTTACCAAAAACATATTTTCTTAAAGACAAAATTTGTGATGCATGTCAATTTGGTAAACAAACAAAAACTTCTTTTAAAACTAAGAAACATATTTCCACTACTAGACCATTGCAACTGATACACATGGATCTTTTTGGACCAAATAGAGTTGCAAGTCTAGGAGGAAAATATTATGCATTTGTTATTGTTGATGATTTCTCTAGATATACTTGGGTCATCTTTCTTGCTCATAAAGATGAGGCACATAATGCCTTTACCAAGTTATGCAAGAGAATTCAAAATGAAAATGGCTATACTATTTCAAGTATCCGAAGTGATAGGGGAAAAGAGTTTGTTAATAAAAATATTGAAACATTTTGTGATGAAAACGGTTTTATTCATAATTTTTCTGCTCCTCGAACTCCTCAACAAAATGGGGTAGTAGAGAGGAAAAATAGATCTCTTCAAGAGATGGCAAGAACAATGCTCAATGAGAACAACTTGCCTAGTTATTTTTGGGCCGAAGCGGTAAGTACTGCATGTTATGTTATAAATAGAGTTATGTTAAGGTCTAAATTAGATAAAACCCCCTATGAGCTTTGGAATGAGAAAAAGCCCAACATTGGTTACTTTCATGTATTTGGATGCAAATGTTTTATTTTGAATGACAGAGATAATTTAGGCAAGTTTGATGCAAAATCTGATGAAGGTATTTTTCTCGGGTATTCTACTAATAGTAAAGCTTATAGAGTATTCAACAAAAAGACTTTAACTGTACAAGAATCTATGCATGTAGTATTTGATGAATCTAATTCTCCACTCTCCAAGAAATCTATTGATGAAGAAACAGAAGGTATAAATAACACAGAAAGTCTCAATCTCAACAAAGAGAAAGCAATAGAGGAAGTTCAACATGGAGCCATCAGGAAAGATCATCAAAATTTAATACAAGATGCAACCAAACAGTGGAAATTTGTGAAAGATCATCCAGTGGAACAAATTTTGGGAGAACCTTCACAAGGTGTAAGTACTCGATCATCTCTTAGAAATATTTGTAATCATACTGCTTTTCTATCTCAAATTGAACCCAAAAATATTGATGACGCACTTCTTGATGAATCTTGGATTCTAGCTATGCAAGAAGAGTTGAATCAATTTGAAAGAAATGATGTTTGGACACTTGTTCCTAGACCCAAAAATTATACTATTATTGGAACAAAATGGGTTTTTAGAAACAAGAAAGATGAGTCTGGAGTCATTACTAGAAATAAGGCTCGACTTGTAGCCCAAGGTTTTAATCAAGAAGAAGGAATCGATTATGATGAGACATATGCACCTGTCGCAAGATTAGAAGCTATTCGAATGCTACTTGCATATGCTTGTTATAAAGATTTCAAACTTTTTCAAATGGATGTTAAAAGTGCTTTCTTAAATGGTTTTATAAATGAAGAGGTATATGTTGAGCAACCTCCAGGTTTTGAAAATCATATTTCCCCAAATCATGTTTTCAAACTCACAAAAGCACTATATGGACTTAAACAAGCTCCTAGAGCTTGGTACGAGAGACTCAGTGGTTTCTTGATTGAAAAAGGTTTTTCAAGAGGAAAAATCGACACAACTCTTTTCATTAAATATGAAAATGATGATATTCTTTTGATTCAGATTTATGTTGATGATATAATATTCGGTGCTACTAATGAAAATATGTGTCAAGTTTTTGCTAAGACTATGCAGGAAGAATTTGAGATGAGCATGATGGGTGAACTTACATTCTTTCTCGGATTGCAAATTAAGCAAACAAAAAGTGGGACATTCATCAATCAATCAAAATATATTAAGGAATTACTGAAGAAGTTTGGGATGGAAAATGCTAAGGAAATTGGAACACCAATGAGCCCATCAACTAAACTTGATAAAGATGAATCCGGTAAGCCAG
Organism: Carya illinoinensis; assembly: GCF_018687715.1. Taxonomy (NCBI): domain Eukaryota; kingdom Viridiplantae; phylum Streptophyta; class Magnoliopsida; order Fagales; family Juglandaceae; genus Carya; species Carya illinoinensis. The sequence continues at coordinate 34,776,413 of NC_056760.1, forward strand.
TTGACTCGAAGATATATCGAGGTATGATTGGTAGCTTATTATATTTAACAGCCAGTAGACCAGATATTATGTTTAGTGTGTGCTTATGTGCACGTTTTCAATCATCTCCAAAAGAATCACATTTAATTGCAGTTAAGCGCATTCTTAGATATCTTAGTGGTACAATTAACCTAGGGTTATGGTACCCTAAGCACACATCTTTCGATCTAATCAGCTACACAGATGCAGATTATGCTGGCTGTAAAATAGATCGAAAAAGCACTAGTGGAGCATGCCATTTCTTAGGTCATGCATTAGTTTCCTGGTTTAGTAAAAAACAAAATTCTGTTGCACTATCTACTGCTGAGGCAGAATATGTTGCTGCGGGTAGTTGTTGTGCTCAAGTTCTCTACATGAAGCAACAACTTGAAGATTTTAAACTCATGTATAATCACATTCCAATCAAATGTGATAATACAAGTGCTATAAATCTTTCAAAGAACCCAATACAACATTCTAGAACTAAGCATATTGAAATAAGGTATCATTTTCTTCGAGATCATGTGCAAAAAGGTGATATAATGTTAGAGTTCACAAACACACACGATCAGTTAGCAGATATTTTCACAAAACCTTTACCAGAAGATAGATTATGTATGATCAGAAGAGAAATAGGTATGATGCATGCTATGAATATCTCTTAAAAGATAGACCAGAGTCAATAAAAATAGAGATAGATTTTTTTTAATACTTTTACATAAATTTGAGATTCTTAGCCTCATGTTTGAGACGCTCATTCTCTTCATACAATATCATGTCATTCTTATTCATGGGAACCGGCAAGCGGAATGAAGAATCTAATAAAGATTTCAACTGTTTATTCTTCTGCCGAATGATTCCTTCCCTTGTGTGAGACTCTTGAACAATTTGTTGAAGTACAACAATTTGTTCTTTGAGCTTTTCAACTTCGTGATTTTTGGCTTGTAGCCGCTGAGAAAAAGCCACAATAGAGTAAGAGTAGCGAGTCCCAAGACTCACCAAGTCATAAATAGCATCAGAATCTGACTTATTAGTCAGATTATTATTTTCTTGCTGCAACATGGCACCAATGGTAGCTGCAGAAAGAACAGGAGGTTGAGATGCAGAATGCCTCATGGATGGATCTAGAGAAATGTTAGAAGAATGAGCCATTGAGAAAAGAATAGAAGGCTTAAAACGAGAATGCTGAAGGAATGCAGATGAGTTATAGAGATGAGATGAAAACTTGATGCGGATTAGATGAACTTCAGGACTGATTTTATAGAGATAGCATAAAGAATAAGACAAACTATTTTATCTTCAAATCTTATTTAGTCAAAAGAAATACAAGATATGCTGGACACACATTGTCAAAAGTTTTCTTACTAAGCCAGCGAGATTAACAGTAGATTGTCCCTATTTTTCTAGTAAACGATGAACCTCTGCTGTTATCTGCCGATGTTGACCTTGTATCTGAACCCTTTCTCGTTCCAGCTCTTCTATTCGTGGTTGCAGATCATGAGCATACCAATCTGCAAATTTTTTCAACTCTTGGTTTTCTTGCTTTAGCCTTTTATTCTCACTATCCTTATTAGCAAGCTTCTGTCGTAACTCAGATATTTGCATGTTAAGATGATCAATCTCACTCACCCTCGCCATTAACCTTCAAGACATGATCGTAACAGAGGCAGCATATTGATTACTGAGCATTCTTGATTCTGCAATAATCTCAGAATCAGCCTTACTAGAAAAACGGTTCACTGCTCCTATCATGGTATTGACGGCCTCAGGAGAGAAGATTGATGATTGATGCGTCAAGGGTTCCTGATTCAAGTCTGGAACATTAGTGGAAGAGAATTGCTCAGCCATTCTATCGTTGTGGAAAAACAGAACTCAGGTCAAGAAGTGATTATTTTTTTTGGCATCCGATAGATGAAAATGATCATTTTTTTTATAGAAACTCGGAGCCTTCAATCCCGTTTGTCAACAACATCAGGCGATTGTTTAAATCTTCAGCCGTATTAAATTCATAGAGTTAGGCCTCGAGGCTTTGCAGCACTTGTCGGGTCACGGACGGCTCCATTTTTCAACTATCTACAGTGACTATTAAACGCATCGTTTTCTTCAGTCCATTTTCTTGTTGCGGATCCTTTTTAATGATGCCAAAAGGGGGAGAAGTGTTAGACTAGAACATTAACATTGTTTAAATTGCTAAACTTGTTATATATGCTTGGAATTATATTTATACTTTTGCTTGAAAAACTAACGCATATTTTCAGGGGGAGCTTAAGTATTAATATAGGTTTCAAGTTCTATCAAATATTTGTCATCATCAAAAAGGGGGAGATTGTTGAACTCAAGATTTCAAGTTTCATGTGATTATAAATCTACACATGGATTTTGATGATAACAAATGAATTCAAAGAATAAAGAAGTCTCAAGCTCAAGTTGTCTACACAATGGAGTCAAGCACATCAAGGAAACAAGCATGAGCAAGAAGGGAACAAGTTCACATTAAAATTATAGAGTAATGTTGTAAATCTCTTCAAAATTCGAAATTAGGATTAATGCTCAAAATTAATATTTTATCATAAAGCATTAAAATACATTTTCCACATGTGCATGAATATTTTTGAAAATTAAATTTGAAAATTTTGAAAGATGATTGATTGTCATCTTTTGCATGTGCATGCCTTGATTAAAGGGTTGAACTTTGAAAATATTAAAGATGATTGATTGTCATCTTTCACATGTGCATGTTTTATTTGAATATTTTCAAAAGTGATTGATGCTTTTTTAGACTTATACAAAAAGTAAAAGATTAGGTTTGAATTTTTTGAAAATGAAAGTGTGCTCATTTTGTCATATGCCAAAAGTAAAAGATTAGGTTTGATTTTTTTGAAAAAGTGAATGATGTTGTCTTTGACAATTGAGAAAGAAGAACCTTTTATTTGAATTCTTTGAAAAAGTGAATGATGTTGTCTTTGACAATTGAAAAAGAAGAACCTTTTATTTGAATTCTTTGAAAAAGTGAATGATGTTGTCTTTGACATGTGAATCTTTTTAAATTTGAATATGAAGTCTCATATGCCTATAAATAGATCATTTGAGAGCTTCACATTTACAACACCAAGAGCATACAACATTCATTCAAAGCTTTCATTCTCTCCTCTAAACATTGAGCCTTAATCCTTGTTCATTTTGAGAGATATAGCTTGCGCTGTATTGTTCTTATTTCACTCGTTGAGGAGTGTTTTCTGATAACCTACCCACTATCAGCTTTTGTATCAGAAAAAGGGTGTGTATAACCCTTGTGTGTGTAGAAAGTATTCTACACAGGGAATAGTTGAATCACCACGTGTAAGGTGATTGCAAGTGTAGAGGGTGTTCTACACGGATCCTTTGTAGCGGTGTTGTTCAAAGGTGTAATAGGTTTCTATCTCCACCTGAAGGAGGTTGAATAGTGAATTTGGGAATCCTCAAGGGGTAGCTTGAGGCGAGGACGTAGGCAGTGGGGCCGAACCTCGTTAACATACTGAGTTTGCTTCTCTCTTACCCTTACTCTTTATATTTATTGTTATTTCATATTTTGTTTATATTTTATATTATATATTTGATTTATAATTGTTATTTTTTTTAATACAACTCAATTCACCCCCCCTCTTGTGTTAGTCATCTGGGCAACAATCTCATTCCCACATTCCTCCATCAATGCATTTCCCTGGCCTTTTCCTTGCCTTGATTATTCCTATGGGTGTAACAGATCCGATTCGGTCCAAATTTGGACAAAATTTAGGATCGAACCGGTATGCACCGGTTTTGTATTTTTCAAAATCGATTACGTACCGGTTATCCTTCTAAACTGATACTCCGATGCATACTATTTTCGATCCGATTTTTCAGTTTTAATATACTATATTATATACTATATAATATAATATATTATAGTGATAATATATTGTAGTATATTATAATATATATTATAATTGTATTATAGACTATAGTGATATATTATTGTATATTATAATATATAGTGATATAGTATTAGTATAACTATTAATATAATAAAAAAATGATATAAGATTTTAAAATTTAATATTGTATTAATCAGTAATTAATCATATAATTCAAAACTATTTTATATATAATTATATATTATATATAAAAATTATATACAATTAAAAAAATTAAAATATATATTTAAATCGATCCCATCCGATTTTAGAAAAAGAAAAATCAGAATCAAACAAATTTTGACCAGTTAAAAAAAAAAAAAAAAAAAAAAAAAAAAAAAAAAAACCCCAATGCTAGACCGAACCGATCCCACCGGTTTGGCCCTGTTTACCGATTTGTTTTTTTTTTTTTTTTACTCCCCTAATTATTCCCACGATTTTCACCTAAAAACCGCCTTGTACTTTGCCAACAATTGACTACGACGTGGTGTTCCTCGCTGAAGAGAATTCGACATTCTCTGCACCGCCCCTCTTTGTTTCATTCCTTTCTGTCACCTTTATGTGAGTTAGTAACTTCTCATATTGTATTGGGATCCAAAACTTCATTCCATTCAGTGTTACAGTTCTACCTCTCGCAAGAGGTTTGTACAAATCCAATAGGATCTTTAGCCTCAAGAAACTTCCCCACCCTACATCATTGTCATCAACCTCTACAATCTCCACCAACCCAAGTGAATGTCCCATTTTCTCTCCACACTCTATTCATACCAATCAAAGTCATACTATGGAATTGAAACCCATAATGCCATTGTATCAAACTTCATCATATTTGGTTGAGTGAAACCAGCAAAGCTGTTAATCACAAAAATATTACTATCAAAGAACCACGGCCTGCCATCCTCCACCCAATTTTTATCAGCATGTAAACATCATGATGAAAATATTGGACCCCACTTTCTTGAAGATTGCTGGTTTACTGAATCACCATACTTTTGCCATCGTCAATTCCACAACATTCTTCCTTATCGGACGTTAAGTCCATATCTTTCCGATCAAACATCTATCACCTTTCTTTTGGACATCCATGGTTGACTCATTTTCTAGTTCATAGGATATCTTCCTCTTCGCTCAACTTCAAATTGCCCCAAATTTCTTGTAAGCTCTCCCTCACTAGGTTTGTAGACTTAGCAAAATGAAGGCACTACCACCGCCACCCGAAAGTCAGAGACTGAAATAAACCTACACCATCACTATTTTCTCGAAAGAGAAAAGAGAGGAGATTATTGTTAAGATGAGATGAGGTGAAACCTACATCTCATCGTTAAGTTTGGATTGTGAGTCGAGATGAAAATTAAATAAAATAGTATTAAAATATTATTTTTTTAATATTATTGTTATTTTAAGATTTAAAAGGTTAAATTTTTTTATATTTTATGTAAAAATTTAAAAAAATTATAATGATAAAATGTAAAATAAAATTTTTCTTCTATCTAAACAGAGATTTATAGTGTATGAATTTCTTGTAATTTTTTTTTAAAAAATAAAATCTAACCTTTAAAAAATAAATTTTTTTAATGTAAATTCTTCTCTAACCTTGCAGACATGATTTGACAAACCCCTTATGGACTAAACATCGAGTTCCTTCTCCCTTGCTACACCTGGTTTGTGCCGTACCACTCTGGGTGGACATGTCCACTTTCTGCGTCTGTTTTTTTCGGTGGACATGTCCACTTTCTGCGTCTGTCCCTTCCGCATCAGCAAACTTGCCCACATGATTATACTCTGTCAGAGAGGGACAAACAATGCACAACACTCTGGTTGATCAAGCACAATGGCCTAGAGGGTGCTAGAGTATGTCGATCTGGAACCTGCACTCTAATCCTTTTAAACAAATTTAGCTACCGACCCAACCATAATAAGCTGCCAACAAAACTGTTGAGAACAGCTAGAATTGTTCCCATGCATGGGGGCTTAGTCATTTAGGGCAGCAGACGGCAGGGCTACCTAGAGCTTTTATATTGTCAGGGCCTGGATTCTCTCAAATTCTTGCCTTTCAGTAAAAAAGACTTTGACAAATAAAATGGGTCACATAACATATTGTTTAGGAGATCTGGTAATTTATTGGTGAAATTGAGAGCACAACTGTCAAAAGCAGAGAAAAGCCATATATAGAACTTTGGTAACGGGGCAGTGCAATGAAAGAATTACTGTAACTTTCTGCCTTCCCACTCATTTATATCGCTGTCTATTGCTTTAAAGAATAGACGCCAAAGTAAACATGCTTGGCACGTCAGGAAGCTGGTGTGTAACGCATTTTTTCTAAATACATCCAAACCACAATGAATATGTGTGTGTTCTGTCTGGAGATGGTGGAAACAAGGAAAATCCAAGGTTAGTTTCAAGCTGAATCTCCATTCACGACAGCTCACGTGCAAGAAGAGTGTCGTTTAAAGGTGTGGGCCCGGCTGGCGAACAACATCATTATCTCTTGCCAATAGAGGCTCCCTCATGCAGTACTCCCTCAAATATTTCCCTCGTGTCCTGGATCTGGCTGTTCATATGTTGGAGCAAGGAAACGTATCTGTGGCTTCAAATTAGGATAACATTGTCTATACATAAATGAGTATAAACTTTTTTAATCAAATTATTGAAATTTCATCATTTTAAGACATTTAAATCTCTATTTATTATATTTCAAATTTTTATTTAAAAAATAAAAAATTCTATACACTACATTATCATTTTACTCTTATCTTATTATGTAAAATGTGACATATTTATTATTATTAGATAATTTTTATGTAATAATTTTTTATTATCTAATGATAATAAATATGCCGCATACTACATTATATAATAAAAATATAAAATATAATATTATTCTGAAAAAATTAATATAATTTAATATAATAATATATATATATATATTCTGTATTGATAATAATTAATAATTCATGAACTCTACCAACTGTTTCCCATCACGTGTCTTAAGACGCTCCAAATCTAGAAAGGGGACCTTACAACAAAGAACCCATATCTAATCTTGAGTTTTCTGTATTTTTAAAAACAGCTGGATCAGGTTTTCTGCAACTTTGATTCGCGTGTGGATCCATATTAAGGTCAATGAAGCCAAAATCTTACAAACGGTCCCAACACGATATGATGCACAAGATGATGTGATCATAACTTTTTACCCGAAAATGTGCATAGCTTGTAACGAGAGAAAGTGTTTTCCAATAATAAAAAAAAATATTTCTTAAAAGAAAATGCATAAATTAACATAATTTTATATAATATGTTATAGTTATTTTATAATAAACGTAATTTTACAATTTATTATACCACATTAATACATTTTATTATACTACATCAATACATATCAATTTATATGTTTTTTTTTATAAAATCTCTTTTAGTTAATCTTGTATCAAAAGCTAAAGAGGACTTCAAATTTAGAAAGCAATGGCCATGGTGAAGATTTGCATGATTGCTCAGGCAATAGACATGTTAACGAACACAGGAGGGTGGAGTTGGACTCAACACTAAACATGCATGCATTTAAGTTTTATGTTAAGATACACTGGATTTGGATTCCTTTCCTACTCTTCTTCATAAAGAGATCGTATCTTGCAAAAGGACCCACCATTTTTTATGCAAAAATAGGCCATAGATTTGGCTTTGGCAAGATTAGGACGGTCCCCATAAGCTCAGGTTTTGACTGAGAGCAGTGAGAGCAAAGCAGACTTGCATTGTGGTGCAAAAGAGAGTGGTGATTTTGACCAGAGACATCAACTCAATCATTCAGAAAAGAAAAACAAAAGGCCAAAAGTGCAGACAGACAGCTCCGGAGTCAGCCACGTGATGCCATCCATGCATTCGCCGGTTTCGATTTTCTAGGACATAAATTAAGCCACTTGTGTCTTAACATATAATACTTGTTTTTTTCCTTTTTACTTAAAAATTACAATGGTAAGTTCGAAAATATTTCATTGACAATCTTTCTGTTATTAACTTTATTTATAATATAATTTTGATTTTTTTTTTCAATGTGACATTACTCTATTAGGTATTGTAGTAAATAAGATATAAAGAAAAGAAAATGAAGTGTGACAAAGAAAAGTATACGAAGTGTCAAAACTTCTCAAATCTAAAATTATCTAATATTTATAATTTTACACTTTAAACACTTTCTGTAACCCGAAAATAGATAGATACAGTATGTAAATCTTATCGTATTTAATTTTTTTTGTCGGTAGCATTTAATATGACATCTAATAATACGAGGATTGCACGTGAAGTCTATCTCTTTTCAAATTATAAAAAGTGTTTATATCAAATAACTATAAGAAATCCTTGTCTATGATGAAATAATGCAAGAGAGTATCGCGTGGCTCAACTTCTTCGAAAACCATATATGTTATATAAATTTGACGATCTTAGATGAAAAAAATAGATATATGAAGTAATTTTTACAATAATTTTAATATATTGTATCGTCTGAAGAATCTTTATAGGCAAGTGGGCCACTATGAATACTTTAATGGGCACATAAAAGTACATGGGATTAAAAACACTGCACTGTCCATTCAAGGTCAAGATGATGTCCAAAACCTAACCCATTATTAATTTTCTTTTACTATCTATTTAAGATCTTTGACAGATCATTCTTCATTATTTCTTATTGTTTGTGAATAGACTCAGTTGTTGGCTTTTACAAATGCACAACCCACTTTCTTAGCAATTCTAATTGACCATTGGTCCAATTTATGATTGATTAAAAAAACAATATCTTCTTGAAAGTGGAATGTATTAACCATTATATTGACTTTGGGAATAAAGATCTCACAAAAGCTACAAAGTTACCATCTTTTACCCAAATCTACATGTCAAGTACGAGGTCTCATCATTTCTTTATTCATTTATATTTTGTAAGGGAAATTAGGTGTTTTAAAAGGAAATAAATAATTATTATTAAACTAAAGAGTTAATTTATTTGCACGTGGATGCGTGAAACATATCATTCATATCATTTATATATTTATATAGTAACATTTAATTTGTAATAATCAAAATTTAAAATTTATCTTTCATACCAAATCATACCGTATAGGTATTTTGTTAAAGAGTAATGCTACTCATCATTCTCTTATCTTTTCATAATATGACATTAGATAATTATTAGAAACTATTTATTATATTTCACTTATAAATTTATCATCTTTTTTTTCCTTTTATGGAAATAGACTTTATTTTATTTCATGAATCCGAACTTATAACTGTGACTTATTAATATAGGAAAAATTTAGATTATAAGTCAAATGACGCATATACTCTGAAGCACCCCCGCACATAAATTTTTTTATGATAGATATTGTCTTAACTTTTATAAACTCTCCCTTTACACAAAGAAAGAGCTATGTAAATACAGAACTAAACGACCTATTATCCAACGGGAGAGAGGTACTATCACGATCCTCCTTCGAGGAGTACTATCCCAATCCCTGCTCCCAAGGAGGAGGAGGACTATCACCTTTGTTATGGACACCAAGTTCAATAGCCTATTTCATTTTATTTAGAACAAACAACAAAGCATAAAAAACATAGAAAAATAAAAGACACATAGATGGAGGAAAAAACTACCCTAGGTTTACATCTCAATCTTCTTCCACCCCTCCCCCCCTTCTCTTCTTCTTTCTTTCTTTTTTCTCCTTTCTTTTTTATGCTTTCTCTACCTTAAACCCAACGCTGTCTTCTCTGCCCTATTCCCGAGACCCCCTCCTCCGCTCCTACTGCAGTTGCCACTCACCAACTCCACACGAGCATTGACTCTGTCCAAGCACCGGCAAGTCACCTATGCACGAGCATCGGCGAGTCTCCCATCCCTCGCGCCCACCGCCACCCTATCACCCATGGCCACCCAATCCAAATATACTTCTGTCGGTCCTGTCGCCGCCACCTACATAGGAGGCCTACCCAAATCTGCTCATGTGATCTACAAATCTCTATCCTTTGGTCGCCACCTCTGCTTCTCGCTTCCCTCATCCCCTTCTTGCTGTGATCCCTTTTACGTAGCCAAAAAAAAAAGAAGCAGATAAAAGAATAGAGGGGGTCACTGGAAAAGCTCAGATAAGTGTTTTCCTCTTATTAAACTAGAAAAAACACATAGAAAGTTAAGTGAGGGAGAGAGGTTCTGCTACATTATTCTACGTTAAACTAGAATAAACAAGACTCCCACCCAGTGTTTTAAATTTCATACAGTACCGGTCGATACATGCCGTACCTGCCACTGGTCCGGTACATAAATTTCACCTATTTCGTACCGGTCCAAATACTGGCCGGTGCCAGTCGTACTGGTCGATATTTTGGCTTGTATCGGCCCATTTCGACATTTACTATTTTTTTTTCATTTTTTTCAAACTACAAGCTCATTTTTTTTATCCCAATTCAGACTAGACTATTTATAATTTATATATATATATATATATATATATATATATGTATTTATGTATAATTTATTCATATATAGATTATTATTTTAGAATATAATTAATATATATAATTTATTCATATATCGACTATCCCGAAAAGGTATACGAAACGGTACCGGTATCAAAATATTTCGTTCCAGTGTCTTGACCAATACGGCATCCGATACGGTATTCAAAACATTACTCCCACCCCCTCTAGCTATTTTCGGTTTTAGAGGGTTTTAGAGAGATTGGAGGTTCTCTCTCTAAAGGTTTTGTTGATAAATAGATTTTTTCTTTGTTAAAAATATTATTCACATCAACTTATAAATAAAATTTTAATTAACTATAATGTCATTAAAAATTTAAAAGATAAAGAGAAATTTGACTTTTCATTTTCATTTTTGTTATTAAAAACTATTTATTATTTTAAATAGATATGATCAAAAAATAATTGAAATATGAAATAAATATGACATGATGTAGATGGTGAAAAATGATGGCTGTTACATAGGGTAGCATTCATTAAAGTGTAAAGTAAACCAAGAATCCAAATATACTATAATAGAGTTCCGCAGTTATTACTTTCAGTACTTCCAGATTCTGACTGTCCAAACCACAACTGTAAAAATGGCAACACCCACGTTCTATCACCGTCACCATCATCATTCCATCTCTAGATTCAGCAAACAACAGCTCAAACACCAAGCACCATCACATTCACGCCAGTTCATGATAACACCGATCCAAACCCACCATCAAAACCCCCTCCAACCATGCAAATTCTTCCCACCCTTTCTGGGCTTTCTCAATCTCTACCTCTTTTCCCACTTCTTCTGCTTCTTTGCTCCATTACTGCATCTGGGTTCGGATCAATGGGACCCATCTCCGCCTCATTCGGCGACGGTGGTTTCTTTTGCGCCATTGACGCCAGCGGCAAGCAGAATGTTATTTGTTGGGGAAAGAACAGTTCTTTTTCATCACCATCATCGTCTTCAACCTCTCCCTATTTCAACAGCATTCCCGCAATGGCAGCTCTGTCCGGTGGTGAAGGTTATCTATGTGGTATTTTAGCTAACACTTCACAAGTGTATTGTTGGAGCCCAACCGGTTCAGGTATAGATCTTGTACCAGCGGTATATCGAACCACTGCTTATTCGCATATAGCCGCGGGCAAGAATCATGTTTGTGCTATTAGGGGCTCTTATTACTCTGCTCACAATTCGGGTACAGTTGACTGTTGGGAAATTGTGAAAAACACTAATAATAGTTTGACTTCTAAACAGAGTACCCTGTTCTACGACCAGTCTATTAGCAGCCTTGTTTTTAACAAAGTTGTTTCCGGTGAAGGATTCAGTTGTGGTGGGGTTAGAGAAGGAGGGATTGTTTGTTGGGGGCCAAACTCAGCAAGTGTGGGCATTTCTGGTGTATCGGAGAATTTCCTACTCTTAGCTTCAGGGAGACGTTCTCTTTGTGGGATTTTGGAAATGTCTAATGAGGTGAAATGCTGGGCTGATAATGATTCGCATGTTTCTCCTCCCGTCGGGATTCAGTTTGTGTCTTTGACTGCTGGTGCTAACCATTTTTGCGGTATTCGCGGTGACAATCATGGGGTAGAGTGTTGGGGAATCTTTAATTCGTCTTCGGTGCCAAAGGGCTCTGGGTTTATGACAATAGCTTCGTCTGATTTTCTTACTTGTGGTATTAGAGAGGATGATTTGGTTCTTAATTGCTGGTTTGTTAATTCCCCCTCGCCCCTTGATCTTGATCCTCCATTGGAATTGTGCAGTCCAGGTCTTTGTACTCCCGGTCCTTGTAGTAAAGGGCAATTTGCTTACAATGCAAGCGTTCTTAATGAGCTGGACTTGACAAGTTTATGTGTTCGGAAAGATCTAATGATTTGTTCACCTTGTGCATCGAATTGTTCTGAGGGTTTCTTCTTGTCTAGTTCATGTACTGAGAATGCTGACAGAGTATGTACTGCTTGCTCTCTTTGCCAGAATAGCTCTTGTTGGGAAATTTGCCAACTTCAATCATCTCGTAAGATGCAGCACAAAGATTGGCATCACTTGCGTAAATTAGTGCTCATCATTGGGTCTTCTGTTTCAGGTTTGTTATTCATATCAGTTGGCTTGTGTCTTCTTCCCCGTGTGATTGCCACCCGGAAAGAAGAGGGAACAAAACGACAATTTAAATCTTGCATGGGCAAACCAGAATTCGAAACTGACGCTATTGATGATTCACAGCCTCTTCCTGTGGTTCCCTGTCCTGGGATGGCTCAAGTTTTCCGGCTCTCAGAGCTAAAAGATGCAACTAATGGGTTCAAGGAGTTTAATGAGCTAGGCAGGGGAAGTTATGGTTTTGTTTATAAAGCTGTTCTAGCAGATGGGCGTCAAGTTGCGGTCAAGAGGGCAAATGCTGCCACAATAATTCACTCAAACAACCGTGACTTTGACATGGAGTTGGAAATACTTTGCAAAATCCGGCATTGTAATATTGTGAACTTGTTAGGTTATTGTTCAGAGATGGGAGAGAGGTTGCTCGTATACGAGTTTATGCCACATGGGACACTTCATGACCATCTCCATGGTGGGCTTTCTCCTCTGAATTGGAGTCTCCGTTCGAAGATTTTAATGCAGGCTGCAAGGGGACTTGAGTACCTGCACAAGGAACTTGTGCCTCCAAATGCCCACCGGGACGTCAAGACTTCAAACATTCTTTTAGATTCAGAATGGGGGGCGAGGATTTCGGACTTTGGTCTTATTACCCCAAATGATAAGGATCTCAGTGGAGATTTAGGAAGTGATGTTTACAACTTTGGGATTGTACTGCTAGAAGTTCTCAGCGGAAGGAAAGCATATGACAGGGACTGCACACCTCCAAGTATAGTCGAGTGGGCTGTGCCCTTAATTAGACAAGGCAAAGCAGCTGCCATATTTGATCGGTATGTGACGCTTCCAAGAAATGTTGAGTCTCTGCTTAAACTCGCTGACATGGCTGAGCTCGCCGTGAGGGAAAATCCTAGGGAGCGTCCTTCCATGTCAGATTTGGCATCTTGGCTGGAGCAAATTGTCAAAGATGATTTGACCTTGTAGTACTGAGTCCTTCAAGTTTTGCACAAACTAATTGATGTCTATGTATGTGACTTCAGCTTCAGTGAGTACTGCTCTTATGCAATTGTACATTTCTTAAGAGCTTCTTTTACATGGGGTTGCTTACAAGTTAGTCTTTTTCTCCATTGTGCTTATTTCCCTTTGTCACTACAAAACAAAGAAGATGCAATTGTTACGCCATTTTACATTTTTTTTCTATTCTATGGAAGTACACTCCACAATATTCCTCTTTCATGCAAACATGTGAAAGCTATTATTTTTAGAGTCCTACTTGCAAACCTGTGTGGAAGAGACACACACCCTTCGAACTGTTTGCATAACATGATTTAATTTGCCAGAGAAGTATAAAATCAAATTCTTTCTCAAATTAAGCCCTGTCATATAAGTGGAGAGGTGTCCTCCCCCGCCAACTTGCAAATATAAGTTTTCTTATTTTTATACCTAACTTTGGGCCCCGGATGCTTTGTGAAGGAGAAATAATGTCTCTTTGTGCGGCGGATTTGCAGATAATCTTGGAGTTCTACATTGAAAAGCATTTCCTGATCACTTCAAATCTTCAATGCTTATGCAGGGCTCAGTCCCAGTTAATCAACCGGCATTATAGTGCAATTTTTTATAGTGCAGTATTGATTTGATTTTAGACTATCAGCAGAATCATTGTCATTGTCCTATTAGTTTGATTTTTTGTACTGATGGTTCAGTTGGTCCTCTAGTCCAATCTCGAGCACTGAATATTCGGTTTTCAAGAGAAAATAACATGGAAGAGAGGAAGTACAGTGACCCCTTTGGAGTTCATGGTGGTGTCCTTTCATTGTAAAGTCAATAGTTGAGTGAGGGAAGGTTTTCTTTGAACATGCTGCAGTGAGATAGATAGTATATACTTGAATCTGTTGCATGTTTCTTTGGTATATATAGAGATGTTGGTTAGAGTACATTCTTTTGGTCACGTGTACACATTCAATTGGTGGGACTCTTGATAGGCTACCGAGTTACCGTCTTTTAGCATCATATTCCTTGGCGCATAATTCTGTCTGTCATTAGACTGCAAACTGGCTAGGTGGAGGGGAGGAATTCCCTTTATCACACCTTGGATGCCATCCATGGTTTTCCTTTAATGGTTTTGGGCTCACAGTTCAGGCCTTTCCTTCCAACTGTCTATTCATCAAGATACGAAATTGCTAAATTGGTAAATTCAGGCATCAAAGAGCAAAGTGTAGGAGGAAAAAAAAGGAAAAGAAAAGGACAATGTCCCATCAACACATAAAGACTTTTCAAGATTATTTTTTTCTAGTCTTTTCGTCCTTTTGGAGCACCTATTCAAGGTTTTTATCTTACCATTTCCTCCAATGGTTATGACACAGAACTTAGCAATATGGGGCAGTTTTTTAAAGTTTCTTTTAGGATGACAAGGACTCAACTTTGCACAAAGCATGCATACTGAGAAACCTGTAAAGTTTTTGTGAGTGGGATTATGTGGGTGAGGAGGCATCCTTTCTTCTTTTTGTTTTTGTCAGATTACTTTATATATTCTGGATCACTGCTACTCTTTGTTGTATTAGGCGCCATGATATTGGACGCCTTTTATATTATGAAATGTGCTATTGGATGCTTGAATTATTTAATCTATCTGTATTCAAATCTATATAGTTTCAGTTGGGGGAGAGGTGGTGGCGCTATGCAAAGCAGGGTGAGAATCAAATGGTTGGCTAATTTATAGAGTAACAACTCATATTTTGAGTTCGACAATCATAGATTTTGACTCTTGAGCCATACAAAAGATACAATTATTGAAGTGAGGAAGAAGGTTCTCGATATGGAATAACTCCCCTAAATGGCACAATACTTCTCTTCTCATACATTTTAATCATCAATTGTTTTACTTTTACTAGAGGGAGCAAACAGCGTAAAATTTACTATCAATCAATTGGGGTTACATAATATGTATTTATATTAACTCTAGACGTACAGACATATTCAAAAAAATTACAAAAATACTCTCCGTACCATACTTGAACACTTTATATTAAAACTTACATCTTAGACACAGAACAAAAAGTCTCATAGTACTTCAAGAATCTTACTAAAGCCCTAATCCTCTCCCAACCATTGGAAATAACATATAGAAGATCATCACCATCCTCCAATAGCCAAAGAGCCTTTTGAAACGTTTGTGCTGCCTCCAATTTTGAAAATGTTTTTTTCATTCCCTTCACAATTTTTAACTTCTCCATCCTTACTGGGGGATCTAACATAACTCACCACATTGTATATCCTTGTTATTGGATCATCACAAAGCCACCATTCACAGTTAGGGTCATAATATGTAACACGCCCAACTGTAAAAGGAAATCACAGAAAAATTGATCTCTTTGAGAGGAGCTCCTCCAAAGAAAAAGAAAGACGATATAAGAGAAAAAATAGGAAAATTCTATTCCATTCATATGCAATTACAAATTTTCCTGGCAATACAAATGCTCTCAGACCATGAGCAGCTACAAACAAATATAAGGCCACAATCCAACCAATAAGCCCAATGACCTCTACAAGGCCCATAGACCCATGTCACAAATATTTTGCCATAGACTATAGTCTACAATAGGGTCGAAAAACCGGTGACATGCCATGGGTGAGTGTATGCGTCTCACGAACCCAACTCAAGATAGGGCATTATCTCTTTAAAGCTCTTCTAGTCATTTAGGAGCATGTAATAACACAGTAACATCTCTTGGGTTGATGCTGGGTAATCAAAGGGCTGTGTTGAGACGATAATGTTCTCGGATTATAAGTTGTTGCCTCTCTGCTGGCAGAGGTTAGAGGACGTTGAGGTGAAGGATGATTATACGAAGTCAAGCTATGCTTATTACGAAGTCATACGCAAGGGGTGGTGAAGGGAGCCAGGCTATGCACACAATCATTACAGGGGAGGACATGGTGCATGTGTAATAAGAGAAAATGGTTTGAGATGTTGACTTGGTTAATGGGAGGGTCTGGGGTCCTATGTTAGTTTGGTTTATGGAAAGCCTGGGGTTCTCAAATTCATGAGCTTTGTGTTTAATGTTGAAATATTGGATACCAGGACAACGTTTATGGCTTTGGAATTTATATTTATTATTTTTCTTGAATGTTTTGAGATTATAGTTAGTACTTGCTCGGTTTCCTTGTTGTTTTTGAATTAGTTCGGGGTGCTACGTACCCCAATGGTTGCTCGGTTCCTTTTCTCAGTAAATTGGTATCATTATTCAGATTTCCAGATTCTTTCTACTGCATATTTCTTGTCATCATATATGTTGTTTGCCTTGTTATAGCTCTTAGCTTCTTAACTTATTAAGGTTTTTCGAAAATCTCACCATGATAGTCCCACTACGGTTTTACTCTTTGGAACTATAGACTTTGATGTAAATCTAGACTACGAAGATGGTTTCGTGCAGGGATACTCTTCACAGCTTGAGGAATGAGGCGGGGGTTTGTCCCCATTGCACTTTGTATCTGTAGTTAATTTAGTTAACTTGATCCAAAATGACTTATGGATGTTTATGATACTGGGTTGGTGCGTATATATTTATCTCTAGTACTTAAAATCGATAGTTTAGTTTCCATGATTTTAACATTTTCTACTACAATTCTTTCATACTCATGTGTTCAACGAACAAACATACACCACATGATCACGAGGAAGGCGGGGGGTGTGACCCATGTGACCCATGCGTTATGCAACCATGGAGCCACAGTACTCTGCCAAAACAAAAGCGAGAGCTAGGGGCGCCACATCCCTTGATGCGACAATGTCCAAAAATGGCAAGATCAATAATAACTTTTAAAATAAAAAGTTTAAAGATGGATGAATAATTTTATATCTAAACAACGAAAATCTAGTAATATTATTCTCTAGATATATTGTATGAAATGCCACAAAACTAGCATTCACTACAACAGAAGATAATTTTTGGGACGATGTATATATATAGTGGTATAACATAAATATCATATATTATATATATACTATATATATCACCATATGATATATATATATATAATATAGTGATATCATATAGTGATATCATACTATATATTATACTAGTCAAAATAGACACCGTTTGAGCATTAAGTACTAGCGTTCGAACTGTACATCATATATAATATCGTTTGAATATAGAATTATTGTTTGAACGTAGAAATTACAGTTCAAACGTTCAAATGGAACAGCACATATAAGCAGCCTCTGGCTTTCTCAATCGATCGCATTTCCTTAGATTCATACTAGTATATCATTCCCACACGCCGTCAAATGCTCTTCATGCCTTTTGACTGTTGTTGTCACCATAGTGTCACCGCTACCGTCAAATGCCACTTCTAATCAAGAGGTACACAACTTACATGCATTTAATGGGTTGATTTGGAGTTATTTTGATTGATTATTGGTAGAAAATAGGAAAATCAATGCAATGGTTTTTGTCAATGGACACTGTAGCTGGTCAGAAAACACAAGGTTAGAATGCCTCTATGCACATCCCAGCCTTGAATGTTTATTATTTGTGGAAGAACGAAACGTTTTAATGATCACTGAGTTGACTCAGTCATTACTGAGTTCGAACTTCGAACCATTCAAACTTAAGTCACGCCTCAAATGGTTGAGAAACCATTCGAAGAGTTTTTAAACATTGGGTTTGAACGTATATGCTATAAAGTTTAGCAATATCCTTGATTTTATAATGATTGAAATATTATGTAACTGTTTGAAAAGTGCCATTTGTTCAAACGTGTAATGGTTCGATCTAAAGGTATAACACAAAATAGTTTCTCATTTTTTTCTTCCGCTGTAAGCTATTTTCAACTTGAAATTTAAAAAATAAAACTAAGAAATTTGGTTGTAAAATATAATACATGAACATTCACAAAATGGTATTCGTCGAGCGTGGTTGGACCAATCATAGACCAGAAGGATGAAGAGAGGGATATTATTTCATATATTTACAACGTATCTGAGTTTTATAAAGAGCTCGGTGGTGCTAATCTAGACTATCTCGATCCGAGGAGCCTCATTTATATTTTCAGTGAACACACTTGCCAATTTTTTTGGTATCTCTCGATTGCCTAATGCATATCCAAATATGGTGTCTAAGGAGTCTACAGCTACAGGTAATGGGGAGATGGTTGAAGACGAGGGCCCTGATGTGTAGGACTGTTCATCCGGGCCGAATTTTATCCTGCTCGGACCGGAACCCGAATAACCGGGTTCCCGGTTATGGTTTTCGGCCCGGATTTGATCCGGGCTGAAACCCGTATTTACAAAACCATCTATACCCGGTCCGGACCCGGATATGAAACCCGGGTTCCGTATTATAACCCGGTTATAACCGGGTTTGTATATAAAGTGAAAAAAAACCCTAGCCTACCTCGTCTGGACTCTGCAGCCGTCTCCCTCACCCCTAAATCTGTGATCTGTGTCTCACGACTTCTCCTTACTCTCTCTCCCGCCCTCTCTCTTGTCTCTGCGCCGAAAACTCTCTCTCAATCTCTCCGAAACCCTAGCCGTCGTCCCTCTCTATCTCTCCAAAACTCTAGCCGTCGTCCCTCTCTGTCTCTCCGAAACTCTAGCCGTCGTCTTCATCCTCTGCCTCATCGTCATCCTCTTGCTGATATATGTAAGTAGATGCTAGCATTTGGGTTTGTTTTCTTTCTTCTCTGTTTGTTTTCTTCACTGTTTGTTGATTTTGGGTTTGTTTTAATAAGTTTTATATTGATTGATCGAAAATAGATATGTTGTTGATAGCATACTTTATATCACAAGTGGAAAAAATTAATTTATGAAAGGGAAAATGACCTGTTTAAGTAGGTTGTTGGATCTGATGTCTTCAACCTAAATCTACCGCGGTACTGCCTCAAAAAGTCAGTTGCATAAACAAAATATGAGTAGTACCCTATACATTTTTACTTACAAAATGCATGGTATCTACATGTTCATATTAGATCAGAACCCGATTGATGGAACCTAATCGCCACAATGTCTTGTATGGTGCTGCTTATTTAGGATCATTATGTTGGTGTGTGGGGGGGGGGGGGGGGTCATAGAGTGGGATTTGAGTCATATTGTGAGGATGAAAAGATGATCATTTGAGTCATATTGTGAGGATGAAAAGATGATCATGACATTCTTGACACCATTTTCTCATCGTACTATATATGCCATTAAATCACCATCAACTAGAGAGAGAGAGCTTATAAATTAGTGGTTAACACGAGCACCCTCTTTTGCAGCATTACTACTCTATTGCAGAGGGTATGAGTTTTTGAATAAATCTGCCTCCTGAAACTATAAAAAGGATACAAATACTTGGACAAAGCAGCTGCTGGTTTGAAGACGGGATATATTAAATCATGAGATATCATCATTGATCAAGGGATCTAGATCATGTAGATCGAACTACTTATTTTTTGGGTAAATGGGATATTTTAAATTCCTATCCCAAATAACTAAATTTTTGGTAACAATGATATGTTTCATTGTTATTTTAGTTGTAAGTCCCCTGTTCTGGAAAAGCAAGTTATTGCCGAGTTCTTTGTTGATTTGGGTCTGTTTTGATGAGAGTGTTTGAATGTATTTTAGGGTTTTGTTGTTTGAATGTTTGAATGTTTTGATGAGAATGTTGAATGTATTTTTTCAAGGAATATATTTGTGGGTCAGATCTGTGCTAGCATACGTATTTTTTGTTAATCAATATTTTTTTGTGTTGATCCTCTTGTTGGTAGATGCCTTAGGATCTTACCAAGATCAGTTTTTTCTGTTCATTTGAGTGGTCTTACCCAAGAGATAGATGATAATCTTATCATGATCAAGAGCAAGGAGTAGCTGTGAACAACAACATCACATATTATAGCATATTATATAGAGCTAATAAAAGGGACAAAAAGGGATACCTTTTTGTTTTATTTTCTTTGTATATTTCTCAATCTACTAATGAAAATCATAGCACGTGACATCAATATTCTTAGATGATTTTCCCTTGCACAACACCTGGATATCGAAGTGCATCAGGCAGATGGTGAAGTTAGCTCACATAGCTGCAACCAAAATTCCCTATCAAAATTCTTTGACCAGTTGACTGCTTTGTCCTCAAATGCAATTGCTTCTACCACATTTCATTTGTCAATTCCTTGACTGGTTTTTCTAGAGCCATATTATAATAATTCGCATGATAGGACTTGCAAGTAAAGCAAGATTTACAATTTGTAAATTGCTCATTTCATTCTATTTTGTTTTTTGCAAGATCACTTTCAAGCCAATCATTTTGAAGTTGCTATTTGGTGTAGAAATTAAATCACTGATTTTGTAATTCATATATTGTAATTTGGTATTTCATAATGTAATATACAAATAACAAATAATATAATATGTAGTGGATTGTATTGTAATGCATGCATACTTGCATAGATGAATATTGGAATTTTTTTTTGTTTTACATGCATTTTTATTGCAAGGCAAATTAAGTGAAATTTTGATATAAGAGTTGATGATATTTTTCAACCTCTAAAGTGCACAATCAAATTTATTCTTTTGTTTTTATTAAAAAAAAAATCAGAGTTATTTGTGAAAATATTGAATTACATTCAGGCTTTTATATGAGTTTTTTTTAAAGGAAAAAAAAAAAAAGAAAGATCCGGACCCGGAATCCGGGTTTTGAAAAATCCGGATTCATCCGACTTCCGGCCCGTTTATGATCCGGGTTAACCCGGTCCGGATTCCAACCCGGATTTGAAATCCGGGTTCCGGTTTGGATATATCCAGATTTCCAGGTTGGTACCCAGATGAACAGGCCTACTGATGTGAATGGACTCAATGGTCTTGCTGATCATGAGGTTTGGTAGTTAGTTGTTAGTCTAGATGCTCCACCCTATGATGGGACAAAGAGCATCAAACAGGTTGATTTATCTGGTTTCTTTAATATTATGAATATTATCATCGCTAATAACATTGATCCTCAACAGTATAAGACTAAGGTTGGCATGGATCGGGCACAATTTATGATACGCACCGTTCATGGAGTGCCTATTGACATAGTGAGTTATATATTCACCCAAATTCGATCAGAGACCCATTACATTATGACAGATATATTGCCATTTGAGATTCTGATCACACGATTTCTACTAGCTGTGAAGGTGCTACTAGATATTGTTGAGCATGTTCGGAAGTCGATTGGATGAATCAACTCCTCGACCTTGTCAACAGCACGTATTACAAAGCTAGTCGAGACTCAAGGAGACGTGCACCCAAGAGATCATGGAGTATCGGTAGGTGAGAAATTAATGCAAGAGGCATCATACACTGCTATTCGTAAGGAGAATGCAGATATAATACGTGCAGAGAGCCATGCATAGACATCAGAGATGATCGATGTAGTGTGTATGGAGATCCGAAGTGCCATCTCTGATTTACGTACAAAGATTAAACTGATTTACGTACAGAGATTGCTACCATTTCTGTGACTTAGGTGACGATCAATACTCAACTAACATAGCTAAAGACACACCTAGCTGGAGTCGAGGATATGGTTAGAGATTTGGGTGGATGGTAGTGTGCATATTTTATTTGCATTTTTTTTGTATGGAAAATATTATGTATTTTGTAAAATTAATTTAATTATTAATCATCTTTTCCTTTTTTAAATTAATTATTTATTTCTATTTTATATATATATTCTTTAACTCTTGATTTTTTATATAAATTAAATAATTCTCCATAATTAAATAAGGTATTGTATTGCCATTAAAAGTTGTAAATATTATGTCATTGTTTGAAAGTAATATATAAGCATTCGAACATTTTTCCATTCGTGCCAAATCTTTCTACAATAAATTTCTGTTCGAACCATTTATTTTTTATTTGAACGGCGATTAATATAGATGTTCGAATGGTGTAATAATCTATTCGAATGGTAAGTTAATGTCCCATTTAATTTAGTGACTTAACCCACCAATTCCTCGTTTGGTCCAATATAATTTCAGTTTGAAAGTTTATTTTATTATATTCGAAAAGATTTCTGCAATTAATCTCCATTCAAACTATTTATTTTACGTTTGAATAGCAATTAACCTTGACATTCGAACGATGTAATAAGTTGTTCGAATAATAAGTCAATATCCCGCTAAATATTTTAGTCACTTAATGCTCTAATTTCTCCTTCAAACATATATAATATCCATTCGAATGTTTATTTCATTATATTAGAACATTTTAGTAAATTTTTGAACAAATATTTTATTAGGGTTGAAATTTCTTGTTCCTACATATACATTCAAACTGTTCAGACAGTTAACAACTTCCGTCATTTTTTTGGGACAGGATTTGAATTTCTTCCCAATAACTCATATGTTGGGATGATTTTTATTTCGTTCCAAAAAATAGTCATCCCAAAATCTCATTTTTGTTGCTGTGATTGGTTGAGAGCAATTATCAGTTGGCCGTAACCTCACATTAAAAGGACTTTAAGGAGTAGTTAATCTCTTTGTTGAACTGCCTAAATTTTATCTCCTAGGAATAGTACTAATTATCAGTTGGCCTATTATTTAGACAACCATTGAGGCCAACAGACTCACATGCATCTTAAAAGGTTTTCTCAGTGCAAGGGTGATTTAACAAGGTGTAAGAAAGTGATGATCATAGCGATGACTTCAATGACACGCAAATATTTTCCAGTTAACCATCATATATTGTTCTTAAAGTTGATATAACAATAAAACTACTAAGATCAACATCTCCTTATACTCATTTATAGGAATAATATTGTTTCTCAAAAATTATGTTGTCGACCCCCGAATACTTAGCGATTTTCGACATTATAAGAAAAATAATCTTTTTCAACACCATTAATCTATGCAAATAATCATTAAAATTGCTGTAATTAGTCTTTCTCAACTATTTCTACTGTGCCTAGCATTAGTTGCATTTGTTTATTCACTTATAAGCTAAACTAGCAAAAGCCAAAAATCGCTAGAAATAACTATCACTTGAGCGATTTTCGATCCTCAACAAAATACTGCCAACCACAGGAAAGAAATCAACTTTTCCGTTTGGATTGTTTCTGAAAATTTTCTACAAAAACATGAGGCTTTATAAGAGGAATTAGAACTTTGAAGGAGATAAAAGTTTGCTGAAATGTGTGGGGTTATCATGTTGGCTAAAATGTGTGGAAAACTTTACTACAATTGATGTTTTCTTGTAGAGGAATAAGCAGCAGTCACGGGCGTCCGGGCGGTTTATATCAAAGAGGAATTATCTAAGGGTCTTCGGGCAGTTTTAACCTTTTTTTCTAATGATGAGTTTCTATGGGACCATACTCGGAAAATTTGTTTTTTATCATCTCATCATCCACGACTATGGCGGGTTTGATAGATGAGAATTTCTATTTTAAATTCAAAATTTTAATCTTATTATTATAATTTTTTTAAAATTTATATATAAAATATAATAAATAATTTAATTTTTTTAAATTTTAATATAATTTTGTTAATCTCAAAAAAAAAATAATATTAAAATAATATTTTAAATAAGAAATGTAAAATCTTTTGTCCAACGTAAGATGGGATATACGTTGTACGCCCGTACGGTTGTGTTGAAGATGCTCATCCAAAAGTCGTACACGAGATATGCATACTTTGGGCGTCCAGATGGTCTAGTATCTTCAATTTTTATAAGAAAAATACCACCGTTATTAAATAGATTTTATAAAAATAAATTTATAAATTTACGTATATTTATTATAAATGTTGATTTTATACTAACGAATGTGGAGAATTAAAATTCATATAATTTATTTACATAAAATATTAATAAACAATAAATAATTAATACAAATTTGAAGGTTTACCATATTCAAATTTTGTCACGCCGAATAAATTCAAGCCAACTCAAGATCACATCAGTGTAATTTGAATTGACCTCCTACCACGGTCTTACATGGAACGTCTCCAGTCCACTACGGCAAATACGTACGTACATGGGCGGCTCGGATAAGATAAAATATATATATATATATATATGGTTTATAAGCAGGAAGACTCGTGACGCGAGCTGTAATTTCTTTGCCTCATAAAGGTTCAACATCCCTATCTGTACACAAATCATGAAATACGATATATTTCTATTCAAGAATGAATACTTTGTGTTATTACAAGATGGTCTCAATTGAAAATTATTGAATATTTATTACATCACTAATTATGGGAAAAAAAAAAAAGGATAAAATACATCAATCGAATATTAATATTAATATTATTCGAAAATTTTGATTTGATTAAAAAAAGAATTCAAAAAAATGAAAATCTCAAAGTAGATAGCCAGCTTCCAAAGCTACCCATTGCATACGCTCAAGGGAATTCGAGGACTGGCCTTCCATGAACAAATTAAATAACACACGCACACGCAAGCAAGAACCAGTGTGATGGCCGTCAAAAAAGCATGTTCATAGGTGGCCTGATGATGCTTACTGTGAGCTTAATCTTAATTGGAGTTTGAACAAATAATCTGATCGTACCCTAACGAACATACCCATTAATATTTTCTTTGTTCCTATCGATCGGAATGCTCAACTGTGATCTCCTGCCCCCCATTAGAACATTTGCTTTCATCTGCCAAGATTTACCGAAGTACTCCACATATTGGATATCCCAGAAGAGGAACTTGACACCTCCGACAATGGCGTTTGCCGCGTTCTAATATTCGAGAAATCTGAAACTTTCCCAGGTTCTGAAATCTGAACATCTAGGAGATCCGTCTCACTTGTCAACATCTTGACTACCTCCGACATCAGTGGCCGGAGCCTCAAGTTTTCTTGCGCACACAGCAGTCCCACCTTTAAGAATTTGACGGCTTCTGCCTCCGGAAAGTTCCTTTCGAGTTTCGGATCCACCAAGTTTATAAGTTCTGTAGCCTTGTAGGCTTCCCATGCCTGCAAAATTCAAGTACATAAATATATGATAGCAGAAATTTGAGAAAATTAAGGGATTCATTCACCTTATGATCATGAATGGTTTTGAAAATGATGCGTTAAAAAGCTCTGAACTTTTTACCTTCTGAACTAGCAGCTGATCCTTATAGTCAACGCGGAAATCCACGGCAGGCCGCCCGCTGACGATCTCTAAGAGCAGCACTCCGAAGCTGTAAACATCTGATTTTCGTGTCAAATGTCCGCTGATGGCATATTCTGGAGCAAGATACCCTCTTTTTTTTTTTTTTTTTTTTTGGTATTTTGTGATTACAAGAAACCCCATTAGCAACAGCATTTCAACAATGTAAAATCCATAGAGATTTTCAGCTTTTTTAAGAGATTTCAAACTTACAATGTCCCTGCAACACGAGTACTAACATGGGTACGGTTATCTCTGAGTAGCTTTGATAAACCAAAATCGGAGACTTTTGGTGTGAATTTCTTGTCAAGAAGTATATTGCTGGGCTTAATATCTCTGTGGATAATGTGGGGTTCAGACTCCTCAAGTAGAAAGGATAGTGCTCGAGCCACTCCTAGCGAAATATCCCTCCTTGCTTCCCAACTAAAGCTCAGCCTCTTCTGCTCTCCACCTTTCAATCAAGATCAACACATAACAATTAAACAACTTTTCCAAAAATCCCAATCATAATGGTACAAGAAAGATGAATATGCTCACCATGTAAGATGTGGGCAAGGCTGTTGTTTTCCATGTAGTCGTAGACAACATATCTATTAGCTCCATCAACACAACATCCTCGAAGGGTAACGAGATTTTCATGTTTGATGTCGGAAAGTGATGCTATTTCAGCTATAAACTCTCGCTCACCTCGCATCGAGTCGAGTTCGATTGAGAGCACTTTTACAGCCACGAATGAGTCATCTCGCAGCCGGCCCTTAAAAAGTCAAACCAAACAGCCTTAGGCTCAAATGCGAAAAGTCTTATGCTCTATCTGTGGAATGAAAGAAAAAGGTATTGACCTTGTAGACAGACCCAAAGCCGCCTTCTCCAATCTTGTTCGAGGGATGGAAGTCGGTAGTGGCAGATCTTAGTTCGTTATAAGAGAACACCCGGAAATTACCTTGATCTTGTTCTTCTGGATTTGTTGGGTATGTTTAGAAAAGCAAACAATTAGTCAATCAAAATTGAGAAAGATAAAATAAATGGATAAAGGAACAGGCCGAATCGACATGTTTTGTTCTTGTAATCGAGGAAAAGCAAACAAACAGCCTGTATAAAACGTTAAAAACATGAAAACAAAGATGATGATGAAAAAGGTATCAGATGTTTACCGCGCCTGCTCACGTCCGTTCCTGATGATGAAGAGAAGCAACTTGTGCAGGAGAGCTTCATGCCGTGTAAAAGATCCACTAAGTTCTGTTACACGGGCTAATCTGCAAACATTGTGGAGATCCAAAGAACAAAAATTTGGAAGGAAGTGAAATTAAGCGCAGATGGGAGGGACACGGCGCGCAGCCCAATATTTTAACATCCCGAATCCTTAGACCCCTCTCCCTCTCCCTCTCTCTCTCTCTAAACGACTTCCCAAGTGTTTTTTTTTTTTTTGGGAAGTTCCCAGGCGTTGGAGTTTGAAACTTTCTACTTTCTGCTTTTTTAAATTAAATACGTTTTAAACAACAGCCAAGTTGTCTAAAATGGGTTAGAGATCCATAAATAAATAATAATAGGGATGGGTTTAATTGACATCAAAGCAGTACGTACTAAAATTGGTTGTTCAGCATAAGCGACAACCGATCGTCCATAAAATGCTTATGATTACATATAAAGGCTGCAACCTAAGCAGCCCGCTCAATATATGGGCCCGACCCGACCCAATGCTAGTGTAAACCAATTCGATCTGACACAAGTCGGGTCAATCCGTAAGAACATGTAATGGTGAAGATGAGGGGAAGAGTGATGCAGAGGACTACGAAAAGAAGAGATCTATATCTGATCGATCTCCTTCAACAAGAAATATCCACGAGAAGCACTGAAGTTAACAATGATACTATTGGGTTTTTACCAGCCATGCAAGTAGATTTGGAATATAACTAGGCATAGAAAATGTACCATATCAACATTCTTTGGAGTAATACCCAGAACGTAAGAATTCTGATTCATCATCTATCAACATTCTTTGGAGCAATACCCAAAATCTCTGTTTTTCAGCATACAATATTCTTAAATCTCTGTTCTTCAGCATTTGTCCACCGAAGTGAAACTTCCTCACACATTCAACAAAACCTGGGAGTCGACAGCCACACAAACTTGTTGTAATACCCAGACTGTAAGAACTCAAATAAATAGAAATCAACGGAAATCACAGAGAGAGAGTGAAATCATCTCCCAAAAGAAATCAGAGAAACTAAAATCAATGGAGGGATGATGAACGAAAACTTGGTGTAATATCCACTTCTCAGCAACCAAACAAAAACTGGCGGACAAACGGAAAAACTTGGTTGGACAATGTAGATCTAAGCGTTGAGGGGGAGGAGCTGCTGCTACTAGGGTTTTATTTTTTCACTCAAGCATAAGACGTTTTTAAGTTGCTTGCGGGCTGTACGGGTCGAACCAGCTTATTAGTTAAAATCTATTTTCGGTTCGGGTCGGATTTGGTTTGGCGACGGGGCGGGCGGTTTTCATCAGGACAGTATTTTCATTTGAAGAAATCAAGATGGTTGAATTATTTATATCTGTTAACGCTTATTCCCAAAAAAAAGAAAAAAGAAAACAATGGCCAACCATCCAACGTGAAAAATGTGCACAATTAACACATGTCTAGAAATAATATATATATATATATATATAAATGACCCCGTCAAATGAATAAGATAATCCCACCCAAAAAACAATTTAAAAAAAAAAAAAAAAGGCTAAATCCACGTTTCTTCTGTTGCATGCATTCCTGCCCTCTGATTGAGTCAAAAGAAAGTTTCCAAACTTCAACTCGATCAAGCTGGTGTCTTAGATTATGAAATATGGTCAAGGATCAGGACTCCTTTCGTGCGTAGTAGATGTTTCGAAAGGCAATCTGTTTAGACCAAACAGAAAAACTGTCCGTGAAGAAGGCAAAAACTTCCTGTTTGGTCTTAAGACAAAACTTCACGTGAAGTTTTGAATTTCGATGCCCACGGAAGAAGGCAAACTTCCTAGGCCAAACAGAAAAACTGTACCTAGCCTCTTTTGTTCCTTTCTTTGTCATTTTCCTAGAAAACCTAGTAGCCCTGTTTAATTAGAGTCAAATTCAAGTTGAAATTGATTGGAATTGAATTCATTGGATTGGTGTCAAAGTATTTCATTTGTTTTTTTTATTGTCATAATAATTATAAACAGAAAGTAACAACTCTAATTATAAAAGAGGTTATTACAAAATCAGGTCAAGACTATTCATGAGGCGTCCATCATGCGCATTGCTGCTGAAGTTGTTCCTGTAAATGATGAATATCACACACACACACACAACAGGCAAGCAAGACAGGGCCAAATTTAGAGATTTAAGAACGACCCAGGAGTGCTGAGTGGGCCTGTTTAAACATATGTGATACGACCTTTGATCACCAGGGAATTTTCAGGGCAAATCCCATTATCGGATTAAAGAATATGGAGGACTGTATGAAAAGAACTTTTGACTCCTTGGAATTTTGTCGACAAATATTGTAATCTAAAGTTCTCTCTTTTGTCCGGGGCGGCAACTTGTTGGCGTCGTTTTCATGGGAATCAAAGATAATCCATATTCCATGTATATTATATATATATATATATATCATTACTAAATATTAAACGACAACTTAAAATTAGGGCTGGGCAATCGGGCCGGATTTTTTTCCGGCCCGGTCCGGAATCCGGATAACCGGGTTCCGGTTGCGGGCACCGGCCCGGAAAACACACGGGCCGGTACCCGGTTTCTAAAAACCGGGTCTTCCCGGTCCGGATACCGGATTTAAAATCCAGTACCCGGGTTTTAAATCCGGTACCCGGGTTTTTTTTAAACCCAAACCCAGTGCCACTGGGTTATTACCCTGTCTTTCCCGATCCCCCCCCCCCAATCTGATTCTCTCTCTCTCTCTCTCTCTCTCTCTCTCTCTCTCTCTCTCTCTCTCTCTCTCTCTCTCTCTCTCTCTCAACGAATCTTCCAGAAACCCTAGCCTCATCCCGTCGTCGCCGCCATCCCGTTGTCGCCGTCATCCAGTCGTCGCCGTCCGGTCGTCGCCGTCATCCCGTCGTCGCCTGCATCTAGTCATCCTCAAAAACACTACAAATCAGGTTAGTTTTTGATTAACTCTTCCATTTCGGTTCTTTAGTTTATTGTGTGGTTTTTTTAGTGGGTGTGATTTGTTTGGGTGTGATTAGTTTTTGGGTGTGATTTATTTTTGGGTGTGATTTGTTTTTGGGTGTGATTTATTTTTGGGTGTGATTTGTTAGACAGAGACTTCATTCCTGACTAATCCGAAGTAAATGGAGCCTTAAGTTTCTAAGATGGCTGCGAACTTGTAAATAGAAATAGAAAATCCTTTGATGCCATCAAATTTTGGCTATTCAATCTGTACTGATCTTTTACTCTTTTACATGGCCTGCTTTCTCTAGAAAAAACATATATATATTACATGGCCGGCTTTCTCTAGAAAAAGCATGTATATATAACAATATTTTGGTCTATATGTGATGAATGATCCAGCTGGATCTCAAGTTTTCAATGAGGCCAAGCATGATTTGCGTGTAAGTTAGGATCAGTAGTACTTGTTGGTCTATTATATAAGATGTTTGTTGGCATAGATGGTGCATTTGCATCAATTTATCAATTTAAAAGGTGATAAACACTTTTTATACAATTTTCCATTATTTGAGGGACCCCAAATCAGTTTATCTCTAGTTCCCAGTCTGTTTAGGGGACTAGTACATATAACTTGAGCCTCTTCTCTATTAAAAATACCAGATCTAAAGATCAATGCAAACTTCTCCAAAGAAATGATGCATCTAGCATATTACCATGCTTGAAATATTATTGAAAGATGTGATCATTTGACTATGAAGTGGTTTTTCTTTAATCCTATTTTAAGGTTAGATGGTTTATTTTTGAGCTGGTACATGAAAGATCATAAAATAAGCATTAATCATTCTGGATGTGTTCCTTCCTGGTTTCAGGTTGTTGCAGTTGATAGAAAGAATGGCTGCAGACTCATGTCCTTCCAAGAACTATTTTCACGAGGGAGAGGGAGCAAAGACACCTTTATCACAGTGAATACTTTAATGATATAGTCCAATACTTTAATGCTTAAATATGAAAGCTATGGAGCTTTTCCTTAAATGGAACCTTAAAGGTAATATGCTTTTTGTTTAAACTTCTAGATATGATTCTGATGGTTTCTTTTAAACACCAGGTTGACATTTGCGTGTTTGTATTCGATATAATGTTTGCTAATGGAGAACGGTAATTATTTTCAACTTTGTCTTGGTATTGTGATGGGTGTTCTTGCCTCATATATGTGCATCAAATGTTTTGGAAAAAACCATACACGCAAGTGTGCACATTTTGGACTATTGTAGTATGTTTAGCAGTGGTATCCATCAACATTGCCCCCTTTACTGACCAAGATAGTCAAGTTTTATATATCTTTCAAGTGTGTATGGTATTGAGAAATTGTGATCAAGGGTAAATTCCAATCACAAAATGTCAAAAAACACAGCTTGAATTAGGAAAACATGCTCTGCAAAAGAATTCTAACAATGAATCAATTGAATTGTCCAATTAATTATACACAATAGTGCTTTAAACACTACATACTGCACCAACTTTCAGGAACAAGCATGCTGACATCAAAATTGTTGATTCTCAAAGCTGCACTAAGCTCAATGCCAATGTACCCTCCTCCAACAACCACGACCTTTGCATTCTTCTTTGCTTTAATAACTTCTACAAGCTTATCGGCATCATCAATTTCTCTCAAGTAGAAGATATTTTTGGCATCAGCTCCTGGTACGCGAAAATCTGTCAGCCTGACAACCTGCAAAGAAGAAAAAATCATTACTCTGGCAGGTAGAGAAGGCAAGCAAAAGAGGGGTTCTCGGGAAACGTGAGGAGCATGGTGCATGACATGCTTGCATGCAGTACTAACGCATGTAGCTAGAAATTAAGCAGCGGGATTAATTGTAATCATGTATAAATTATGATCACGGTGAAATCTCAGAAGTAACTAATTTTTTGATATTATAACAAATGTAATTGACCAGCATATTGTATATACGTACGCATGGTGCATGACAATGGGATCAAATTCACAATATTTTTTTGCTAAAAAAAATTTAATAATCAAGCTTTGTTAAAAAAAAAAAAAAAAAACCCGGGTATAGGCCGGAACCCGGATTTCCGGGTTGTAAAAACCCGGATCAATCCGGGTTCCAGCCCGGGTCATAACCCGGGTGCATCCGAGCCGGACTCCGACCTGGATTTGGAATCCGGGTTCCGGGCCGGGTATACCCGGATACCCGGTCCGGTACCCGGTTGCTCAGCCCTACTTAAAATTATATTTGTTGAAGGATATGGTTAAACATATTCACCACATGACGTAGGATGGAGCTGTAAATTAAAAGGGGAATCTTCTTGGATTAGGCTCAAAAGCGGCACGACATTAATAAAAAGGTTAGATAAGTTTATACCCAACAAGAGAATAAAGGAAGAGTAAAATAAAAGGCCTTATGCGAACAGCCAACTTTATCTCTTCTTCCTTTTCAGCTCTTCTATTTGGTCTTTAGTGAAGTTAATTTCTTCACCTATGTATGACATCCCTTAGCTTCAAATTTTATATGATCACTTGTCCTTGGGGTCATTGTTCTTGAAGAGACAAGTCTTTCCTCATTGTTATCCATAGTCTTGCTACTCAAATCCTTTCTTTGATTTTTCTACATCATTCTAGCTTATTGTAAAAGTTATGCTCTTTTAGTTTCTGTATAGCATAAGGCTGAAAATGAACCAAATCATTCGATAGGATGCTAGATACCCACCTGGATAAACTCGAATCAAGCTCAAACTCATGAGAAAAAAAGCTCACCCATGAAAACAAATACCCACTTGATTATTAAATAATACATATTCAACTAAACTCGATTCGATTCGATTAAAGGCTCATTAAGACCAACTCATTTATACCCAACTCGACTCATTAACTCGGCTTGATTAAAACCTGTTCATGCATCGATGAATGTGTGGGTGTACATATATATTAGTTAAAAATATAAGCATAGCAACTTTTATAATTAAATATATTGTATCTAACCTAATTACTTATACCTAGTCACTTATGCCTATATATTAAATATACTCCATAGTTATATGTTATTTACTTAAATGCTTAAATCATTAAATTATAGTAACTATTTTATAATTTGTACAATAGTAGTTTATATAGACATATAATATATGGTTATTATGGACATATATAAACTAGTTACATATTAATTATTTATAAATTTTTACAATTTTCTAATTCAACATATTGTGTATTTGTCAGTTATAAAAATTCCATTAAGTTCATATTTTTTTTTTTTTGCAATTTCTCTAATTCTTAATTATTAAATGTTATTCAAAAAATAAAAAATAAATCATAATTAAACAATTCGAGCCATTGGCTCCAATTGGGAGCTCAACTTACTGAGTCGAGACCAAGATAAATTATAGATATAGCTCTTACATTAGCACTTTCTCAAGGATGGTCCTTAAAGTAATGCCTTCTTGCATGGTGATTTACAGAAATGAGTCCACTTAACTCAACCATTGGCTTTTAAATATTTGACTCACCCCAATTATGTTTGTCATCTTCACAAAGTGTTGTGTGGGTTGAAACAAGCATCCCAAGCTTGGTACATGAAATTTCATACTTGCATTCAACAAATGGGTTTTCAACAATATCCCTATGATGCTTCCTTAATTTTTTGTCATCAAGGGAATGATATTCTAATAGTCGATTATATAATTATCAACAACAACTCCACCATCCAAATCCAGATGTTTCTCTCGCATCTATCATCAGTTTTTCATATGAAAGACCTCAAAGATCCTCATTACTTCTTAGGCATTCAAGTCCATCATGATGATATCGATCTAGCTCCCACTCAGTCCCAATACTTATTCTTTATACCCCAACATTTTGGTTTGGACGGTAGGGGAGGGCAGCAGGGCCTTGCCCCCACCTGGGCGGGCTGCGGCCCTATCCATTGGTAGCGGGGGGCATGGTACTCTACCCATATCTGAGGCCCTTGTGGTGGCTGGGGGAAATACTGGCTGGGTCCCATTCTCTCTCTCAGAATCTCACCCCTCTCTCACAGACCCTCATTCTTACTCCCTTTCTCTCACTCCCACACCCTCATTGTAGCCAACGTCGTTACCAAGCATTCTTTCCTACATTTTGTAAGTATCCCAGATCCCAAGTCATTTTTGAAAGATTTATTGTGGATTTTGTCTTGATGTTTAGATTTGGAGGATGAGATTCATTAATAGATTTGGAGGATGAGATTAGATTTGGAGGATGCGATTGTAATTTGTGTTGTAGAGATTTGTGTAATTGTACTTGAGAATCTAGGGGTTCAATACCAACCCCTAAATTACTTTAGGGTTTTAATTTGAAAACCTAAATTATGTTAGATGTTTCAATATATGTTTTTTTAGGTTCCAATCCGAAATCCTAAATTAAATTTGGGGTTCAAAATTGAAACTCTAAAACATATATTGAAACATCTAACATAATTTAGGTTTTCGAATTAAAACCCTAAAGTAATTTAGGGCCCTAGATTCTCAAGCACAATTACACAGATTTAGAGTTTTAATCTGAACCCTAAATTAGATTTGGGGTTTCAATTTTGAAACCCCATAACATATTAAAGTTTCGAAACTGAAACTCCTAAATTAAATTTTCCTTGAATGTTCATGACTATATGATTTTAATTGCTATGTGATTTTTGCATCATGCCATCATGTTAAGTTTTTGTCAGCCAATAGGAATGGATAGTGAGTCAAATTCAACCATTAGTGTTACTACTAGCTCTCCTAACCCTACCGACCCTTCTACGATTACTGCTACTCCTACTCCTACCCTTACATCCATAGGCCCACCAAGTAAGAAATCAGTTTCAATTGTGTGGTCTTACTTTACCAAAATAAAGGGTGATCACTCCAACAATCCCCAAGTTAAGTGTAACCATTGTGGTAAATTTACCGGAGATATGATATATCCCAATTGAAGGTCCACTAAAAAGAACAATACTAAAAGAGTCCAAATAGATGTTACAAGAAAAAGAGTCAACCTAGACTTGATTGGATTTAAAAAAATGGTGGATGGGAAATACTGGAGGGAGGGGAAATTGAAGAGGTATACGAAGTATGATTTAGAGGAAGTAGGAGATACCTAGCTCGTATGGTGATAGTAGACGCGCCACCATTTTGGTTGTGAATGGTGAATGATTCGAATGATACTCTAAGTACTTGGAACCTAGATTCGACATTCCTTCTTGCTATAAGATGGCAAAGGATATTATGAAACTATACATAGATAACTGTTGAGAAACCAATTGATGGGTCCAAAATTTTAATTATATGTCTTTGAAAACACATTTTGTAGATTGTGATTGGCAATTCAATAAAAAATTCTCAAGTTTTTTCAAATT
Source organism: Carya illinoinensis (assembly GCF_018687715.1). Classification (NCBI taxonomy): domain Eukaryota; kingdom Viridiplantae; phylum Streptophyta; class Magnoliopsida; order Fagales; family Juglandaceae; genus Carya; species Carya illinoinensis. The sequence continues at coordinate 34,811,579 of NC_056760.1, forward strand.
TCTAATTACAATGGTGAGACTATTGGGAAGGCCTTAGAGGCTATAATAGATGAGTGGGGGTTAGAGCTAGTTATAACAGTAACGGTTGACAATACTTTTTCTAACGATATCGCTTTAGGGTATATTAAGAATAAACTTAGAGAATATAATAAGACAATCATGAGTGGTGAATGCTTACATGTAAGATGTGCTACACATATTCTAAATCATATTGTGACTAACGATTTTAAGTATGTGTATGATTCGGTTGCAAGGGTTAGAACTACAGTGAAGTTTGTGAGATCCTCATTGGCTAGACTTGATAAATCTAAGGTTGCTGTAAGGGCTATGGATATTCAATGCAAGAAGGGGTTTATGTATTGATGTTCCTAAAAGATGGAATTTAACTTTTTTCATGTTGGAGACAACCCAAGAGTTTAAAAAATGTGTTTAAATTATTGGATGAGGAGGACATATAATATATCAATCATTTTAATGATGAGGGGAGATCGGACAAGGCTAATGATGATGATTGGATTGTTGTTGGGATTTTTATAGAATTTTTAGGTTTTTCTACGAGGTCACAACCCCCATTTCTGGTTTTTTGTACGTTACATCTCATGAATTTTGTCAGTAAGTATGTCAGGTAAAAAAACAATTGGATGAAATGTGCAGAAGTGACTAAATTAGGCTATGAGAAATGGTAATGAGCATGTAGACCAAGTATGACAAGTATTGCGGTGATTTGAGTAGGTTAAACATTTTCTAAAAGTGGTTGTTGTTCTTGATCCCCCAGTACAAAATTGATGGCATGGTATATGAATTGGCATTAGTGAATGAGAAGGCATAGGTAGATCATATTGTGGTAAAAGTACGGGAAACTCTTAAAAGATTATTTGGTGAGTTTGCCACATTTCGAGGTGGTGATAGTTCGGCACCTACACCTACCACCTTGGCTCCTCACGAAGTCTGGATGGGGAGAAAGTGTAAGGTTAGGGTGGGGTGAGAGGCTAGGGCAGGTTGCCAAGCTTATTCAGCCTTCAAAGATACAGTCAGAGTTGGATAGGTACTTGGCAATAGAGATGAACCTATTTATGTAAGGGTTTGATATCTTATCTTGGTGGAAAGTCAATGCCATTAAGTATTCCGTTCTTGGATACATAGTCCACAATATTTTGGTCATCCCTCTTATCATCGAAGCCTTAAAGTCGACCTTTAGCATTGTGGAGTTTATATTGGATTTGCATATTAGATCCATTCTAGAATTTATTGTCTCCTATCATTGTGGATACATTAATTTGCACTCAAAATTGGATCAATGGGAAGCCAATTCATATTCCAGTTATGGTAGAATTTGTGGAGACTGACGAGGAGATAGGTGGTGATCAGCCTACTTCTAATAATCATTCTTACCTTTGATATTGGTATAATTTTGTTTTTACTTATAATATATTGTGTTATTACTTATATTCAAATTTAATTGTTATATGGACAACTTCAACAAATGCCCCAATGTCTATATCAGCTACAATATGATATGACTTCTTAGTTCAATCCCCCATTACCATTGGCTTGTATAATGGTTCTCTTATTTATTCATAGTATGTATATAATGTTTGTAATTCTAATTGGTTTTCTTGTATTTTTTTTTTAGGTTTTATAGTCTCATTGTCACATGCTCAATCCTAATGATATCATCTTAATCTCAATCTTATCTTGGTTTGTATTTATGATTTTTTTTTTTCCAGTTTTATAGTCTCACACCCTCACTTGCCCAACCCTAATCCTAAATTCCCAAGTATCTAATCTGCAATCCTTGATAGTCTCACTTGGGTTGTACTTGTAATTTTATGTTTTTAACTTTTCTACATATGTATATATTGTTTGTAGTTCTAATTTGTTTTTTCTATTAATGTTTCAGGTTTTATAATCTCACAATCTCACTTGCCCACAACCCCCAAATCCCAATCTTAGTACTCAAAGCCATATTGCTATCTACAATTTGTAATTTTGTAATATTATTCATTTAAATTATTTGACAATTTGTAATATTTTTATATTAATTTTTAATAGTTTTAGATTAATTTGTATTATTATAATAGTTTAGAATACTTAAATTTTTATGTTTTATTCTTTAACAACTCTTGTTTCATTTTATGTTATAAACTTATATGTAAAATATAGTTTTTAATTTTTTTTAGACAATGTTTTAAAAAAAAAAAAAAATTGGGCTCAAAATGGCCCAAAACATTTTCTGTGCCATTTTGGGCATAGAAATAGGTTTTGGGCCTAGTGGGTTATGGGCCCATTTGGGGCCGGACAAGGGGCGAACAAATCAAGCGTCCAAATCCACCCCTGGCACCTCGAGGCCCCCTAGGTGTAGGGCTGGATCTCAGGGCAACTAACCCCACCCTCCGCCAGGGTGAGGGCGGGGTTCTGGAAGTGGGCGCCCCTGCCTTGGAGGGTGCGTGTAGCACCCTTATTAGACGAAGCTAATTCAATCTCCATTCTTTTGACCTCGAGCACTCAAGTCTCAACTATTGAAGGGTCTCTTCTACTTGAACCCATCTTTTACTGTCAAATGATAGGATCCCTCTAGTACCTCAAGTCGACTTGCCTCGACATAGCCTATGTTGTCCACTTTGTATGCCAATTCATGCAAAGTCTATGAGAGTCTCATCTCCTTCATATCAATAGAAGTTTCCACTATTTAAAGGGTACCATCAATCTTGGACTCCATTTCTCCAAGCAGTCTCTCTTTGTACTTAGTGGGTCTTGTGATGCTGACTAGGTGGGCTATGGGGATGACGGTTGCTCAACCACCGGTTTTGCCCTTTACATGGGTGAAAATTTACTTTCATGTGGTGAAAAGAAGTAGGCAATAGTTTCTAGTTCAAGAGTTGAAGTGAAGTACTGGGCATTATCAATAGCGACAACTAAACTTATGTGGTATATGAATCTTCCCAAGAGTCTCAAATGTGTGATGTCTCTTACGCATATTCCAAGTCAAGATTAGGTGAAAAATATTTTCACTAAATCCTTAAGTGGTCCAAAGTTTCTTCCCAACAAAAACAAGCTCTACATCGGCCCTATCCCGCCTTGAGCTTGAGGGGAAATGAAGAGACAAGAATTCTCTCATTGTTGCAAAGAGTCTTGCTACTCAAATCATTTCTTTGATTTTTCTATATGATTCTAGCTTACTGTAAATGTTATACCATGAACTTACAGCTGGTAGCTTAGTTATACATTATTTTAATAAACTCTCATTTAAGTCAATACAAAGGGCTTATACTTCGATCAATGCATGGAGCCTCTATTTTGAACCATGTAGATTAGTTATTTATTATAATTGGGTTCAAAGATTTCTGCGTTTGTCTAAATATTTTGTAAAAGTTTGGGATAATTTTGTGAATGCATAAATTATTTTCAAATGAATCAAAAGAGCATGAAAACTCGACCATTCACGAAAGTGACTGAAATCTTTAAGAATCTTTATCAACTTTAACCCACAAATTATAAATGGGACAAACCCCCAAAGAGGTGACTAACTTGTGAATTTGATAACACTTTCACTCATCTTATCTCAAGGCTCGATCATGAAGAGAGAAATGCCTAGCGAACTGCATGGACAACTCTCTTGTACCATAAAATCATCTAGACTAAAGTCAAAACCTCCCAATTAACTGGTTGATATTAGGATTGGTCAGGATAAAAATAAAATCTCAATAAATCCTTAATTTTCATCACTAGAAACACCCATCCTACAAGCAAAGCCGCCATCAATCAGATACTACCTTACAAGTCATCCTCATCCAAAATGAAATATTTAGGACTCCCAATTTCCTTCATAGAGCCCAAAAAAAAAAAAAAAAAAATCAATACTTTAATGGAGAAAATCAACAATAAATTAGAAGGATGGAAGTCTAAATTACTCTCATAAGCAGAGAGGACTACGCTAATCAAATCAGTGGCCAACACAATTCCTTCATACCAAATGTTATCTTTTATGCTGCCTTAATCAATGTGCAAGTTGTTGAATACATGCTTTAAAATTTTCTAATGGAGATTTCTAAAGAATCAAATTCATAACCTTGTTTTGAAATTATGGAAATCTATCTGCCAAACCAAAAACTTAGGTGGGCTAGGAGTAAGATCAATGGAAAATATCACCTTAGTGCTTCTAGCAATAACGAGATAGGAAATGAGCCAACCAAATTCAGGACTATGGCATGAAGTCCTTTAAAAAAAAAATACCCCAGTACTATAGACCCCTGTGTAATGAGGGAGAATAAACAATGATCCACCTCTTTATAGAATGTCCAATCTCCCACATACTGTGGCAACAAAGCAACTAGTCGCTCAACCTCGCCTTGTTGCTAATAAACTCAATCAAATTGGATCCAATTGATAATCAATCCAGCACCAATATTGAGACTAAGGTTGCGTTTGATTGCTTGACTGCACTTAATACAATTCATATTTAAACTGCCCTCAATATTCAAACACATGGTTTATACCATTTTGAGTCCAGTTTAAATTGAATTCATCGTGGGGTCCACATGGCTGGCACCATACTAGTAGACCACTTGCATACTTTTTATTATTTTATGTGGTACTTTATTGCTTTTGCATATTGGCACCATGGCTACAAGTGAGTTTGTAAAAAAAAATTGTCTTTTGTGCCGGTAGTGAGAAGGAATGATAGGTGAATAGTAGATGCTAATGATGAAATTTATTTATTTTTACAACTTTCTATATATATATATAAACTTATCTTAATATCTAAACACATTTAAACTCATTTCAAGTAGACATCACAAAACTCACTCAACCATCTTAACTCATTATTATTTATAAAAAAATTCAACTCAGTTTAACATCCAAACGCAACCTAAATGCAGCAGAGAAACACTTATTGATTTTTGAAGTAATAGTGCTAGATTTTTTATGGAGACAAAGAAACGATGTAGTTCATAATCTAGCAGCAATCTTGATCAGAAAAGCAACAATCCATCTGGAAATTAAAGATGTATCTATAAGCAACCATGGGAGCAAAAATTTATAGTCTACCAAAGACTAAGTTGGGTACCTCCATCTCCAATCATTGGAGCTTCTCCTATGATGCGGCAGTAAGAGACCCATTCTTTGCATCCTTAGCCATATGTTGAGATTCAGAAGGTAATATACTGAATATATGGATTTCAAAAATTTCAACAACCAACCTAGTCATAGCCAAAGCCTTAGTAGCTCTTCTGGCTTCTCAATTGGCAAAACAACTTCGCAAAAGCCCATTGGTACTGGAAGTTGATGCATTACTAGTTATAGATGCAATAAAAAATGAAGCTCCTCCACCAATATGGCAAATAACTCTAATCATAGGTGACAACAGGGCCTTTGATGGCCCCATGACAGGGAGTGATGAGGCTTGCGATCTTCAAAATTCTCATAAACTTTATCTTGTATATTTTCCAAAATTTGTAAATAATTACTCCTAAAAAAAATTTACTTGCAAGTCTACTTGTTGAAACGCTCAACTTATAACTGATATGGAAGGCCCTCTGTCCAAGCTGGCCGGTGCATGGTCATCTATTCGTGGTTACAGTGCATGTTGATGGCAGTAGGGACAGCCGATGTACATGGTATGTGTATGCCATACGGTGCACGTTATCATTTCACACTCTCACCCACCCAACAAAACCCAGCCACCCACCCACTTCATATCAAGCTTATAATTAAGACCCAAAGGCATCGATGGTTTTCAAGAAAATAAAAAAATAAAAATTAAAAAGGACACAAAAGATTCAAAACTCCTCAATTATTTTGCATCCAACTTGTGCAATGGCAAAAAATTCAACCCTTGGTTTATTGTAATGGGGGAGGGGGGCCATGCATGGGGGCATGATCACAATCGTTGCAGCCTGATCTCCAATTGTATGTGGAAGGGAGCCACAATATCCCCCTCCCCCCTTTTTTTTAATGTAATGTCAAGTCCTCGATCCCAAAAAAATATATGCTCTATCATGAAAAATCTTAATTATGGTAAGGTGGAAAAATAAATGGTTAAATGTGTCTTTTCGTCACGATCTAGGAGTTACTTTCACTTTAACTCTTTTAAGATTTTTTACCTAAACATTTATGAAAAATCATTGAATTATCTGATTGATTTCAACAGCAAAAGGAAAGATTACGATCATCAATAAAACGTTAGTACGATTAATCTTTATAAGGTATAAGTTCATATTAACCATCGAACAAGATTATGATGCCGTTTGGTTATATAATTAAAATGAGATGAGATATTATGAATAGTAATAAATAAAATATTATTATAATATTATTTTTTATATTATTTTTATATTAAAATTTGAAAAAATATTATACAATTCAAGTTTTTTTTTTTTTTTTTCAAGCATACATGTATGTATATATGCTTGTTTGTGTATGGCCGTTGCTGACCTATGTCAAGATTGATATCAACGAGGATTTTTGTAACATATGTTGCATTAAAAGGAATTAATTAAGCATGTTTTTTAACCTATTATCCTTTCTAGGATTCATCGCAATAAAAAAAAAAAAAAAAGTGATTATTTTCCAAATAAATATACTACAAAAATTAAAAAGAAAGTTATAAACTATTATAAAAGAATATTTTTAAGCTAAGATTAGACACTTGAATTAAAAAATAAATAAATAAATAAAGTAAATATTAATAGGAGAGGGAAAATAATATTTTAAAAAAAAAAAAAGAAAAAGAAAAAGAAAATGAAGGTAGTACCTTTTTTATTTTTATTTGGGAAAATAATCAAGACACACTCATGGATGGTGCTTTGGGTGGAGCTTTACGCAATCCCATGATGCCAACCATTTAAAAAGTTTTCTGTTCCTCGGCCCACCCTCCCCTGCCTCTTCCTCTCCGCCTCTCCTTTCTCTCTTTCTGTGATCCTGTCTTCCACATTCTATGGCTTTTTCTGCCTTTGCATTTAATTTTCCTCTTTAAGCTCTTCCTCCTGTCTTCGGCTCAGAACCGCTGAATTCATTTCCTTTCCTTTGGACACGCACCCCAAAGTTTTTTTGACCGCAACGGTTGTAGGAAGAAAGCAAAAGAATAGAGCTGAGTGTGCAATTTATTTTCTCAACCAATTCATGCATCTCGTATGACATGCGGATCCACTTCGTTTCCTATAAGTGAAAGCAGAGTGAGAAGATTTTGGATTTTCTCTCAGTTTGGCACCTCGGAATTCGGGAAGGGAAATTCTATGGGAAACATCTGTAGTAGCTGCGTGAACGGCCGTCGCAGACACGGGAGCAGGCGGACCCACCCGCCCCCTCCTCCTCAGGCCCCACCGCAGCCGGAGATCTCCCCCAACCAGTATGTGTTCGCCGCCGCTACGCCATACCCTTCCCAGTACCCGAACCCTTCAAATCCTCCCCACCCGTACTACCAGTACCCTGGCTACTATGCCCCTCCACCGCCGGCTATGCCGATGCCTATACCGGCCCCCTACGACCACCACCACCGCGGTACCGGTGGTCCTCATTCTCATCCTCATCCCTCCGTGGACCCTGCCCAGGCGCATGCCAATTGGGTCGGCGGGAGGTACCCCTGTGGGCCCGTCATGACTCCTCCCGCCCCCTATATCGAGCACCAGAAGGCAGTTACCATACGGAACGATGTTAATCTCAAGAAAGAGACTTTGAGGATCGAACCGGACGAAGAAAACCCTGGGCAGTTCCTCGTATCCTTCACGTTCGATGCCACGGTTGCCGGCAGGTATATAAGTTTCTTTTTTTTGTTTTGTTTTAGGAGAACTTGAAATATTGCTGCTTGCGTATATAGCGTCTGAGATTTATAGAAAGCTAGAGGTTGGGATTCATCTGTATAATATCGAAATATATTTCAACGTAATTATTTATTTGTTTAAAGGGTTGCTTTAGGATCGCTGCTATGCTTTGAGGTTGGGAGTTTGTTCTTGGAGAAATGACGATGATAGTTTATATTGACTATCTATGCATGAGATATCTATATTATATTCTGTTGTCTGATTCTTAACTATGAAATATATAGGTTGCTTTCAATTTGTGTCTTGTGTGATGTTGTGAAGATTTTCATTTCATGCTTCACTGACTTAAATTAAGTGTTCTGTTGATGGGGAGAGATGGTATGGGCCACTGTCAGTGCTTTCTGTGCGAAGATTTGTGGGTTTCTGAGTGTTTTTAAGAACTTTGTGATTTACCACTACTAGGCAGCTAGGCTAGTCTAGATATTTTTAGAACACTTTTGCTCAGTCTCCATTTGCCATACACTATAAGTTCTTATAAGAGATTCATGGGCTCTGTCTGTTTTGAGGATCAAATGTTATCTATAGTACCTTTTCCTCTTTTCTGCAGATTTGTACTGAAATTGGATTTAATATCAATGAAATTAGGCACAGTGAAATATACAAGTGAAAAGGAAGCTCTACGCTCTATGTTGCCTAGGTTTTGCTTAGTTTAGATCAGTCCTCAAAACAGTGTCACTTTTTCTTTTCCATTGTAATATATTTTCTAAGATTTAAGGTTTAATTTATTTATTTTTATTAATGCTGTTTTGTACCAGCTGAAGTTACTTTTCAGAGGTATGCTATTGATAAGAGAGCTTTTATCCAGTTTGCTTTAGCTTTAAGCACATTATATGTTTTTTTTGAAGATATCTGAATTACAAATCTGGTTTTCAACACCTTATTTCTTTGGGCTCCAGCTATAGATTTTTAATGGTGTTAGTTTTTATGATTTCCTTGTATTGATCTCTAATTCCTAACTAGTTGTCTTCTCTTGAATAAATCATTTGTACTTAGGCTACTCTCTTTCTAAGTTTTAATTATTGTTTTTTACTTTAAATAAAAAGGAATCTCGTTGCTCAAGAGGAAGATAGGTTTTTGTGTGAAGAGGAGAGAAATTCTGCAAGTAGCATTGAGAGAAGAGTGGATGGGCTGAATGTTGCTTTAAAAAGGAGGAAAAGGTTACCGATGTTAGTTCCAATGTAAATGGTCCATGTTTCACCTCGTGTAGAAGACCATTGTTTTTTATTTAAGTTCAATCCCTGAATGGCCATCAATATATGTATACGTATATATATACATATAGATGTAGATATTCTTGGATCTAGAATGAAAATTTCCATTTCCTTAAAAAATACTTAAAAGATTCCAATTTTGAAGTTTCACCAAGACCAATTGGAGAATTGCACCACTGGAATCTTGCAAGCATCTTGTGGAGGCCTCTACTATTCTGCACTATGAAGATGTATATAGAAAACTAATTTTACATGGATGGATGTTTCAATCTTACGTTAGTCATATACCTTACTGTGACTATTTTCATATATGGTTGCATTTGTGCTTCTGTTTAGCGAAATTAAGATGAAAACGCTGTGTGCTTTCCCAATTTTCTTTGTCAAGACATTATTCTTTTCATAGATTCGATGCCAGAGTTTTAACTGATCTTAAATTCAAGATCCAACCCACCCGTGGGTAGCCCAAATGGTAAGGGCGAACTTGTGTGCATGATGAGTGGGAGGCCATGGTGGTGAGTTGCTGCGCTAGTCTCCCTGGGGGTTTAGGTTCTATGGGTGAGTCCTAAGGGCTCTGCAGTGGGTGTTTCCCGTCATAAAAAGAAAAGGTTCAAGATCCATATCACCATGTCCGTTCAAATGGGTTTGGAGAATTACTGCTTATTCCCCTCCCAATGCCCTCGAAATGGTTGAGGGAAACCACTATAAGGGAGATCCCCACCTTGAGTGACGTCACAGTTGGGGTTCCCCTTTCTCTGTGTTGCACAGGGTGAAACCTCCCATACCCTTCTGTGTAGGATGGATCCTTACTTGCGTTGATAGGGTGGTGATGTGGAATATATGTATACAAGAAAAAAATTGTGTTTTAGTCTGTTTAGGTTATTCATAATTGCTTTTATCTTTTATTTGAAATGCTATTGGTTTGAACAGTTAAGAGTCCAATTCGGTGGTTAAGTCAAAGTTAAGTTAGGATTGGAGTTTTCTTCGGACTTTCATTTGTTTAGGAGTTATTTAAAATAAAGTCCTAATTCTATCAGAACCTCCATTAGTGTATTTAAGAGTCTTTGACACTCCAATGGAGATAGAATAGTTTTAATGGGAAATTTTTTAAGAAAAATGACGCTTCCTCTATCCTCCCCTTCTCGAGCTTCTTTCTTCACTACCCCTTTTCTTGTGCTTCTTTCTTTTTCTCCTTTGGCTTCTACCCTCTTCTTTTTTGCTTCTTCTTTTCCTTGCTTCTACTTAGCTTTTTCTCTGCTTTATCTTCTATTCACTTATCTATTTAAGCGTTCCACTTAATTCTTTGTTGTCCTAATTCAAATTGGTATCTGCGCACCATGTGATTGTTTTCTATCTGCAATCATGAGTTTCCATATCTTCATTATACCTTACTTCACAACACCAATCAAAACAAAAAAGAAAAAGAAAAAAGAAAAATACTATTCATCATCATTTTAACCATTATCTCTTCTGTTTTCTGCTTTCTAGAGTGTAGTAGGTATTTCCTTTGTATACATCCTATGTACTTGGGCTTTGCCTATTCTTGGTAATAAAATTCTTATTAATTATTAAAAAAAAAAAAAAATATCATCTCTTGATGGGTATTAAATGATTGGCAGGTTAAAAGATTGATGAATAGCATTACTAAAAAAAATGCCCAAATAGTCACCCATCAGATGAGCTTCATCTTCTGCCATCCCCTGACAAGTTGCACATGCACCATGCTACCTTCATGTTTGCTCCTTGTTCATGTTGGTGATCTTATTTTGAAAGCTCTAGATTTCTGGCTAGGAAATTAATGAAGGCATAAAAGGCATGATCGATTCATTTATGGGAAATGCTTTATCCACATAAAGAATTAAAAAAAAATTACCTTAAAGTTTAAGGGTCTTGATGTGGTATGTTGGAACGTAAAACTCATTTTATTTTAAAGTAGATATGACATACCATATAAAGTCATACTAATTAGTAAGTAGTATTTTGTAATTCTCTTTGGCACTTTTCTTCATTTGTTACATATCTTGCATTTGTAATATGTATGAATTTTTATGAAGAATAGATTATCTTCTATTTTATTTTATGACGTTTTATATACTATATAAATATATTTATTTGGTTTTTATACACAATCATACATATCTACACTAAGGCTTGCATTCATAAAATAGAAACATGATTTTCTTTTATCCTTTTAGATACTAAAGATTTTTATTTTGAACTTGAAGATTTAAAAATAATATCTACGAAGTTATATGAGTTTATACAAGCTGAAACAAGTATATACAATTTCGGCACATTGAATAAACTTCCTTAAAATTTTGCTCAAACTTGGTTTGTTCGTTTATTAAACATAGAAAAAAATAAAAAAAATTAAGTCAAGTTTATATGGATTTAGCTCAAGTCATTATGAATGGCTCTATTCATTTATAGTTCTACCAGGAGTGTAGGGCTGAAGAATTTTCGGCTTGGACTGGAAAAACCGACCGGACCGGATCGAAAATTCTTGTGCTCAGTTTCGGTCCATCATTTGTGGGACTGAAGGGGTTCGGTCCGGTCACGGGGTCTGTGATTTTTGGACTAGACCAGACCAAAACCGACTGAATTAGTATATATATTTTTAAAAATATTTTTATTATATATAATATATTATTTTATATAGTAGTTGTATAAGTTAATTATGTAATTTTCATCTAATCTATTATCATTGACCATATAAAATGTTAAATAATATATGCTATTAATTAATAATGTATCATAAATCATATGATAATATATGTAGATACATAATATATTCATACATACTCTACCATTTACACTTATTTAAACTAATTAGGTAATTTTAAAAAAAAAAAAAAAAAACCTAAGTTGCAAGCAAGCATGAATAATCTATGTACAATAAAATTATTTGATATTCATTAATCATATATAAAATGTTAGAATTTTAATTTTTAATATAGGACATTATTAATAATTATGCATACTAAAGTCTAAGTAAGTAGTAATTATCAACATCATAAATATAATTATAGTTAAATATTTTTTGTAATGAGTTAATTATATAATCCACATTAATAATTCACTTATTGGGCCAGACCGATAGCTAGTGGTTTGGTCCAATCCCTATGGGTGTTTGGTCCAATCCAAGGTGGAAAAATCCTGGACCAAAGGGGTTCAGTCCGGTCCCCAAAACACTAACCAGACCAGACCAAATTTACCCCTACTGGAGTGATTAGATTATTCCATGTGGTGAGGAAAATTGAAAGAGACTACAATAAAGCTTAAGTTAGACGAGAGCTGATTGAGATTTTTTGGCACTCTTTGCAGTTTGAAAAAAAGTTTAACTGTGTCCCTCAGCCCATTGTATTGGTGAAAAGATGAGGCTGCAGTGGGTTTGAATAGGATGAGAGTGATGGAGAAATTTTGAAATCAAGCCCATCATTGATTATACTTTTCTTTTTCCATAAAGTCGATTGCAAAACATGTCAACAACAGAGATGCGATGAAGGTTTGGATAATATGACAATGAGGAGTTTGTTTCTGTAGTGTTCAGTGATAGTCTTTTTAATTAGTTACAAGTGATTGACATGGTTTATTTGGACCTAAAAATCTCTAAGGCAATACAAAATGCTCATGTGAAGATCCTTGGCTGTATTTGGCAAGTAGAAAACAAGATTCAAGATATAGTCACAGTGTATGCATGGTTCCATTATCTTCTATCATTTTTGTGGTTTATGTTGCTGCTTATCAAAACTACAAAAGACTAATGTTATTTACATTATATTTGACAATCTTAATATTGAGATTAAAATCATTTCCTTATTTATTGCCTATTTAAGATTGCGGTAGGAAATAGAGCTTTCAATTGTAGAGCTTTACTAAAAAGCTCTACCATTGAAAAGTTTTTTATTGTTTGGTATAAATGTGCCTAAAGAGCTTTTAAGTTACTTGTGGAGGTTTTAAAAAGTGTATCATTGTCTGCAGGCGCTTTCTGACAAAATCTTAAATTTGGTGCTTTTTAAAAAAGTGGGTTTTCAGCTTTTTTTTAGGTGCTTAAAGCACTTTTTATAAATTTACCAAATATATCATATGTATCATTGTTATTATTATTTTTCAATGCAATATTACCAATTAGCATATTTGATGGTGGTGCTCTTTTCAAATTTCAACTGTATCCAATCTGCAGTTTCGTATGCTAGCAGGCAACACTCTTGTTGTTTATATATTTTCTTCTTTGGTGTGAAACATTTCGTTTTATTGTATAATCGGATTTTTAATTTTTTTTTTTTCAAATTTATCAAGATTTTCAAATGTTGTCTACGTTTGTTCTAGGGTTCCACCTTTCTGATCTTATGTTGTTGTTGTTATATCATATTATTCTCAGTTATTATTATTATTATTATTATTTCTGTCTCAATTGAAGTTTTGTTTGCTATGCTCAACAGCATTACGGTAATTTTCTTTGCAAAAGAAGGTGAAGACTGTAACCTGACACCAATGAAGGAAAACCTACTTGCACCTGTGACAGTACATTTCCAACAAGGTCTGGGCCAGAAGTTCAGGCAGCCCTCTGGAACTGGGATTGACTTCTCGATATTTGAAGAGACAGAGTTACTGAAAGTGGGTGACATGGAGATCTATCCTTTAGCAGTTAAAGCAGAGGCAACTCCTGTTAACGATGATGGAACTGGTACAGATGGAAACCCAATACCTCCAACCACCAATTCACAGATAACTAAGGCAGTCCTTGAGAAGGAGAAAGGTGAATACCAGGTGAGGGTAGTAAAGCAGATCTTGTGGGTCAATGGAATGAGGTATGAGCTGCAGGAGATATATGGGATTGGGAATTCTGTGGAGAGTGACTTGGATGGGAATGACCCAGGAAAAGAATGTGTCATCTGCCTGTCGGAACCACGGGACACAACCGTCCTACCCTGCCGACATATGGTAATCAAACCTCTATTGTCTTTAATTTGAAGCTCTGTGATTTGATTGGAAGCGAATAGCTGTAGTTATAGTTCAGAGTCAGTCGCCCAGTATAGTTTCTACTTTCTTGTACACAGGTTGCAATTCCCAGCCAATCAGAGCACCTTATACCATGGTTGTTGGGGTAGTTTTCATTTATAAGTCTGGGACCTGCTTTAGAAAGTCGACTTTCTACATCCTCCCTATCCACCACCACGACAAAATAAATAAACTATTACCAGAAAAACAAAACAAAAATATTTTTTGAGCAGGAATTAACTGTAACCTTGGTTTGCTCTAAGTTTCTAAGTTGCTCATAAATCACTAGGTAAATGAGTGAATGGGCTGACACTAGATACATCCATCCTCTTTCTGTTCCAGCAGTCGCTTATTTACAAAGCCTGAATGTAGATAATTTATATAATAAATTGGTCTTAATGTAATATTGGTTGGGTGTCTTTCCATGTTGCAGTGTATGTGCAGTGAATGTGCAAAGGTTTTAAGGTTCCAGACAAACCGGTGCCCGATATGCAGACAACCAGTTGACAGGCTTCTGGAGATAAAGGTCAACAATGGATCTGAGGAATAAAAAAAGAGGATGTATTCCGCCACTAGAGTGCCGTATGGCCATATTGTCTTTCTTTTTTATTTTTTTTTTTTCTTTTACACATTTTCTGGTTTTCTAGTTACTGGAAAGAATATGTTTGTTAAGTAATTTGTGGCAGTAGCATGCTGTCAATACGTTTTGTGTGGGCGAATGGGGTGTTAGTGGTAATTCCTCTGGAATATATATGGTACATGTTTGCTGAATTTCTGTCTTTTTTCTTTTTACAAAACTCCTACGTGCAACCAACCGGCTGACTACCACGTCGGCATCTGTCAGAAAATTTAAGAGAGAGAGAGAGAGAGAGAGAGAGAGAGAGAGAGAGAGATTTGAGAAAAGTAGAACGGAAGAAAATCAGATAACTTGGATATATGGTCGGATATATAGCGTGCACACCGAGAATCGGATATATAACCCAGGCATAGCGTTTTAATTCTCTATGCATGACAAGAAAAGTGTATGCACAAAATGCGAGTTATCTATCAAATGATTGGACTGTAAACATCTAAGAAGAAGTAGAACCTCGAGAAGATCTGAGAAAAGTTTCATATTTGAGTGAAAGCATTTCGCACAGATCGCATAGAGAATTTACACTGTAAGCATTTCAATCATTTGGGAAGAACGTTGCTTGAGTGAGAGCATTTCGACAGAAAGGTGGTGTTGAAGCCCATTTAGAAAGAAATAAAGAAGACCATGAAAAAGACCAGTGACAGAGTGGAAGCAAACCCATCTTTTGTTACCTTCCTCTGTTTACGTTCCCGTACTCAAGTCATACCCATGTTCCTTGGAATCAGACATATAGTCGGCTCAAATCCAAGAAAAGAAAATCCCCAGTAAATGTAAATAGTTGCAGAAGAAAACACTAGTTTTTTTTTTTTTCTCAGATTGAAATCAGATTGAAAAGAAATTCATATTTGCATGACTTATTTGGATGAGACGATCGGAGGAAAGTTCAAACAGAAAATCAATTACTTAAACCAAACAGATAATGAGAAGAAGAAGCAGCAACAATAGATCGAGAGGAGGAAGTTGACCGTTTGAGAACTTTACAAGAGAGTGGCAATGCAAAGAGCATTTTGGAGTCCCCGTGTGTTAGCTACATTTTCTTCTCACGATCCCACTTATTGCAATGTAAAAATGAAACGTGCACTCCTTGTCGGTTGCACAGGCCGGTTACAAGAAGCATTTTTCTTCTTATCATTTCCCGGGGGTCTTCATTTTCATTCATGATTAGGGGAAGGAGTTCTGATGCAAAATACAATGTTCTCTCAAAATTTGTTTTCATAGTTTATGCAACAGTTACGACCACAATGGGGTGAAATGCTACCCTTGATTAAGCTATGATTTTTTTTCTTTTTTCAAAAACTAAGTTGTTTTCTAAAAACATATGGTTTCCCAAGAGAAATCAGAGATTCATGATGAGTTTGATCCGATATCGAGTTTAGTTTAATCCAGTATAGATTTTATTTTTCTCAAAATCGATCAAAATTAGTCTAATTCCGATTTTCTTTTTTCTAAAATTAACTGGACCAGACCCATATTTATATATATATATATTAATTTTTTATATTGTATAAAATATTTTTTATATGATTTTTTATATTATATATAATTTTTATATCTAACTTATATAGTTATATATAAAATAATTTTATATTAAATGATAAATTACCAATTAATATAATATTAAATTTAAAAATCCTATATCACTATATATTTTAATATACTATAATATATCACTATAGTCTATAATATAATTATAATATATTATATTATATATAAAAAAAATCATAAAAATTAGACCAAACTGATAAAACTAAAAGTACTGATTTAGAGATGTAACTAGTGCGGTATTGATTCTTCAAATCTCAAGACCAGTATATACCAATTCGATTATAAAATATATCTAAAACTAAACTGAACTGGATTAATTACACCCATATCTATAACAATATAATTTTGTCTGGTTCATATCATATATCTACCTTTGTGCAAAAAACGCTTATGAATAGTAAAAAAAAAATCAGCCACTTAAGATAATTGAACATAGACAAAAATATTTGGGCCCATTTTGCTGTCCCTTTTTTGCATACTCCTACAATATTCAATAAAAAACAATAACAATTCTAACCCCACTTTTGCCTACTTTGTTTTGTCATCCTCTACAATAATTCAGCCACCAACCCTACTGATGTTCACTTTGAAAACTTTTTTTATTTGAAAAATTAAAAAAGAATATTGCATTTCAAGTACCTCCATTTTCTATACGAGTTCTTCTGCTGTGTTTGCAATAATTAAGATATGGCTTGCTGACTCCTCTATGAAACCTCTTCCACTCCTTTATAAGGCAAGCAAGCCGTTATAAATTTAGAATACCCATCTACGTTCAATAACCCCACCCCGTTATACAATAAATGATATCAAACAAAAGCCATTGATAATGAGAAATTACTGACCGATTTAGCCATTGATAAACATAAAGGCTAAAGAAATCATGTATGATACAACAACAGTGTGGGTGGTTCCAACAACGGAATTAAAGCTTCAAAAAACAAGCATAAATCCGAAAGACACAAGTCCAAATACCCAGATGAGGTTTTGAATAAAAGTTTTAATTTGGGGCGGTTGGGCTGGTATTGAGGAGCTAACGGACACCAATAAAAATTTGACATATCAGATATTTTACATTAAGCTAAAAGAGGTGTATCAAACTAGATTATTATTCTCAATAACCACATTTGTATGCTTAGATCCCTCACGTTAGACATTGTGCTGGATCACCTCTTCTCTTGCTGCTATAGCCCACCTTCTCCGCCATCACCCATCTCTGTCACTATCGCCCATCGCTGTGTTCTTCCAACTTGCTTTTATTTTTTCTATCTCTTCAAGCTATACTGAAACTTCAATTGTTCAGAGCAATAACTGTAAAAAGTAAAAACTCTTACACTCAAACAGAGGAGGCAAAACATCTAATTGCATAAGGTCCTCTCTTAGAATAAGCAAAGCTTAAAATCATAATTATCACGCAAACTTTTTCCAACCCCAATCTTAAAATGCCACTCAATCGAGCAAAATAACAATATCCAATGGTCAAGAAAGGAGAAATTTGATACCCATAAATTCGAAGCCATAACATTCAAACTCTCCCAGCTACCAAACACAAAGAACAAGGAGAAATTTGATACCCAAAAATTCGAAGTCATAACATTCAAACCCACACTCGCATCCCCAAAGCTCTGATTGAATATGGAAAAGCTGAAGACACAAGTCCATTAAACTCGGGAGCAAAAATGAAAAGATTTCCTTTTTTTCTTTTTTTTTTTCTTTCCTTCTTTCTAGAGCATCATAATCACACCCATTAGGCCATTACTTGTTTTTCTCCAGTGAAACTTCTAGCTTGATCTTTGTTGTGAGGTATAAACCTTGGAGTTGGGTGATAGGACGAGATGCTCTGAGAGAGGCCATAAGCCAAATCCCAAGTATTTAGGATGAGCAACAGGAACGTGTAGAACAGGCGGGACCATTGCATGGTGCATGCAAAGTAGAGAGGAGATGACAACTATGCAGGAAGAGATTGGGTCGTGGCCGTTCTACGTGCAGAAAGAAGTGGTTGCAAGTTTTACGCAATGTTGCGAGTTTTACATTGTTTTATTTCAGTTTGTTAAGTACTCTGTTTTATGCTCTGTTTTACGTGAGCTAAGTCCATTTTGTTGATTTTTATTTTTTTCCTTGTATTTTGGGTTGTTTGTTCATGGCTTTGTTTATTTAAACAGCCAGTACTATCGTCAAAGGATTATCAAGTATTTCATTCAAAAGTTGTGGTTTATTTCTCGCCCGAAGAGAATTGTTTTCGTTATTGACATTTGCAATTATTGGGACCTATCATTGGCATCAGAGAAGGTTGATAATGGGGACAAACAAGGAGCATATTGAGCACTTGGAGTTTGGACTTGGTACCGTTCAAGAAGGACTACAGCGGATGGAGGAAGCTCTCAATCAAATTTTGAGTATGTTGATCATAAACTAGGAGAACCCCAACCACGGCAACCCACACCAAGAAGGCAACAATGGGGGTCGACAGATCGTTTCTTCAAAAATGGCGAAGCTGGAATTTCCATGATTTTCAGGGGATGACCAACCGAGTGGTTCAACAGGGTGCACCAGTTTTTCGAATACCAGTTTGTCTTGGGAAGAAATGCAGAGAAAGAGGGCACAAGGCCTCTGTTTCAACTGCAACGAGCGATTTACAGTAGGTCATCGATGTTAGAAGCCACAGATGTTACTCTTGGAAGGCCATATGGGTAATATGACATGTGAAGACATTACTGATCAAATACTGGAAGATGACCATAGAGAAGATACGGTAGAAGTACAAGAACTTGAACCTGAACCAGATATCACCTTGCACACCTTAACGGGATGGACAGCACCAAAAACCATGCGAGTAATAGCGAAAATGGGTCCCCACAAGGTAATGGTTTTGATTGACAGTGGATCGACCCACAACTTCATCAGCAACTGCCTAGCAAGCATGCTCAGATTACTTGTAATACCTACTGAGACCTTCCCTGTCCGAGTGGCCAATGGAGACAAACTTACATGCCAGGGGCGTTACGACAAGGTACGGGTAGACTTACAGGGCACCAAATTTTACCTTACCCTTTTTTCTCTACCCTTATCAGGTTTTGATCTGGTCCTCAAGGTTTAGTGGCTTGAAATGTTGGGATCTGTGGTTTGTAACTCGAAACAGTTGACTATGGATTTTATTTGGGAAAATCAAAACTGGAGATTGCAAAGGGTGGACGTGCAAACCATTCATGCGGCTTCACCAACACAAATTACGAAGGAGTTCTGTCACGGGCATGTGATCTTTACTGTGTGTTTTCAATCGACCGTGGAACCTACACCAACCAATGCACCCACTAGCGACAAACAACAGAGTATCCAAGAGCTGTTAAAGGAATACGAAGATGTGTTCCAGGAGCCCTCCAGTCTACCACCTGCATGTGAAGTGGACCATTGCATTACATTAAAGGAGGGAACCGAGCCAATTAATGTACGTCCCTACAGGTATGCCCACTTCCAGAAAGCCAAAATCGAGAAGCAAGTCCAAGAAATGTTGGATTCTAGGCTCATTCGTCCGAGCACCAGTCCTTTCTCATCGCCGGTACTACTAGTAAGGAAAAAAGACGGGAGTTAGCGATTTTGTACTGATTACCGATTACTTAACGTTGCCACTGTAAATGACCGTTTTTCCATTCCAACAGTTGACAATATGCTAGAAGAATTGTACGGCGCCACTTACTTCACCAAATTTGATCTGAGAGCCGGCTATCATCAAGTAAGAGTGAATCCTCCCAATGTTATTAAAACTGCATTTCGCACTCATAATGGCCATTACAAATATCTCGTAATGCCTTTTGGCCTTTGTAACGCACCTTCGACATTTCAAGCCATTATGAATTCAATATTTCGTCCCTTCCTTCGAAAGTTCATCTTAGATTTTTTTTTTTTTTTTTTTTTTTTTTTATGATATTCTAGTATATAGTCCAACTTGGGATGACCATTTGGTACATGTTAGACAAACATTGGACATCTTGCGGCAACACCGATTTTTTGCCAAGGTAAGCAAATGCGTGTTTGGTCAGCAATAACTGGAATACTTGGGGCACGTCGTCACATACCAAGGAGTGAAGGTTGATAGCAGTAAAATTGCAACCATGGTCGCATGGCCACCCCCCACTAATATTTTTGAGTTACGTGGTTTCTTAGACTTGACGGGATATTATCAGAAGTTTGTTCAAAACTATGGCATCATCGCACGGCCCTTGACCAACTTGCTCAAAAAGGGACAATTTTGCTGGAGTGATGAAGCCGACGCAGCTTTTCTGGCTCTCAAACATGCTATGACCACGACTCCGACGTTAGCAATGCCTAATTTCAATGAGTCCTTCACCATCGAAACTGATGCATCTGGAGAGGGAATTGGCACAGTATTATCACAATGAGGCAGGTTGATAGCTTTTATGAGTCAAGCTTTGGGGGTTACAAAAAAATCTTGATCCACTTATGCCAAGGAAATGCTTGCAATTGTGGAGGCCATACACCTATGGCGACCTTATCTATTGGGAAAAAAATTCTTTATCCTCACAGATCAACATAGCTTGAAATTTTTCTTAGAGCAACGTGTGGCTACATCTCAGTACCGCCTACCACCCATAGACAGACGGACAAATCGAAGTTGTCAATCGCTGTGTTGAGCAATATCTCCGGAGTATGGTTCATCAATGGCTGCGCAAGTGGAGCACTTACCTTCCGTGGGCTGAACTCTTGTACAATACTACATATCATGTGTCCACGGGAATGATCCCATTTCAGGCACTTTACGGACGTTTGCCTCCTCCAATGCCCACTTACCAGACTGGGTTTTCCTCTATGCATGAAGTAGACCAAAGCTTAGAGGCTCGCGACGAACTACTACGTTAACTCAAAAGCAATCTGGAGGCTTCCATTAATTGCATGAAGCAAATTGCGGATCAAAAATGTCAAGACGTTTCATTTGAAGTGGGAGGTCTGGTGTTCCTTAAGTTACACCATTGCTAGTCGCTTCTACGGACCATACCCAGTGATACAAAAAATTAGGGCAATTGCATACAAACTTCAACTGCCAGACGGAGCCCGTATTCATCCCCTTTTTCACGTCTCGCTTTTAAAAAAATTCGTGGGTGAGCTTGCTACATCGTCCAAGGAGCTGCCACCAGTAAGTGATGAAGGAGCTGTTCTGCTTGAACCCCAAAATACACTGGATCCTTGTTGGGCCAAATGGGGAAATAAATTTGAAGAGGAAAGTCTGGTCCAGTGGAAGCATCTACCAGTCGAGGATGCCACGTGGGAGACCAACCAGTCTTTGCTTGAATGGTTTCCTTCTATGGACCTTGGGGACAAGCGTTCACTTCATGGGGAGGGTATTGATAGGCCGAGACGCTCTGAGAGAGGCCATAAGCCGAATCCCAAGTATTTGGGATGAGCAGCAGGAATGGGCAGGACCATTGCATGGTGCATGCAAAGTAGAGAGGAGAAGACAACTATGCAGGAAGAGATTGGGTCGTGGCCGTTCTACGTGCAGAAAGAAGTGGTTCCAAGTTTTATGCAATGTTGCGAGTTTTACATTGTTTTATTTCAGTTTGTTTAGTACTCTGTTTTATGCTCTGTTTTACGTGAGCTAAGTCCATTTTGTTGGTTGTTATTTTTTTCCTTGTATTTCGGGTTGTTTGTTCATGGCTTTGTTTATTTAAATAGCCAGTACTATCGTCAAAGGATTATCAAGTATTTCATTCAAAAGTTGTGGTTTATTTCTCACCCGAAGAGAATTGTTTTCGTTATCGACATTCGCAATTGTTGGGACCTATCATTGGGGGTCTTCTCTTTGCTCAAACCCACGCTTGCATCCCTAGAGCTCAAGGACCATGAGTGGGTCTTCGTTGGTGATTGAGTCGGGTTTGAAATCAACTGACCCAAAGTCGGAGGAAGAGTTTCGAACCCATAATTCGACAATAGTGTGACCTAGATGACACCAGTCCTCGCATGCTCCAACAAATGAGGATTTGAGTTGAGGACGGGAAAACCTGACTTAACAGCAAGGGAATCCATCAGAGTTCGCGCTCCTTGTGCGACGAAGGAGAGAGTGGGCAAAGAGGGTCGCATTCCTCATTCAACGATGGAGAGATGAGGCGGAGAGAGTGGTGGAGGGGGGAAGATGAAATTTCGTAAAACTGGATTCTTGGGGAGAGAATGAGAGGGGATGAGGGATCTATCTGCGTGTGTGCAGTGGGGGCACATGGTAGGTACAGTAAGGAGGCTGCGTAACTTAACTATTAGAGGGCTGTTTTTTTAATATAAAGAAATGGACCATTTTGAAGATTAACTCTTTGAATAAATGGCAAATGCATGAAAAATAAAATAAAATCAAAGGGTAGTACTTAAAATTTCTTTTCAAACTTAAAATTTTTATTTCATCATTATAACTTTCTCAAATCTTTATATAAAATATAATAAATAATTTAATTTTTTTTAATTTTTTCAAATCTTAAAATAATAATATTAAAATATTTTATTTTTAAATTTAAAATTCTTATCTCAAAATCTTCATTTAACAAACCTGAACCTTCTGCACAGATTATGAGTTGATTGAAACTTGATTGGAAACTTTGATTAGGAGTTTTTTTAATGGATAGTAATATTACAACCCATTTATCACTCATGTATATTTCAAATTTTTTTATTTTTATTTTATTTTTTTAAGTATTTTTTTAATATTTTTAATCATTAAAAAAATTTAAAAAAAATATAATTTTATTAATACTCATTTTCTTAATTATTAAGTAAAATAAAAAATTAAAAAAATTAAATATAAATAAATTATAAATAAATTATAATTGAATAGTATCATTGTCCTTTTTTAACTTGATTGGAAACTTTGTCAGTACTTGGTTTAGAGATCTACTTGCTAGGCCCTTCAAAAACAGCGCAGTCCATGAGGGCATGCACCATAAGTTCACGAGGCCCCACAAGATTGGTGACTATGTGGATATTAAGGTGAACACTGAACAGCGCCGTTCACGAAGCCATTTCCCAAAAGTTCTACCACAGCCGAACCAGCCGAGTCTGTAAAAGTCAAAAGCACACCATCGTCATCGAGATCAACGAGCAGGTATCATGAATTCAATGCTATTTATAGGCGACGGTGAGCAGCTAGATGGACTTGGAAGGCTAGAGGTCTCATCCATGGGACTTGGAGGCTAAGGTTATGAAATGTAAGAACAAATTTATAGTCCGGTGGGTTTAACACTCGAAGAAAAAACCCGGCACTAGTCAGGTTGGAGAATCGACTTTATAATGACCCCGTCATATGTCGGTCGGGTCAATTAATTCGGGTCACTCAGTAGTTGGTCCATGTGCATAGACCTGATGATTCATTAGATAGTAATATCTAAAAACTTATGAATAATATTAATAAAAGCGAGATAGGAGTGTGTCACATATAATTTCACCTTTCAATATTATTTGTTCCATATTCGTGGACCATGGTCATGAATTCAATATTATTTGTTCAGCCTACATATAAGGTTAGGTATTAAAGCTCATCAGACTACAGTCGTTAAACTTCACATCATTCCGGGTTCGTCCACACCATAATTAAGTGTCAACTGAAAAGCAATGAAGGAGACAGCATGAACAAATACACGACAACTTTTCAATCGAAAACATGAGGTTGCTTATTTAGTTTAAATGCCCAACCTCAAAGCAAGTACTCGAACTTTCAAACATTCTAAACGACGACAAACTTAAACATTACCATAGTGGTTGCTTATTTAGCTTAATTAAATGCCCAACCACAAAGCATTTGGATGTTCATACACCCTAAACTCGGCCAACATAATAACACACATCATAACTAAAGTCTCAACACAACACTTCAAACAACACAGAAATTCAGTCTAGTCTCCCCACCATTGATGGACAAAGACACCACGGCTTCTAAGCCCCTTGAAGAGGTCCATGCAGTCTCCCTTTAACGCACCTCCACCATCTGCTCCCTCCGAGCAGTGAAGGAACATCTCATCTACAAAGCATATTGCACCACTTTCAAATAACTCAGAGAGGAATTTCCTTTCTACTTCGCCTGAGTTCATCTTCAGAACCACAAAATCAGCATGCTGCACTGTTTCTTTAAACCAAGAAAAGAAATTAAACCCTTCGTTTTGCAAAGGCGGATCGACATCTTCATCGGAAGTAAGGTTGGCAGGAGTCCAGTTTCCTGCCAAACCCGGATGATATACAAAAGTTATTCCAGGCTTTTTGACGTAGGATAGCAGAACTGAAGTGTTATGGTCAACAAAGTAAACATTGAATGCTTTGCTATCCACTGGATAAGAGGGCAAAAACCAGTTCATAACATTAGAGTTCAGATGCACCCCTGCCCCAATATCAATATAGACCAACCGCTTTTTAGTATCAACCTCCATAAGCTTGGGCAGATAAGAAAACCAGTTCTCAAGCCCCATTGATTTTTCCTCCACAAGAGGCTCAATTTGGTCCATGAAAGGCTTGTTATTTGTGACAGACGGGCAGTCGGCCGGAAGGCGATACTGCTCAAAACAACTGGAATCTTCGAATCTTTTCTTGAAGACAACCAGAGTAAAGTTGTGCACATAACCAACATGCACAACATCCGAACTTTTCAGTAACGATGAAACTGGGGTTGCAGATCTGATCAATCCATTTGGGACGATGCTGCTAACACCCACAAGCATGGCGCCGATTCCACCAGGGAAAAGTGTGCGTTCCATTTCGAGAACGAGCAAAGCAGGAGTAGAAACCTGGTCATTATACCTTGACAGCACGAAATCAAATGAATTGTCCTTGTAATCAAGCTCATTTACAAGCTGTTTCCGATTAAGAGAGACAAACCGGTGCTTCCTAGAAGCACCGTAGACATTGGAGAACCCCAGATCTCGCAGTGCCATCACGCCGAAGACCGACCCTTCTCCAACAAAGAGAGCTTTCGCATTGAAATTCAAGAACTTCTTATCCACAAGCTCTCTTACCACATTAACGGTCAAATTCACAGTTTCCTTGCACTGCACCGATTGAAATGAGCCCCAGAGTGGATTCAGGAACCTGGCACGAAACAAATACGTGGCCGGAACCATAGCAGCGGTTGAAAAGTCTGAATTGAAGGCACAGTCGCTGGTGGCCAAAGAAGCAAATATTCCCGAATCGGAACCGGATAAGATGTGCAGCAAGGGAATTATCGAAACAGCCGAGGCGATTACGAAACTGCGATAAAGCACGCGCCTGGCTATAGAGCCATGTAGGATCTGATATCTCACGGCCTTCAAATCCATGAATTGCACGGATTTGGTTTTTCAGATCTCGAGTGAAATCGGAGAGCAAGTGTTGTAGATTTAACTAAATCTAAGGGATTTTGGTGAAACTTTGAGAGGAAATAAGCCAAAACGAGATTAATAGAAAGGATTAGCGAGTGCAAAACCTGGAGGAGGTGTGATTCCCACCCACGAGGACACCCATTGATTTTTGGAACCCTAACCAGACCCTCCTCGGAACCCTAGGCTGCATTGGCTCGAACCAGGTCTGACCCATACTGAATCGGAGCATTGGACGGAGAAATCTACATTATATTACATCTAATTACATTCTGCGCGATGGGAGCTGGGGAATTTCAGAAAACCTAGATCTACAGCCAACTGTTGGATAGGAAATTTAGGGATGGAAGCGGAAGTGAAGCCGGGGGGAGTGGAGTGGTAGTGGAGACGAGACTGAGAAAGCGAAGCGCAAGTCTATATAATCTACGAAGCAAAGGTAAATTCCACGAAAGCTTCGTCGGTGGGAGATGATTGGCTGGAAGGTGAGTTTCTTTTCGAAGTAAAATCGGCTGTACACGTGTCGTATTTTTAACGGAGGAGTCTCAATTATTTTTCCGATGCAAAGGCGCGTGGATCTCGAAAAACAGGACATGACAATCTTTTGTCAGTTTATAATTATATTATATATAATTATGATCGTATAAATGCTGTAGAGGGAAAAGATTTATTAATAAAAAATTAATATTTTAATATAAATTTTATATTTATTTATTTAAAAATAATATACAATTTATTCTATTACTTTTAAATTAAATATGGTTATATTATTGTACCACTTTATTCATTATTGTGGATGTCATTCATTTGATGCGAATGTTTTTTACAATTTTATATAGGTTGATTCAGTATAAGTTAAATTTAATTGACTTTGAGCTTGGGTTTCAACTTTTTAATCAACTATAAATACTTAATTTAATATTTAACTAACTTCGAATTTTGAATAAAATAAATTATTTATATTTTATTTTAGAATTTTATTTATAAATTTTTATTTTTTATTAATATCTTTATAAAACTATTATACACCTACAATAATGATTATAATTATTCTTAATTGTTATTTTTATTAAAAGAAATTGATACTATATCTTCTAATTTATATCACTCAATTTATTTTTTGATGTGACCAACTATGGCTTATTAAAAAAAATAAAATAGAAAAATAATAGTTATAATCGTAATTTTGTAAATATTATGCAATCATTTAAAAAAATGAATATAAATAAGATCTACATAAAAAAAATTAATTTTTTAATAATGAAACTCATTTTTTTTTAAAGCGACTGCACGGTATTTATGCACTCCACAACTCTGCATAAAATTACTTTTTGTTAATTCTTTTTAATTTTTTTTAAAAATCCACTCTTCTAATTAGGGGAAAATTAAGATGGCGTAAATCGAGTGATATGAATTATGGGATATAATAGTATTATTCTTTTAAAAATATTAGTTATCAGTGTTGAGAATATAAAAATATAAGCTGAAACCTGAATTTTTAATTGACTTCTTTTCAAATCTTTAATTATTCTAGCTAAATATAATTTTTTACTATTTCTCTACTCTTATTTTATCCTTTTATATTATTTTTAATTATCAATGACTTTATTCTTTTAAATAACGTGATTTTATAGTTCAATTTATTTTCAATATAAATAAATTTAACTCTTTTCTTATTTATCCTAATCTAATTTCTTTTCTTCTATTATTTGTTTTCCCATTATGCCTCAAACTTTCTTTGGTAAAAGAAAAATTAATCAAGACTGATGAAATCCATCTCTAAAATTGTTAAGGACGCGTCCCATTTTCCCTCTGCAACCATTCAACCATATACTATTAAGAGACTCCGGTGTAATCTACCTAGAAAAACTCTGATGTTTAAGTCAGTAAATGTAATCAAAGAGTTCAAAATTTAAAAGAGAGTTTGATCCCTTACTATCAAGGATTAGCTAGTATATATAGGCTCATACATGATGCTAATCTTATTTAGAATTTATCGTTGTGGATCATCACCCGATACTTGGGATGATCACGTAACTGCATGAAGTCTCTATCTTTTTGTGAAAGATGGTGTGGTGCATGTATAATTTCGATGCACTTTGGATTCCCTTACTCCCTTCAATCAACCAAGGACCTCTCCTATGGGCTTTCCCTACTTTGGGCTTTTATGATATAATGGGCTCTCAATTTAAATAGACCCTCCAGCTACCCTGCTAATTCTCTTCGCCCCTAGGCATAAGGAATTTATATTGATTAATCCTGCCACATTGTAAATGTTGTGAACCTCGCCATGGGCCTCCTCCTTGCTTCCAAACCCTATATCTCTTGATGGTTTACCATGGGCTTGGGCACACAGAAAGCAAATAACTGTTGGTATAAGCTCAGCCCATCTATGAACCCTTGAGTGCCCGCCGACCTTTCATATTCTTCTCCTATGCCGTTTCACTTTTTCAAAAATCAAGGAGCACCCATGATTTCCCGTTATCGTGGCAGCAGGGGAGGGGAGCTTTCGTGCGACGGTTACTTTTCTGCTTCAGTGTCAGGCCATGAGTCTATGGTCATTGGTATGCCGTATTCGTTCTTCTTTAAATACCCCTTCTCTATCTCTTTTAATTGTTACTCTGCTAGCTTTCTTCCTCGTGCTTCCTTTCTTGCTTTTGCTTCTTTCCCACTTTGTCTTCCTTCGCCTCCTTGCTTCCTTTCTCTCTTCCAGTTTCCATGGCTAAACAAGGCAATAGCTCAATACAACCTTTCCAAGTCCCGAAAGGCACAACTTTCGATGGATACGAGTGGCGCTCAGGCCTCCAAGGGAAGCATTTACCACGGATTCGGGAGGAATATTGCATCCCTAAAACGACTGTGATGGAGGCTCCCTCGTCTGGATGTTGTGATGACAAGGGATTTGCTGGTAAAGTTGCCATAACCATATCCCTTTGTCACATAGGTTGAGGCTCGCCCCTTTTGCTTCCCTCTTCGTAATATCTTGGACCTTCTTGGTTTGGCACTGGCTCAACTACACCCCTTTGCATTGAGAGCTTATTTTTGCACTTGCATCGTCTTCCATATGGTCTTGGAGCCTCTCGGTGACCCCTATTCCAATTTGACTGCCCAAAGATTTTTGGCCTTTTATAATGTAAGGGCTGCTATTAAGGGCAATGTTGTCAGCTTTTGCAAGAAAGACAACGGGTAGACCTTGGCCCTGTTTGAGATTCGATACTCCAATGCCAAAATTTGGACAACCAAGTTTTTCTTTATTACAGGTCAGGCCTGGGAGTTTCCAGCCCAAGTAGACATTTTCAGAGATTTTCCAGTTAGGGTGATCTGGCGCCCTGTACCTGATGACAAGAGCTTGAGGCTACCATGGAACCTTTATCATGTCGGGAACTAGCCCGAATTGAAACTGCCTGTTCTTGGATTGAAACTCATCTTAATGCCTCTGGACTGACTTTTTGTTGACGCCCGTTTATATTGTCCAGTTCCTGATGTCTCCCAATTGATCCTATGTTCAAGGGCGCTCATTTATGATTTCAGCCATTGTTCCCCCTCATCTACCGAAACTCTCCTAAGAAAGTAAGAGGCGTGACCATGCCATTCAATAAAACAAAGAGAAAAAAAGGCGATATGCAAAGGAGGAGAACACTGAGAAGAGGGAGAAAAGGAGCAAGAAAAAAAATGAAGATGAAAGCCAGAGAAAAAGGACCCGTTTGAAGACTCTCCTCTCCCTTTGCCTCCCTAAAAGAAAATTTCGGCACCTTTAGAGGGCATCCATGCCCAAATGCCAACGTCGCCAGCCGCAACTATGCATTTAGCACCATCACCTACAAGAGCTTTGGCACCCTTGGATGGCACCCAGATTCGTCCACTTGTGCAGCTAGCCACCATTGCGTTCTCGGGACCACCATTAAAGAAAACTGCCATACCCTCAGGGGGCAAATAGGTCCTATTGTTCACTCCGCTAGATACTGCCGCTCTCCCATCACCCTCCTGTCCCCGCACAGTCGTGTTCCTCCAGTTTGAGGGACATTGAGGATTTAGCTAGATTAGCCCTCTTTGACTTGACTATTTCCTTCCAAGTCTTGACCACCCCGCAGGTGCGCCTTCTGGTGTCCGACCTTGCATTTGAGTTTCCTATCTTAGAGAGTCTGATGAGGGAAGGCGAGCTAGATGCTGAAGTGGTGGCTGCCTTTAACTTAAACTCTATCACAGGTGTGAGGGATCACCCACCCCCTTTGACTGAAGCTATTCGTGGAGAGGTAGCCAGAGCCTTTTCCATAGATGGGGCAGATGAAGCTTCCCCACTCCCAAAGGGTGGCCATGCCAATGTAGTAGAGTGCATGCCCTCTCGTAGCGAGGATGCATGCAACGAGACCGGGGCAAAGCAAACCGCCCCAGAGAACCCACCAGCCACTGTCTCTTAGGGAAGCACCCCTCATCGGTTGGTAGTGGTGAAGGGCTTTCTCTTCCTCTCCTCCACGCCTCATCCTTTGGGGAGACACTGATTCCTTCTTTAAGGAGGAGTGGGGCAACTTTTTGGAAGAAGATGCCCGCCTGATGGAGGCTGACCTGGCTTACACCCTCCCTTCCACCTGCACGCCTCGGGGGTCTATCAGAAAAGGTGGTGGATTCACCTCTGGGGCTTGCGAAAGCTCTGGTTCTCTGAGGTACAATGCAACTTGTTCTTCTTCCTTTTTTGTTTACACACCATTTCTTACTTTGGATTGTTTCACTTTCTTTCTACAGGGCATTAACGATCTGGCAACCTGGATTGTGGCAGATCGTGCCTGCCTTGAGGAAGAGGTCAGGGAGCGGCATAAGTTATGCTACATTGCCAATCGTGCTTCTGAAAAGTGGCTAGTTGATAAGGCTAAGTTGGAAGCCTTAACTGCGAAGAAGAAAGAGTTGGAGATTCTGCTGGAGTACTCAGAAGGTTACTCTCACTCTTTGCAGGGCGACTTAGAAATGAGTGAGGGAGAAATCCTCGAGCTCTGTGAAGTTACTCGCCTTGCCCAAGAGGCTAAGGTCAGAGACGACTTTGCCCTGCCACTTCTTCAGTCTAAAAGGGACTCGGCCAGGCTCCAACTATCTAAGGCTCAAAATGATTTTGAAGCCGAGAAGGCCTGCCTAAACTCTAAACTTCTCACCCACAACGAGGAGTTAAACTCAACCTGTGAAGAATTTGCTCGCTCGCAAGAAGGCTGTAGTGAGCTATCACGGGAGTTGGCAGCTGCCATGGAGAAAGCCTGCCTTACTGTCCTTACTGTCCTTGATCTTTTAGAGGCACAGGGGTCCTTGGTAGAACTCTAAAATTGCCACGAGCAGTACAAGGACAGTTGTAAAGACCTTGATGAGGATCTTAGGAAGGCAAACTTGGCTCTTGTAGCCAAGCACCAAAGGCTGACTAAGAAGGCAAATGAGCTAGCTCCTGCTCAGGTGGAGATCGCACAACTTCATGCCCAATTAGTTTACGTTCCTGCTACAAGGGATCATGCCTTTGCTTACAACCACGATTTTGGCATTCTGAGTCTTAGCAACCACCTTCTGACCAACCTTGCCACCAATCTCAAAACTCTAGATCGAAGTTTATTCTCTCCTGAGGAAAATGCTTGCCGTTGAGTCAACATGTTTTGGCATGATGATATGCCTGATGCTTTCATAGGCATACCTCCGTTGCCGCCTCCCAACAATGCTCCTTAGTTTCTTGGCCTACTCCCTTTTGTTTTTGTGAAAATTTCTGTACTTTTCACATGTTGTAATATTGTTTTGTTAATAGACTGTGGTTTACAACGATGAGTATCTTGTTACTTCTGCTATTGCACATCTTTGTTCTTTGGTCTTCTTGTTTCTGCTTCGGCTCTTCTGTCTTTTTATTTTTTTGTTTGTTCTTGGTCAGCTTGTGATGATCTCCACAACCTTTTTCATGGCACCACAGACTACTAAGGCTTGCTTTTGGTATTTTGGAGGTGTCATAGTCCGATGACCTCTATGCCCTCTTTCATGTCACTACAAGTTGCTAAGACTTGCTTTTGGTGTTTTAAGAATGGCATGGTCTAATGACCCCCTCGCCCTTTTTCATGCACCACAAGCTGCTAAGAATTGCTTTTGGTGTTTAGGGGTCCCGTGCTCTAATGACCTCCGCATCCTTTTTTCATGGCACCATAAGTTTCTAAGACTTACTTTTGGTGTTTAGGGGTGACATAGTCTAAGGACCTCCATGCTCTCTTTTCATGGCACCACAAACTGTTAAGACATTCTTTTAGTGTTTAGGGATGGTGTGGTCTAATGACCTCCGCGCTCTTTTTTTATGGCACCACAAACTGCTAAGACTTGCTTTTGTTGTTTACAGGTGGTGTGGTCTAAGAACCTTCGCGCATTTTTTTCATGACACCACAAGCTTCTATAGCTTTCTTTTGGTGTTTAGGAGTGACATGGTCTAATGACCTCGGTGCCCTTTTTCATAGCACCACAAGCTACTAAGGCTTGCTTTTGGTGTTTAGGGGTGGCATGATCTCATGACCTTCGCACCCGTTACTTTTTGTACTTGTCAGGCTTTGCACCAATGTCCTCCATCGGATGTTCTTTACCTTTTATCGGAAAGTTACTAATAAAATTGAGCACAACAATTTTTAGACAGTGATAAGTGAACGCAAATATTTTCGTAACATGAATATGAATTTAATATTGTACATACTGAAGAAATAAATTCGAAAGAAATGACAATGCTCTAAATGCTACTGATAAAATTTCCTTAAATGCTCAGCGTTGCATGGATGTGGCAACTCCTTGCCTTGGCTGTCTTTCAAACGGTATGATCCAGGCTTGTTGTTAAGTATTACAAGATAGGGCCCTTCCCATCAGGGCCCCATTTTTCCCTTGCTTTGGGTAGTCACTTTGGCCTTCTTTAAAACTAGATCCCTCACTTTAAAAGTCTTGGGCCTCACCCTCTTGTTGGAGTACTGCTCAGTTCTTCATTTTTTTGCAACATTCTGGCTTTCTCTATCTCTCTTTCTTCCTCTAATAACTCAAGGTACTCCTCCATCTTTTTATCATTTTGGCTGGCTGAAAAGTAGCTCGTTCTGTAACTTGGAAGCCTTACTTCGACTAGTGGGATTACCTTCATTCATATGCCAGTGTGAGTGGGTATTCCCCTATTGGAGTTTTGACTGATGTTCTATACACCCAAAGTACCTCAGGCAACTCATCTGCCCAATCTCCCTTCTTTTTCGCAACCTTCTTCTAAAGGATTGAGAGTAACACTTTTTTTGTTGCTTCTGCTTGCCCGTTTGCTTGGGGTGGCCCTGCGAGGAGTACTTTGTCTTGATCTTCAACTTGGCACACCACTCTTTGTAATGGTCGTAGTCAAACTGGCATCCATTGTCTGTCTCTCTGCTCTATGGGATTTTGAATCTACAAACAATATTTTTCCACAAGAACCTTGTTACGACCTTGCTGGTCATGATTGTCAATGGTTCTGCCTCGACCCACTTCATGAAGTAATCTACAGCAACTATCATGAATTTCACTCCCTCTTTTCCTTGTGGGAAAGTTCCCATCAGGTCTACACCCCACTAGGCAAAAGGCCATGGTGCAGTCACAGATGTTAACTCCTTTGGGGGGCATGCGGTATAGGCGCATACGTCTGACACCCAACATACTTCTTGATGAACTCTCAAGCATCTCTTAAAGTGTTAGGCCAGTAGTATCCTGCCCTGACTACTTTCTTGGCCAAGGCCCTTCCACCGGAATGGTTTCCACATATCCTTTCGTGTATCTCTGTTAATACGTATTGTGCCTCTTGTGTGGAAATGCATTGCAGCAGTAGGGCAGAGAAACCCCTTCTATAAAGGACTCCGTTTATGAGTAGGAATCTTGCCGCTTTCCTTCTCATCCTCCTTGCTTCTTCTTTTGCTTCTGGTAGCTTTTCTTCGTCTAAGTACTCAACCACCCTGCTTGCCCAATCTAAGATGTTGGAGCCCAAGGCGCCTACTTCTACACCAATGGCGGGAACCTCGATGGCTCTTCTTTCAACTTGCCATGGGAAGGGCATATCCTCCATCCTCGATGCTACTCGTGGCAATTTGTCCATGATTTCATTGTCTGCCCTTGGTGTTTGAGTTATGGTGAAGTACGAGAAAAGGTCACGCACCTCCCAGACTCATACTAAATATTTTTTCAATTTTTCGCCTTTGGTAGCATACAGGCCCAACACTTGATTTACCACTTCTTGCAAATCCGATTTGGCCTCTATCTCAGTTGCCCCTATCCTGGTAGCTATAGAAAGTCCTGCTATGAGTACTTGATACTCAGCCTCGTTGTTGTCACTTTGAACGCCAATGTGGCCATATAGTACCATTCTTGGCCTTCAGGGCTTAACAAATGTATTCCCAGGCCCCTGCTTGCCCGACAGGATGAGTCATTTATGAAAAGTTCCCATGGCTTTCCTAATAGGGCTATCGTGTCTTCTTCTGGAAAGCCTAAGAACTCCGCCACAAAGTCTATCAATATTTGACCCTTAACTGCCTTTTTTAGCCCAAATTCTAGATCAAACTTGCTTAACTCGATCGCTAATCCGATCAGTCTTCCTGTGCTATCTGGCTTTCTCAGGGATTTTGCTAATAGAGCTTTCATAAGCACCTTAT
This sequence comes from Carya illinoinensis, assembly GCF_018687715.1. Lineage (NCBI taxonomy): Eukaryota > Viridiplantae > Streptophyta > Magnoliopsida > Fagales > Juglandaceae > Carya > Carya illinoinensis. The sequence goes on from NC_056760.1 coordinate 34,845,752, forward strand.
TGTGTGGGCTTGGAAGTACATGCGAAGCTTTCTAGCCACAGTTATTAAGGCAAATGCTATCATTTCCATCTAAGGTTACCTTGCTTCTGCTCCTCCGAGAGCCTGACTTGTGTAGTACACGGGATGTTGGGCAATCCCCTCCTCTTTCACCAAGATGGTGGACACAGTATGCGGAGAGACTACTAGATATGCACAGAGCACATTACCTTTCTCTGCCAATTCAAAAGGGATGGACTGGCCAGATACTGCTTCAACTTCCCGAATGCCTCATCACACTCTTCGTTCTAGAGATGCACTTTTCATAGTATTTGGAAAAAAGTGAGGCATTTATTCGTTACCCTGGCTATGAATCTTCTCAGGGCGGCTACGTTACCCGCCAATCGCTCAGTTTCGTTTAGACTTTTTGGAGGCTTCATGTTGAGTATGGCTTCTATCTTTTCTAGGGAGGTTTCAATTCCTCTTTCAGATGTAATAAAACCCAAGAACTTCCCTGACTAGACTCCAAAGGCACACTTTGTAGGTCTCAACCTCATTTTTATAGTAGCTTAAGATCCCGAACACCGTTCACAGGTTGTTAAGGTGTAAGCAGCACTGTTCACCGAACCGACCCGACCCAATAAACACACATTCCGACCCGACCCGATAATACTGCCTCCCGTTTACTCGATAACTGATACCCAACCTGATAAGAATTCGAAATAGTGTTCCAACCCTTATTTTTTTTTTTTGTAAATATATATATTATAATACTTGTAATACTTATACATCGCTGCATGTAAGGAATTTCTTCTAAATTCATAGCGCACAAGGATATCAAATACACATGTGTATACAAACATGAAAATTAACCAAGAACCAAAATCAGAATGCATGTTATCACTTTCAGAGGACCAAGTCAACCATACCCTTTATAAAAACAATAGTTTACAAAATGTTCTGTATGTAGTTTACAAAATGAAGCCCGGGAAAAAAACAAGCATATCTTGCTCAGTCTAGACCTGTAACAAGTACTAGACATTTATCTGCAATCATGTTCTATATGCAGTTTACAAAATGAGCTTTTTCACGAGCCATTAAAGAAGAAGAAGGAGAATATGATTTCAATCTGTGTTCTTAAAGAGCAAGCCGGGGGTCCATAACCATTCCTTAATAAATATTCTACCTCGCAATACTTGAAATCTTTCCAACAAGGAAAGACAGAGTACTGTCATTATTAGCATAGCCAAGAATTCCATTGGTAGTGGAATTCTTTACTTCCCTAGTGCACTAACCGCTATGTTGGGAGCATCCACAAGTAATTATTACACACCACTCATTAAATACACTACCCACATGGTAGAGGTGATAAATTATAAAGTGTTAATTAAATACATTAATAGATAGGGGTTTTTTGTTGTAAATTCCCCTAACTGCATTTTTTAGCTGCAAAAGGATCTGTCAAATGGCTAATACTCAACCAATCAAGCACCCACATTTTTAAACCAAAATTTGAAATGTAGCTTGACACATAAATCAGACCAAACAAACCATTAGCTTCTAGAAAGCAAACTGAGTAGTTTAGAAATTTCCCAAATTGGACAGTGTCTAACATATTTACATGATACAACTTTGTCCCTATTTACTGACAAACAGATGGTTTCAAAGCCAATAAAGATGGCTTGGACTGTTTCCTAAGGACGAAATAATCGATCTTGACTTTCATAACAATAGACACTCACGAGTTTTGGAGACACTCACAAGATAAACTAAGTAGTTTATCTGCCTAATGGATCAAATCTTGTACTCATCGGCAAAAAGAAAATCTCAACTTCTAGTGTTAGAGTCAGAGTGATAAACTCTTTTCTTTTCTTTTTTCCCTTCTAATTTCGTAATCATCATGATCCTGGGTGTTCAGCTATGAGAAGACTCCAATGGATGAGGCCGCAAGCAGGGGTGAAATGGACATCATTGATGATATTAATGAAGCAGTGGCACAAGTTGAACTTACTGGTATCAGGGTTTCCTAATGCAAGACTTTCCTAACCGGCATTTAATCAAATAGCTGCCTTACATGAAACCCAGATCCCATGAAACCCAAAAAGTTAGCTGGAACACTTCACCAACGACCACCTTCCCATGAAACCCAAATCTCATAACCCAAAGAAAAGCATCCTAACAAAGTGAAAATACACGTACGAAAATCACAATAACAAAGCGAGAGAGAGAGAGAGAGAGAGAGAGAGAGAGAGAGAGAGAGAGAGAGAGTAATACCTATAGATTATTCCCAAAATCAGGTGGAGACTTGAGGGAGACCTTCTGAGCAACAGCAACACCGACAGAGAGAATCAAAACTGTGGAAATGCAAACAGAACAACGCCAACATGAGCTGCACATTTTGGATGGAATCGGGTTACGGGTATTACCCGATAAAAATATAAACGGTTATGGCATAACCCGTTTCCAATTCTACATGTAAGCGGTTCGAGATTTCGGGTCAAGTTGGGTCGAAAAACGGTCGGGTCAGCCATCCGGTTTATTTGTACAGCCTTAGGTGTAAGGTGGGCTCCTTACTTTTTATCAACAAGTTGTCGACGTAAACCTCCATAGACTTCCTGATTTGTTCTTTAAATATTCAATTGACCAACCTATGGTAGGTAGCCCCTGCATTCTTCAATTCGAAGTGCATGACCTGGTAGCAATACAGCCCTTGGTTTGTTATGAGCGAGGTTTTTTTCTCATCTGCTGCATGCATCCGTATTTGATTGTAACCTGAGTATGTATCCATGAAGCTCAACATACGGTGTCCTGCCATTGCATCCACGATAACGTTGATGCGTGGTAATGGGAAGCTGTCATTTGGGCAAGCTTTATTCAGATCTATGAAGTCTATGCACATCCTCCACTTTTCATTCGCCTTTTTCACTAAAATCACGTTAGACAGCCATTCTGGATAATGGGCTTCCCTGATGATACCAGCTGCGAGCAACCTTTCTACCTCTTTGTTAATGGCAGCGTACTTTTTCCATACTGAATGATCTTTTTTTTCTGGTAAACTGCCTTGTGAGTAGGGTCCACACCCAAGCAGTGTTCAATGACATCGTTGTCTATACGAGGCATTTCTTCATGGCTTCATGCAAAGACATCCCTATGCTTTATCAACAGCTACTTCAGGGCTTCTCTATCCGCCGGCAGGACTTGTGTCCCAATGCGTGTGGTAGTTTCTGGGCGGTCTGTATATAACGTCATGAGCTCCAATGGTTCATTGACTTCAGCATGTTGTCGACTCTGGTTGTCCCTGACCTCCACATCTTTTCCTAAAGTCACAGCCAATGGTGGTGCCAAAGGTGGTGCGGACGCCTTGTTTTGCTTTGTTACTACATAAACTTCACTTCAGACCTTTCTCTCGGGCTAAAGCCTACTTGCCCCGTGATTCCACCACCTCGCGAGATGGTTGAGTGTTGGTCTTCCCAATATGGCGTTGTAAGAAGAGCAAACTTTTACCACCAAGTAATCAGTCATGATGGTCGCCGTCCATGTTGGTGATAGCCCCGGCGGTTATCGGAGGGGTGATAGCCCCTACAAACTGGATCGTATCTCTAGAGAAACCCTTTAATGGTGTTGGAGATAGCCTTAACTTGCCAGCATTGATACCCATCTTGGTGAATGCCTCCCAAAATAGTATATCAACTGAACTTCCATCTTTGGTCATATAGTTAGCTATCATAAGGGTGATTACCAAAGCATCATCGTGCGGTTATAGCACTTCTTCTCCATCTGCCTCTCCGAAAGATATTACCATCTGATCATTGCTAAGCTTTTGTTACTTGGGAGCTCTGTCTGCGACAAATACTTCTTCATACGTCACCTTTCGTGCACATGCCTTCTGACTGGATGCAGAAACGCCACCCCTAGCAAAACCTCCCGCTATGGTCCTTATTTTTCCTATGGGCACTCTGTTCCTATCGCCTCTTAGGGGCGTCCTGTCTCCATCGTTCTGGCAACCACTAGCTCGGTGCCTTCGTTCTAGACTACTGCCCTGCCTAGCTTCTTGCCTAGATTGATAACACCTTTTGGGCTTCGACTGCTCTACCACCATCCATTCCAATTTGCCTATTCCTGATAGTTCAGTTACTCTCTTCTTTATGGTCGTACAGTCTTCAGTCCAGTGTGAACCTGTCTGGTGGTATTTGCAGTAGCGACTGCCTGTCTTGAGTGGGCAGCATTCTTCCCTCTCATTCTCTTCCTCTCATATGTTTAAATTACTATGTATCAGTCTAGGATTGTTATCTGGCCTCCTTTCTCGTGCTCTTTCCTGCCTACTTGCCTTAGCCTTCTTGTCAACCTGCCCGCTCCTCCTTTCGATCTTCTTATCCTCCTTATAAGAATCCATCAAAGTTTGCAACATATCCTTTGCATTAACAAAGTCATCCGCCCTATCTATGAATTCTCTTAGGGTAGAAGGAGTCTTTCGGGCCAGCTTCGTCATAAAGCGACTGCATGGCCATACTCCTCCTAAAAGGGTGGCAAGGGTAATCTTTTCATCCTAGTCATTCGTTATTAACTGCTCTTTGTTGAAGCGGTTAAGGTAAGCTTTCAGGTTCTCATCCTCTTTCTGCTTGACTGTTAGTAGGTAGGCGGTTGGGCACCGATGCCTCCTATAGGCATATACCAAGTTAGGAACTATTTTACTAATTCTTCGAAGCTATCTATCAACTTTGGCCTGAGGGTTCCGAACCATCCTCTTGACGTCCCCTTCAAGGTCAAAGGGAAAGCCTAGCATGCAATCTTGCCCGAAAAACCATGGAGCGTGATGTGTGCCTTGAAGTTTTCCAAATAATCTACTGTATCTTTGAATCCATCATACATGTCTATATAGGGGACTTTGAATTTTGGCGGGAGAGGTATGACCATAATCCTTTTGCTGTATGGCAGATCTGTCTAGTGTAGCAGGCATTCCATTGAGGAAGATCCCCCCATCTTGTTCTCCATCTCCTTATACTTTCTTGCCAGTTCTTTTAATTTATCATGCATTCTTTCCTTCTCTATTCGCCCCATAGTTGCCTTAGTATTCCAGTGTGCCTCATCCTCACCTTGCTCACTGTGAGCAGGCATAACAATATCACCAGATTCAACATTTTTCCACCACAGGCTGTCGTTTTCCTTCTGCAAGATTTCCATGGCTTCCAACTCCTTCCTTAGCCTTTCCTCTACTGCTGCTAACTGTGCCTCCATAGATGGTGGCAATGTATCCACCGTTTAGGTTGCTACGGAATGTGTTACAATTGGCATGTGAGAACCACACTGGATAATTATAAGATCTCATAGACAGCGCCAATGTTAAGGACGTGTCCCACTTCCCCTCTGTAACCATTCAACGACGTACTGTTCAGAGGCTCTTGTGTAACCACCTGGAAAAACTTTGATGCTTAAGTTAGTAAATGTAACCAAAGAATTTAGAATTAAAAAGAGAGTTCAATTCCTTACTATCAAGGGTTACCTGGCATATATAAGTTCATACACGATACTTATCTTATTCAGAGTTTATCAGTATGGATCATCACCCAATAACTGGGATGATCACGTAACTGTATGAAGTATCTATCTGATCATCACCCGATACCTAAAATGTTCACGTAACTACATGAAGTTTCTATCTTTCCGTGAAAGATGGGGTTGTGCATGTATAATTTTGATGCACTTAGGACTCCCTTACTCCCTTCAATCAGACACAGACATCTCCTGTGAGCTTTCCCAACTTTGGAATTTTATGATAGAATGGGCCCTCGGTTTAAATAGGCCCTCCAAAAATAATCATGATATTAAACAAGATAGTACCAACCACCAATATAAATTGGCAAAATAGTTAAGAAAAAATAAATTTGTGTTTAGCATTTTCTAAATCACCACTCCCTTGTATTTTTCAAGAAAAATATTCTATCATGGATAAAGTTGGGTCAACTCCATTGAAAACCTATCACTAATAATAAAAGAAGAGATAAAGCCAAAAGATAAGACAAGTTGACTCAAACCCTTGAAAGGAATGAGTTTCATAAGGTAAGTATGACTCAATTACTCAAAAGAAGAAAGAGAAATCTATAAAATGAGGATATCTATACAAATCTAGACTGACCCTTGACGACTTCTCTACGCACGATAGAGCTGGGCTTTGACTCCAACCAAAGTCAAAGGCCAAGTTGAGCTCCGAATCTGACTCCGATTAGAGTTGCTAGAGTCAGAGTCAGAGAGTTGGAGCCCAAGAAAAAAATAGTCCAAAAAAAAAAAGACAATCCAAATATGATTGCCAAAATCATCAACAAAAAGAAAAACCAATCCAAATCATATTATAAAAATCACCCATAGAAAGAAATTATATGCACAAATAAAGTTACAGAGAAAGAATTGCAATGAAACACTTGGTTTGAAGATAACATGCAAAGGACAGACGATGAGGAAGAACATGTGCATGATGTCCTTGTAGTAGCAAAACACTTCAGTTGAAGATAACCTGGCCTTGGGCTGAATCTTGAAGCGTTAGAAGCCAGCCAAGCAAGCAAACTCGAGAAAGACAAGAGTAAGAGGGAAGATGAAGAAGAGGAAGAGAATGGAGTGGCAAACGTAACATAAGGAGTGGAGGTACTAGAGGGGGAAGAGAGAAGAGAGGAAATGCTTAGGTTTGAAATAGATGAATATATAGCCTATTTAATATAGCATCATTTAAGACTTTCTTAAAAAAACATTTGAAAAACACAGAACTGGGTGACTTGGACGCGGGTTCTCATGTTGCCAAAACACCATCTCAACCACTAGGTCACTCAACTACCTAATATATATATTACGATATTAAATATATCAAGTATAAATGTTGGAGTCAACCCTGAATATTTTTTCAGAGTAACTCCGAACTCTGAGTTTTTTTTACTCCGTTGGAGTTGACGTCGAAGTGGAAATCAGCTGGGCTCGAAGCTACCGAAGGTTTTGCCCATTCTTAAGCAAGATGACTCCAAAAGATCTTTTTTAAAGGGCAGCATCATCTTTAACCTCTCAAAGAATAATAATAGGCTTACTACCCTCCTACCACCCTTTTACTATTTTTTTTTTATATTTTTTATTTTTTTGTTTACTTAATAGTTAAGGAATTGACTATTAGTAAAGCTATAAATGAGTGGTAAGAGGATAGTAAGTGTATCATTAACCCCTCCCAAAATCCTAAATCTCTCAATTGTATTGAGAGATACGTGTGACTATGAGAGATTGTAAAACTACCTATTATAGTGAATTTTTCTCCCAAACACCATGTGGATATAGGCTTTTATGCCAAACTACGTAAATCTCTGTGTCTTTCTAATTATCTTTTATTTGCTTGTTTATTATTTATTTCATTGATGAACGTGAAAAATACCGTATCAACTCCCAAATCATCATCTTGGGCTAGGAATAATTGGCACCATCTTTAGGATCTTGAATTATTATTTGCACCAACAATGGGAAAAGAATTCTTCCTCAACTTACAAGAGCATCTCTAAGAAACATATAAGATCTCCTCTCAGCTTTCCACCCATTATTTTTATTTCATTAATTCCATGTCTAAGGAGAGGAAAAAATGCGAGAGAAAACAGTTGTGAAATACGTGGTGTTGGGATTAACTCAATATCTAGATATGACTTTGAAATAGATTAGCAGAAGCAAATAACAAAAGCTTCAACAATCACACAAAAAAATACCAAGTTTTAAGTTGTTCGGCTTAAATAATAGTCTATATCCACTAGTAGAGTTGATCTCTAGGAATTCACTATCACAAAGATGGAGTACAAGAGATAAATTACAAAAGTTCTCAATCCCAAAGTCCTAATACACCCAATTAGTTCTCAAGAATCTCACATAAGAACTTTTCTTTTTGTTTGTATACTAGCCGCAATTTTCACTTTACAAAAAATATGTTTATAAATAAAACAATGTGAAAACTAGATTTTCTAAATATTCGTTCGAGCGACATGTCGAGCAGATGTCGAGCAAACAATCTGTTTGAAATTCGCTCGAGCCAAAGTTGAGTTAGGGTTGAGCCACAGTCAAGCAAAGTCTCTGGAATGGCATTTTCAATTGAAAATTAAGCCACCATTCAAACACATGGGACGTGCACTGTGTACACAAGGCTCCCACATGCACCTAAGGAACCAATTATGCATGTCATGCATAGTGGGGCTGACAGGTGCACACCACCATGCACCCAATGGCTTGCATTGGTGGGCATGAGGACCCACCACCTCCTGTGCCTGTCGTAGGTGAATGTCGATCACCTAGACGAACAACCTAACAGAGCCGATGGAAGCTTTTAGCTGGCTTCTTACCGTTGAGAACCACATAAGCAAGCTAGAAGGGCCATGTCTAGGCATCTATGAGCTAATAAGCCACCACTTGACCCACAGGCATTTTCTTCTGCCGAGAAGGAAGCCCTTGACCATGGATGCTAATCTTGTTAGCTACCCTACCACTAGTTTCTCATCATTGGGCATGAATTTGCAGCTCTCATGATGACCATGAGTTGTTGAAGCCACTAGCAACCACCACCTACCTCACTGGCATTTTTTACCACCAACAAATAAGATCCTAGACCATGGAAGCGTTGCTCGCCAGTTCTTAGTTGCCGAAGGACCTAAACACTAACATGAGTTATTCATGGTTCTACACGTTCTGTGACAATAGTGAGCCAATGAAGTCGTCGGCAGTCACTACTTGCACTTGTTACATCCCCACTGCAAAGTCACTCACCAGCAATACTTGTTATGAAAGCTTCTCGCCACCAATGCCTGCCACTGAAGTTCCAACCCCTCGCCACACTTACCAGTGCTAGCCCACAAAAGTTCCTCACTACTAGCACCAGTTGCTCACCCACAAGTATTCCTCGCCACAACTAGTTCCTCACAATGATTGCTCACCTACAAGTGTTCCTCACCATGCACTATTAGTAAACTTGTTGACCTTCCTTGCCCATGAAGACAACACATGAGCTCTCCATGAAGGGCAACAAGCGGCAAACATTCCATCAAGCAGCTCATATGTTTTCTAAACTTGCCACTTTTGTGACAAGCAACAGTCGCAAGCATGTCTCCCAACTCACCAACATGGAGACTAATAGGCATGAGTCACCAATGAGCAACACACGGGCCTTCCCAACTCGCCACCTCCATGGCAAGCAACAAGCCCACGTCAAAAGTATGGGTGAACGTCTATGGGATGCCAACTGACTGCTCGCCAAGGACCTCCACCTCATGGGGAGCAAGGTCGTAATATCCCTGGCATGCCCATGCAACAAACACCACTGTCCATGGGGTTAGCGCCCAACCTAGAAGCAGATGGGCAAGAGACTCGCTAATCTTGCCCACAGTTGGATGGGAATCAACTGGACATCCACGTTTTGACCTCCACCTCATGACAAGCGAAGCTATGAGTCCCGTGGTGCATTACATGGGCCATGTAACCTACACTTGTGAAAACAGCTCATACATCAAAATGAGCAGTAGAACATGTTAGTTGATAATAATGGGCAATTACTTGAGTGTGTACGTTGCATAGAGATGATGTGACATACACCTCCGATCCTGGAACACAACAGAATAGATAGACACCTGAGACCTTGCCGACTGTATATGCACAGCAGCAACATAGGAACAGGAACCACCCATGAAGCGCGTTAAGAGAGGCGATAGAGACCAACAACGGTTGTTTCTTTCCGAGTAAGCAAGCAAAGAACTTGTCCCTAGATGTACAATGGAGCATCTCTAATTGAGGAAAGGAGGGGCAAATTTTGGGCACGATGTTACATCAAACCATGCACAAATGTGGACAGCAGGCACGGAACATTCCTCTCCCGCTGTTCCATCTCACGAGCAATCTCAAAGCACGGTTGAAGCCTTAATGATCGGTTAGCTTTGATCCAATTAGAAAATGTAAGTGCTTAACAATCACATTTCTAAGAAATAGTAGCCTGCGTTATTTTTGTGTGTTACATCAACACCTACAAAATTTTGGTTTCTACCACTATCAGCTATGATCAATCATGAGTGCATTGGCTTAAAGCCCTTAAAATCACCACATATAATTAATAAATACAATCTTTCTATTTAGACCAATGGGGCTAAAGGTAACTTAGCTGTTTGAGATTCCCTTTTGAGCACGTTTCAAAGTTCTAAAGTTAACTTAGCTGTTTGAGATTCCCTTTGGAGCACATTTCAAAGTTCTTATGAGTACTTTCAAAGGGTCTCACTACTGTTTACAACTATTAGTAATGGGTTCTGATCTTTGAAAAATTGCTAATGAGTTAATCCATTTGATTACAATCAGTCTAAACAAGAAAATGGAACCAAAATAAAAATAAAAAAAAAAATAAATCAACGTGCTTAATACACATTACTACAATTCATTTCACCCACCACCAGACGCAAAGAATTAAAACAAAAAAAAAAAAAACACTAAACCAAACTAAAAAGCATGAGAGCATCAACTTATAACTTAAATCTAAAAAAATGCCATTTCAACTTTTCATATCATTAATATAATTTGAATAATGCTAAATATAGTTAAAAGTTCCGCACATTTTATTTAAAAAAAAGTAGAGTCTAGCAATAAAATAATAACTTTTTCATACTAATTTTGTAATTATTCACTTTTACAAATGGAGTGCGAGGATCATATATCTTAAAACTGTAAATATCATTGCTCATATAATTTTTACAAACTCTAAAATAAAACACTTATAAAATTATATTCAAATAATTTTTTAATTTTATCTATTAACTTTCATAAATTCTAATATATTTTAAAAAATAAAATTTTTAAGATTTCTCTCTCCTTATTTTATTTATTGAAAAGAGTAGAAGAGATTCTCATGAAAAAGATTTAAGAAAAATGATAAGGATGGGAATGCGCTTACGAAACAACAGTTGAAAGCTACTGCATGCTCTGTGGCAACTTGATGCCGGATGTGGGGCCGGACGTGGAACGATTTTTGACAAAAGTTACTCACTTTTCCTCATATATGTGGCAACTTGATGCGTGTACACAGCTGGATGCTACTGCTCTGAGGATGACAAGTCTCGATCAATGTGGATGATATTCTTGTTCAACATGCCATAGAATCATAGATGAACTGGCGCATCGTCTTTGATACCATCTTCCTCGGTTACTTGTTGGGCATTGCGGCCCATTTTGAATCAGATGGGCTTTTTCCTTGCAAGAGTAAATATATCAAAGGCATCCTTCAAAGGACAAATATGTCCAATGCCAAGTCCCATGTCTTAATCCATTTCATGATCTCGAACGCCTTCCTTCCTTTCCCAAGCTTGCTCGAATACAAATAAGGGCACTGAATGACGCCGATAAAGTAAAACAGCAGAAAGACTCTCAAAGAGAGGCGCGTAGCGTAGGTAGACTCATAGAATAAGGCTATGCGAGTGTAATCTTATTTCTTGGACCTTCCTCAAGCATCAAGCAATTGCGCATTCCAACACTAAGCATCAACCTCCTACATTGAGTTGTAATAATATTTCATGCACGTCCAAAAAACCTTGCTATTAATTTTTACTTTATTTGTGAGAGAGTACTTGCTCAAGCCTAACTTCAAGTTCATTTCATCTCTAGCAAAGATCAACCCGCAAACATTTAAACCAAATTCTCCAAAACTCTCATGTATGTGTACCAAGCTCACTTTCTGTGCATCTCTGATGAGTTTGGGGGGGGGGGGGGGGGGGGCGTAATCGCTCATATCCTGCACTTACAGATCATGGAAGTAGAAGCTCTTCTTTGAAAGCTAAGATCAAAGAATCATAGCTCAATATCGGACATCGTCTCTAAAGAAATCATAGCTCAACAAACCTGAGGGCAACTCCCATAAATCATGCATCTCCATCGTGATAAGACAACATTTCCATTTGTAAATTGTATAGTGATATAATCACTCCCATTCTTGATGTAAAAATAAAATCTTTATAGTTCTTAACTGGAAAGACGAATTGAATCCTTAATACTCTTTCCTTGATTATTATTTTTTTATACCAAACCACAGAAAGGGCCTACAAAAACTTTGTCTATACAAGTGTTGTGCTGCAGATGAATATTGTATATGTGAGCTGTAATAATACAAAAACTTTTTCATACCCTTTTGGGCCGTCTTCACCCACGCGGCGAAGAGAAAATGTTTTTTGTGTTATGTCATGCATGTCTCAACAATATTTCATTCGTGTTTTATTCAGTTGGGTTATGACATCTAATGTACTCTTTTTGGAAGTTACGAGTATTTCAAATTATCTATGAATAATAATAAAATAGTTTATGAATAGTAGTAAATTATTTGTAATAATAGTAAAATAATATGAGAACAATTGCATTTTCAAACAAATCCTTATGGGCACAACGATCTTATAATTCATGCAATCCTTAGATTTTCAAAATGGAGAAGGGGCAGCTAATAGTAGTTCAAATGGGTATAATTATCATGATCATTACCGAGTTATGTCCAGTACTGAGTTTAGTTTAGACCGGTACCCATTTTATCTTTTTTAAAACTAGTCAAAATCTGTCCGGTTCTGATTTTTCTTTTTTTAAAGCCGGACTAAAACCGGACCGGTTCATATATATATTTTTTAATTTTTATATTGTATATAATTTATATATATAATATATAATTATATATAAAATAATTTTGTATTATATGATAAATTACTAATTAATATAATATTAGATTTTAAAATATTATATTACTATAGTTTATAATATACTATAATATATCACCATATTATACATTATAATATATCACTATAGTCTATAATATAATTATAATATATTACGATATATTATCAATATAGTTTTATATACTATAATATACTATATTATATAGTATATAATATATTAAAACTGGAGTATCAATTTAAGAGGATAATCAATACGTAATCAGTTTTAAAAAATACAAAACTGATACATACCGATTCCATTTTAAATTTTATTCAAATCTGGATCAGACCGGACTAGTTACACTCTTAATCCATCAATCATTGAAATAAAACTAATCTTAAAGTGGTTTCCCCATACATGATTTCAGCATTTCACCAAGAATAAATATAAGTACTACAACATCTAAATGGTAACTTGCTTTTCGTTTTGCTACGAATGGGGCTTCGTCTTTACGCTTTTCTCGCCATGAGTGGTGGCTTGCCCACCATCTTGCCAACGTGGTGACTTGTCCACCATCTTTTTGTGGGTGATGGCTTGCCTGCCAAGTTGCCAACTAACTCCATTTGTGTCTTGTACCCCATCTTGGGCTACTTCAGGGTGAACCTAGGGAATTCATGGGCTTTGGCGGCCCATATACAACACTATGGTTTACAGACACCGACCTACTCATAAAGTGTCTCCCTTGATGAGGCATCAAAACATGAACTATTGCATTCCTTAACAAGGAATGCAAACGCTATTTATTTTAAATAGATCAAAGGGTCCCTTAGCGAACATGACACAATTATGAATTGAATATCAAATTGATAGTATACCTGCTCACTTCTTCTTCTTCCTTTTTTTATTTTATTTTTATTTTTTCATGAAACTTGCATTGAATTTTAAAAAAGAATACAAGAAGAGAAGTCGGGAGATCTTGACAAAAAATAAATATATAAAAAAAAATCAATTTGGGGGCCTTGACGATATGGCCTCAAGCAAATGCTTAAGTCGTTTACCCTTTGAGCTAGACCTGCATCAGATCGTAAATTTACTCTAGTGAATTTTTTTTATGATTAAAATATTATACATACATACATTCATACATACATATACATATATATATATATATATAAATAAACAAATTGTTAATAAATAGTAAGTCTATCCTTTTATATATATATATATATATGCACACAGGTTTCATGGGGTCCCTCTCAAACAAGTCAAACCAGATGGAAAGTGCCTTGTATCTTAGAGGAAAACAGGGGAGGGGAAGGGAATACGCGGGGGGGGGGGGGGGGGGGGGGGGGGGGGGGTGGGGTTTCAGTGCTGCCTACTTCATGCTGCACACTAAACAACTATATAACTTGAACTAATGTATTCTCTAATGATTAATGAGCCTTAGACCTTATTTGGGTAATTACATATTTTCAGATATTTTTAAAATTTTTTAAAATTTCTCATAATTTCTTTTCCTAACATCATTTAAAGAGAAAATACTTTTAATTTTAAATTTTTAACTTTTTCATCTGATCATTACCTAATCATAATCCTAACACAAAATCTAACACAATTTTTCCAAGCTTCTAAATAAAATAAAAAATATATATAATTTTTTCAAACTTTAAAATAAAAATATATTCAATTCTTTCTCTCTCCTCTCCCAAAACTCAATAAAAACATCTTAACTAAAATCATTTCACTATTATTAACAAATTATTTAACTATCATTCACAGAATTTTGAATTATTTTAAGTGTCTAAACGAACCCTTAGCATCTCTTATAAGATTAGTAGTTGTTATAATTTAGAAAGATTTATAGTGTATCTGAGTCTATATTCTACAAGATTAGTCGATGTTATAATTAGAATTTATTAAAAACATTAGAGAGGGTAGAAAATTCTCCTTCTTGAGTAATATAGAATCTCATTAACTGCATTCTTATACTTAATTCAAATACTACATATATTTGATGTTTTGTATGAAAACTGTGGCTTATGTGGTGTGATGGATATATGGTAATGATTCAGCTATAGAATTTCAGAGTCACATATACAATGAGAAGTAACCATTTTCTATGACTACATTATATATTGCGTTTTTGTGCTCAAAGCACTAATAGTTGAAGATCATGCATTATTAAAAACACAATGAAGTCACTCTTCCACTGGAGAGTGACATCTAAACAGATAGAGCCAAAAGAACTATGGCAATATTGGAGCAGGTCAGAACTCCATAGACAAGTTTTCAGATCAGTTGAGATCATAGGCTACGTAAGCACTTGGGCAAATGAAAAACTCTACTCATCATCCCTATATCGCATACTACACATAATTATTATTTTTTTTTTTTAGCAAATGTGTAATGTATGGATGATGAGTAGAAAATTTTTTTAATTTAAAAAGAATGAAAAAAATAAATAAATTATAGTATATGGTGTATGAATGATGAGTAAAAGGACTCTAGACAAATACTGAATACAACATAGATAAATACAACATGTCAAGGGGCAAGGGGTGACATAGCGATTATTAAATGAGCCAAATAATTTAAATATTCCGAGTTTAGAATTTCACATTCATGCTCTTAAATTTATTGGATTAATTTTTGTTTAATCACCTATTTGAGGTACACTTGCAGGAAATATCTTGTCGATGATGATTTGAGATACGATAGCGATAATTAACAAAAAAAACAATACAACATGGGTCACCCTTAGCTTCAAATGCATCATTTATCATCACTCTCTAAACTAATGATTTTGATAATCATTCTTTAATCATCAACAAATTATAATGTATCATCATATTTCTCTTTGAAAAGGCGCCTATGCCTAATAATCATTTTTTTGTTATCTTCCCTAATAATGTTTAAAATGGCTCGGATGTGGTTTATATTAAAAGGAAAATATGTGTATATATATATATATATATTAAAAACAGAAAAAGTGACCCAAAAGATAAAATAATTATTTTCTTTTATTTCTTTCTTTTATTTTTGTAATTTGTAATGAAAAAATATCTGTGTTCACTTTTTTATATATTGAAACTTTTTTCTTTTTTCTTTTTCTTTTTTTTTATTTTTTATTTTTAATGTCGTTTAGAGTGGTAGTTTGATGGGGTTATTTATATTTTTTTTCCCAAAGACACTTATATGATAGTTTAGAATACAAAGTATATTTTTTTCAAAAATAAAACAATAAAACCTTTAACATATTCCTTCTTTTAATTAATTGGAGTCCTATCCAATTAAAAACCTTAAGAAAATTCCTAAGGCACTCATGTAATAAAGTCGCAAATATATGATCGATCTTATCTTTTCAATTTTTGGACCACAAATATATATATATTATCTTACCAATTTAATTAAAAATAAAAAAAGAAAAGCATGACTAGATATATTGGCCATTGAGTGCCTCTACAGCACACATGGGATTAAAATAATTTTTTTAAATTTTTTTCTGTATATTTTTAATATGTTTTAATATTTTTATAAAAAAATTTATATCATTATTAAAAAAATATTTTCTTAATTACTAAATAAAAAAAATCACATTCAAATCCACAATCGTGTGTAGTTTTGCATTTCTGATTAGGCATTTGCTTCAATTATTTTTTCAAAGAATAATAATATACCACTAACTTATTTATAATTTATAAATAATTTTAAATATAATAATATTTTTTATTATATTTAAACACATCAAATTATTAATAAAATCAAAATAAAATTTAAAATAATATTATTCTATTAGATAATTACATACAAATTGTTAATAAAAAATAAGTTTATCGTTTTCCTTTTTCAGAACTAATTCAATGCCATTATATTTGCAATGATGAGAATGCTGGAATTTAGTACACATCACAATGATTACAAAATTAATAATTCAAATTAAACTGCTGAAGAGGACATTGTGATTGTGTATGTGTCCTGCCACTACACGTACAAAGTATTTTGAGAAAGTACAATAATTTCGTTTTTTAATCATTTTCTTTTTAATTTGTACTTTAAAAAACGATCACCTTTTTATCTTGTATCGTATTTTTCTCACCTTTCATCATTTTCTCCCCCACTTTCTCATCATTCAAAAAAGAGAAAAAAAAAAGCAAAAAATAAAATGTTAATACAAAATGGGTCACTTTTGTTATCTTTTGTTATGCTAAAGTTGTCTTTTCCAACCAAACATTCAAATTCTTAAAATTTGATAGTTCCAAATATTAATTGGAAAATTTGATAATTTAGTGTCTTGGTTATATAAATATTACTTAAAATGTAGTTAAATTAAAAACAGAAATGCTAAAGTCATGCATGGAGATCTCGGCATTTTTTACTTAATGATTAAGAAAATAATTTTTAATTATATTGTAATTTTTTTAATACTTCAAAATATTAAAAAAATACATAAAAATAAATAAATAAATAAATAAAATTGCACTGTTAGGATCCGAGGATCCTCCAATGTGTGGCTGTAGAGCCACTCAATTAAAAATGATGAAAATTTATAGTACAAGGTGTACTTTTGTCTACATATTTAGAACCAAAATATGTAAGATCATTATTACAAAACAAAGCAATTTAATTTATATCTCTCTTCATTGTTTAGCAACAACCTTCGTATTAGCTGACCAACATCTAATTCTTTAATGAAAGCATCCCCCACACGTTTTGTTTTATGATGGTGCATCTATTTCCATTTCACCCAAAGAAGAACGCAAGGGGCGTTGACCCAAAAATAATATTTCTTAATTATAATATGAGTAATGTTACGTACAGTTATGAAATGTATAAATATCTGTGTAATTGTTTTGAAAAGAGTGGGATCCACTATTAAAAAATTAATCTTTTTTTTCATGTGGATTCCATACTATTTCTTTTTTTATTCAAAATAATTGCACGACGTTTGTATAATCACAACTGCAACTATCATTTATCTTATAATATTGTTTGATTCATATTTCCTAAGTGACAATCAATAATATCATTGTGGCCCAATCTAACATGGAATAATATTATTAATTTCTAAAACCGTCCCTTAAATATTAATCATTTAATTGCAATGTTTATTATAATTGAGTAATTTTATATGATAGAATAATATTAATTATCACCAACCATATAAAATTGAAGCAAATTTCTAATTTCTAGCCTACTATTGAATCTTCGATATATATATATATATATATTAGGAATATTAGTTACAATATTTGAGAAATATTATTGTTAATTTTTAAGTTATTTTATTAATAATATCAATCGACATTATGCATTTTAAGTAACCTTTTTATTTAAATAATTAACACAAATAGTTACTTAAAATAAGTCATATGAGTAGATATAATTAAGGTTGATATATCTTAGATGGGTAATAATATTGTCCTATTTGATTATCTAATCAAGTTTATAGGCCAAGATTAACATTGGTTGACATTGTGCATTTTAAGTGACTTTTATTCAAGTGATTAGCATAAATATATAGTTATTTAAAATAAGTCCTAACTGTGGATTATATAATTTAGATTGTTAATAATATTGCCTTATTAAGTTATTTCATAAACTAAAAAATAAAAAGCGAGCGAGAGCTTCTACCTAGTGTATATTGTTTTTAAGTTAAAAATTGAAAAAGAAATTTACTCAAGTTTTTATCTAAATTAGAAAATTTAAAGTAAGAGAGAGATAAACATATAAACTAGACTCTGTAGCATTTATTTATTTTTTCTAGTGTGAAGTTTTCAAACAATATTAAACATCTTGTAATGTTCTATGCAGATTTATAAAAGCCTAGTATGAGATATTAAATGATTTCAGTCCTTCTCTGAGGAGTAAGATTGGTTTCTCTGTCTTGGCAGAGAAATTTGTCTCTAAACTCTTGTATGTGGACTGTATGCATGGCTGAGAAAGATCTTTCTACGTTTTGGGAAAGTTTTAAAAGGAAGGCCTTGTACCTTCGACAGATCCTTAATATCCCTTCAAGAATGTGATGGAAGTCTCCCTCCAAATGTTGCCATCTTCTACCATGAACCCTTTTGGGTGCAACTTCATAATGTTCCTTTGGTGGCAATGCTAAAAGAGTATGGTGAACTAATTGCTTCTGTCATAGGAAATGTCCTAGTAGTAGAAGTGGATCAAGAAGGAGGGGTTGGGGTAGATGTCCTAGAGTTAAGGTGGAGATTGACCTCACCAAGCCTTTGACTCGTGGTAGGTGGCTTAAAGTTGTAAGTAGGCAGACATGGGTTGCTTTCAAGTATGAGAGGCTACGAAACTTTTGCTTTAAGTGTGGTGTCCTGAACCATAAAGGGAGAGGCTGTCCAAAACAGAAGCAAGATAGTCATCTAATGGATGGCTCTTCAACACAATTTGGTCTTTCGTTAAGAGCAGCCCCAACTAGAACCAACTTGAATGAGACTAGGAAATATGGCGGCCGACAGGAATCAGACCAGTCAAAATTTAGGCAATAGAAGCAATCCATGGCGGGGGACAATAGTAAAAACAGAAAAGGAAATGCAGATTTCAAGGAACTTTTTGAGGCACAATCATAGGAGAGAATAGTGAATTTGGAAACTGAAGATCATGCTACCACGTATGGTAACCTTAGTTTTTTAAAAAGGAATTAGGGAAGTCAACAAATCTTTATGACAGGTAATGGTTCCCATATTGCAGTAATTGCCAAAGATAGCACCTCACCTTAAAAGGCAATTCAAAGGACATCACAATAGATCATGTCCAAGACAATATCTTCTCTTGAAGTTAAGTCCCCAACTGTTGATAGGAAATATGAGAACTTTAATTTAGTATATGATCTTGGTGGGTCCATACTAGACTCTTCACAATAGGAGTGGGCTCCAACTCCGACAGAGTCTGAATGCCCACCTTCGACTTCAACTTGAGTCGGATGTCAAAACCACCTCCAACTCCAACTCCAATTAGAATTGGAGTTCGACTTTGATCGGAGCTCTCAAAGTTGGAGTTGAGATGTCGGAGGTGATTGCCAAAATACCTATTACCCACAAAATAATAACAATAATAATAATAATAAATCCAACAGTGAAGTCACTGAAGTAGAGATTAGATCCTACGAACTACGAAGTCGTTGAAGTGAAATGAAGATCAAACCAAATCACCAGAAGCAAAAACCAAATCAAATCAAAAAATTATATGCACAAAATACAAATCATCCACAGAAGTAAAAACTAAACCAAATCAAATTGCGAAAATCACCCACATCAATAAATTATATGCACAAATCAAGCTATAGAGAACTTCTAATGCGTCTGGCAGTCTACTACTTTTTCACAAGATTAATGAAAAAAAAAAGCAAAAAAAAAAAAAAAAAAAGAGATCAAGCTACTCTCCCAATCCCAGCTCTGCCACGTCCACCTCGTGCCGTTAATCAGATATTGTGAAGAGTTAAAGACCAAGATGAGATGATGAACCTCGGCTCGTGGGACTCTCCGTGATCATCTCCACAAAACAAAAGCCCCACCTCTTCGGCTCTTCCATGGAAGTTGCATATCAAGAATTGCATCGGTGCTGCTCGTTGTGCTGTTGGCTGGAGCATCTTCAATCTTCACTGTGGTGCGAAGGAGAGGAAATGGGTGGAGGCGCTGGAGAGGGAAGAGAGAAGATCATAAATGTGTAGGGTTTTAAGGAAAGAGATAAATTTATATTCTATTAAAAATTGTATTGTTTTAGGTTTTCTAAAAAGAAAATGCAAAATGTGAAATGGGACATGAGGGACTCGAACACAGGTTCTCTGAGAACCAAAACCGTGCCTCAACCATTATGCCACTTGGCTATCTAATGTTTATTTTATAATATATAATATATAAGGTATAAATAATCGGAGTTCGGAGTCGGAATCCGGAGCCAACAAGGCCTCTAGACTCTGACTCCGAGTTCCGAAACCTCCGACTTAGTCGGAGTCAGAGGGTTGTTGGAGTTCAGATGGAATCTGAATATCAGAAATTTTGCCCACCCCTACTTCACAAGATAACATCAATAGTAGCAACACTGTCCCTCCTAATTTGATATCTAACATAAAGAATTTACTCTCAGTTAAGAAAACAAGTTGGAAGAGAAGAGCCTGAGAGTTGCCTCAAAATAGGTCTACTGAGCCTTTTGGTTTAACAAAAGAAACCAAGAAGAGAGATTGCAGTAAAATTCTGAGGGGTTCACTACACCTCCATGGCACTTAAAAACCAAAGAATCAGGATAATTCCGATGAGAGCAATCCTACTATTTCAAAGGTGGTAGCTCCTATGTAGCCCCACCAATAGTCATGATTTGCTTAAGTTGGAACTGTTGATGGCTTGGAAACCCTAGAATAGTTTGAGAACTTCACCATTAGGTGAGTGTTAAGGACCCAGACTTTGTTTTCCTTATTGAAACAAAGTGTAATAGGAATAAGGTAGAGCTTATAAGGGATAAGATTGGTTTTAAGCACAACTTTGTAGTTGATAGCAAGGGGTTAAGTGGTGGTATTGCATTTATGTGGAAAGATCAAAATGATGTTGAATTGGAGACCTACACTAAGTTATATTTCTCTCAAAGTGCCTCTCCGAGAAATAAGTAAGAAGATGTTTCTAACTGGCTTTTATGGAAACTCTGAAGCCTAAAAAAGAATTACTAGCTAGAACCTCCTTAGAGGGTTGACGCCACATGATGACATTGCTTGGTTATTCATAGGTGATTTCAATGAGATTTTACACCAACATGAAAAACAAGGGGCTGCAGTGAGACCTTATGGATTGATGGAGAATTTTAGAGAAACAATTGATGACTATGGTCTTGGTGAGGTAAATTTTCAGGGGGACTTTTTTACCTGGAGCAACAAAAGAGAAGGAGGAATTTCATTAAGAAAAAACTGGATAGAGCTCTTAGAAATTAGGCTTGGTTTAGTATGTTTACAAGTTTCAATGTAGTTACTCTAGCTGCTCAGAGTTCATATCACTGTCCAATTCTACTTATTGCTAGCAATGAAGACCTGAGAGGGAGGAAGTTGACACGACCTTTCATATATGAGGCATGCTAGAGCAAAAGAGAGGAATGCTATGAGATGATAAGCAAAGCTTGGGTTAACACCATTCATCAATTTTCCAGGATACAAGAAACTACAAATGGTCTAAAAAGATGTAGGGATAATCTTATGAACTGGAGTAAAGCTTCCTTCAAGAACCAAAAGGAGCTCATAAATGCAAAACTCACTCAACTTAAAATAGCTACAAGAGGCCAATGCAGGTGATTGTAATGAAAGTATAAAAAACCTAACGAAGGAGGTGGACAGATTGATTGAAGAGGAAGATGTGAAGTGAAAGCAAAGAGCCAAACAACAATGGCTAAAAAGAGATAGAAACGCAAGATTCTATCATATGTGTGCCAACGAGAGGAGGAAGACCAGCACAATCATGAGAATATCATATGAGGATGGAAGGTTAGCTAATACACCTAAAGAGGTGAGTCTTATGTTTCAAAGTTTTTTTCAGCATCTATTTACATCATCAAATCCTGTAAGATAGAGGAATGTATTCATCATCTTAAAACTATAGTTACTAATGAAATGAATGCTTTATTGACTTTAAAAATCACTGCCTTTGAAGTAGAAAGTGTAATTTTTCAAATGAATGCTTTAAGCTCTCCAGTTCCAGATGGTTTTTCTATTGCTTTCTATTAAAATCATTAGATTGTGGTGAGGTTTGATGTATGTTTTGTAGTACAAGAAGCTTTTCAATCTGGACTTTGGCCTAGTGGTTTTAATGCCACTCACATTGCATTAATTTCTAAGGTAAAAAATCCTACTGAAGTGACTGAATTCAGATCTATTAGTCTCTGCAATGTCATCTATAAGATCCTTGCTAAAGTGCTGGCAAACAGATTGAAGAACATCCTTCCTACGATTATCTCACCTACACAAAGTGCCCTTGTGCCTGAAAGATTAATCATAGACAACATTATCTTGCCATATGAAGTAATGCATACCATGCAAAGCCAATTAAAAGGAAAGGAAGGCTATATGGTTTTGAAGTCTGATATGAGTAAGGCTTATGACAAGATTGAATTGACTTCTTTGAAAGTAGTCATGATGAAAATGGGCTTTAATTACAAATGGATATAGGTTATTATGAGATGTGTATCTACAATCTCATATTCTCTTATTATTAATGGGATTCCTCAAAACCCCTTCCTTCCCTCTCAAGGTATTAGACATAGTTATCCTCTTTCATCCTATCTTTTTATTTTGTGTGCTGAGTTACTAAGCACTCTCCTTCAAATGCAGAAGCCTCAAGTGCTCTTACAAGAGTGCCTTTAGCTCGAAACTAGATGCGTATTAGTCACTTTTTCTCTATAGATGACAATCTTCTATTCTGCAAGGCCAGCCCTTTGGAGTGGAGCAAGTTATTGCATTTTTTGGAAACTTATGAGCAAGCCTTAGGTAAAAAACTAAACAAAGAAAAAACCTATATTTTGTTAAGCAAAAACACAAGGGTAGAAGCTAAGGAGCTCATTACACAAGTAGTTGGGATTAAGGTTGCATTTGGATAGTCAAGTGATCTCAAATACTCTTTGAAAAGTAGTAAAAAAGTAATAAAAAAGTATTGAATAGTAATACAAAATAGTAATAATAAGTCTACACAGCCTTATGAAAAGTACTTAGGCTTACCAGCACTGGTTGGCAGGTTTAGATCAAAAGGCTTCAAGAACATTCTAAATAGAGTGAGAGGCAGAATTAGCAATTGGAAGATGAAATACTTGTCCCAAACTGAAAAAGAGATACTCCTCAAGGCTATGATTCAAGCTATCCCTACATATTGCATGAGAGTTTTCAAGATTCCTAAAAACATGCTAGTAGAGCTAAACAGAATTATGCAGTAATATTGGTGGGGTCAGAAAACTGAAGAAAAGAAAATCCATTGGTGCTCATGAGAAAAAATGGAAAATGCTAAAGTAGTGGGAAGACTTGGATGTAGAGATCTAGAATAGTTTAACCTTGCCATGTTGGCTAAGCAAGGTTGGTGGTTGCTCCAGAATCCACATTCACTAGCTGCTAGAGTACTCTACCAAATATTTTTCAAAAGATGATTTTTTAAAACCTGGATAGTGTAGAAACCTCTCTCTTATCTGGAGGAGTATTATGGTAGCAAGGCCTCTGATTGAGGAATGGCTCTTTTAGTGTATTGGTAGTGACAAATCCACCAAAATTTGGCATGATAAGTCACTTCCACATCCAACTTCCTATAGGATTTAAAGTGGAGTTAAAAGCCTAGTATGACTTTTTCTCTTAAACAAAATATTTTCAAACAGTATTAAAGGTTGAATAATTCTCTAGTATCTATTTTATGTGTGCTTTGGACTCTAAACATTTGGAAAACCTCTAAAAGTACAGTCATATTGTAATTTCTCATTGAATATAAATAATATATAGAAAGTATGATATTGATTCAAGAAAAATTCTACTTATTATCTCATACATTATATATCAATATGTGATTTATCTTTTTATTTAAACACAAGCATATTAATATCTAAATATATGTATTTAAATAGAAAAATAAAAATAATAAATTGCATGTTAATGCATGATATGAGATGATAAATAATATGGAAAATTCTATGGAGACTGAATAGGTCTATAGATAGAACTAACCGATCACTCCAAAATATTTTTTTTCCCTTAAATAATAAGAAAAATATTTCTTAACAGTTAATTTAAATCATTTCTTAACAGTTACGAAGAAGAAGGAAAAAAAAAAAAAAGATAAAAAATAAAAAATAAAAATAAATTATAAATTATAAATTAAAAAATAAAAATAAAAATAAATAAAAAAAGGAGAGGAAAGCACCTATCGGTGCAAATGCCTCGGTAGAACATCGGTCTACCTAGCATTTTTCAAATAACATCTCTCTTTATTTAATATTTTTTGGCATTGGTAAGTTGGAAGTCATCCCCCGAGCTGTACGAAGTGCCGGGCTCTCCAGCCTTCGGTGTCCTTTTCAGTTTCGTATATAGAATATCAGTTCCGTTTGCATCTGGCTCCATCCGACTCTGAGGTGCCATATGTTTTCCATGTATCTCCTCTAATTTCCAAGCGGTTTTTTCTAATTCTTTCATTCTATTTCACTGTTTTGGTTTTCGGCTCTCGCTCAAAGTTGTGGCCTCCTGCAGTTACTCTTTTTCTTTATCAGAAATTCTTCAATGGATATGGAAAATGATAAGGAACCCTTTGCTAAGCAGAATGACCAAAGCGCTTCCACTACCAGCAAAGATGATCCTTCCACTCGACGGGTACTTTGTTTTCGTTCCTGTGCTTACACTTCTGTGCTGTGTCTGCCTTTTCTTTATCATTTGTAGTGAAATTCATAGACTTGTGTCACCAAGTTGGAACTTGGAAATGGGGTTTGCTTTTTACTCGCAAAATATTTGATTGGTACCCGTACCCTGAATCCCTTCTATTTTTTTTTTGGTTCGCTGACATGAAGTATAATCTCCTCTGTGTGTGTGTGTGTGACTTAAATGTTTTGTGGTTTTTTCTCCTTCTTAAGGGGTGTAGTTTTTACCAATTTTCCAGTTGAAACTAGCTTAATAACATATTTAGCGGGCCCTCTTGTAATTCTCTGATATAATGGTTTCTAAGGATCCATTTTACAGTCGTTTCAAGATTACGGGATTGGGAAAAAACTGGTTTTAACACAACATCCGGACAGAAAACCTGGAAGAAATTCTGTCTTAATTCCATTGTCAACTGACTTGCACAGTAATCTTCAGTTGTATCTGGGACACTCAGCAAACCACGAGTTGCACTTTCTAGAATTGGATTTTAAAGCACCGATTTGTAAGTGTGCAAGATTACATATAGGCTTGTACCAAGCGTACACAATTAATCTAAAACCATTTTAACGCTCATAGGTTTTTGGAGATTTCAACTCAAGTCTTCTGGGAATTTTTCTCATTGAAATTATAGGGAGTTTTTCTCATTGAAATTATAGGGTCACCAATGAATTTCAAACTGAAAAATTCTACTGTCAATTTGTCATTTCATATTTTGCATGACCTTAATTCATGGCCCTTTTGCTTGTGCCTCAATGCTGTGCGGCACTGTCAATTTGACATATACATGTGTGGCAATTTAAATTGTTGGATGCTATTTCTCAATAGTCATTTTTTGTAATTTCTCCATGTAGGATTGATATTCACGTATCACCATTAGGTTGATTACAAAAACTTAATGAGTGTTTTTCTTTCATGCTGATTCAAGGAAGTGTTTGTTCTATTTATCCTTCATAGGTTGAAGAATCGAGCGAAATTGTTGAAGAAACCTCACCTGGTCAACACCAGAGCCCAAAACATCTTGAATCAGAGAAAGAATCAATGGTTATTGAGGACACCAAAGAGGATTATTTGAGATTAAGCATGCCCCAAACACCATGTCGTACTCCCAAAAGAGTAAATTTTTCTCCATTACCGAGCCCTAGCTCTGTGAAAGTTAATTGGTCCCCAGGGCCCTCTTCATCAAAAAATAAACTAACCATAAAAACCCTTCTACCAAAACTAACTTTCAAACGTCAAAGTAATACTTTAGACATCGAGAAGGCAGCCATTATGCAACTCGGAGATTCACCTGCAGGGATATGGGAGAAGCGTCCAATTTCAAGGACATTGTCTCTTACAAAGTTATTTACATCAAAAATGAATACAGCATCATCCTTACCTGTAAGCCCAATCAGTCACTCAAATCCAGAGTCCATGCATGGAGGGAACGTGATGAGTCCATTAAGTTCTGTTGTAAGTATTAACTGCTTCGCTTGCAAACTGATTATTTCATTTTTGAGTGCCTTAAATGATCATGTTGTGTTATGGAATGCTTTAACATTATAGATGGTGATCATCATTGTGACAGAATCTTACTTTTTTTATGGTTCCAGTTTATGCATCTTATAACTCAAGTTTATTGTGTAGATGAAGAAATTCAGTTGACTATTCACACAAAAAAAAGTAGCAAAATCACATTTAAATTCTTAACTATTTGAAAATTTCATGATTTAAGGACATTGGTGCTGCTGCAATCCTATTGTATATTTCTTTAGTTTTTCTGTACATAGTTGACTTTACTTTCTTGCTGATGCTTTATGATATTCTAGGTTAATACCAAGTGTCTGTGTTGTTCAGAATTCTTTTGTCAAAGTCTTGTATGGTTGACAACTTAGATAGCATGCAAAGCATTTCTTGACTTTCCATCTTCTTCGGTGCTATATATTCCCCCCCTTGCCCACCCATGCATAGGTGTTGCTCTTGTATATGTCCCATGTACTTGGCTTTGCATTTTTCAATAAAATTCATATTTACCGATAAAAAAAAAAAAAAAAAAAAAATACTCCTCAGGTCAATACAGAACATGTTCATTACATAGAATTTTTTTTTTTTTTTTTGATAAGATAATATTTATAAGATGGAAAAAAGGTTGTTGCCTAGGACACATTTTCCCATACGAAAGGTTGTTATCAAAGTTATGATTACAGTGGTTTTAGGTATAGTTTGACCAGGGATGATTCTAGTAGGTTCACCAGTCCAATGGTGCATCACACGTTTCATTGGCAGAGCCTAACAAGGGTACCTAGAATTTAGTTGTATCCATTCTATCTTTTCTTTTTTTATAAAAAAATAAAAAATTACTCCTGCATTTGTGGTCTATAGCTCACTGCTTTGTTAATCCCTCTCTACGCTTAATGTGTCTCTTAAATTCATTAAGCAGTCAAAGTGCACTGCATCCAGAGTGGCGCATGACCTCATGATACTTTGTTGTCAACTTTCAATCCTATTTTTGTTAAGATTTTATCCATATATTGTATTTTAGTTAACTAATCTATTTATTATGCATTGTAATTTGGCATGTTGAAATACCTATCAAAAAAATTTGGCATGTTGAAATCTGTCCAATATACATATCTTCCACTTCTCTACTTGATTCTTACGTAATTACTCGCTATACAGAAAGGAGGGGGCTGGAAATCTTTTCACCGTTCTCGTTCAGTCCCTGAGCTTAGCAAAGAAGGAAGCTTGTCTGTACGTGGTGGTGGTTTTCGTGTAATTCTCACCACACCACGAAGGGCTGAAGGGGCTGTCACTACAACAACAAAGACATCCCTAGAAGATGATATGGGTAAATTTACTCTCTTACACTCTCTCTCTCCCCCTTCTTCATTGAGAAGTTATGTTTGAAAATTAATTCATGCAATTATTCTTGCTTGTTATCAAATATAATTCAAAATCAACAGAAGGCCTTTGCTGGTTTATTGGCTGCTTCAACTTAAAAATTGTGGTGAACTGCACTTAGCTCAGTTACAACGAGCTGCATATCCTAGAAATGGTAGCAAGACATTAGTGCGAATGTGTTTCACCAAAAAGTACACTATAAATGTGAAAGTATGGAAAATATCACTTCTTTGCTGCCTTTCTGGATTCATGGCTCCTATTGGTCGAGCCGTCTCTGTTATAGAATCTCCTACTATAAAAAAGAAGAATCTCCTACTGTATGTAAATAGAATAATGCTAGATATAGCCATGGGTTGTGCGAGCGCCAGACTCTTCTTTTGAAACCATTAAAAAATTAATTTTTTCATGCGGGTCTCATATTTACTCATTTTTTTCAAAAGGAGTGCAAAGCTCCATGACTACAAATATCATTTCTCATGTAAAAATATATGGTCTTATGAAGGGCCTGTTCGATGTACCTGTTTATTTGCATATTTTAATTATATTTTTTGTAGTATATCCCCTATCATTTATCAAGAGGATAATCATCATGGCAATCATCTGCACAAGGCTAGTTAGGATATATACTAATTGCCTGCAGTTTCAGATTTCAGTTTTTAGTTCTGACCCAATTTTGTAATGCACGATAACCAACCTATACCTTATCTTAGTCTTGTGGTTCAGATGGGAATGGTGATAAGGGTGAAGATATTCCTGAAGAAGATGCTGTTTGTAGAATCTGCTATGTTGAACTGGGTGAGGGTGCTGACACCTTCAAGTTGGAATGTAGTTGCAAAGGTGAACTTGCTTTGGCCCACAAAGAATGCGCTGTAAAATGGTTTAGTATTAAAGGTAATAAAATATGTGATGTGTGCAAGCAAGAAGTTCAGAACCTACCTGTCACGCTTCTACGAATTCAAAACTGTCAGGTCCTTAACTTGCAAGAGAGTGGTCAACAAGCTGATGTTCCTAGATATAGGCAAGTAAAAGTTCTCCATGCTGCTTAGTAGCGGGCAAGGATATCCTGATTTGTCTTTATTTCTTTCATTGTTTTCCTGCTGAGGTCTCCAAACAAAGGCTTACAATTAAACTAAATACAAGTTTTATTTTTTTTCATTGTCTTGGTACATAGATTTGAAGACTAAAGACTATAAGTTAAAAATGTTGGTTGACAATTAAACAATTTGAAAAGACATGACATTGATTTTTCCGGTAGTCATCTGTAATTTTACTTGCCAAATTAAATAGTCTTGAAAGTATGTCCGAAGTTTGTTTAATATCATCTTCTAACATTATATAACTGGAAGTTAATACCATACTTTGTCAGGATATGGCAGGATGTTCCAGTTCTAGTCATTGTCAGCATGCTTGCTTACTTTTCATTTCTGGAGCAGCTTCTGGTAAGTTCATTGACTTCCAAATTCTTTATTACAAGCCTATGGTTCCTAATATTATGAGGTGAACAGATTTCAACAATGGGATCCGGTGCAATAGCCATATCTCTACCATTTTCCTGCATATTAGGTCTTCTTGCATCCATGACAGCCACAACAATGGGTAGGCTGACTTTGTATTCTGTATGGACAATGCTCTGCGTGAATGAATCCTGCCATGATAGCGTTATACTGACTCTGACTTTCATGTTTAGTACGCAGAAAATATGTCTGGGTTTATGCGGCCATTCAATTTGGTCTGGTGGTTCTCTTTGGACATCTTTTTTACTCATTGGTAAGGAATTCTTCAATCACTAAGATTATGTCAAGGCTTGTTAATCTCTCTCTCTCACAAAGGGTAACCAATTATGAGTTCTAGGTTTGAACATTGTCGGATCCATATCTAATATGTAAGGTTAGGTGATCCTTTTAAAGTGTTTCATATGCTTTTCTGGGATCTACAGGTTCATATCCAGTCCGTTCTATCTGTTCTCATTGCCACCCTTGTTGGGTTTGGAGTTACAATGTGTGGACATTCTATCCTTGTTGAGGTTTGTAAGTGGAGGAGGTCTTTGTCTCAATCAAATCAACAGCAGGGTTCTCAGGAGGTGACGCAGCCAGATCAATTGCCTGAAACTGCAGATCAATTTCAGGTGGATCCTCATCACCATGTAAGTGGAAGGGGAGATGTAGAAGCTATCCCTAGAAGCTGATGGCGGGTATTTTAGAGTTCATAAATGCCACAAGTAGTGCAGCATTAAGGAGGGTGGGTTTTAGCTGTGTAAATACTAAATGATTTTTAGTCCACCAAAAAAAAAAAATACACTACATGATTTTATGTTTTGAATTCTGTAGTTTCGTGTTGGCTATTGGGTCTAGTGCATTCAATATAATAAGACCAAATCCTAACCCTCTTCTCTGAAGAAAGGGGGAGGAGATGTGTAACTGATTGTAATATTCTTGTGAATTAATAAAGATGCATGAAAATTCTACAATACTATTTCCGACTGCAGGTTTTTATTCAGTTATTGCTCTAGGATTGCTTTTCTATTATGAAATTATAAGATTGATCCTAAGTAACACCTAGAGGTGGTGAATAGGTGCATGTAACAATTCCTCCAATTTTAATTTCTTAGATATCGAATCAGCCCATATGAATCAAATCACAATATTAAATAAACATAAATAGAAATGATAAAGCAAAACAAGCCAACCACAAGACAATGATTTTTTTATAACAAAGGTAAAACCACTTTGGGGCAGCCTACCCATATTAAGAGCCCCAAATTAGAAATGCAATGTTAATTGTAAAGAAAGAACATTTCAATTTTTTAAGGAAATAAGCACCTGCGTCCAAACAAGTGGCCAAAATCTAGACATAAAATAAGGACGTAATAGGGGTGCCCTTGAACATACTAATGGGCCCCAATTGATACAATATAAACAAGTTAACTAATACTACACTAAAATAAGTCCATATTCGCTAAGACAGCCCACAACAACATAGGCCCATGATCCATGCCCATTAGGCTAAGTTCTCTCTCCCCATACTTGTTGACTACAACTCTATCCCCATGAGATGGGCTTGAACCCTGAAGCCCTTAACATCTGCTCCCCTTCTCAGAAGACCTTGTCCATAAGGTTGAGGTATTGTTGGCGGAGTTGCTATTCCAGAACCCAAGTGGAGTCTTCTTCAAGAGTGTTGCTCCACTTCTTGACTGCTTACATTAGGGCTAGAATTTCTTTCTCATAAGTAGATAGGTCCAAAGCCTTTCCCTTGAGAGTATGGCTAAGGTAGGCTAAGGATTTGCCCTCTTGCATCAATACAACACCTATGCCCACCCCTAAGGCATCACATTCTATAAGGAATGATGTTTAGAGAAATTAGATAGGGTTAAAACTGGGAGTTTAGTCATGGCTGCTTTTAACACTTAAAAAGCCTTTGAAGCTACCACAATCCATTAGAAGCTATTCTTCTTTGGTAGAACAATGAGGGGTGCATCCAATAATCTATAATACTGAATACATTTTTTGAAGTACCCCGTGAGGCCCAGGACCCCTCAAGGATTTGAGGGATTTAGGTTGGGGCCAATCCACCATGGACTGAATTTTATAAGGGTTAGCCTTCACCACTTCAGTTGAGACTAAGTGACCCAAGTACTCTATTTCTTTGCATCCAAACTTACATTTACTCCTCTTAGCAAATAAGGTATCTTCTACTAAGGTTTCCAGGACCAATGTCAAATGCAATATATGCTCTTCCTTGGTTTTACTATAAACCAAAATTTCATATAAAAAATACAATGAAAAACCTCCTTAGATAGGGTTGGAACATTTCATTCATTAATATTTAGAATGTGGCTGGGGCTTTTGTCAACCTAAAAGGCATCATTAAAAATTCATAGTGGCCTTGGTGGGTTCTAAAAGCTGTTTTTTGGACATCCTCGTCTCTTGCTCTTATCTGGTGGTATCCCAAACAAATGAAAAAATGGTAGCTGCATGTAACTCATCAAGTAGCTCACCGATGACTAGAATAGGGAACTTCATTATTTAGTGCACAGTAGTCCACACACATTTGCCAACTACCATCTACCTTCCTAACAACAGTGAAGGGAGGAAAATGGTAACTGGCTAAGTCTAATAATCCAACAGGCAACAGTTCTTAAACTATTTTCTCAATTTTTGATTTCTGGTAGAATGGGTATATGTAGGGTCTCACAATGATGGGGGCAATTCCATCTTTGAGCTTAATGTGGTGATCATGAGTTCTATTTGGTGGTAGCCCCTTGGTCTCATCAAAAACTTTCTTGAACCTTTACAATACATTTTTTAAGTGAGGGGGTATTGGTACTTCCTCTTTTTCTGGTCCCACTTCAAGAACTCATAGGAAAATTCCTCTTTGTTTTACTTTAGTCAATTAAGACAAATCCACTCTCTCCACCCATTCTAAATGGTTAGGGTTCAGACCTATAAGAGTGATTGATTGCTTGCCCAGAGTGAATGTAGGGCAGAAAAATCCCGTAGGGCTTGACCTAGTGTTCTAAATCACTAAATTTCCAACATTATGTCATATCTTCCAATGGGTAGCAGAAAGAAATCTGTAGCAAAATGATGCCCCTGCACCAAGAATTCTGCCCCCTCCAGCTTACCTTCATTCTAGAATCTCTCTCCATTTGCTACCCTAACTTCTATTTGGAAGTTGTGGGTATTTCCTATGTTGATCAAAATTATCACAAATTTTTCCTTCACTTTGCCCAACATTCACATGGTCTTTGGATTAAGGGAACCAATAATGGCATATAGAGAGATCAAGTGCTCCCTTCTAGGACTTTGCACCACAATTTTCCCCTCTTCTGACTATTGTTCCACAATCTCCTCTTCCCCCACATCTCCTTCTTGGGAAAACTCCATTCCCTCCATGATGAATAGTCTAACATTCTTGCACTTATTATCAAGGTTCTATTTTTTCATCACAAAAGTAAGAAATTCCCTTTTCCCTTCTCTCCTTCGTCTCAGCCACACTTAATCTTTTGGATGGGGTGAGTCTCATTAAGAGAGAATCCTTTGGAAGCTAGAGAGTCCCTCATTGGCTTAGAAGATGATGACACAGAACCCCCCCAGTTACTCCATTTCCTTGAACTATTAATATATTATTACAGCTTACCTTCACTCCAGAATCTTTCTCCATTTGCTACCCTAACTTATATTTGTTCTGCTAAGCCTTATTGGTCAAGGAAGTTGTGGGTATTTTCTGTGTCGATCAAAATTATCACAGATTTTTCCTTCACTTTGCCCAACATTTAAATGGTCCTTAGATTAAGGGAACCAACAATGGCATATAGAGAAATCAGGTGCTCCCTTCTAGGATTTTGCACCACAATTTCCCCTTCTTCCAACTCATGTTCCACATTATCCTCTTCCCCCATATCTCCTTCTTGGGAAAACTCCATTCCCTCCATGATGAATAGCCTAACCTTCTTGTACTTATGGTCAGGGTTTCATTTTTTCATCACAAAAGTAACAAATTCCATTTTCCCTTATCTCCTTCATCTTGGCCACACTTACCTTTTGGATGGGGTGAGTCCCATTGAGAGGGAATCCTTAGAGAGTCTCTCATAGGCCTAGAAGATGATGAAACAAAGCCCTCCTCCCCCCCCCCCTCCCCCCTTCTCTCTCCAAGTTACTCCCTCTCCTTGAACTATTAATATATTATACCTGAATTTTTGCTAACCCAAAGGTAGAATTTAGGTTGTGTGGCTTGAGCATCATTATGGGAAGTCTAATTTCATTTTTAAGCCCACTCAAGAATCAACTAAGCTTATTACTCTCAGAAAGACCTTACGGTGATTAGAAAGTATCTCAAATTGTGTCATGTAGGTTGCAATAGTGTAGGTTTGCCTCAATCTTGTAATAGCCTCCATAATATTATCATAGGATGAGCTCCCAAACCGAATCTATAGAGCTTGGATGAAAGAGTCCTAAGTGTGGACGCTGTAAGTCTCCTCAGCATCCTAGAACCACACAAGTGTATTATTGTGATACCCCATATGATGTGTAAGGGTAGGTGGTATATGTGATCCTACATTGCTTAGGAATGAGAAGTTCTTGCACTTTCTAATGTTCTAATAGAGCTCCAAATGTATCATTGACTAGTCCTTTTGGAGTAAAAGTCATATGAATTGGGTCTTTCTTTTGGGTGTTACAAATGGTATCAGAGTATATCCCAACCAAAAATGTGTCTCCTACGAAGGACAGGTCCGACGAAGACATCGAGAATTTAAGTGAGGGAGATTGTGATACTCCATATAATGTGTAAGAGTAGATGGTGTATGAGACCCACATTGCTTAGGAAGGATAAATTCTTGCTCTTTATAATATTCCAATGAGGCTCCAATTGTATAATTGATTAGTCCTTTTAGAGTATAGGGCATTTAGTTTGGATCTTCTATTGGCGCATTACAAATAGTATTAGAGCATATCCCAATTAGAAATTTAGGACTTGAGCCATGCTACCTACGAAGGACGGATCCGATGAGGACTTTGGGAATTTAAGGGGGGAGATTATAATACCCCATATGATGTGTAAGGGTAAGTCATGTATAGGATCCCATGTTGCTTGGAAATAATAAGTTCTTATTCCTAATAATATTCTAATGAAGCTCCAATTGTATCATTGAGTAATTTTTTTGGAGTATAGGCCATGTAGTTTGGGCCTTTCATTGGAGTGTTACAATCATCCTCCATGTAAAAGGAGGACATCAAGATGATCTTCAGGCGGTCTGGCATTGGATGTATAGAAAAATAATGACTAACCTTGTATACTCAACAGGTTGGATTTTCCCCTTCAAACCTTGGGAAACCCAACTTAATGGAGTGTAATTGCATTCGCCCTGAAGCTCTAGAACTGCCTATATGTATTTCTTCCTCATGTATTTTATTGTAAGCATGCCATGCGTGAGTGTGCACTCCATTTAGTGTTTCCACTAGTAGATCCATTTTCTTTGACAAATCTTCCAATGATTTCTAATGCTGTTCTCTACCCTTTACTTTTATAGGTCTTGATGTTGTTTCATCCAGAACACCAAATTCTCAAGTTCCTTAAACATAGTACCTTCTATCATTCTTAAGTGCTTCAGACACAAGAATCGATGGCTGTGATACCAAATTGTTAAAAGCCCTAAATTAGAAATGCAATGTAAATTGTAAAGAAATAAGAACACTAAAATTTTTCAAAGAAATTAGCACCTCCAAATTGGCGTTAAGCCTTGTATTCTCTTCTCTGTGTAAGATCCATCACCTTCTATTCAAACAAGTAGCCAAAATTAAAACAGAAAATAAAAAATGACAAGAGTGCCCTTGAACATGCTACTGGGCCCCAAATGATACAATGTAAACAAGTTAACTAATACTATGCTAAAATAAGTCCATATTCACTAAAGCAGCCCACGACAACACAGGCACACGATCCCTGCCCATTAGGCTAAGTTCTCTCTCACCATCCCTGTTGACTACAACTCTGTCCTCGTGAGATGGGTTTGAACCCTAAAGCCCCTAACAACCCGGTACAAACCAATTCCCCTATTTGAAGATAATTACAAATTTCGTACAAACCCTTTGTAATATGGGTCTCTTATTGGTCATGACAAAACAATCAACTTTCCTACTCCAATAGTAGCCAAAGCATCTACTAATCTTTAAACTTGGCTTCTTTCTCTTGAAACCTCCAATGGCTGAATTAACCTCAAATCACAAGTATCACTATCTTTTTATTTTGTGTGGTTTACAAAAACTCCAAAATATATTATTCTTATAAAAGTCTCAAAATGCTTTATCTCTCTTGACGCACTTAGGGTTGTAATCGAGTCAAGTTGATATAGTCTTTGATTGCTGAGCTTTGCTCAACTCAAAAAAATATAACTCAAAATTTTGATCTAATCTTTGTTTGGGCACGGCTCGTGGGCTAAGCTCTCAATTCAAGCTTGAGTTTGAGCTTGACCCAAAAATGAACCAGCTCGACTTAGCTCCGCTTGAATTGTTTATTTTTTATTTTTTGAATAAAATTTAATAATTATAAAATTAGAGAATTTGTAAAAAAAAAAAATCTAAATTTAATACTAACAAGTAGACCTTATATGGAGTTAGAAAATTGCAAAATCTTATAAATAATTAATATGTAATTAGTTGATATTTATCCAGAATAACTATATATTATGTAAACACAAATTACTAATACGATAAATAAATTTCATATATGGTTTATACATACTAGTATATGAAATTATGAAATCTTATCGATTAATTATTATACAAAATATAAAATAATTACAATAATTTAATGTCTTTAGTACTTAAGTAAATAACATATAGTTTTGAAATATATTTAATATATAGGCATAAGTGACTGCACATATGTAATCATGTTACATGCTATATATTTATTTATAAAGGTTCTATGATATATTATTAGCTAATATATATCTCTCTCTCACCTCTGTATATATATATACACAAAGATGTATGCATCTATATATTAATTTTCAAATGAGTTTTAATTAAATCAAACTAACTAGTTGAGTCAGATATAAACGAGTGGGCTTTAATGAGTCTTAACTAAGTCAAGTCGCGTTTAGTAAGGCATGTGTTATTCACTAATCAGGCATGTATCTGCTTTCATGAGAGATTTTTTTTTTTTCTTCCTCATGAGTTGAGCTCAATTTGATTTTAACCATGTAAGTATTGAGTGAGCTATCGAATAGATTAGTTGATTTATAACCTTATACACAGTTGAATATCATATCAATATTTGATTGGGTAACTTTATAGGCCAGTTTCGTGCTCCTTGAATGGTCCTTGAGTTGATCAAGCTCTTTTTAAATTTCAACATTGTATTCCTGATAATATGGTGGTGACTAGTAGTGATGGATTCCAGTACACAAATTCTTCTTCAAAATTCCAGATAACATGGTCTTTATCCAAACTTCAAATTCTATGATCTTCAAAGTCCTATACTTATCCAACTCAAATTTATTTAATCCAATAGAGTATGTGTTGGATAAATTTGATTTATTATTGCAAAATTGCAATCTTTTAAATCCGGAAATAACGACAGGTTCATAATGGGACATTAATGCTTCTTCAGATTTTGTGCAAACTTCGAATTCTGAGATCTTGAAACCTCCATTTCATCTTATACACAAATTTATCTAATCAAATAGAGCATTTATAAATACATTTGATCTCTTATCAATCCATATCCATTGTAGATAAATTTTATTTATCAACCCAAACCAAATAACAAGCGTTACCCATTGTTTTGAAATTGAATTTAGCCAATATTCAAAATAGCAATGATAAAATGAAAACCAAACTATAATTTATTTACAACTTATCAATAGATGAATCTTTTTTAAAATTTGAATACGTCAAATCAAGATCCAAATTAAACTAAATATTTTTAAAAGATATAAAGTTTAATAAAAAAAATTGTAGAAAAATTGTAAAGGAGTTATGATGATGTCTTCAATGCACATAAGGAATAAGTAGGGTGACAAAGGATCACCTTGCTTTAATCCTTTAAAGGGAGTAATAGGGCCTTTAGGATCCCCATTTATCAGAATGGAGAAAGAAATATTTTTAACACATCTCATGATTGCCCACTTTGCATGAAATCCCATCTTCTGCATTGTTGTTTCAAGGAAGTTCCACTCTATTCTGTCATACGCCTTGATCAAGTCTAACTTAAGAAATATATAACTAGTTCTCCCCACTCTCTTTTGTCTTAGGAAATACACAATCTCTTGGGCCACTAGAATATTATATATTCTTAATCTTACTAGGACCAGAGCACATTGGGAGCTAGATATAACTTGTCGGAGAACTAGCTTAAGTCTATTGGCCAACACCTTTGCCATTAACTTATAAACCACATTGCAGAAGCTTATTGGTAACCTGTGACTTTTTCGGGCCTTTTCTTCTTTGGAATTGAAGTAACATAATTATAGTATAAGGAGGTAGGAAACATACCAATGATCAAAGCCTTCAAAACTACAGAAGTTACTTCCTTACAAACAATCTTCCATTATTTATAATAGAAAATAGGCTCCATTCCATTCGGGCAGAGGCTTTTGTGGGGTTTATTTAGTGCAAGGCTCTAAAAACTTCTTCCTCAATGAAAGTCTTATTCAAAACTTAGTTCATATCCTCATTTATTATGCCTTCTAGCCCTTCCAAGAAATCCATATCCCCAGGGTGGTTGGAAGCTGTATAAAGATCCTAAAAGTAATCAAGAATCACTTTGTCTCTACTATCCTCTATGTGCCATACCTCTATTGCATCAGTCTTTTTATCTTTATCTCCACATAGTTTCTTCCCTCTCAAGCCAGCATTGTAGGTTTGCTCAAGCTTCATGTTGTTCTCCAATTCTAGTACTATTTGGGTCACTTGTCATTAATTGTTAGAGTTTGGATTTGGCTTGTTTGATATTTGTGTGACTTCTTTCGAAAACTTGATGGTTCCATGCTGTCAAACTTTTGTTGCAACAGTCTATTTTGTCCATAATTGTTTCAAAGTCAACATTCATTGTATCTACCTTCCAAGACTCTGCTATAATTTTCTCACAATCCTCAGGCTCCACCTCAATTGCCTCAAACCTACATAACTTTTTTTCCAAAAATTTGACTCGCTCCAAAATGAGCATCACAAAGACTATCTCAAGTGTAAGAGGATATTGCGTAATAATAAGGAATAAAATTTCTAGATCGTCTCCATAAGGAACTTGTGCTTAAAATCAAACTCATACAATGGTGGATAATATTTACAAAGAGAAAATAAAAGTAGTGATATGTACAATGAATGGAAGATAAAACTACTGAGATGAAGATTTTTAAATTAACATAATACAACTAAAAAGATAAAATAAAGAGATATGAAAAATGATTATGGTTTCAAGGAATGACTAAGATTTCAAGGATCCGTCTAATAATGTTGAATATTGTCTCCAATCTATCTACTTCAATTAAACTAGAATAATGATTTCATTTAATTAGAAGATTTAGCTGTTAAGGTTAATCACGAAAGATTAAGCATAAACAATTGATGATTAAAACATTCACAAATCTATTTGAATATTATAGGAATTCTTCAAGCATCCAATGTATCCGAAAATCACAATGGATCAAGATAAATATATAGATAGTCAAAGTTTCTAATAATAAAACCATTCAATCAATTAAACTCACAATAAAAACATTATTGTTGATTGGAAACAATATCTAAATCATTAGATTTTTCCTCTAACCGTAGTAAAATATAAGAAAAATAAATGACAAGAGTTAAATAAGTAAACAAAAATTAACAAGAACTGGAGAGGAGGCTACAAACAGAGGAGGAATGGTGGACCGCGACAGTGGTGTCACTCCACTGTGCTGTCCTCCTCTCCATGCTTGAGCTCTCTCAAAAACAAAGAAAACTAAGAGAAAACTAAATTACACCCTGAAAAAGACTCATTCTCCTCTCTCTTTTCTAGCCATTTCGTGCGTCCAAAAGAAGAAAAGGAAACAAAATAAATCTCCTAGCCGCATGTGTCCGTCCAAGAGTAAGAGAAGCGTGCATGAACATAGGCATGCTACATCTTACGTGAACCAAGAAAAAAAAACAGCTACATTCCATCTATGTCAAAAAGCTGCAGCGTTCCATGTTCCCTAGTATTCACGTGCTTCCTTCAGTTTTTTTTGTCTGTACCTTCAAGTCGTGCACTAGAGGTGTTTTGAACCAATGAATATTTGCTTTATTTGCATGGATCCTACCGAAGAACCAAGTGAAAAGCTCATGTGCTACCGTCCAAATGAAAAGCAATGTGCTGTCCCTATCCGTGCATCACTGTCTCATTTCAATGTTGCCTAAAAAGCTCCAGAGCTCTGCCTTCCACTTGCTCATTTCAGTCCCGCAGGAGCTGCAGTTTTTTTTTTTTTTTTTTTTTTTGTGCAAGTCAGTCTGAAAACTCTCAAAAGTGCCTTGCCTTTTTCTCTGTTGGTGTCTTTCGTATGGTCTGATTTAGGTTCGGTTTGGTAAGTGAGATGAGGATTTTGAGTTTTGAGATTTGAAAAAGTTAAGAAAAATTTGAATTATTTATTTATTTTTGTATGAGGATTTGGAAAAATTGTAATGATGAGATGAGAATTTTGAGTTTGAGATGAGAATTTTATGGTGCCAAACTAAACCTTAATGAGGCAAACCAAGGTGGTGAAGCTTTTTATAAGCGTGTTTTGACGCACGCATGGAGCATATTTCATTTTATTTCCGTGCGTCCATTTTCATGAAAAGCAAGAAAATTTGAAGTGGTATGAGCTCCATGTCCTATGAAGAAAAGAAAAGACTTCACTTGGTCTCATGGTCAATTGGTGGTCCCAAGTGTTGTTTCTTTTCTTTATCTCCCAGCGTGCGCCTTCCTCTTATTAAATTGTGCAGCGCCCGTCTTCGTTGGGTTGCTGGGACAGCACATGCGTGCT
Source organism: Carya illinoinensis (assembly GCF_018687715.1). Classification (NCBI taxonomy): domain Eukaryota; kingdom Viridiplantae; phylum Streptophyta; class Magnoliopsida; order Fagales; family Juglandaceae; genus Carya; species Carya illinoinensis. The sequence goes on from NC_056760.1 coordinate 34,886,119, forward strand.
ACTGGGAGTGAAGGTGCTGCTATGGAGGTGTTGAGCTTACGGATGAGTGGTTGGCAAGGAGGAAGATGTGATTGCTGTAAAAAAATAACAAAGATAAATAAATAAAAAAACAAAAATAAAACTAGACAAAAGAATGAAAAATAAAATATGAAAGTCTTGTGCATGAAATATTATTAAATCACAACTATTAAAATCAAGCATAAATTATGATATTAATCAATTTAAATCACAACTTAGATTTATGCCTATTAACCATTTTTTCATCTAAAATTAGTAATAATGTTATGAAATGAATAAAATATATTGATTCTAAATGTATGAAATATGTAATATTTCAATTCAATCACCCATCTTACTATGTTTTTCACCATTTAGTTGCAAGATGATGGGGATGTGGTCAAAATGAACTACCATCCCATGAATGACACTTACAGATGGGAAGAGAGTGCACCATACCTAGTTAGCCAGATATCGGTCTAGTCTTTCACTTATACCGTCCTGAGTTCTTCTCATGTTACACCAAGTAAACAGGACACCTGTATAACCCAAATCCTTTAGATTGCATTCATCCACCAGGGCTTTAAATTGTTCCATTTGTCTTTTAGATATCTCTCGCCCACCACTTTTCTCATTTCTACTTAGTATTTTATTAAAGTCTCCAAACACCAACTAGCCCGTATGATCTACGTCTTTTAGGGATCTCAAGAGTCTCCATGTCTTTTCACTCTTTGACGTATCCGGATGCCCAAACATCTCAGTTAAAAGCCACTGATTTGTACTCTCTCCATCTTCTTTTACACAGGTACTGATGTATTTTTTGAATAGCTTTTAACCGTTAGATTGAGCTCATCTTGCCACATCATGGCAAGTCCTCCACTTCTGCCCTTACCTTCCACTACCAAACAACAATCAAACTCCATTTTAAATCTTAGAACTTCCATTTTTCTAACTAACAGTTTAGTCTCTTGTAGAAACAAAACATCGGAAACAGGAAACTTCCTTCTTGATTAAATCATGAAGTGCACTAACTTCATTCACAAAGTTGCTCCCTTACCATTGACCTCTACTTTTATTCTTTTGTGAGTCCTCTATTAGAGATCAGAAGAAAGTTCTTCCCCTTCTTGAGCTATTCTCTTCTGGTTGTTTGTATAATTTTGTGGAAGGAATTGGGGTGTAACAATGCGACAAAGACTTTGCCACTTTTTACCCCTTGTGGGCTTGGACTGAGTAATGAGTTGGGCTATTGGACACTCTACCAGGGCCTGTCTTCTAAGACCACACTTTTTCTCTAACCCTTTAATTCTAAGACCATGCTCTTTCTTTAATCCTTTTATCCTTCCCCCTTTTGTGTATTTGAACCTCCTTTTGATTTTGGACATTTTTCTGCTTTCCTGTTAGTTACCAACATCTCAGCAAGTGTATTTCTACCAGAATCCTCGTTTATGGCAAGAGCAAATTTTTGGAGCTCTATTGGGATAACTTTCATTTTAATGTAATTGGCTTGTTCCTTAATTTAGGATATGTTCCTATCACAGCCCTTGCCATCTTGCCTTGGATAACTACTTTGTCAGCAAGATTTTTGTCCTCTTCATTTTTTCCATCCAAGGCAAGATCATCGAAGATCAGACCGGTGGTGAATTTCAATCTTCTTTATGGTTCTAGTCATGTTTTTCTCCCCACCTTTCCATATTTGCTCCAGCTCTCATCTACTGTCCAAATGGAAACTCTAGTGTAAATTGCACCCTTTTTTCATTTTTCTTGTTATTTCAAACATTTTTTTAAACATGTTTAAACATTTAAAAAAAATAAAAAAATACCGATACAATAATAATCACTTCAATAATCAGTAAATAAAAAAAAATTAAAAATTAAATTAAATACATTAGCGATCAAAATGAGTGGGCATACAAGTATTATTTAAAAAAAAAGAAAGGAAAAAAACTAAGAAAGTACTAAACAAAATGAGATCTAAAAAACAGTTTGAATGATCAACTTGTTTAAAGTTTTTTATAAGATTATGGAAATGCCAAATACATTAAAATTTACGAAAATGCTAAAAGATTACGAAGCTAACATTAATACATTGCGAATCGGAATGCAATTTGGAATTGGAATGAGGAATATGTAGAGGCGTAAAAATAAACTAAAAAATCGGCCCAGACAGGACCGAATTGCTTGGTTCGGTCCGGAATTAGTTTCTTCATTTTAAAAACAGGTCAAATCTAGTTCGAAATCAGTTTTATGTTTTCCAACACCAGACTGGACCGGTTCACATATTATATATATTATTAATTTTTAATATTATATATAATATATTTTATATTATATATAATTTTTTATAGATAATATATATAATTATGTATGAAATAATATATTATAATTTATAACATAACATTTTAATCTTAAACATGAATATTTATTTGATCATATGTTTTAAATATAAAATATATATACTAATACATTTTATTATCTAATAAATTCTCAACAAATTTCTTTTGATAAATGCATTAATAATACAAATACACTTAATATATTAATATCGAAAAACAAGACCGAATCAGACTGGAACTGGTAAAATCAAAAGTATCAATTTAAGGAGGTAACCGGTACGTAATCAATTTTAAAAAATATAAAACCGATGCTACAGGTTTGGTTTTAGATTTTGTTCAAAATTGGACCGGTTACACTCCTAGGAATATGGTATATAAGTTAGTACACCATAATAGAATGGAATTTAAAAGTGTGATAGTGATACCTACCACTCCATGTCTATCCAACCTTTACAAATTAGTATGAGGGACTTGGGCTATATTGGGGAACAGGGTGCTTGATGCTTAGGGTGTAAAAAAAATCCAGCAAACCGAACTGGACCAGCCCAATTGTGCTGGTTTTGGAACAGTTTGGTCCGGAACCCGTTTTTATAAACATAAAACCGGTCGGAACCAGTCCGTTTCCGGTTCTGGTTAATTTTGGACTAGACCAATACTGTTTATATATATATATATATATTTATTTATTTATTAATATTATATATAATATGTTTTATATTATATATAATTTTTTATATATAATATATAAAATAATATAAATTATAATTATATATAAGATAATGTTATTATAATTTATAAAATAAATGTTTAATCTTAAACATAAAAATTTAATTCATCATATGCTTTAAATATATAATATTATAAATATATATTATTACTAACATTTTATCATAAGAACTAAGAACTAAGAAGAAAAAAAAATTACTCAAATAGTTAAATATTATTACTAAATTTTGAATCTTTGATGGCCTAATAAACTTAAAACTCTCAATATTTTTTTTTATAAGTACATAAGGCATTAGTAGATAAATATAAATTATATATATTAGTATATAATTTATATTTATACAATTTACATTTTATGACCTAATACTAAATACTAATAGTCTAATATTATATTACTAATTTACTATTAATATTATACTTTCAATCTATGTATAAACTATAATAAACTAATACTCAATTACTATACTAATATTAGTATATAAATCACTACACTAAATAATCACATATAAAATATATAGTCACCGTAGTCTATTAATAATATAGTTATAATAATCACTATAATTAATACTAATATTAATAATGATACTAATGGTCTAATAAAATATTACTATTGGTAATATACTTTAAGTCCATTTATAATCTTTAATCACGTAAAAAGTAATCACATAGATACTAATACTAATATTCTAATATAGACTATATTTATACTCATACTAATATAATTATACTAAATCACCAAAACTAATACTAATATATAGCTATACTAATAGTCTAATATTAATACTATTATATAGTCTAATATATTATATAGCTATAACTAATACTAATATATATACTAATACTAATAGTCTAATATAGACTTATAGTTATAGTATTAATACTATATTGCGTTGTTATATTCTTTAATTTATTATTTATAACTATATAGTCTATTAGTCTATTATATATACATATATAGTCTATTATATTAATACAAGTTAAATTTTATGACCTAATACTAAATACTAATAATCTAATACTATATTACTATTAGTATTATACTTTAAGTCTATGTATAAATTAGTATATAAATCATTATACTAAATAATCATATATAAAATAATGATATAGTAACACTAATACTAAATTAATATACTAATACTATCAATATAGTCTATCAATAATATAGTTATAATAAAATAAACTCACTATAACAATTAACAAATATTAATATCATTATATGGTAATTATAATCACTATAATGAATACTAATATTTATTTATTTTTTTATAATCTCATCTCATTAAAATCAAGTCCTTACATTAATCTGCCTATCAAACCATACAGCTTGAGAAACACACGAAGGACATCCATCCCACCAGACACTTACATCTTCAACATTCCTAGCAAATCTTGCTAAACCATGCGCAACATTGTTGCCTTGCCTACATACATGCACAATTGAAACTTCCTGGAAACAAGTTCTAAGTCTTCGTATCTCATCTATTACATAGGCAAAATCAAATAAACAATCAAAAGAGGAATTTAAGGCATTAAATAATACCAAACAATCAGATTCCATAGTCATCTTGGAGATACCCCACTGCATCCTGAATTGAAGTCCCCGCAACATTGCTGTAGCTTCTATAAATTCTGAGCTTGATAGAGCGTGCTCAAACTTGATGCAAGCCACTAGAACATTGCCCTCATGGTCTCTTAAAACCAGACCAATTCCAGCTTTATCAATCTCACCAAAGGTGGCACCATCCACATTCATTTTCAAGCTACCCTCTAGAGGAGGTTTCCAGTTTAGGACACTTGGAGTATCTCGACTGCTGCTCTCAAGAATCTAAACTTGTTTAAACTCAGATTGCATAGACAGGGCTATAAAAATAACAGAAGAAAACTGAAGAGAAATGTTATCACAAATAAATTTATATCTTCTATACCAAAGGCCCCAAGCCATTGCTATAAATTTCAAGACCTCTTCCTCGTTGCCTCTATCCTTTACTTCCAGCATAATCTCCCCAAAAGATTTCCCAAAGCCTATCTCCCCCAACAAAGGTTGAAACTGGACACATAATGAGTAGATAGTACTACAATAAAATAAGGCATGTGCTGCATCCTCTCTACATTGGTGACAAAACAAACAAACATCATTCTCCAGAATTTTTTCCTCATAAGATTTTGATATGTAGGTAGGATATCCAAAAAAGCTTTCCATACAAAGATCTTAATCTTTAAAACGATTTTTAATTTCCACAAACACTTCCAAAAGGGGGCAAGTAGTTGAACCCGAGACCCTTCCCCTTCATTTAGAGTAGATACCTTTTGAAGTTTGATATACCCACTACGAACTGAGTAGTACCTACTTTTTTCAGCTAACCAATACCAGGAACCTTCATGAATGGGAGCCACATTAACCCTTAAAATCTAAGATACCATTTTTGGACTGAAGAGAACTCTTAATGCATCAACATTCCACCAACCCGAAACATTGTCCATTAAATCTTGAACTTTCAGATTCTCCTAAGGATAACCTACCGTTTCACCTAGTAAAACTGATGGTTGAATTCCAGGAATCCAATGGTCTTTAAACACATTTGTTTCCACCCCATTTCCCACTCTCCTAACACATCCAGATTTCAACAGAGGCAAGGCACTATGGATGCCTTTCCACACATATGATGAATTAAAACCAATCTTAGCTTCAAACAGAGAGCTCTTTGAAAATCTTGTATAAAAGAGAATCACAATTAGTGAGTAGCCGCCAACCTTGTTTAGCTAAAATGGCCATATTGAAATCATGCAAGTTTTTGAAACCCAGACCCCCTCTATATTTGGATACACTCAATTTCTGCCACCCCACCCAATGTATTTTCCTCTCCTGAGATTGATTACCCCACCAAAATCTGGCCATCATCATTTCCATCTTATGACATAAGGTTTTAGGGAATAAGAAACAACTCATTGCATATGTCAGGATTGACATAGCTACTACTTTTAACAGGATTTCCTTACCCCCTTGAGATAGCAAATTACCTTTCCACATCTAAATTTTCTGCCATAATCTTGGCTTTATACCAGCAAAGGCTCTTTGTTTAGATCTCCCTACCATGAGCGACAGACTCAAATACTTCTTGAATTGCTAAGTATTACTTCCACCCCCACATTGCCATAATATTTGCTTTCACGTCCTCTTGCACATTTTTACTAAAAACCATCGAAGTATTCTCTTTATTAATGCACTGTATTGACGCTTTCTCATACATATCCAGCAGAGATAGAATATTAGTGTTAGTAGAGACATCAGCTTGGCAAAAAATCACACTATCATCAGCAAATAATAGGTGGTTCACCCGAGGAGCCCCTCTACAAATTCTCACCCCTTCCACCATTCCCGCATTAGCATTTCTTTTCAATAATCTAATCAAACCTTCTGTGCACAGAAGAAATAGGGAAGGGGATAAGGGATCCCCTTGCCTAATGCCTCTTGATGGACAAATAGGGCCTTTTGGGCTGCCATTCACAAGAACAGAAAAGGAGACTGTTGACACACAATGCATAACCAGCTCAATCTACTTATGGGCAAAACCAAGAGTATTAATCATCCCCTTCAAGAAACCCCACTCAACTCTATCATACGCTTTACTCATGTCTAATTTGAGAGACATATAACCTTTTCGACCCACTCTTCTATTACAGAGACAATGTAATATCTCATATGCCACTAGAACATTATCTATAATTTGTCTCCCGGGGACAAAAGCACACTGAGTATCAGAAATGATCATAGGCAGAATTTTTTTAAGTCTATTTGCAATGATTTTTTATACTATCTTATAAAGGACATTACAAAGACTAATAGACCTAAAATCAGCCACTCTAGAAAGATTATTTTTCTTAGGGATTAAAGTTATGAAAGTATGGTTTAGCTCCCTAGGAAAAACTCCTTGATTCAAGGCATTCAACACAAAATCAGTTACTGACTTTCCAATCTTACTCCAATATTTTTGAAAGAACACAGGAGACATACCATCGGAGCTTGGACCTGTAGAAGGATGCATTTGTTGAATATCATCCTCAACTTCTTCCGCCACACAAGGAAGTAGTAAATCTTCATTTATTTGAGGAGAAACCCTCCTCCCCACTTTTGAAAATAAGTCTGAAAAATCTGATTGTGAATCAGTAGAGAATAATTTCTGGAAAAATCTCACTATTAAGTCACCCATCTGATCTCCTCTTTTCCAATTACCACTATCATCTTGCAATTGATGGATACAGGTCTTCCTTCTCCTAGCATTTGCTTTATGATGAAAGAACCTTGAATTCCTGTCCCCTTCTTTTAACCACTGCACTCTAGACCTTTGTTTTCACATAATTTCATCTCTTTCTAACCATTTTTGGACCTCCTCCCTATCCTTATGCAGAGAAATTTGTTAGAAATTTGGATCCATTTCTTCTATCCCTTTTAGTTTTTCTTTAGCCGAAGCCAATTCTTTTTGAACATTTCCAAAAGACGTTTTATTCCACTGTGTCAACTCAACTCCGCATTTTGAAAATTTGGCCATAAGATGGTTACACTGATCATTACCTTCTCTCTCACTCCAAATCCTCTCCACTATATTTGAACAGTCCTTATTTCCTACCCACATCCGGCTGGGTTGGCTCCGTTGTAGACGGAAAGGGCTTCGGGAGAATTGGGTCCTCTGCATTCTTTGACTACGACGCCGATGGGTTTCCCAAATCCCCTGTTGATGAATTTCCACATCGAGGTCTAGAATCTCATTTCCCTTCTCGTCAATTGGAACCAAAAGTAGCCCTCATCCATTCTCCGTACTGCAACTGCTCTGAAGAAACATCCACCAAAGCTTTTTTGCATTCTCGCATTGTGTGGCCTAACACCCCACAGAAATAGCATAGGTCCGATAAACGTTCATACGAAAATCGGACCCAACAGGCTTCACCTTCTCTAATTTTTAATCGTTTTATCCTATGAAGCGGTTGGGTTATATTCACCATTACCCTAACCCTCATGTACTCGCCCCATTCGACTTTCCCTTTTTCTAAGTCTAGTTCAACAAACTCACCCAGCATGCTCCCCAACCTTTTGCCCACATAACAGTTCCAAGCCATTAATGGAAGGTCATGGATACGCACCCAAAATACAGCTTGTTTGATTTGCATCGAGCTGAGTTGCATAGCACCTTCAAAAGGTTTCAATAGTATCAGCTGTTTGTCAAAATGCCACGGATAATGGACTATTGGAGTTGGTGGCTTTGTACGTAGCTATTATTATTAACTATTTCTTCTAGTTGTAAAGTTTTTTATTTGATGTTCTTGTAATTTTAACTTCTAATTTAGATTTGTAATTCGGACTTTTAATTTGTTGGACTTTTGGACTTGTAATTTGTTAGACTTTTTGATTTGTATTTTAGATTTTTGATATTTAGATTTGTAATTTGTTAGACTTTTAGACTTGTAATTTAGATTTTTGAAATTTAGACTTGTAATTTATTAGACTTTTGGACTTGTAATTTAGACTTTTGGACTTATTTTATTTCATAGCATAATTTTCTTTTTATTGTAAATTTTATTTTTTTGTAGCAGTTTTATTTAAATGCTTATAAGCTTATAGATTTTTTTTTTACACTAGATTTCTTATTTTAGTTTTTGAGTTATAACAGAATTTTGTTTAGACAGAAGATTTTTTTTATTTATAAAACAGATTTTTTATAACAGAATTTTTTTATATAGCAGATTTTTTTTTTATAAAGCAGATTTTTTATACCAGAACTTTTTTAAATAGCAGTTTTTTTTGTAAAGCAGATTTTTGTAAATAGTAATAGAGAATTTTTTAAATTGGTTTTTCTTTAAACAGAATTTTTTATAACAAATTTGTATTTCATTAAAACCGAAAAACCAGACTGAAAATCGGTAAAACCAGAATATCGATTTAGGAGGAAAACCGGTACGTAATTGATTTTAAAAAATGCAAAATCGGTGTCTACCTGTTCAATCCTAAATTTTATCCAAAACCGAACCAAACAAGACCTGTTACACCCCTAAATGATGCTTATAACTGAGAAAACAATAGAATCGAACCAACCAATTGGTTATTCTCGCTCTGAATCATGTTTATGTTTACATATATTGGAGGCAACTTGAAGAAGATACGTCTGCCATATTTTTAAAAAAAGGGCGTTGTGTGTGTGTGTGTGTGTGGGGGGGGGGGGGGGGGGGGGGGGGGGGGGGGGGGATGTGTGTTGGGGTCGGGCGTGAGAAAATAGCAAAAAAGGCTCGATTTTTCCTTTCTGATGATAGTTTGTATCATAGTTTGTAACTAGAACTGACAATCTTGCTCGAGAATAAAGGTTTCTCCTTCAAGCTGCTAGTTGAGATGGTTTCAGTGTTGTTTGACAGGCTTTCTGCCATCCCCGGTCTCATCCAGCCCTTTATGTGCCCATCTCGACACACCGTAAGCAGAGACTCCTGGGTAAATATCAAGCCAGAAAGTGGTTCGTTGTGCACACGATGAGCAACAAGCGGGGTGATCTTTGGAATATCTCGCATGCTTGGAGCAGGCTGCAGGGTGCCCACTGGACAAGCATTGTCCCAATGGGACGACTGGTTTCCTGCACCGTATGAGGGCGATCCACAAGGAGGGTACCGCCGCAATGGCACAACAATCTCGTCCATTTCAAGATCCCACAGAAGCAATTGCGTGTCCTGCCCACGATCAGATAAAGCTGGTAAAATATGTAATCTATAAAGCATAAACGTGATACAACTAGTCAAGTTTTGCCAAAAAAGCATCTAAGTAATATTACACAGATCAAAGGCTATTCTTACTGTCACTTTCAGCTCAAACAATATTTCTATCCTTACCACTGTGGTCATTGCTTTAATTTGCATCACTATATTAGCTAACTCGCAATGTTCCTTATCCCGAATTAAATTCTATTAGAATAATCAGAATAAACGTTAGTCCAAATGCCAAGTATGGAGATGCTTCTCTGAAAACATAATCATTCCAAATTCTAGTCTCTTCAGTAGCCAATAAATGATCTTACCTCATGGCCGTAGCATTGTTAGTTTCATATATTTTGGTTGTTGGAAACACAAACATTTGCATCGTGAAATATGGCCCACAGCGCTGCTCCACTTTCTCTGTCCAAAAACTTCTAGTCATAGATCCTCGAATACTCCCCAATTGGCCCTTAGCACTGCTCCACTTTCTCCGTTCCATAGATCCTCAAATAGTCCCAGTTTCTACTACTAAAGTTATTTTGGAACCCCTTTGGTCAAAGCTATCCTAAAGTTACTGACATAAAGTTTACCTCCACTCTCCAGTAGGCCAAATTTTAGATACCCTTTATTAACAGTTCCAATTTGGTGCCCTGAAGTGAGTAGTTTCTAGACATTATGTTATAACTGGCCAATTCTAGGAATTATTTTGGTGGCAAATTCAAATTACAGAGAAAAGACCTAATTTGGATTGATTAGGAACCAGTTTGAAAAAAGAGCTACGCTTTCTAAGTTAATAAGGTGGAAGTTTTATCCAGAAAATCAACATAAAGTCAACACTCGTAAAAGGAAATTATCATAGCCAACTATATTTCTCAATACCTGACCAACAGAACCAAACCGGTACATGATAGTTTCCCCCGTGCCTTCTGAATTTGGTGATGACCAATATGAATCAAAAGCCACCCCACTGACCTGTCAGCATGATGCAGTAAACAATAAGAAAGGTGGTTATAATCATGTGAGAACCATGTCTGGCCATCATTATTTTATGTGAAGCATACCCATGAATTATGCCCCTCACCCCACGCTACCACTTTCCGATCTTCCATGCTCCAAACTTGAACCAAATCATCTTCTCCTCCCGTAAGAATGTATTTTCCATCCATACTGTTTAGTAAGGATTTGTTGTCAATCATACAAACTATTTTCTCGAAGACATGATATAATTTAAACAGGAAAATGACCATATACACAACAGTATAGATTAAGAAGGAAAAGTCTAGGAGAATGGAAGAAATATTTTTGAAACTAACACCAATAAGCTAGTACTGGGAAACCAGTAAGGTTACCAACCTCCAAGCACAACATAATAGAGCACCATAATAACTTTTGCCACCACATACGATGAGCTCTTTTGAATAGTCAAAAACTCGTAGATAACCTGTGTTTAGTATTTAATTGAGCTCGTTTATGTACAAAATAAACAAACACGACCAAAAATATGCAGTTGGTACCAGAATTATACCATCTCTTCCCACAGTTGCTAGATAGGTACCATCAGTTGAGAAAGCAATGCTATTAATTGAACCTTGGCATATATGCCATCTGGCAACTGGGTTACTCTGCATGCAAATAATCAATGCTTCAGATGCATCCCTTATATAAGTTTAGACAGGCCAGCGAAACAGTAGATAGAGATTCGATAGACCAACAAAACAGTTGATAGAGAAGTGAGTACTCATCCAAGTCACAGCAAGGATGTCAAAATATCCCCATGCATAAAACCTTAGAAATGTGAAAAAAGCATTTATGCTCAAAATTCAAATAACAATATAACAACTTACTAAAACCCAAGCCTTAGAACTACATTGGAAAACCAAGCATATTTTAGTAAGCATGTTGTAATAGTAAGCATTTTTCTTCGCCTGGCTACTGTGCAATAATTCTGTAGTGTATGTTGAACCCACTGCTGCCCATCTAAAACGTATGTGCAAAACAATCAACACAAAAATACAGACCAATGATTGATGAAACTAGACGATTACAGGATATGACCCAGCCTGAGAGAATGAAGATTTAATTACATGTGCAGCTCCCCAATCAAGGTCAATGTGAGACTATATGTCACAATTAAATAAGATCCGAGTGCAATCTTTTATATATATTGGAACTCCTGACTCATGGAACAGTTGAAAACATATAATTTTCAGAAACAACATGGATGACTTTCTTTGATAGGTACAATATGGATGACCTTCTAAAAAATGCTGCACATTTTCAGCTGCTATCTAAATTTTAACTGCATAATTTTGAAAACCTTATACTGTAAAAAAAATAATATAAAAAACCCTATGGTTAACAACAACTACGTGCTATATATATATATATATATATATTTCCTAGCGATTGATTGCTTGGGAATAATTCATCTAAACAAACATTAAAAAACCAATTTAAAAGAAAGAATCACAAAATTAGAAAGAACTGATACATCTATGAAAAAACATCCAAAACAGCTTAATAGCAAATGACTGCCAATCCAGCACCTTACTGTAACGTGCATGTGCAACAGAAAATTGCATCTGATCTCTAACAACAGGGAATGAAGTATCTCCAGCACCATCTTTGCTCTGGAGAAAAAAAGAAAGAGCAAAAATGGTTAAAACATGCTTAACGCACTATCTACAACACACTGAATCATGAAAGTCCAAGGCTTGCCTTTTCATACACATACAAATTTCCATCAGTATGAGCTACAACAAAAGCACCATCGCCACCAGGTACCCATGCGACACTAGTGCAACGACTGTTGAAAAGAGACAAGGTTAATTGGACCAGACATTTAGACTACTTGAATAAAAATAGTAACAACAACAAAAGGTCATGCGTGTGTGCAAGCTATCAGTTACCAAATACTTCATTTTTCCAACCCTCAATGTCAACGGCTGCGACAGTAGTGTGAAGAAAGGTTTCAGACTTAAGCTTTGCCTAGTGTATGTAGCCTACATCCAGAATTTACTAGTTGAAAGATGTTCTATATATGTGTAACCACGTATGCATGTATGCGTATATATGTATGTAAATTTTGACAGACTAATTTGCATACCCACACAAAATCAAGCAGTTATTTTAGAGAATATTTTTCTTGGAGAATAAAATATTAGAATCCCTGTGTAAAGGCATCCCTGTGAGAATTTGAAGCAGGGTGAAGAACTGCATATTATCTCAACCAGATCAGGAAAGGGTGCATATACACAAAAAATAAATAAATGCATAAAAAAGAAACAACTGTGCATCCAAGAACTAGACTAAACAAATACCGCCTGTGGAAGTAAATAATCATCGTCTTGGGATATATCCTGAGGTGAGTTTCAATAATTCAGTGAAATATACCAACTATATCAACCAGAATAAAAGTCAGTGCATGAAATACATGGAAGAATCCATAATATAGATTGCATATAGAATTTTTACTAAGGCATGGTTAACCTCAAACATTTCCTTTTTATTTTATTTTATAGGTATATCCCTCAAACACTTCCCTGCAATATATCCAACTAAATTGAAATTTGTTGCAGATGATTTTTATATTCATAAATTATACACGATACAATCGAAGACACTTTTCCTTCAATACACAAGACTGGAGGATTGTCCAAAAATTAAGGAAATTGCAGCCAGAATCAGCAGAATCTCTCTTGGTCAGGGCAAAAGGTTCACATAAGTGCAAACTTCACCGTGCACAAACTTCCTAGTTGGGCCGCTTCCCATGATATAATAGGAAGCACTCCCATTCCAAGACTCCCCCACCATGTCTATCCCCCTGTCCAGTTTGACCCACCCTAGTTCCCAAATATCTATTGTATCTCTCTCATTCGGGGAAAAAAAAACAAAAAAAAACAGAGATTATTTTCCTTTTCTGGGTCCAAATTGAAACATTTGTTCCTGTCCTCACATGCAAGCACTTGTACATGAAGCAATACCACAGATTGGGTCAACCAGCCCAAAAAAGCACTCATGAAGATATATATCACTCACCAAGTTTCATACTCCAACAGAGGAAAAGTTGTAGAGAAATTAGAAGTCAATATCCATAAAAGTGTCACCAAGCAGTCCATACTACATGGAGTTAGGTATGCTGTTCGCTATGATTGTCTCTTCAGAATCTAATTCCTTATCATACAACATTATGGCATAGTTACAGTGCCAATTCCTTTTTTAAAAAATTTGTAGGTAAAAGGGAGCGTCTACCTGAGTATCTCTAACATAGGACGTGAATTATTCTGTTGAATTCAAGTAACTAATTAAAAAGTAGTCAACTATCAGCAAAATTATATGGAACAAACAATGTGCTCCGCCAGACAACCTTCTGATTAGGAAGTGCTACAGTTTATTAGAAACATCCCACACCCATTGATCATATATACCCATAAGGGTACTCTGGCCATGTAAGTGTAATGCAAAAGAGAATTTTGCATAAATTTCTTGGATAATCAGTTTGAAGCAGCATAGGAGCTTTAGAAGCCATGTAGATAGGAATGATTCTGACAAAAAAGATCATCCAAACAGCAGTGAGTTTTTGGAAATGGTGCGGGGAAAAAATAATATTTCCTATTGCAAGAAAGAGGAAAAAGAAATTCACCCACTAACTAGCAGCTGGATGATGCTATTTAAAATTACTTTGGTCACCGCTACCCTAACTAGCCTGAGAAGGAGGGGCTAATCCAAGCAACCAAAAGTTTTTTTTTTTTTTTATATTATATAGGCAAATAAAAAGCAATATTATATAGGTAAATAAAAAGCAAACCCAAAGTTATTAAGAAAACTTCTGAAGCTTAAAGACACTCATCAATTTTTTTTTAAAAACAATAATGCACCTAATGGTCTTAATGATCTCCTAACAATTGTCTATTCCACTATAAAGCAAAGGCAATAGTAAATATCCAGTTTCTTTCTCTTGTACTTGTAAAAATAAAAAATGCATCCACTTGGAAACCATATAAGACAAAACGACTTAAGACCTCCTGAGTGAAAGGACAAGTTGATGGTTCAAATTAAATTATCAAAAATTAGAGTTTGCATATTGACCAAATTAACAAATGGAACAGTAATAAATAAATCAGAACCTTAAATTAAAAAAACTTTTTAAGACTACTCATTTTCTTTTCTGTTTTTGTTTTTATCCTCATTTTGACAAGTTCAAGCAACATTTTAGACTCCACTTTGTTTTTCGATAAGAAAGGTATTCACCTCAGTATTATCCAATGGACATTAAAGGTGCTGTTTATTTCCCATTCTTTGCCATCTAATCTTCAATCTCCTATAAAATCACGATAACAATCCTATAAGATTTTCTAATGGAAGAAGACCTATTCAATTGCTTTGCAGGCAAGAAAGAACCATCGTCTGAGACTTTGCAAGTCTTTTAGCACTTTACCCATTTTCCATGGCTTGACTAATAAACATGCAAAATGAAATTCCATAAGATCTTCACAAACTAGATGCCAAGAGTAACATTTGATGGGCCTGATAATAACAAAGCATGAAATTTATGGAAGAAATAAGTAGTGCTATGTAACGCGTGGGAAGGTACTAAAACTAAGTTAATTCTTGCCTGTTATTAACAGAACCATCTTTGTTATAATGCTGAGCCCCAACAAGCTTCTTTCCTACATCCTGTAATTGCTGTCTCAGTGACACAGAGTACACTACAATAATGCACACGACATATAAATTTGTAAAGTTTGGACTTCCAAACAAAATTACAAATTAAGTTTTCATTGTAAACTTTACCATCCCCAGAATGTAATCCGATAAGCAAGTCATGCCCATCCTTAGCGTCCTGATCAAATGCGTGACACACAGGATTTGAATTACTGAAATGGACAGACTTTATCGGATCCTACATTCAAAGATTTATCTGTCATAGACCAACCAAGAAACCCTAAAAGCCACTCTAGCCCAAATAACAATATACCAAAGCACCTTATCTTGAGAATTCAGATCACTTATAAAGATGGCATCCCCCACGTTGAAGACCAAGTAAGCCCCTTTCCCATCGAAGTTTGTAGTAGCCATTGAGTTACTAGAACTTGAAGACCCCAATGACCCAACCCTACCATTCCCACTAACACTCTTACTGCCACCATTCCCTCCGACAAAGCTGCGGCTCCCATTGCTTCCGCCCAACAACCTTGCTGCAGCTGATCGCACCCCACTGCTAGCACTGAAGCTTGAAGGCGCGGCTGCTGGGATAGATGGGGTCGGCTTGTCCTTCAGATGTGCTAGAGTTACCTATTATAATAAAATTCCACCAACAATGCTCTCAAGGTTAGAGTATCAAAAAAACATAAATCAACGAACTAGAAAGAATCTAAAATTTAATTCTGTATTAGCTATCAGCCTATCAAATGCACCCAGGCATATTAACATCAACCAAAATTTCTTTAGAAAGACGGTTTTAAGATGAACACAGCACCAAAAAATAAACATAACATGAAAATTAACCAAACATATATTCAAAGGGTAATCATAACAAACGGGTACTGATCATTGCTTTTAAAAACCACGGAAATCAACCAACAACAAAGAAATCGCTCGCAGAACTTTCATTCCACGAAATAGGTATTGAAGAACGTCCCAAAAATTACTTACAAGTATGAGTTGGGACTATAAAACTGAGAAATTAAAGTACCTGAGTGACAGTTTTTCCATGGGCGTAATGAAGGAGACCGGAGGGGTGGGTCTTCTCGTAGTGGAGCTTGTATCGGCCATCAGGAGTTTTGAAATAGGTCTTGAGGGCCGGTGTTTGTGCGGCGGCCGATGAAGACGATGTTGACATCATGCCGTTGGCGGAATTCATCATGAGGTGGTTTATGGTAGGTCCGGGAGAGTATGATCATGACACTGGAAGAGCTTTTAAATTCAATGCCTGGAGTTATCCCTTTTAACTAATGTTTTTTCCTTTCCGGGTCTTCAATGGCGCTTCCGGATCAAAGGGTAATTATAGTCTAGTCTAATGGTGGGAGAGTTGACTATTTGTGAGGCTCGAGTGTACGCAATAAACGGTGGGGATAACGAGCTTCGACAATCTGTCTCTATCTGGATTGATAGAGAGAGGAAGGGTGCCAAAGCATGAAAGCAGCGTATCATGAAAGATGGAAATAAAGTACTGGGAATGGATTTGGTTGAGTGGATTCATCTGGAAGTCTGGAAAATGAGGTACTGTTTGTTTGTTCCAAGTGTTTATTTTTTATTTTTTGAAAGAACATACCTCTGTATCTTATATTCATTTATCTGTATTCATTACAATTTTGTCCTTCATTACAAAGTATTGAATACCTGCAGGACCCTCCTCTATCCATATTTGTTCCCCATTTACAGTTAAGGAAAATTTTGCAAGAAAATGAGCTACTCTGTTACATTCTCTATATGTGTGTATAACCTTCCACATTGGCCTGTTCCTCAGTATATCCTTAACATCTTCAACCAGCTGACCATGCCATTCCCAATTAGTCTCAGGATTATTAACAGCCTTAACTATGTTCAATGCATCTCCTTCAAAAACTACCTCTGTCAAGTTTAGATCTGCACAAATCCGCAAGGCACACCATAGTGCTTGAAGCTCAGCTACCAAAGGGCTGCATACATTCTGCTTTTGAGAGCACACAGATACCATTAGATCCCCATTTTCATTTCTTATCACTACACCTGCTCCCATTCTCCCTTCTTCTAGTTTTAATGCTGCATCCCAATTTGCTTTTATTTTGCCAGTTGCAGGAGCTGTCCATCGACACAGACCTCTCTGCCTTGTTCCACCCATTTGGCACCTTTCATTTTGTTTCTGAACTTGTTGAAACTCAGATAGGCTGGCTATAGCTTGGCTGAATATCACATCAGGCCCTTCAAATTTATTCTCAAAAACAAAGAAATTTCGCCTTAACCAAATCCTCCTCAACACTACAGCCATAAGCTCCAATTCCTCTTCCTGCAACTTTTCACACCAGTCTGCCCATAACTCTTGCATATCTCTTTCAGTAGATGCCCACTTCTGCACTGGGCTTGCTTTGTCTGCCCATACATCCATAGCCCCACCACAGCTCCATAGAGCATGTGTAACTGTTTCCTTTTGTAATTTGCATATTGGACAGAAAGAATCCCTAACCACCTTCCTGCAAGCCAGATTCCACTTTGTTGGTAAGCAATTATTCAGTGCTTTCCAAACAAACATCTTCACTACTCCAGGAATGTTCAATTTCCATACATTCTTCCAGATGACTGTTACACCATTCGATGCTTCCCCCTTTCCTCTATGCTTTCTACTCATCTCTAAGTGGTATGCACTTTTTACATTAAACTGTCCATTTTTTGTGGGGGCCCATATTAACTTATCTGGTTTACCAGAGGGACTAATTGGTAGACTGCAGACTAATTTTGCCTCATCTTCATCAAGAATTTCCTTTATCATCTCCTCTCTCCATGTCTTAGTAACCCCATCAATTAGAACTTTAACCTTTGCATCAGCTGGTAAAGAGTGCCTGGGAGATTGAATTTTGAAAGTAGACAGCTTAGGTATCCACCTATCACCCCATATATTGATATTTTCCCCATCACCAACTCTCCACACCAATCCTTCATTTAATAAATCCAAGGAACCCCATAAGCTTCTCCACAAAGTTGAAGGCCTGTAACCCAAACTTGCATCTAGTAGTTTCCCATGCCTGAAATACTTCTCTCTCAGTATTCTTGCAGCCAAAGATTGTGGATTCACTAGCACTCTCCAGCATTGTTTGGCCAAGAGAGCCTTATTGAAACTCTCAAGCTCTCGGAATCCCAAACCACCACCATGTTTCCAGACCCCTATCTTAGACCAGCTTCTCCATTATATTTTATTATCCTCTTTCTTATAGCCCCACCAAAACTTTGCCATCTGTGCTGCTATCTCCTTACATAACTTCTTTGGAAGTTTAAACACACTCATGTAATAAGTGGGAATGGATTGTATAACTGCCTTTAGCAATACTTCCTTCCCTGAGGGAGACAAAAATTGATTTTTCCAGTTTTGAAGCTTCTTCCACACTTTGTCCTTGATGACTCTAAAAGAGTTATACTTCGATCTACCAACTGTGATTGGCAGACCCAAATATTTTTCACAACAACTCTGCTGTCTAGCCCCCATCTCTCTTATAATACCTTCCTTCACAGAAGCTTTGACTTTGGGACTAAAAAACACAATGGTTTTCTGTTTGTTGAGGCTCTGACCTGAAGCTGCTTCATAAGTCCCAAGAATGTCCATTATCTTCCTCCATTCCACCCAACTAGCCTTACCAAAAATGATGCAATCATCTGCAAATAACAGATGGGTAACCCTTAAGCCTCCTCTAGCCACTGCCACACCTTTTAGTTCTGAACCATTTTCAGCCTTGTTAAGCAAAGCACTTAGACCTTCAGCACACAAAATGAACAAGTAAGGAGATAATGGATCTCCTTGTCTTAATCCTCTTGAAGGCACAATAGTCTCCCCTGGCTTGCCATTAACTAAAACAGCATATGTGACAGATGATATGCACTTCATTATCCACCCAATCCACCTTTCACCGAAACCCATTTTCCTCATTATTGCCTCAAGATAGCCCCATTCTACCCTGTCATAGGCCTTAGAAATATCCAGTTTTAAAGCCATACTCCCACCCTTACATCTTTGCCTTGAATTCATAGAATGAAGCACCTCATAGGCTGCAATCACATTATCTGAGATTAACCTCCCTGGTATGAAGGCACTTTGGCTCCTTGAGATAATAGCATCCATAACTTTCTTTAATCTGTTGGCAAGGGTCTTTGCTATAAGCTTATACAATACATTGCACAAGCTTATTGGTCGAAAATCATGGACAGTTTTTGGCTCACTTACTTTGGGTACAAGGGCTATATAAGTATAGTTAAGAGCAAGATTCATCTCTCCTCCATTAAGAAACTGAAGCACAGCATTACATACATCATCACCAACAATGTGCCAAAAGGATTGAAAGAAACAGGCTCCAAACCCATCTGGTCCTGGGGATTTAAGAGGTCCCATCATTTTCAAAGCATCTTCCACCTCCTCTCTTTTGAAAGCTTTTTCTAGAAAATCATTCATCTCACAAGTAACATTTTCCTCAACTGTAATTGTGCATTTACTGATCATATCTTCCTTTGGCTTAACACTCTTATACACAGCTGTAAAATGTTCATGAAAAGCTTTCTCAATCTCTTCTTCCCCTTCTTTCAAGAAGCCTCTACTATCAACCACTGTACAGATCATGTTCCTTCTTCTTCTCTGGTTTGCACACTCATGAAAAAACCTTGTATTCTTATCACCAAGGCTATACCAGTTTCTTTTTGCTCTCTGCCTCCATTTGATATCCTCCTGCTCCAACAAACCTCCTACTTGCTTCTGTAGGCTCTTCAACTCTTCTATGTTATGATGCCCCAGATCTTCTTGAACTTCTTTTATTTTGCTTGTAATCTGGTCTATTTCCCTTGTTCTCTCTTTTTCTTTTCTTCTGAAACTTCTAATTAACATTCCACTGCAGAATTTCAACCTTGTCTGCACCTTCTTGACAGAATCAATTGACTGCTGTCCCCTGACCCATTCTTGTTTTATTTTCTCTTCACAATCTTCTTCTTTCACCCAGCTTGCCTCAAATCTGAAAGGAAAATGCCCCCTTCTCTGTCTAACCTCATTTCCTTTTGTCAAAACCAATAGAGGTAGATGGTCTGAGCTCCTAGCTGGCAAGCCCTGTACACTAGCATTCCTGAACATGTCCCTCCATTTATTGTTTGCAACACATCTATCTAACCTCTCCTTTGTAAAAGAGTGGTCATTATGCCTGTTACTCCATGTATAAAAACCATTTCTGCATCCCAGGTCATACAGCATAGTATCCTCCAAAGCTTTTCTAAATTGATTCATTTGAAGTTCAGCTCTTTGTCGACCCCCTACCTTTTCAGTTTGAACAATAATCTCATTAAAATCTCCTACCACACACCATGGTTCCTGTTCTCTAGGTTTTAACCTCCTCAGTAGATCCCAAGAAAACATCCTCTTCCCTGTCTCAGGATGACCATAGAACCCAGTGAATAACCACTTTGTGTCTTGTCCCTCCTCTTTAACCTCAGCATTAATATGCCAAGTAGAATAGCTCATAATTTCCACTTCCTCACTATTTCTCCAATACAAAGCCAATCCCCCTTTCTTCCCCACTGAATTTACAACAAAACATCCTTCCATACCAAGTCTTCTTTTCAATCTTTCTAGTTTACTTGCTTTACTCATGGTTTCAACCAAAAACACCATGTTGGCCTTATTCTCCCTTGTCAACAGACAAAGGTCTTGAACTGTCCGAGGGTTGCCAATCCCTCGGCAGTTCCAGCTGATAATATTCATAATGCTAGGCGGGGCTGCTCAGCAGCCACCGCCCCCAACCTTTCCTTTTCAGGAACCTGCATCCCATCCAACCTAAGTTTCTTGACATCTTCTGAACTCTCCTCCCTTTCTACCCAATCTGACCCTCTTTTCTTTAAAGCATTTGAGAATTTCATCTTACCTGAGGGTGGTCTACCTCTTGCCCTTCTCTTCCAACTAGCCTTCTTCCCTTCATGCATAGTCTCCTTACTCCCTTGAACTGCCTCCACCACCATCTCCTCCCTTCTTTCTTCTTCTTCACCTTGCACAGCTAAGTTGACTAGGATCAGTTGATTGTCCTGCTCCTCATTCTGACTAGACTTCCCCACCTCTCTCTCAACCTCTTTAACTACCTCATGAATCATTATGTTATTTTTCCCCCTTCCTCCCACACTCCCTTCCACCCCTTTTCCTTCCACATTGCTCCCTTCATCCTCCTTCTCCCCCTCCTGTCCATCCATAGAAACCCCCACATCTTTTGAGCCTGTGAAAGATCCTTGAGTATCATCACTACCAGACTCAGTAGATACAGATTCTCTCTTCCTATCCATCCATCTACGATTCCCTGGGATAGCTCTCATCCAAACACCATATTGCAAATCCCCTCCCTTCGACCCTTGCCTTCCCTTCTGTTCTTCCCCACAGCCCCCCTTACCATGTGCAATTCTACCACAATAATAACAGAATTTTGGTAATTTTTCATACTGGAAAGGAATCCACATTCTCTTCCCATCCACATCAATAGTTCGACCCCTGGCCAAAGGCTGCTTCAAATCACATTCAATTCTTACCCTCAGCACTCTACCCCAAGCTACACCATCCTCCTGAACATCAATCTCTCTAACCAACCCTACAGAATCACCTATCTGCTTCCCCATCTCAATTGTCATGCAACTCAATGGTAAATTAAGCATATGAATCCAGAAGCTAACCTTATCGAAGCTTATTAGATGTGGTTGTGTATCACCATCGTAGTCCTTTAGCACAAACAAGTAGTTGTCAAAAAACCAGGGACAGCCTCCCATAACTTTCACCTTATCCTTCTTCGATACAAAGGTAATAATGAAACTGTTATTCCCAATTTCCTGAAATTCCATTTGTTTCTCCACCTTCCATATTTTCTCCATTGTAGATCTAACCACCTCCCTCCCTATCTTCCTTTCTGAGCATATCTTCCCCACTACACTCCTCTCTCCCTTATCTCGAGCTTTCTCCATAGAAATACACTGCACTCCCACCGGCGTGTTCTCCTCGTCACTCAACTTCAGTCGCTCCCAAATCCTTGCCATTTCCTCCATAATCAAACCTCTGCCTGCCTCAGCACACAGAGACACTCCCGCCTTCGTCTACAGCAGCAGCAACCACCGTAGAGTTGAAACGGACTAACAAACTCCCATCCCTCGTTTTCAGAGAAAACGGTTAGAGAGAGAGACTCGCTTTTTTTATTCTTCTGAATGAATGTTCCAAGTGTTTATTGGTGTTCCTCTTTATGACACTTTCATTTGAGCAAAAATAATTACACGCTCTGCGTGCTCGATTAACAGTATTAATTAAAGTAAATTTATAAATTAATATAATTTAATATGATATAATAAATTTAAATTTTTAAAAAATTAATTTTATAATTTAATATATCCCTTCAAATCATGTTAATTTATATAATATTTTTATGATTAAAATATTTATTCTCTATTTTTTCAAAATATAAAATTGTCAAATCACACGGTATATTAAAGGAGTTTTGCTATATACAAGCACAATTACGCACTAATCTGTGTACCAATACTGATTTATTCATACTTAAAATTTAAATTAACAACTTTTTCAATAAAATCTAATTTTTGACCAATCACATCATATTTGTGCACAAATTAGTGAACAATTGTGCTTGCAACTATACTTTTCCATATTAAATATGTATCTTTCTCTCTCCTCATGTTAAAAAAAATAATTATATTTAAAGATTCAAATAAAAATAACTCTTTCTTTAAAAAGAACCATCTCCAAGGGTAGGATTGAATTTGGTCTGGTCTGGTCGATCCGCAAAACCGGTCTAGGGTTTCTCCACTCTGGACCAGACCAAAATGCTATAAGGACCGGTCCGTTCCGATCGGCCCGTCGGTCCAATCTTATACCATATGGGGCCATTGGCCCAATCTATGATTATATGTATTTAAGCCTAACAATAAAATTTCACTAATATTTTATCTAATTTTGAGTCAAAAAATATCAAAAAAAGATTTGAAAGAAAAATAAAAATAATTATAAAAGAAAAATTATTTATATACAATAAATTTAAATAAAAGATTTTACTAAAAAAAATAAAAAAAAGTAAGAAAAACTGAAAAATACCCATGAATTGCAAAACACTCATGACTTAATGTCTAAATTAATGTCTTGCAAAAAACCCATGACTTCATCAAAACCTCATCAGGCACCACTTTTACATCCTAAAAAAATAAAAAATCCAATCGTTCATGTCAGATCCTCACCTACACAGAATTAATATTTATGTCAAATGAAATTTAGTACATCTAATTCTATGCCAACTAAACATCTATATTTCAAAAAAAAAAAAAAGTTAAAGAGTACATCTAAATTCATAACTAAACATCCAAGAGTCCAAATAAAGGAAAAAAAAGTTAAAAAATCAAAAAAAAGTTAAGCAAATAACTCAAAAAAATATTACAATTTACAATCCATGCATCTAGGCTTCTAGCCATAGGCCCATAACCCACCTACTAATAAAGTGATATTACAAATTACAAATAACTAAATAATAACTAATACAAATAAGAAATAACTAAGATTTAATCTCCAAACAACAAATACTTGATCTTGTCAAAGCTTTTATCACCAAATGAAATGCTGCTACCATATAGTTGCTATCATAGACCAATAAATTAATGAAATGAAATGTCACATTTTTTGGGTAATGCCAAATAGGAACACAAAAGTTCAATGGGAGACATACAAAAGTAAACTAAATTGAACAAGTCATAATTTAAGAAAATAATCTAAAATTTTAAAGAAAACAATTCAAGTTCTCACATCATGAATTTGCATTGGATGTAGATATTGTATTTGACGCCTCCATAGAATTTTCACTCTCTTGAGCAAGTGCTATACAATAAAGGAAAAAAATAATTTATATAAATTTAAAAAACATATATAAATCATAAAAGTTATAAAATAAAGTAAATAATAAACATACTTGACCGGTGCAAAACTGCAAGTGTACAGTATCGTAGTTTTATAGTAAAGTAATAAGTAGAGTATCGTCCTCAGGGATTGGTACCTTACTCTTGCCAAATACCAAAATTATGCTAATCTCAATTTTATCTAGAGGAATCGCTAAGGTTTTTGTAGTAGCAATTAAAACTAGATCAACTCAAGAGAAATAAGCAAAGAAAATAAAACTGACTTTCAAAGATCAAATTCAATGGGGAAGAAACCTTCTACGAAATCGATTTCACCATAATTCTTCACTATGCTTTTCTCATCCAGCTAATTTAACTTAAACCTCTTTTGTCTATTAGCAAATATCTAATTCATCCAAAAGCCTCTTTCGATAGTCAATTGGAAGTGATTCTAGTTTATCAATTCACACAAGAGTATGCAAATTAAATAATCAAGAACGCAATAAGACCAATGATTTAATTACTACACAGGTTCATACAAGTCTTTCGATCTCTATACTTACCTATGCTGAAATATCCAAGATCTACCCTATGATTCCCTCTTTCGATAGCAAATCACAAGATTAATAATCATCTAATCAATGGCCAGTTAATTAGAAGCATTAAACTCAGAATAAATCAGATAAACAAAGAGAGAATTGCATTAAATTAGCATGGACAAACAAGCATAGTTCGGAATTAGGTTACATCGTTTTCCTAGAAAGAAGAAAATTTAGCTCATACTAGAATTGGAATTCAACATAAACGAATTCACCATAATTGTTCTGAGAAGATGGGAAGAAGAAAATAAACACTGAAAAATCCTCCTTGCAGCCTCAACTGGTCGTCAAAAGCTCAAGAGAACGATTCAACGCCTTTCTCCCGTCCGTGCTCGTGTATGAATCCAACGTACGTGCAATAAATTGGAATTCCGTCTCCAAAACAAATGATTTGAATCCCTCTAGCTATGTTTTTCTCTCCCAAAGAGTGTTCTCCAGTCAAAACTCGCGGCTCTAGAGTGAAGAATGGCCTTTTATATGGTCCCACGGCAGAAAACCTAAAATCTGTCAAAATACGATGTTCACTCGAGCGGGGTGTCGAGCGCGCGTCGAGCATTCGACTCTGCCTGATTTCGCTCGAGCGTCCTATCGCGCGCACATCGAGCGTTCGACTCTGCCTGATTTCGCTCGAGCGGCCAATGTCTCTGCTCGAGCGATCTTCGTTTTTCAGCAACCCGCTCGAGCTCCCTGTCGAGCGGCAGTCGAGCGTTTGAATCTGCCTGAATTCGCTCGAGCGGCCAAAAGCCTCCGCTCGAGCGAACTTATAAAATCTGCAATATGAAATTTTGCAAGCCATCAAATACCCCCAAACTTACAACTTTGTTTGTCCTCAAACAAAAAGAAAAACAAATGATAGTTTAGGCAATATCAACTCGACCCCAAAGAGAAGTATCATCATTCACCAAGCTTTTATGAATTTAGATTTCATCTCTAGTATCTTACTCTTTTAACATCAAAGATAGCAAGAAAATCAATCAAAAATTTTGCAATTTGTCAAGCAAGAGTTAGGCGTTTACTTCAACCTAAAGCTAAGACCTTGAGTGTGTGTGTGATATAGTCAATTTAACCTCAAACTACCTGCAAACTCAGATAAAAGTAGAACAACCAAAATCAGAAGAATTCTCTTAAAACTTAACCCCATAAGTCCAATTTTCAGAAATCCTCTCCACTAATGTAGTCAACACCAAAATCAAAGATCAAAAGGTCTTTATTAAGGTTGTAATGATAGGCCACAGGGTGAGGGTTAAGAAAGAACTGGATATGGGAAATTAAATCAAACTGGGAAAATACTTAGTGAAAAGAACATTAAAAGAGAAACTCACATGATTCAAATCATAGCTCTTTCTTGGCAATATGCTCATACTTGTGGCATTATTATTGCTGTAATCACTGATGTAATACCAACACTTCCCTTAACAAAATTTGAGGTAATTCACTTTCCGCTTGGCGACTTCTTTTTCTTTTCTTTTCTTTTCTTTTTTTTTTTTTTTTTTTTTTTTTTATATCACTTCCTTTCTTCTTCTTCTTTTTCTTTGATCGAATAGAGCAAACATAATACGTTTCATCATGAAACCAATTTTCTCTTTTAAATGTAACTCTCCACCAAAGTATTTTCTCAAACTATCAACGGTAGATTCATTGTTTTTCAGGCTTAGAGCGGGCATGGTTTATGTAGTTTAAAGAATCAATAAAGGCTCATGAAGGCTCAAGGGGGTTGACTATGGAAACACACCATGTAATGATGGCATGACATTTAGGACGGCTGGGAAAGCTTTTTGGTTATGCCAAAGAAATGCCTAGATCATTTCTCTAATATTTGGTCTCAACTAGGATTTCGCCTCAAGGACCCATCAACTGATTCTAGAGCAAAGCAAAATCGAACCTCCCTCTTTCAATTAATTCAACTTCTTCTCTTCATAAGCAAAATGGAATAAGAGAAAACAACTATGTGCTCAATTGTGTTCAAGGTCAAAGATTTAAACGAAAGTACCCACAGAACTTCACTTGACATAAAAGAAATTTTTGAAAATTTTTCTCAAAACCATCTTCAATCACAAATTTCAGAGTCATAGAGAATTCAATCTTACTCCAATGCATGCTTGGTAAAAGAATCAAACAACCCATCAACAACCCAAAACTTAGAAAACAAGAGGATCAAATAATTATAGAAGTTTACACCCCCAAACTTAAACTAAACAATGTCCTCATTGTGATGCAAAAGTAAAAAGGATTGAAGAAATAAAGGAACTTCCCTGGTTTCATAGTGAACCTTCCGAGGTTTAAAAATTTTCCAGCTCTTTATTCTTGCTAAATACCTGCATCAAAAATTAATTTATTAAAACTTAAATAAATAAAGATAATAAAATAAATGAAAGAAAGAAAGATAGATATATGGGTTACCTCCCATAAGCGCTTGTTTTAAAGTCTACAGCCAGACTTTTCAATGATCATCAATTAGGATCTCCAAGAGGAATAAATGCATAGTTCCTCTCCATTTGCTCTCCATAGTAGTGCTTCAATCTCTGACCATTAACTCTGAAAATGTTCCCAGTCTTGTCCTTCAAATCTACTGCTCCAAAAGAGGAAACTTCATGAATTGTATAAGGTCCCGTCCATCTTGATTTCAACTTTCCCGGAAAGAGTTTGAGTCGTGAATTGAAGAGTAAAACTTGTTGTCCTGGAGCAAACTCTCGCCTAAGAATCTGTTTATCATGCCACTTCTTCGTCCTTTCTTTATAGATCTTGGCATTTTCATATGCATCATTCCGAAACTCTTCCATCTCATTCAATTGAAGAAGTCGCTTTTCACCTGCTGCCTTCAAATCAAAGTTAAACTTTTTCACAGCCCAATAAGCTTTATGCTCCAACTCTACAGGAAGATGACATGCCTTTCCAAACACTAATCGGTATGGAGACATCCCGATAGGTGTTTTAAAAGCTGTACGGTATGCCCACAAAGCATCATCAAGCTTCTTCGCCCAATCCTTTCTATTGATTTTGACCGTCTTCTCAAGGATGTTCTTGATCTCTCTATTTGAAATTTCAGCTTGACCATTAGTTTGAGGATGGTAAGCAAGTGCTATCTTGTGCTTCACACCATATTTAGACAGAAGATTCTCAAATAACTTGTTGCAAAAGTGAGTCCCTTCATCACTAATAATAGCTCGTGGAGTGCCAAATCTTGTGAATATGTTCTTGTGCAGAAATTTGAGCACTACCTTTGCATCATTTGTTGTTGTAGCAATTGCTTCCACCCATTTTGACACATAGTCAACTGCTAGCAAGATATAAGCAAAACCAAAAGAAGGAGGAAAAGGCCCCATAAAATCTATTCCCCAAACATCAAACAACTCAACTTCTAAGATACCTTTCAATGGTAACTCATGACGCCTTGAAATATTTCCCATACGTTGGCACCGGTCACAAGTTTTCACCAAAGTGTAACTATCACGAAAAATGGAAGGCCAAAAGAACCCACTTTGAAGTACTTTAGCTGCTGTACGGGTGGCTCCAAAGTGTCCTCCATATGATGAGGAATGACAATGATGGAGGATGTCTTGCATCTCTTCTTCCGGCACACATCTTCTCATGATTTGATCGGGGCATCTTTTGAACAACAAAGGCTCATCCCAAATATAGTGATTCACATCATGCAAAAATTTCTTACGTTGATGGTAAGTAAGATCAGGTGGTAAAACCTTACAAGCTAGATAATTAACAATATCAGCATACCACGGAAGCTTGATCTCACATGCAAACAACTGCTCATCAGGGAATGCCTCTTGGACCACTGAATCTAGTCTTTCTTCCTCTTGCTCTAACCGAGAGAGATGGTCAGCCACTAAATTTTCACTTCCCTTCTTGTCGCGAATCTCCAAATCAAATTCTTGAATAAGGAGGATCCAACGAATTAGC